>NC_065435.1:46345088-46970088 GCF_024364675.1 Aethina tumida | reverse complement strand
GCCGCGTGACGATCGATTTCGTTTACGTCAAAATTTAATTGAGGCACATAAATTTCTTACCTGTTGTCGCGTTTATGACGTGCACAATGATGGAAGCCGGCACAGCGTTAGACGGACTGCATGTGTAGTTTCCGTCGTTGCTTTTGTCCGCCTCCTCCAGTTGAAGTATGCTGGAGGCACGACCCTCGAGCACGGACACTCCCGGATCATAGTTGATCATTCGCATTTCGTGATACCAGAATACGTATGCCGGCGTTTCGGTGGAGTTTTGCAACGTGCAGACCAGTCTTAAGAACGATCCGGACCTTATGTGGAGATCCGGAGCACCTTGTATTTCGGCCAGTGCCTCTGCAATAGAACAAATAAATAATATGGTTTGATTGCGTTGCACGTATCATTATGAAGTTCATAAATAAATTGCTGTGTTGACGTGGGATATACTGCCGAATAATAAACCTGCCCTATTTATTAAGCTTTAGCTTAGTATGTGGTATAATATTTGTTCGTAAATTTAATAGTTGATGAAGTTTAAATAAGCGGCTTGTTTCTTAATTTCATATGCAAACGCCTGCATGCATCTGCAGCCCATTTGCATATCTCGTTCCACGTTTACTTCGCACAGAATATATAAAATAATTTTATCATTTTCAGCTTTCAGCAACACTATGTGATAATTTTAACGTAATTTGCTAATTGAAATCGTATCATTCACTTATATCAAAATTTGGCCATTTTAATTTCATGAATATTTATTATCTCTCACACACATTTAAGTCATGAATTTTGAAAATAGTCATAAATAGATAGAATAACAGTTTCGAAATTACGCCTTACCGTTTATTTCGGAATATATTTCTTTCTAATCAATTTTTTTACAATATTTTCTTTTCATAATTTTACTGAGTTTTGATATATTTACTTTTTTCTTTTCTATTGATATATTAAATCTTATTTCTTAAATAATATACTTTATTTTTGTTTCATTAGATGTAAAAAATGAAATTTTGTTAAACAGTAAAGTTGTGAAAAAATTGTAAGATACCTTTTTTGTAGAGCATTCAAGTTTCTACAAAAAATGTAAATATAAATTGTCTGTACAATCAAGTACTGACGACATATAGATTTTACCACATGGAACTGAAGAAAAAATGGAAAACTGAGATGAGGAGGACCTTCCTATTAAAATTAAGAGCTCATCTTTGGAGAACATTTTTTAAAAGTATCTAAGAACCAAGAATTTTTTGACACATCCTAATAATAACGGGTGTCAATGAATCCATTAGACAAAGCATAACTTCTAGGATACTCTGTATATCAAAATCTGATCTGCGAGGAGAGTTTTTGCGCATTTTTCACTTTTTGATCACTTACGGTTTTGTCGGAAATGGTTTCGTTTTCGAATTTTTAAATGAAATTTAATATTTTTACATGGATTTCTGAAACAATTCTCGATCAGACTGACAAAAAAAAAACTTAATTCACTATCTTATTTTCATTTCTTCCTTGCTTTTTTCCCTTCTACAAAATAGCATTTAAACTGACATCCATTCATTAAATTCTAGTTCGTCTTTTTAATGTGTTACCAGTAAATATTATTTTTATTAAATCAAAACGATTTAAGTGACATTGTCACTGTTCCAGTGTCCTCCTACACAAAACTATTAAAGAGTTATTTAATCGGAATTGCATCAAAAACAAACACGTTACAAAAGCTTGCATTAAAAGCACTTTAAATTCCTCTGCGTTACATAAACATATAGCAAGATTATGAAAATGTTTGGGTTAACAGCGTGCTAAGCCTGTAAATCTCCTGCTGCAAATGTGCTCACTCGCCTTAATAGGATTAATGGGAACATAAAGAGGTGGGAACTAAAGAAATGATAAAGCAATCCCCCTTAACAAATTATCGTTAAGAAAGCACTTAAGTACACACTAGATATAAGTCAATTCGAAATTCATAATTTATACGGAAATAGTTTGTGCTTTTTTAAAATCGAAATCGCAGTCAAATAAAAGAACCTGTTGCTTTTTTATTTACTATTTACACTAAAAGTTATTCGGGTGGTATTTAATTTCTTCGCCTTAAATTATCCGTCTGTAGAATTTTACGAGATCTGAAAACAAGGAATATTTTAATAACGGTAATAAAGCAGACGAACAGTTCTTGTACAAATAGAAGTTATAAAATAGTTACCACTTTATAAGGCGATCATAAACAAGTTATAATTTTGATAAACGTCTAGCTTAGTGATATACCGTGTTTTATGTTCTTACATAAAAAATATAAATTTAAATTTATGAAAGCTAATCAAAGTCTCAAAATTACAAAGCCGCTAAATCTATGAATGAATTGTGGTCATATTCTTATTACTATACAGGTTTTACCGAACTTAACTAGATAATTTTATATGAATTTCCACTGCAGAGCTGAAATTATAATAAACATTGAAGCGAAAATATTTACATTATGGAAATGATATTTTGAGCCAAACACCTTTTCAGGCTCCCGTATTATTGTTGCCCTATGAAAACTTATCTATATTCAAAGTCTATAAAAACACCGCAGCATTTACCATTTAAATTACTTAAGGTTAATTGTATTTAGGTATTTGTCAAAAAATGCCTTATTAATATTGAAGTTAGACTTAAATATTCATTGTTAGTTTTATTTCTAAAGTTGACATATTAACCAGTATAAATACTTCCAAATATTTATAAGAAATTGAGTACTGTTTATTAAATACATAAAGAAAAATAAACTTAAAATGGGAGCTGCAAATATTCAAATAATATTAATGGTCAAAATAAATATTTTCAAATCCATTTTTCAATTCAAAATATCCACTTCAAAAGACCAGCAGGGCAAACTGCTTGAGCATTGCCAATTATTTTTTATAATTAATTAATTACATTTATGTTAATTATATTACAACAAGTACACTAAAGATTCAATAGTTAACTTGATAATTCCAGAACATTAAACTTCAATAGAGACAAACTTTATCTGTATAAAAAAAATCAATTTATTTCCCAAATCGAATAAATTGCATTTTGTCCCGCTTAATTCAATAAAATCACCGGATTCGATAGTGTTAAATTTTCGAATGTTTGCCGATGCGACATTTACGACTGTGGAATATACGTGACTTTAAACGTGGACAATAACAATAGCGTTTTCCAGGGACGGGAAACGGCTGATACGACTTACTTGTGACCTTGAGTTCGATAAAGATGCTAGTTGGGGGATGGGTCGACATTTGGCACTCGTACAGTCCCGCATCGGAGGGCTGAACATGCTTGATAAGGAGTCCCCAATTCTGAAGATGTCGAACATGTTCCACCATGAAACGATCGTCCGTGTTGTACGTAGTCAAACCCACTGTCAGTAAGTGATAGTCCCGTTTTCTTATCCAAGAAACCTGCAAAAAATACGATTTATTTAATTAAATGAGAATGATTAGAATGTGCTGACAGATGATCTTGGATATAAATTTCACCAATAATACATTTTATCGGCCCGTCAAAAATTACTTAATTACAACAACAATTAAAACGCTAATTATAGTGGGACACAGAACAATCGCAATCCGAATTTGTTAATTTTATTTCAGAAAATGCCATTCATATTTCAGATTAGTAATTGAATTTCAGCATTTCTCTAGTGTAATTCAGATACGTTCATTTCATTTCGAGACGTCAGTTTTAATCTGTTAACGGATTGAAATAAAATGATATTTTCGAGTAAACACCGTTAACCGTCCAAGTAAGTTTTAAGTTCTAAAAATGACACAATCAATAAGTTTAAATTAGATAGTCACAATTACAAATAAAAAGCGTATGAAGTGAATATTAAAACTTTTATAAAACATGACGTAAATAAAACTGTCTTGGAAAACAATAGTTTTTTATTGTTTTCAATAATCGATGCCTAGATTTTCAGGTTCCAAGACAATTAGACGCTCAGATGAGTTTTGTAAAAAGACGTGTACTCTTTTGGGAGTTTGTTCATTTATTGCGACAAGAGAAGTAAATTAAATGTTTAATGTTAATTTGTTTGCAAGTTAAAAGTACACCTAACATATAATTACACTCAATTACACCTTTTACAGTTTCTGCTATAAAACTTTCTAATTCCAACAGCAATTAAAGCTTTTCGTAATAAACTAAACTTTTTTCTAGATCCAGTTGCAGAAAATCTTTTACACTAAATGTCACTTCTGAATGGTTGCACCAAACAATGGCTCAATAAATTATTTTTAAAATTCGTTCAACGCTTATAAAATGGTAATACCATCGTGGTAATGTCTCTCAAACACAATAAATATGTCAAAATATTTTTAGTGTTTATATATTTTTCATTATGTATACCACTCATCAATTAAATCCAATCATGCATGTTAGTAGTGACAATAATAATGTGTTATTAAAAATTGAGCACTATAACGTGATCAATAGTGTGCGAATTTACACACCCAGCTATACGCCTCGGCATGCTGCGGATCATGTTGTTAGTTTAGTTCTGAAAGAGTCTCATATTACTCGAATTTCGTGCCTCAATTGTTCCACGGGATCTCTGTTCGTTTGGGAAGATTAGTCTTCTTTCTATGACAACCCACACATGTTCAATCGGGGATAAATCGGGAGAACAGAATGGTCAAGGCCAAACCGTAACGTGAGCTTGTTCCGACAACCCTCTGAAACACGGGCAATATGAGATTTAGCTGAAACTTACCTCCTGGGATAACATAAACTTAGGTATGACCGTCACATAAATGAGGACGTGCTTCCATAACAAATACCCCCCAAATCATTACTACCACTGTTTGAGCCGCATTTGTTCTTCAGAATATGTTGAATTAAATCTTCGTTCTTTCATCTCTAAGAAAAACCAAGATTTGTCAAAAACTGTAATTCTGTCCCATATCCTATCTCAATTCATTCCCAATTCGTTCGATTACTCTAATAGTGATGTTTGGAGTGAACGGAAGCAGATTAAAGAATCTCAGAAGACGGTATATTGACGAAGCAGCTGTTACTTGATTTGTCGACACATGGGGGCTTCTATCCTAGTATTGATCTTACCTTATCTATAGTACCTCTTGGTCATGCAGACTTTGAGGCGACCTTCTCGCATCTGTAGACTGTGCCAACATTTAACCACAGCAGACACAAACTAATTAACTCTTCCAGTAGTTTCTCTAAGCCAGATCATTCGTCCATGTTTAAATGGAGTTAATTGACCCTCGAGGTCTTCTTACTCTGGACATTCGTGGATGATCACTTTGACTGTGTGACACCAACCGCAACATTAAATTGAATAATATATTGAAATAAATAATAACAAATAATTTGTAAGCATTTTTTACAAAACTATTACATAAATCATATTAAAATTATGTCAATCCTATTAAGAAGTAGATATTCACGTGTAATTTATTTAATACCCAGTATTAATATAAACAGTTTAAATAGTTCATATATTCATTTTGTCAATGATATATTTGACACATTTAGCTGTTTGAACAATTTCACTGTTTGTTAACTCGTGTTGTAAAGTCGGTATTTATTATTTTAAAAGTTAAATTTATTAATCCTATTGAAACATATGTGCTCGGATTTCGTATTTAAATATTTACAATAAAATAAAATGAAATATGGAAACAATGAAAGCCTCACAATTGAAAATTGCATTGGCGAACACATAAAAAATAAACGAAATGACAGCCGTTAAATACAATCACATAAATATTGAAATAAAAAATTTGTATTAAATCGATAAAAATATGTTCACGTTTGAGAAAGGCACTAAAATTATTAATGTGCTAATGTATTCTAATCTCTGAACATTTTTCTCGGCAACGTTCAAATAATAAATTCGTAAATTTACAAGCTAGTAAATATTTAAATATGGACCGTTAAATTTCTTCAGTAAATGTTATCAGGGCCATTCAATTAAATTTCAACTAGATTTCATTTAAAAATAGCATTAATTAAACACAAATATTTACGTACAGTTTTGCAACCATTGAAATGTTTGATAGAGTGGCTGCCTATTCACGTTTATGATTTATCGAACATTATAATGAAGTTTGAATTTTGTTTGTGCTAAGTAAATATCAATAAATTAGAAAGCTTTTCGAAAATTGTTGTCTACAGAATAAATCTTTATGTAAAGCTCTTAAAACAGAACACAAAACAATACATAAATTTACTCATAATTTAAAAGTATAATTTGCTTTATGTTATAATGAAAAATAAATAGAAAATCCTTTTTGTACTCTTAATAACTTCCGCAAAATTTACGACCAAATTCCATGATTTGCATAAGGAAAACTTTATGGCTTCTGCTCCTGAATTTATTTACTTTGTTGTTAGAAAATAATCTTAGCAAAGTATTTTGATGTTTTAGATAATTACGAGGCCTGATTGATTTTATTAAGGGAAATTTGTTCGGAGAACAATAAGAAGTAATTCTGAAACTGAACTTTTAACCGAAATTTTTTTTATTCACTTAAGAAACCACCACATTTTGCATCATTTTTCTTTTATTACATAAGAAATGTTTTCCATGTTTTCCTTCTTTTAAAAGCGAAATCCTATTTGCGTAAAAGAAAAGCTTTTTCGTTTTTTTCTCCTAAGAGAACTATTATATTTTAAAACAGATTTAAAAATTTGTTTATCGTTAATTCATGGTTACTGCTGCTGGTGCTGAATTTATTCGTAAATATTGTTAAATAATAATTTATACTGCTGCGCATTCACCATAATTTATATTGTTCGCATCCACCATAATTTAAACAGTTGCGCATCCACTCTAATTTATAATGTCGCGCATCCACCATAATTTATACTGTTGCGCATCCACCATAATTTTATTTCTGTGATTATAAACAATATGATTATTATTTTATTTAGATTTTCACTGTGCTACATCTTACAAGAACTCTTCTACTTCATCTCATAGTCAAACATATATTGAATATACAATTTAAATGTGTATTTGTATTTTTAATGGTATTAAAATGATATATTAAATATTTAAATCGAGTTGCAATAAAGTGTATACACTCTAGTAGTCGTTAAAGTAAAATAAAAATGCTTGATATTAAATAAAAAACTTTGTTTCTCACAGTTTAAAAACGAAACTCATCTCTTTCGGAAAATTTATGTTTTTCAACGAGTTTCATTTTAATTTGGTATAATTGTCGTGCACATTTACGGTGATTATTAAACATTTAGTGGGAAAAAAACAGTCCATTGTATCCTGGACTATTGTTTGTATGAAGCCGTTTAGGATAAAACGTTGAGCCAAATCCCATGCTTTGTAACAAAGCCAGATCATGCAATATTTATGTGTGAAGCCGAATTTTGTATTCAAATTTTTGTGTATCGATTCATCCTTCTTTACACTACCCGCTTGTATGCAATTTAAACAAGGTTTGTTTTACAACCTCATAATATTTTATTTCATGCATAATTTATTTGTAGTCTTGCCCCAACACCGTTTCCATTTTACGACTAAAAGAACAAAATAAATGGTTCACGTTTGCGGCGTGTTCTCCACGTGAGTTTGTGTTGTATATTCATTGAGGAAAATGCAAATGGTTTTTATGTTGATGCCATTTTTACATGTCATAATTTGATCGCGCGTGTCGACAAGGAAATGACTTCATGTCTAGCAGAAAATATGTGAGGTAATGGGTGTTTTTGCCATGAAAATGTATGCAATTAACCGAGCTGCTGCTGGAATTTCAGTGCAAACAGACGGTGGTGTGCAAGTCACCTGCAGTATCCGTTTTATTGTTTTCCTAAATTACAAAAACAAATTCCCATATTAACGTGCACAAACAGATGGATGTCAAGTCAATGTTTAAAACGCATACCGTTTCTAATTACTTTCGAAAGTATCGGGCTGGTATACTTTTAATCTTGCGGATAAACTAGTTTCGAAACCCATTATGTATTCTATAAACTCGGCAAACATAAATTATTTCGTTCCCCGCGAAATCATTTTCTGTAATATAGCGGAGAAAATGAGGTTGACCAGACAAAGCGGATGTTGGTTAGTAATTTTCTGAAGCCCTATCAAATTCCGACGGGCTATTTTATGAGGGGATTTTACAGTAAGAGGAATACTTATACGAATTTGACTGGAACATAGCACATATAACGTGGAAACTAAAATTGTGTTGTGTATTTTAGATGCTCATTTAGTCCGGGAGTAAATTTCAAATGGGTAGAGATAATGATAATGGGAACGGCGGATGAGACTTGAAGGACATGTTCTACTTTTATCGTCGCCATTCCTGTTATTTTAAAAAGAATTTATCGCCTTACCAAAATTAAAATGGATTTTAATGGCTTTCATTTTGTTTTTGTGTTAATTAGGTTGAAGTTTCCGAGTTTTATGGTAATGCTCCTTGGGCACAAACATAAATCCTAATCATTAATTTAACGTTATAAATTTATATAAAATTCATAAAGTAATAATTAAAAATCACTGACTTCTGAATACGTATCAACTTAGAAATGAAATATCTTTTTCACACACAGTGCTTGCGTCTTTATATCTGTACAGTATAAAATCTCTCTATACATATTGCCTTTTAACAATGTAACTGAGTAACGTTATTTATTTGAAAATTTATGGACCATGAAATAGGCATAAAACTTAAGCGATATTAGATACCACCTTTGGTTACAAGGATTTATTTTTATCCTCAACAGTTTTTCGATAAATTTAGGCTTAACTTTCCAACTTCTAAGGTGGTAGAATTTGTATTTACATTATATTTACCTTCAATTCAAAATGCTAATTACTATAATTGATTTATATAATTATTAATATTAATAATATTAAAAAATTAATTATTTTTGTTAATAAAGCAAGATTGACAATTCGTTTGGCCCTGAGTTCGTACTTCAATTTGAGCGTCTGTGGAAACACCGGGCAGAAAAATATCACCATATATATATCACCATTATATATATATATATATAATTATGCCCATGTCCAAATCTGTGTATCGGTGAGTACCATAAAACGAAGATTAAAGGATGCTGGTCTCTATAGTAGAAATTCAGCAAAGAAGCCTTTCATTTCTGCAAAAAATAAAACAGTGAGTCTACATTTTGCAAGGGAACATGTGAACTGGACAGATGGGCAATGGAAAATAAGTTTGTTTTCTGATGAAAGTCGGTTCCAATTATCCAAATCTGATGGTATTTCATGGGTTAGAAAACCAATTAACGAAAGGTATAATCTCAAATACACTAGGCCTATTGTGAAGCATGATGGAGGAGGCTTTATGGTTTGGAGATGTGTTTCTCGATTGGGTATAGGCCCACTGGTTAAAAAAGACAGGATAATGGATCGTTTCGTTTATCGTGACATTCTGGAGAATCATATGCTTCCATTTTCCGAAGATAAGATAAGTTTAACATGGACATTCCAGCACTATAACGATCCTAAACACACGTCTAAGTTAGTTAAAGAATAGGTCGCTTCTCAAGGAGTACGTGTAATGTCTTGGCCAGCCCAAAGCCCAGATCATAATCCAATTGAAAATCATTGGGCTGAAATTCATCGGAAAATCTTAGTAAAAAGACGCTACGAAGAAATTTAAAATCAATGGAAAGAAATATCGAACGATTATATTGAAAAACTACTGAAAAAAGGTTATAAGTTATCAATAAAAAAAGGTTATAAGTTATCAATAAAAAAAGGTTATAAGTTATCAATAATGGATATGCTACTAGGTACTAAATAAAAGAAGGCTAAATGTACGTAAGGTTGTTTTATTTTATAGTTGCTCTACTTTCGATCCTTGACCTTGTTTCAAGTAATAAAAAACCCACTAATAAAAAATTAAACTGCCGTATTGTCATACTGCATAACTGACAATATTATGGATATTTAAACGTACACATTTATCACATAATTTTCCACATAAAACGTATATTCATTTATTAATTTCATTTTGCTTCCTTTTTGTAAAATTAACATAATAAAATAATTTTAAATTTTATATTTAATACTGTAAATATCGCATTCAATGTTTATCAAAATTTTGTTTCGCTGTACTGAATCCATTACTATTATTATTGTATTTTAATCAGTGGATCACTAGTTTAATACGCTAAAAACGGATATTAAATATCATTTATTAATATATTAATAATAAAATTTGAAAAACAAAAAAGCATGGTTACCGCGTTTTATGAGAGTATGGCAAAAGTAACATACTGCACTTTTGTAAACTCAACAAACTCAACTTTAAACAATGTAGGGTTAAGTTAAGTTAAGCTGTTTATTTGAAAATATATGGACTATCAAATAGGTATAAAACTTAAACGATATTAGGCACCTTCTCAGGTTATCTTAAGGGAATTTATTTTTATCGTCAAAGTATTTACTAGTTTTTTTCTATAAAAAAGAAACTCCTCTTACATTTTGTTGAATAATACACAGTGGATATAATTCTATTTTACTGAGTAGTAGTTGAACAAATAAACAATAAAAAAATCTCAGTCTAGTGATATGAATTACTGAGTTTTTTCTCTATATTTCGAGCTATTATTCATTAAAATCGAATATTAAATAAAGTGACGTGGATGTTTCCACCTTAAAGTTGTCACAAACAAGTTAAATTTTCTTTAGTAACACCCAGCCGTCTTTTTATTTCGTAATAGACCGTGATGGATGTAGTCGCAAACCGTGGTAGCAGTTTTCAGTTTGTATTCATACCCTTTAAACACAAATTTGGTTTTCATTTAGCGCGAAGTTGATAATAGTTGCATGTAACATTAACCATTTAGGCGAAGTTAGGTACGAAGTTGAACTCGCCAGGGATTCGCCCGCCAACCTAACTTGTATATTATTTGCATTCTTTCGTTTTGCGTCTCATCCAGAAATTATGAACCATTTATCATTCCGGCGGCGGGTTTAAGACCCCCCGTGTTTGCATCATTTATGTAACGGGAGATGCGGTCTATGCATTTCCTGATTTCTCATGTGATGCAGCTTCCCATGTGCACCGTCTCGAAAATCAAAGTAGTTTACTTTGTAAACTTCGCCGGCTCCGGCGCCTCAACCGGAAACTTACTCTTTTAATTATATAAGATGATTAAACGTGCGGCTGGATGGTATTTCACGTGCTAATTATGAAATTTGTAAAGTTGTTTTCATTGTTATTATATCGATTGGGTTACCCGCAACAGCTTCATTTCCATTAATTTCGTTGTGATGGAACACTAAAAATAGATAAATATATTACGCATTACCGCAGGTAAATACCACTACAAAACATAACTTTTGAATTCAAAATTTAATATTTGGTTTAACAATTCAATACTCTCGTATATATTGAATTTAAAACCACTAATTAATTTTCGGTTTCATAATTAACTGAGTCGATAAATTTAAATTAAACATGGAGAAAAAGCCAATTAAAAATTCAACTTTAACACCATTAATTTTTATCAATTATTTTTAAAAATTCTGTGGCTTTTAAATATATAAAACCATCAAAGACGAAGTATGTAGTTTCGGCCTGTGAAAAATGTTTCGTTTTAAGTGCCCACTCCGAAAATAACTTTATTTTAAATTTCGCTGCAATTTAAAATGTCTCGCTTCGCATTAAACCAGCCAGCTTCGAGGCAAACCGCCATGTATATATCTCCACTTGCAAATTTGACACTTGTTTTACATAATTTCATAACCTCATTTGCATTTGAGACTGGCGTCTTCTACTACTTCAAACGAACCAAATAACAATAATTTAGCAACTTAGGCAGTTCATTTGTAAATAAGTTCGAATAATTGAATCAGCCGCTGTCGCATACATGAATAAAGAAGCGTCCTTCAGAATTTCCACGTTGTAGCCATTTCGTCCCAGAAACTAGGTACGGATACACGTTGATAGCATTAAATTTTTTAATACCCGAAAGAGTTGGGACAGACAGCTCTAACTCGAAGTATAAATGTATATAGAACGGACAAAACCTATTCGATATTTGATAGATGTATTCATTCAAAATATCCCTCAAGAGCCATTTATATGGACATGGGCAGATATTGGAATGGTGATCGATATTAAAACTTGTTGAGCGTAATATTCTTGGGGGATTGAAAAATGAAATACATCTGGGTTTAACAATTTGTAGCCTTTTCGGCTTTAATAAATGTTGAATAGATGCGAGCTCGACCTTATCTTTGTGAATTATATGCTATAAAATATTTAACTGCTAAAAGTAACACTATTACGCTACTACTGGAGCAATTATAAAGTCAAATGGGGAAGTAAATTATAAATATGATTTATAATTTAATTTACGAAATTTTGCATAATTGCAACATTCTATAGCACACGTATTACATCTAATAACTTTTAAGACATAATTATATTTAGGAAAACACAGAGTAGAAGAGTTTTTGTACGTTAGTACGAAGGCGTACAAATTTTAGTCCTCTAGTATGTTTGGTAGAATGTGGATTACTGCCTTGAAAGAGGTAGAACTTTAATTTGTGGGTTGACAATCTGATGGACCAGACTCAAATCAGGGTTTGGAATTGTTGGAGAGTGTGGTTCTAAGAAGGTCGTAAACTGTGAGAGGTTCAGAAAGATGTCGGGCAACAAATGAACGTCGAGGCTGCCGCCTTAAAACTTTAACTTTATGAGATCGATTTATGACCACTCGTGTAATTACCAACCAGTGGTTTGCAGAGGAAGATAGGCGTCTTACTTTTTACATATTTATCGTAGAATCCGGTCATTAGGACCTTTTTCTTACCGTTACCAGTTGGAATAGTGTAGAGGCTGATAACTTTGGGATGTGAAGTGGAGTCTCACTTGCTGGCTTACCTTACCTTCAAAATTTTGTTTGACCAGTAAGATCTTAGATTTATCACTGAATACTTTGAAGACTTCAACGTCCTTAGTTGATGCTTCTTCTCACATTGCAACATCGTCGCCAAAATTGGAGTAGTGTAGAGATCGATAACTTTGGGACGTGAAAAAAAGCAGAGCTCTGTACAGTTATGGGGCCATCATTGCGTATGATGGTCCCACTTGCTGCCATACTTTATGAACCTTCAAAATTCAGTTTGATCAGGAACAGTCTCGGACATATCACCGACTGAATACTTTGAAGACTTTAGGTAAACGTTCAGTGTCAAGTAGAGATGCCATCGAATGAAATACTTCAGAACGAAATTGCTCATCTCTTTACACCCATGTCTACGAGTGTCCAGGTTTTTTATCTGAATTGTAATCACTCTCAATCTGTGTTTTATTTTCTATGTTACTAAGTATATAAACTCTAAAAGTGCAATTGTAAAAATTTAACATTAAACATTTCCTTATATTTCTTATTTCCCTAGTTATGTAAATTATGCGATGTTCCTCGATATGAAAATGCCTACATTAAAGTCATGGAGAAAATTAGGATACAAAGTTCTTGTAAAGAACTTGATTAATATTAGTAAAAGAGTCATGAATATTAAATTAATTTTCAATAAATTATCTAACAAATTTCCATAAAAGCTCAGTGCATATAGGCAAAAATAAACTAATATAAAATTAAGTAAAGCGGAAGTTTGCCGGAATATAGTTATACAAGAATTTAATCTAAATGTATGAAATATATTAACATAAATGGTTTAGTTGAGAGGAAGAAGCTGCATTTGGGAAACCTGAAATGTTGCATGCAGACTGAAAATAGGCACTTTGTAGCATTAAAACTTGTTTCAAACTACTAATTTCGAATGGGCATCCTTGAAAATTAAAATGATTTTGCGATTTAAAAGATGAGGCGCAAAGCGTGGATGCGCACAAAGAGGCTCGACGAAACCGAATTAAATTTTAATGAGCTTTAATTGGGATTTAAGGCGTCCGGCAAGCGATCGTAACTTAATCCCATCGACCAACAAGAGTATCATCAAGCACCAAACTAAGTAGATATGATTGTTTAAACTCACCACTCCATTGCTGAATTTGCGAACTACACATGGCAATGTGGCCGTGCCTCCCATTTGTGCCACCACCACTGTGCAATTTTCGGTGGCAAATACCCCCGGCTTGCCGCCACCGGCTGCGGTTCCCTTAACCGTGTTGCCTAATGCGCCGTCCTTGCTTTTGCGTCTCTGTTCGTAGCTCCTACGGTGTCGGAACATTGAGTTTTCAGTGTTCACTGGAACAAAACGTATGCATCAGTCAGAAGTTCGATAGTAAATATGCGCCACTAGATTTTATTTGAGCTCCGATCTTGTTTGTAAATATAGAAATCCATGATCCCTGTGTACATTGTACAATGTACGTTTACAGTTTATTGCAAATAAGTACAGGCACATGTACTGTTCGTTTATGTATATGTACGAATTGCCTAGATATGTTTTAATGCAAACAAACATTCAATTTATCCATCTACATATTGCAAATATCTCCTATTTATATGTGTAAATTATATTGTTTTTAGTATTTAAGTACACAAAAAATTCATTAAACTTATTTATTCAGTTTATTCAGTGGTGGCCATTATTATAGCAAGTTTTTATAATGATAAATATTTTAGCCATAACTTTTTTATTTAATGAGAACTGTTAAAATAATATAAATTTTCTATTGTTGTTTTATACAGTATTATAAAAACTACCATATTATTATTCCATAAAATATTACATATGACAATTTTATTTTTTAAAACCACCGATAAACTGATCTTGAAAAATGTGTGGGACTTAGTTGTATTTTAGTACCGCAGCTCATATTTAATCATATAATATATATTTTAATAAGTTGTTATAATGACCACTACTGTATGTGAACAACTTGTTTTATCGCTGATATTAATTTTTTAAAATGGAATTTTGCCCTTTTCAGCTTATTTCCGTTGTGTTTATCACACGACTTGAATTCATAAAGCAGCTTTTATGTACTGAAAAAGGCTTATACTAATTAAGGGAATGAGGAGCGAATGTATCCATGTAAATGTATGAAAAGGATTTTATACTGAAATCACTCCAACTATAAACAAGCTATCTTTATATAATAATTATCCTCTTTTGAAAATATTCTATTTCATTGAATAAATGACGCAATGATTGATACAAATTGGTAATGATCCCCTTTATGCAACGAAAAAAAACCATCCGCAGATACTTCTGTTTAATTAACATCCTCTAATTGAAGTTTTTGAATGCATACAGTTTTATTAATACTTTTCTCGTTTATATGTAGTCCATTGTACACAGTATATGATAAATAAATGTGGCCATAAATATACTGAAAAGCAAACTACTAGATGTAATATATATTGTTTTATTTTTGACACGAAAAAGGATCTTGTAGACGATAAGGGTACTTCAAGTTCACAGTTTCTTTCTTTTAGAAATGGTCAAAAACTAAATTCTATTATGTACATCCCATCCTTTATTCATACGAACGGGACAAAGAAACATTCAATATTTTAAATAAATAAACCAACGAGAATAAATCAAAACGTACGGTTTTCACCGTCACACAGGCAGAGCAACATTAAAATTGTATTGTTTGTCTTGCGTGTCAAACAAAAATATTGACAAAGGAAAGTCTGTGTAGAATTAACCGGAATGTTTTTAAGAATTTAAAATGTTTCGTGAAAAAACTTTAAAACTACATTTCGGGCGCACCAACTGAATAATGCATCCAGCCCTGCAACTTTCTCAGAAAAATAACAAAATGTAAAATTCCTGATACTAAAAATAATATTGGATTTGGTATTTTAATAAAAAAAAGACTGCTTACTTAAGAACAATTTTAATTAAGTAAATATTGCGGTCTCTTTGCATGTATTGATTCGTATAGACTCGATGGGAATATTAATTAACGATTTCTTTTTTAGGCATTTATGTATTCTTTAATAAAATTCGGTAAATGGTCTGATAAAATGCTAATATCAAAGCTTAAGAAAGTTACAGCTTAATTATGGTTTCCATAGAAGCAGACATGATTATTAGACTAAATTAATTACATATCTGATAAGCAAAAAACATAATACTTACATTTTTACTACTGACATAAGAGACACAATATACTTAATGATCTGCCAAAATATACCCGTATTATAAAATAAAATACGAATACATCTTGAGCAGTGTGAGGGCAAATTACACCTTATGTGAAATTGTCCACATTTCCTTATTTAGTTTTCTTCTCTTTGAACTGTCACCGAGACTATTCTTACCGGAAAAATTTAGAGTAGGGGTATTTACTTTTATTCTGCTCATCATGTGAATGAGTTCTTTGTTTTTCTTTGTTGGCTCTCCAGTTTCTTTCTAATTTTATCTTTTGAATAGACGTTTGCATCTCCCGGTCCAGTTTAAATTTAGTTTAAGAAAAATACACAGTTGTCGCATATTAAATTGCATGTTCACTATGCTTTGCTAATTATTGATTAAGCTAAATCGACCCGTAAGAACACCCCTCATTATATTAATTAAAAGCAAAGTTAGGCAATAAAGTCGTGGTCGTAATGTGTAGTAAATATATTAAATAAAATTTTACGGCAGTATTCTTAATAAATATGCAAATAAAATGACCCAGTGTGAATTCTAAGATTCATATTTTTCCCCCGTCAAGTTTATTGCGTACAAACATGATACCGCAAATATACTTCTTCGGTCGTGTTAAAGTAACTAATCTCGCATAAAATTATAATCGTTGCGGAGTCCTCCTGTGAATATTCGAGTTATAAGCCCCATAAAAGTTTAGAGTGCGGTTGAACTCAAAGTGCTGTATGGAGAAATAACTATTTTTGTTCGCGTGACACACGCATAAAATGGCAGTAAAACCGGGAAAAACTCAGGGAACGGGTATTAAAAATTCCGGAACGTAAACGTAAATATTGCGAATACCATAATAAATAATGTATTGGTGAGGTCATATTAGGGCTGTAAAGTTTTTTTTTTATTAAATGCATTTATATTCATGATGGTAACAAAAGTAAATAAAACGCCGGGGGCACGGAAGGGATGTGTTTAATAGACACTGCTGTCTTGTCATTTTCGGGAATAAATATCTTTTTCGGGTCGTAAAAAGTCTGATATATTTTTATTTCTTGGCAACCACGGTTACGTTTGCGATTTGATTTCTTTAACGTTCATAAGATTGACACGTTTGATAAATATTTATCGTGTTTTTATTTTTTGGCTGTTTCTTCAATTAATTTTCTGTGATAAAATAAATTTTTATTTATCTGGAATATATATTGGACAGGTTATTGTTATAAAAAAATATAGAATTTAATATAATAGTTTACATTTTTAATTGAACTGATTTAAATTTTATAAAAGTAACTTATTCGAATATTGGAATTCCTAAATTAATATTATTTGTTATAAAATAAATTTATTTTTCTGTAAATTATATTTTGGATAAGTAATTGTTATTACTAGTAATATTATATGTATTATATTCTAATTACAAAATAAATTCTTAAATTATTGTAGTGGCTTCTTACTAGCGATAAAAATATTTCTAATATCCACTGTTAGAACCATATTTAACAGGTACTATTTAAATTTTTTTAATTAATCAGTAATGTAACCTTTAAAATATTATAAAAAATATGATTTTGATGTTTAATAAACATTTAAATATCGTGAATGCACAAACAAATTGTATAATTACAACTACATCCAAAAGGAAATTATTTTTTTGTTTTCAAATATCTTATCCTAATTCATTTGAATATTTTAATTAAGTTTTTTGTTTCGCATTCACCATTTTTACAACTGTTGTTAAAAATGGCGAATGCGCAACCAATCCAATAATTAGTTACTATTAAACAAATTCTAAGAATAAGTTGATTATATTAAAACTAATTTATTTTATCCACTGTTAGATCCATTTTAACAGGTACTATTTAATTTTCTTTTAATTAATCAGTAAAGTAACCTTTAAAATATTATAAAAAATATGATTTTGATGTTTAATAAATGATTAAATATCGTGAATGCGCAAACAAATTGTATAATTACAACTACATCCAAAAGGCAATTAAGTTTATGTTTTCAAATATCTTATCCTAATTCATTTGAATATTTTAATTAAGTTTTTTGTTTCGCATTCACCATTTTTACGACTGTTGTTAAAAATGGCGAATGCGCAACCAATCCAATAATTAATTACTATTAAACAAATTCTACGAATAAGTTGATTATATTAAAAGTAATTTATTTTATCCACTGTTAGATCCATTTTTAACAGGTGCTATTTAATTTTCTTTTAATTAATCAGTAAAGTAACCTCTAAAATATTATAAAAAATATGATTTTGATGTTTAATAAATGTTTAAATATCGTGAATGCGCAAACAAATTGTATAATTACAACTACATTCAAAAGGAAATTTATTTTATGTTTTCAAATATCTTATCCTAATTCATTTGAATGTTTCAATTAAGTTTTTTGTCTCGCATCCACCATTTTTACAACTGTTGTTAAAAATGGCGAATGCGCAACCAATCCAATAATTAATTACTATTAAACAAATTCTACGAATAAGTTAATTTTATTAAAAATAATATTAATATAATATTAGTATAATTTTATTCATATTATAAATTATATTGTTATATATGTTATAAAAAATATAGAATTTAATATCATGGTGACCTCACCAATATTGGAATTTTATTCGAAGTTACTTACTCATTCGAATATTTGAATATTTTGTGTATTAAAAATATTTCTATGTATATTATTATCATTTTATTCAAATTTCTGATAAAATTCGAATTTTATAAAATACAATTATTCAAATATTTGAATATTTTATTTATTAACAATATTTTCTATGAATATTGGTATAATTTAAGTCATATTAGTAATTTAATATGAAATATAATAATATAACAACTTCTTACTAGAGTTATATAAAAGTTAATTAATATAAAATATAAATCAAGTTAATTAATTTCGAATATTTGAATATTTTGTGTATTAAAAATATTTCTAATAAATATTAATTTTATTCAAATTACTAATTTTATAAAATTCAATTCTTCAAATATTTAAATAATTTATTTATTAATAATATTTTCAACAAATATTATTTTAATTTTCACCAGGAGTGTTTGAATTTTATAAAACTTAATTATTTATATAAATTAAATCGAATTTTATAAATGTCAATTATTATAATATATGAATATTTTGTTTATTAACTATATTTTCAATGAATATCAGTATAATTTTATTCACAAATTACAAATTAAACTTTTAAATTGACTCTATTTATTATAAAATAAATTTATATTTCTATGGATCATATTTTAAAGACGAATTGTTATAAAAAATGTGGAATTTAAGCGTTAATTATTTAAATATTTCAATGAATTTGAAAGACAATATTTTTAATGAAATTAGTATAATTTTATTTAAATTATAATTAAATTTGTTAGTTTATCTGATAACCAAAATGAATCAAATTAAGACAACTCTACAATAAAAAATTTTTTTGTAATTTTGAAAAGTGTAAAATTCAACTTGATGTGATCATTAAGTTAACTAAGGTCACTAAAAATATTCATCGTTGATATTACGATAAAGTCAATACTTTGTACAAATAATTTATTGTATACACGTATCAAGCTTGAAGCAGCATAAAACTGAATATTATTTAAATATATTAAATGAAAGTATTAAGTATGAATGAACTTTGCAAGGTACAACTTCTGCGCGATACAAAGTATACAATAATCTTATTTAAAAATCCAATAAACCTTTCGTAATAGATTGATGTGTTACAGTCACGAACATTGAATTAAGCCGAAAATAAAAAAAGTTTCGTTCAGTAAAACACTCCGGCCATATTTCATCTCAAATACATATTAAAACGTTGAGCAATAAAGTAAATTCTTGCAATGTTATATTCCAATTACATTTCGTAATACTGTTCGAATGGGAGTATCTAAAGCACACGGTAATATGTCAGAACTTGTTGTAAGTGCCATATACTCGAACAAATACCTACTAAAATTCGATATAAATGCAGGCACGGAAAAACGGAGGATCTGAAACATCGGCGTGTGGCTTCGAGGATTCCACATCCACGGAAGATTGGATTGAGATTGGACCGATGATACTTTTAAAAGTCCATATTTTAAAGTTGATGCGCTGGGATCAATTTCGATATACGAAACGGCGAGACCTTTTATAATTTTACGGGTGATAAATGGCTTTCTAATTTTCTAAGACCGTAAAATTTTTGGGTTTCTATGCTTCGGCCAACCCAAAGTGGCGATTAATGAATCACTAAAATCAAAACTGAACGGCCGAATTTTACGACAAAGACCCCGTATTAAATACAAGCGATGACAAGTTCTTAATCAATTTTATTATGATATAATTATAACAGCTTTAGTTTATGTTGCCATAATGCCAATGTAATTAGCAATTTAACATCCGATAACATGGCATTTACATAAACTAACATTTCAATTTATCGATTAGAGTTGAACAGGAAAAAAACTAACTGACGTTTTGTGCAAATTTAACTATTATTTGTTTATGCAAATTAGGGTAACGGGCACACATGTAATATTAATAAAACACATGTGTTACTCACTTATGCACATTCCTCATAAATTTCTACCTACAAAAACGTCTAAAACAGTCCGACCCAGATTTATTTTCATTTAATTATATTATATTCTCATTCATTTTCTGCGACCATTATTCATCAGTCAGAGTCATCCCTGACAATAAAACCTTTCCCTGGGAAGGGTAAGGCTGAATAAATATTTAAATATGGTTTCTTGTCCAAAAATCCTTCAGCCGGCATATAAACCCTTTTTTTTTGCTGGAGGTAGGACATCAATTCAGGAAGTTTAATCGATCGGAAATTGTGGCATTCAATCAAACAAAAAACCTATTTAAATAAATAATGATCATTATTTTTTAACAAATCCGAGTTTATTCCTAATTAATGTGATCATAAAATCGTGTCATTGGACCTTATTTTACGGTTAAACAAAATGTAGTGCTTTCAATCACATCGCTTAAATAAAAAACTATTTGAATATACAGCAAGCATGATTTGTATGTTATCATAAAATTGTTTCGTTGAATCTCATTTTACAATTGTTACGAATCGATTATATCGATTTAGTTCATTTAAAGCCAATTATATTTGCAGTAACCGGATAAAATTGTTTATACCCATGAAAGAAATATGGAAAACATTCCATTCAACAAGAGTAATCACAATAAAATTGTAGAGGTTATTTTAATTACGCACATGCCTATATGTTTTAAATGGGATCATTTTAGTCAATTAAAATTTAATCTGGATTTTGAACGTATCCAAACAATAATTTTCACAGTGTTTTTTACCGAATTTTTTTGCTATAATTTTCACCTCTTTTATTTGTTAGTGTGGAATTTCAAATAATGACATGTTGAATTTTAATCACTGAAATATGTGTACGGCACATTTTTATTAGTTATAGGCGACCAAACAAACACTACTTTTTTGTAATTTATAACAAAGGTATGGCAATATATTTATTGACTTAAATTCCATTGTTGACATTTATTTAATAAACGTTTGACAATTTTCCTAAAATATGACAACACATGTAAATGACACTAAAATTAAATGCATTCGCATACTCCGGTCAAAATTTAATGTAAAATGGAGTATATATCGGGCTTGTGCGTCTTCTTCGGCCAAATATGCATAAAGTACTGCAAGTACAGCACACCGCTGGTCATCGACATAACCATGGACCAGTTTCTACTAGAATCCGTGGTCATAGTTTTGCACGCGTTGGTTCAGTTCTTTCTGGTCGTGCATTTCATTATGTGGAAGGTGGAGGCCGAAGGTAAGAAACTGTATTATGGGCCACGGTGAAATATAAATTTCCACACACATTTACAGACCTGGCAAAGTACCAGAGAGAACGGGAAAGGTTGAATGCAGCGGTGCAGCCCATTCTGGATCACGTGCCGAGTGGCACTTCGAATATATCCGCTGTGCCGGTTGACGATCCCGAAATCACCGAAAATTTTTGCCATCTCATAACCATGTCCGCTTCGCAATACAAGGAACTACAAAGCGGCGCCGTGATTCCGAATCCTTCGAATGACGAATGATGATTTCGCTGTGAATTTCAGTTTTATTTTGAAGACTGAGATTCTGACGTTGTAAATTTTTGTTGATACACTTTCCGATTTTTAAATATTTGAATAGAAGAAACTGATGAATAAATTATGATGCTTTATAAGTGCAAATTTTCTGAAATTTACTGATTCGAGGGCAAGTTTATAAGGATTTTATATTGTAGGTCATTTACATTTGATTAAATAAACACGTGAATACAAAGAAACTACCGTTTTTAAAATCATTAACAAGTCATCATGGATTAAAAATGATAACCTGAGACATTTCAGTAAACAGGTAACTGCTTTATAATAGAAGCCTAAGTGGCAAAACAAACTTAACCCGTAAAGCAAATTACTTTATGTATTATGTAAATTTACACTCATACATACCATTTCATTATTTTTACGTATGAGACGTAAATTCAAAATAAAAAGCATTAAAGTGGCAGTTAGTCATTTGAATTATTAATATATTTATCAACGATCTATTATAGAAAAATGAACACGTTTATTTTACTGTCAATAATAGCTTTTTTATTAATATTCTGCACGTTATTAGTTATGCATGCTAAAAAGCATGCGTGCAACTAATCTAATTGATAATTACCAAATTATTTTTCGGTGTCAAGTTAATGTATATATAACCTATTCCAATAATGTCGGTAGTTCAGTGCCGTATGGCGTGACTTACACAATTTTATCCCGGCAATTTGTGCGCAGTATCCTGCGAATTTTGTATATATGCTAAACAATAACATACTACACAAATTAGGTTTTTATAATGGTACGAAATGACTAAATCATTTTGTGACCCAAATTGATGATTCCATTATTAGTTCCTTAACCTCGCACTTAATTCACTTTGATTAAATTAGTTGTTCTTTATATAGATGCAATGAAAAGCTTATAAGAATTTTAATTAGAAGAAGAAACCATTCCGCCTTTTAATTAAAAGTGAAATATGTTTTGTTACATTATCAAAACTTGTTTATATTAAATTTTCAGAGGATACTAATTAAATTGTAAAAATATGTGTTGTGTGAGCAGGTAACATGTGTTCAGCAACCTGTAAATTTATAGAGGTATGAACAGCATTTTGCATATTAATTTATAAGGTGTGTTATTGTTTTAATATGTAAATTGATAATGATATCTGGGTATTAATGGTGTATTATAGCAATTAAATTTGGCAAAGTTTATCGCAAGGGTTAATTTATACTATAAAAAGGTATTATTAAAAGCCAAAGTTTTGGTAAAGTAAACATGAGAATTGTTATCCCTGTAAATTATTTTCAAAATGTTCATAATCCTTGACGAAAAAGAAAAATACGACATATATGTTACATATGTAACACTACCCACATGTGAGGACTCCTGGGCCCACCGAAATTTCTTATGGGGTATCCTTATATTTTATAAAATAAAATGTAAGCGGCGACGAAAAAACTTGTTTCGAAATTTGAGAGGCAAATGAAATATGAAAAAATGCAGCTGAACATAACAGATCCGCGTTATGGCTGCGAGCAAGAGAAATTGTGAGAATTCGTTACAATATATCCTTATCTCAACTGTGTTACACACACATTGGGGAAAACAATAATAATGGTCTTTTTATGGAATATGTAAAGCCGCACATCGTTCTCTATTCTAGAATAAACAAAAGAAATCATTTTGGTTTTCTACGATTTGGTTGCTAAATTTTTGAATGGAAAAAATGCTCAACATCACTTCCTAAATTCACCTTTAGTGTCGTTTGAACTATGAAGAATTATGGGGAAATAAGCTTCTCTATGGTTAGTGTTCACATTTGTACTAAATTTTTTTTTATTTTAATAACAGCAATAATAATTAAAAATTGTTTTATTCAGCACATAAATAATGTAAAATATTCAAAATAACATTTATACAGTATATCAAATAAATATTAAATTCAGTTTTTCAAATAAATCAGTCGTTAAAATGAACAACAAATTTTACACATTTTAATAATTTATTTACATACATTGTTGATGTGTGTTTTTGCCATAAATAATTGTGTGTACATAAATATGAGCAACATTAATATTTCAGCAATTAATATCAGAATTAATACATAAAAAATGATTTGTTTTTTAAATAAAACAGTTGAGTTATACTTACTTGCAGGCGACATGCAATTTAAAACTTGGATTAAATACAGCAGTATCACGAAATAGACGACGAGATGTCCCGCACTGTGAGCCATTATAAAGAGTTTGGGAAACGAATTTAAATCATGACCATCGCACAATATCTGTGCGTTTTTGTTTGAAGTCCAACCATTTTCATACGGCAGCCGACCGAAATGATTTTCAAATTTGCACAATTCTGAAACAAATAAATATAATCGTTAAGCAATCACATGACTATTTGGCTGTAATTAAAAACGTTCGTTTATTAAGGCACGTACAATAAAATATTCAAAACCAAATAGTGCACACAGGTTCCACATAGAAATATTTATTAATAATTTGGCCAGTAATGCCATATGAATAATATAAACTGCTAAAAGTTTCTCTGCCAAACCAAATCCGACGTGAAGCGTCAGTCCAGAATTATATATTAAAATCTTCATGTTAAAAATGTTAGAGCTTAAATGGGGTTGCGGCAAACGTAATACTTCACAGTCAAAAGTATAATACATTTGCTTTATCTTGCGCTCAGTTATGTTCTATTCTCACATAATATACGATCTTATACATTTTCTCAGATTTACGTCAAAATTTAGTTAATATTTATTGTCTAAAAGAAAATAATAGCAAAACTAGTATTGCGCGAAGAGATTCTAAAATGTCTTGAAGCGACCTAGATCTTTTACGCTTTTGAACATTTTATCAGCCGGCTACAGTTTTAGTTGGCGTTACCTTTGGGTTTTTATTATAAATATATGTAACATGACCTGATTCACATAGTCGAACTCCGTGTGAGTGTACGTATACGTTTTGAAAAAGGAAAAATTTACCAAACTTATTTTTAACTTTCAAGATATCCATCTGAATGTTAACGTCTATCGATACATAATAAAACTAGACATCTTTTGAAAGTATATCCAAGACAAATCATATTTGAAATATGGGATGTCTAACTTTTTATTATACACTTCTTGCAGATGTTTGAAACTTTTATTTTAACTGTAGTTCAACAAGTTATGCAGTTTTTCAAAAAAAAAAAAACCGTATGAGTACATTTTTTAATTTCTAAAATCAGGAGACAATTATTTACGGAATATCATGGAGCACAAAGTTACTTACTTAGAATGTTAAATATTTGTATTGCAAATACTTCCTTACCAAGTACGAAAACGAAATTATATTAGAAATTTTGCACATTTTAGAACGTCAAACATGGCGAAAATGCTCAGGTCACATTCATCGCGAGCAGCATAAAATATAAACCTCACAGTACATAACATTTGTCAAGTTGTACCGAAAAGGGCAATGTTTTAAAATCATCATAATTTAACTTTGTTTGTGTGCACAAATTAAATAATGGCCGGGTTTTGCAAGAGTTATTAATATAGTCAGAGTTTTGACGCAGCAATATGACTTTATTATCTCTGCATGTGTTAATGTAACGAACATTTTTTGGAATTGTCAATGTTTCCATTTAAATAAAATGTTTACATCATTTAAATTGGATATTTTCAGTAACGATTGACAACGGTTTAGCATGATTTAATTTATTTATACTGCCATTGGAAAATATTTTTTCTCTAACCGTGTACATACAAATTAAAATTCCTAAAGACCCTAATTAATTAAAATTTTTAGAGCTAATTCGTGTAGAGTTTAAAAAATGTCAGTGTGACAGTATTAATTAATTAATTTTTTAACTATTTCATGCACTCACTAATATGCTCATCCATAATCAGACAAATAATTCGTAATGTAGACAATAAATCAACTAAGGTTTATCACTGTAATTTATTTAGTAAACTAATTACACATCTTAAAAATACCGTTCACATTTTCTCGGCCAATTCTTTGATTCTTTCTCCCAGTTTCACGGTAGTGTTCAACATATCCTTCATCGATTCTGTTAAAGTTTGTGTAACTTCTTTTAAAGATTTAACTGTTTCCTCTTTTTCTTCAATTTTGTCGTGTAATGATGTCCATGAGAACTGGCGTATCAGTTCCTCATCAGACTCCTGACAGTCCTCGGACATTTCGTGTGGTAATTATTGCTTTCAAATTTGAGTAATTATATTTAACCATGGAGACCGAAACAATCAAAAATTATTTAATTGTCTTCATCCTCTGTCCTTTCTAATATTCAGATAAATTGAAGCCCTAATAGTGTAATACAATTTCATTTGTGCAAAACACCACTGAATTATCAAAACATTAAATTTTATTAAATTGCAACTTAAATTTTCCTGCGTTAGCATATCTAATCGCAATTACTAATTTAGGAACCACCAAAAGGCCTATCAGATAATTCCTCTCCCCAAACAGATATTTGCCTTTTGCCATGTATGGTATTTTACGGTGTCTCCAGGGAATTAATCACCTTTGACGTGCTCTTGTGTGAATTTTTAAGCAGAGATAATTTAAAGGTTAACCCGTGACACAAACAAATCCCACAAGCAAACGTCTGTCACTAAAACAACACCACAATGACAAATCGCAATCCAATAATTTAAGTAAAAATTTGGCTCAATCAAAATCGAAAATTAACATCACTCAAAACGTCCGACTGTGAGTGACGGCGAAACAAAAGTTTCTTTAAATCGCACAACACGGGCCATAACTCACAAATTAATCTAAAATTTCGTAGTAATTAATCCAATTATATTCCGTAAATTTTACTTACCATTCGAAAAAGCAATTTTAAATTATGCATGGTTGTAATAAAGCTATTCAAGGTGTATTTTAAGCTAGTCATCTTTACGTACTTTAGGTAAGCGTCTGCTGATAAATTTCAAACATTTTCACGCCCCCATGATTATATGTATTAAAATTTATCGATTCATTAAAATTTGACGACGTTTTATTTAAGATACCAAAACACTTAAAGAGTTGAAAGTGTAAATCTATTTTTTAATTCATTTGATAATTTAAAAATATATAATCATAATAATCAGAAATATGGGCTTATTTTGTTATCGATTTCATTAAAAAGTGAAGATATGGGTTTTATTTAAGACACTAATATACTGAACATGAAGAACAGGAAAAAGTAAAATATTTTTTTAATTAATTTGTTAATTTAAATCTATAATCACATCCCCATGATTATATGTTATAATATTTTGTTATTGATTGACAGTATAAATTAATCTTTTAATTCATTTGTTATTTTAAAAAATCCAATCAAGCCCCTCCTAAAATTTTGCTATCGATATCCTTAAAAAGAAAAGATACTGGTTTTATTTAAGATACTAAAATACTGAAAAGGAAGGAGAGGAAATATATTTTTTAATTAATTATTATCGATTTCATTAAAAAACGAAAATACTAAAATATATATAAAAGTAAAGCCCCTATGGTTACATATATTTATATTAAAATTTCGTTAAGAAGTAAAGATACTGGTTTTATTTAAAATACTATAATACTGAAAAGCAAAGAGTTGAAAGGGTAAATTTATTTTTTAATTCATTTGATAAGTTAAAAATATATAATCAAGCCCCTATTGTTCTATGTGTTAAAATGTTGTTATCGATTTTATTAAAAAGTGAAGATAATGGTTTTAATTAAATATATACAAAAGCAAAGAGTTGAAAGGATAAATTAATTTGTTAATTCATTTGTTAATTAAAAAAAATCCAGTCACGCCCCTATAGTTATATATATTAAAATTTTGTTATCGATTTTATTTAAGATGCTAAAATACTGAAAAGCAAAGAGTTGGAAGAGTGAATTAATATTTTAATTCATTTAATAATTTAAAAAATATAATTCAGCTCCTATTGTTAAAATTTTATTATCGATTTCATTAAAAAATGAAGATATTGGTTTTATTTAAGAAAAATATTGAAAAAGAAAGAGTTAAATTTATTTTTTAATTAAACTGATAATTTATATATACTAAGTAATATCTTAATATTCTTACAGATATAATTTCATTAACAATAATCTTCATTAAGGGTAAATAATCAATTATCAAAACCAATTTTTATCCTTTTTGTTTCAAATAAAATTCTGGTAAAAGTGATAAAATATTTTTTTTAATTTATCCATTCATAAATGCATATGTGATGAGGAATATTAAAAAAAATAATATATAATAAAATATTTATTATACATTTTTAAATATTTTAAATAATATTTTAAAGAACTTAATATGTTTTAAAAAGTTAAGTAACCGTTGTTAAATATAAAATACATTTTTTGCACATAATAAAGTTAATAGAGCAATAAAAATGTTAATGGCTTCCATAACGTTAGATTTAATAGAGCTAGCAATGTATAATTTGTACAATTTTTTAAAGTAATTTTCATAATATCAAAGTATTAGCAACTTAGTTTGATTTTGCTTTTCTGTACTGTGCCGCCCTCTACTATGATTTGTTACATTCAGGAAAATATTTTCAAGCTTAAATTAATAAAATAATAAATAAACCTTACATTTAAACATTAATTAGTGGTCTTACATATACATAAAATAATATTTAAATATACAAAAAATAAATTAATGATTAAGGTAATAAAATTAAGTTTTAAATATTATTAAATTAACTATTTAATTAAATATAAATTAAATACAAAAATAATCATTTGTACGATTTTAATATGTTTTACAAAATGATTATTTATTATAAATCTGGTCACAAAAATTAAGTCTAACAAAAAA
This sequence comes from Aethina tumida, assembly GCF_024364675.1. Classification (NCBI taxonomy): domain Eukaryota; kingdom Metazoa; phylum Arthropoda; class Insecta; order Coleoptera; family Nitidulidae; genus Aethina; species Aethina tumida. The sequence goes on along the minus strand of NC_065435.1, from coordinate 46,941,131 downwards.
TAAAATAATAAATTAAAAGAAAATAAATTACCTTATTAATTTAATCCAATGCCAACTTAACAATTATGTCACACAGTCATAAAATACCACAAATAATATCCAGGAAAAATTCCTCAAAACTTCACAAGATATAAATATTTTTTTTATTTTATTATTCGTTAAAACTGTGGTGCGGTGTTCAAAAAGAGATGAGAGGTGCTGAAACGCGGAACACGTTTCGTTGTCCGTTATCGTCAAACTTCGCGGCGACGGAAACCACACTGAACTTTCCTTCTTTGAGTCAACATTTGAACCGGGGCGCAGTATCCATGCGCAACAGTTCTGCTGCTGCAATTCGTGGGAATGATAAAATTTGCAGGAATATATGGCCATATCCCGAACATCAAATCTCGAACATTCAAATCTCGAGATGAGGTTTTCGATGAGTGGAGTGGTCATTTAACAATAAACACGGATTGGTTTTTTCTTTCATTTTTCATTTTGCGTGTTTCGACGAAGACTGAGCGGCATAGTTTTTTCAGTTTCGCACTCTTTAATGTATTCCTGCCGTGAAATTTGATTATTCAAATCTGCACAGCAATAATATACTTCCTATTTTAAAATATTCACCTCCCCTAGTGAAGGTCTTATTAGAAAGTCTAATTGGGGTGAACCGTTTTGTTCCGGTTCCTCCAATTAGTCGTCACCTGGAAATTCCCATTTAAACCTAAAAAAAAATCAATAAGCCACCCGAATTTCGTTACAATAAATTCTTCCGAAACTGCCGTCATTCCCGCTCGGCACGCCGTAATGTTGTGTTAATAATTATTTTCGATTATCCGATGGAAATTTGGGCGGCAGGAAGTTGAGCTCTTAATGAGAGGTCAAATGCGGTCAGGTTTGGCGCACATTCATAATACCTGACGGTTACTGCAGGTTAATTTCATATGATCCCAAGACGGTCACTTCCCAATTCAATTATGCCCCTACAACAAATAACCTATCATTTATCTTCATACCATGGCGAGCGAATGCCGTTGTTATCGGATACGTTGCGAAATGGGGGCGTTTTCAGACGGGTATTAATAGATTGTTTATCTTAATTGTGCGAATTTTAATAAAAGTCCCTGCTGTAATAAATCCGGTGCGCATTTCGCATTGCCATCAGTCATCCGACCAATAATTTCTATCATTACAGGACATTGAAATGCGTTAGTTTTACGTTTTATTAGTTAATATCGTGGTTTCATGTCATAAAATAAAATAATTGTATCATATTTCTGTCAAATTAATGCACGATTTACATGTTGATGTCCAGTTATGTTTCCTACAGTACCGAGCAAAAGTAGAAAAACATTTTTATTTTCTAATTTTTCGTTTATAAAAGCAAAAGAAATTGATTCATTTTATGTTACGTCATTTCATGTTACGTCAACAATAAAACACACAAAGTAAAATGTTTTAAACATATATTAGTAATTTCATCCATCATCAAATATTTAAAGAAACAAATTTATTTTTTTATTTTTATATTAAAATATGTTAATATTTGGTGGCATATCCCTTATTTTTTATAACCTCTAAGCATCTATTTTTCATGTAGGTATAGAGTGCGTAATAAGAATAAAATTATGAAAGGGTTGAAAAATTTGGGAATTTCTTTAATACTTTGTACGTGTTTCTTTTGCTCGGTACTGTACATCAAATCCATATCGCCCCATTGTTGCTTACTGCGAGTGAATTTCTGTGACATGTAGAACTAAAAACCGCACTTGTTTAAATTCGATACGGAAAAATTGATTTGGACGAGTACTTTGTTCAAGAACGTATTTTCGCTCGGAAGAGTTGACGTTAAATTATTCATGACCGATTTTTTAATAAAAATGCGAACGCATCAAAAAATAGATTTTACAAAATTAACTTTTTAGGTATTTAAGTAAATGCTTTCCTTTATGAAATACATTTAGCAGGATGTAAGGCAGTTGATATAAATTGAATTTTGTAAAAAATAAAAGACATCTCTTTATATCTAAAGATACCCTTGTACTGGTTATTCTATCAAATGGAATTGCCTGTAGCCACTTTCCTTATTACATATTTTATTAAATCTTCTCTGCGCTTATATGTTCATCTTCGTCGCCGTTATCCTGTTAGTTATTTCCCACATTTAAACTATGTATTTTCTGAAGGATCGCTAATCATATTTTACTCGCTACGAATTATGAACGACGTCACGTCCTTTGTTTAAAAATTTATTTAACCCCATGTAATGCCTTATTAATTATTTAATATTTTGTCGGTGAAACACGTCGAGTTATTTTATGTTTTTTTTTTTATTTATAAAAATTCCAATTACTTTTCGTATCAAAAAATGTGCGTTCTTCCGATCGAAATTCCGGTGCAGGGACACGTTACGTTAATCATAAAAACTTTTGAAACTCATCGTGCCGGTTTATGCGCCAATAAGCGGAAAATTATGCCACCGCGTATTATGTACAGTATCGAACAAAATTAGAGACTGATTTTTGTTTCATTAAATAATAAAACCCACATATATAAATTATGTTATTGACGAAACATGTCACGTCAATTATAATATTAAAAAAAATAAAACCAAAAAATTAACTGTGTTTATCGCGATAAAATTAGACCGAGTCTTCATAAAAATTAAAAATATAACATGTAAATCCAACGTAGATGGCCTAATATTTATTATTTCGTTCAGTATCCCTTATTGGCTATAACATCTTCACATCTTTTTGGCATAAACAATATTACATTGAAAATTATTTGCTTGTTTAAACATTTTTAATTTATTCAAACAAATTTGCTTTGTTTGTGATGCAATTTACTCTAAGTTTCCTGTTGGATTAAGATCAGGAGGTTGAGTGGGCCACTTTATAACATTGATTTTTTGTTAAACAAACCATTCTTTAACAAGCCGGATAGTTTCATGTCATGCTGAAATATAATTTTTAATGGCACTTCCCATTCATAATAGGGTAGCATAACATCTTCCAATATGTTACTATTCACAAAACGATGATCCAATTTACCTTCTATTTTATGAATTCGACTCATACCATAAGTGGAAAAACAACCACAAACCATAACACTGCCCACCTCCATGTTTAATAGTTGTTGTAACATATTTTCAATGAAGTCTACTGTTTTTAGGGCGATGAACAAACTGTCCACCGTCACTTCTGAAAATATTAAACTTTGATTCGTCTGAAGTCCCTAGTCGTTTTATTTTGTTGGTTTTTAGAAATAATTGAATAAAAACAGTTTCTCTCTTACTTACGTAAAAAATGCATGGGTCATAAATGAACGATGAGACATAAAGTAACGGACGTAAATGAGTGTTTTATAACTTAGTTTTCAAACATTTTATTTAATATTTAAGGTAGTCGGTCTAATTTTGTCCGATACTGTATGTATTTAACCAGGAACTTTTTATGTTTGTTTAAGCGTCCCGCACCGCAACCGGCTAACATCCTGAGAGGAATCCGTGTTTAATTCTTGGCGTGTCAGTACCATTAAAAATTACAGTGTATCGCATGTAACGCGGAGCGGAGAAAGCATCATTTGGAATTCCCTCTGTGAGCAATTGAAGTCGCATTTAAAACGTAATAACAAACCAAACAAATTCACAGTCAGTAACACCATAGTGAAAATAGAGCGGACCCAAAAGTGGGAATTCTCACAATGTAGACGAGGATTCATTTCCGCACGCGAGCCGCAAATATCTCTCTCCTTTGCATTAAAATATTCCCTTTTTCATCATTCGCACGAGCAAAAAAAATAAAAAAAAAAAACTTGGCTCTGACAAGCTATCCAACCTATATTATTGGGAATAATAAGACCGTCTATTACATTCTGTGGGAGCGAAAACAAATCGTGTGTTTTCTACATGGGACTCGGAAATGACACAAAGACTCTCGGCTCTCTTTATTCCGAAAATACATTTGTTATGAATGTATGCATTGCGGCTTTCTCCGGTTTGTAATATTTGCGCTCTAAAATACATGAAATCATTACATCACGAACAACAAATCAATTGATGGATTTCTGTGCATGTTTATTTTTTTTGCACACTGCAAATATTAATAAACGTTAACTGAACATTTTTGCACTAAACACGTGTTTTTTAATGGTTATTTACCATCCTCTCTTATACACATTATATTTTTTGTTTCAAAACATTTTTAAAATTAGCTTACCTTCTTATATATTTATTTTTTAAGATAATTTTTCTACATTATTACTATAATATTATAAAATTTTTTGCTTATTTTTGGAATAACGTACAAAAAATATTTTCTTTTATTAATAAGAGTTTTACAAGCATGGTAATTTTTCAAATTGAATTTCTTAAAATATTTTAAGAAATTCTTATTTTATGATAAGCTTTTTGAGAGAAAAGATATATTTTTCAAATTATCATTAGAATTATCGTGTAAAGTTGAATTTATTTTTGTTCTCTAAAATAGTATAAAAAGTTTGCTTTATTTTAAAAATAATCTATAAATAGTGTTTGCTCTTATTAACAAAAGTTTCAAATGTATGATAATTTCAAAAACAAATTAAATTTAGTGCTATGTTTTAAAATATTTTAAGAAATTATATGTTGTACATAACAAGCACTTATTTTTTAATATAAATTTTCCATATTAGTAAATACCTGTTAAGAGAACATTTTACGATGACTTGTATTTATTTATTCGATATTAGATTCAAACTAAAAGTGAACAATTTTTAATCAAATCGAGTAAAATACTTCCATTTTTAATAACCAAATTACTGTGAAATTGTGGGAAAGATGGGTTAAATTTATTTATTTAAAAGTGATTTTTTATCAAATTGAGTAAAGTTAAACTCACTTCTGCTAATTAATATATTTTTATCCTAATTTTGGATACAGAAAAATATTTGCATTTTAAGAAATTTTCATATTATTATAACTGGTTTTATTTTTTAAGATAATATATTTACCAAATTATTACTTATTTCATATTTATAAAAAGTTTTAAAAGGAAGAATGAATTTCTTATTAAATATTAAACTAATTCATTTTTATTAATTAAAATACTATAAAATGTTTGACCTATTTTTGGAATAACCTATAAAAAAATATTTGCTTGTATTATCAAGAGTTTTAAAAGTGTGGAAACCTTTAAAGGGATATAGATAAATTTTAGAGCCATGTTTAAAAATATATTAATAAATTCTTATTTTATAACAATTTTCTGAAGTACTGACTTTTCAAAATAAATTTTCCATATCATTACTTCATGTTAATAGAAAGTTTTGAGAGGAACTGAGTTAACTTCTTCGATATTATTTCCAAAACAAAAATAAGCTGTTTTTAACCAAACTGATTAATTGCACACTTAAATATTATAAAATATTTGCTTTACACAAACAAATAATATTTACTTTTAACAATAATTTCTAAAGTACCATTTAAAGGAAAACATATTAATTTCAGAGTTATAATTTTCAAATTTCGTGACACATGTATTGATTTATCTATATTAGGAACGAAAAAAAATAACACTAACGAATTACATATTTACAAGTGTCAGGAATTTATGGAGTTTCTCTGTAGATAGAACAGCTCATTTAAAGTGGGATCACCCTCATAATTTTATCACTGATGATAACTTTATCACTTCATTTTAATGAACGATAACTCAAAATATACATGCCATAAATTGTCACTCAATAGAATTTTTTGTTGATTGTTAAAACACAAACTACGTTGAATAAGTACATTTAAATTAGGTGAGGAAACCGATGTGTTAAGACACTCTGAGATATGTTATTATATTTTGATCATTACTATATTATTATTATTATATTCAATAATTTTTTGTGAAATATGGTAATGCCAATTTTTCTCATTTTTGACCACAAAGAAGTTTATACTTATTACCTGTGTGACATGGTAAACAAAAAAAAAACAAAAAAAGTCGTGCTAAAAGTTTTTTATTGTCTGCCTTTTGAGCTGTTGTTCATTAAAATCGAATCATTAATAAAAAATGTTACGGGGCGTCCCCACCTTAAATGGACCAATTGTGTGTACCTAATTAAAGCAATAAAAAATATTGTTTTATTATGTTATCATTCATCACTTATACGTTATAACTGCGTGGCACTGACAGATCATATTGTAACATCAATGTTACTCAATAACTGTTTTAAATGGCTTCAATTAATTTAAATCATTAACGTCTTTTGTTTAAAACAAGACAAGTACAATCCCTGCCAATAACAGACTCACAGCTTAGTTTATCAAGAAGAGTGTGTGTTTCACCAAAGTTTCGGGCACAGTCCGTTCGGACAGAGCCAATTTTTTTTTCTCGCGATAAAAGTTAATTTAATTCTTCCGAAAAAAAGTATATATACAGCCGTTTGATTTGACATGTTAATGCCATATCTGGATAAAAAAAACGGGCCTAGATATAACGTTACGTTTATAGCGCTAACGATAGTGTCTGCTTAATGGTGTGAAGAGTGTTATCACCCCCGAAAACTTCGTAAACCGTCGAACCGCATTTGATTTAGAGTCATACTGTAAACTTGGCCTATTTCCAATTACTTCGCGGCATTTAATGTTTACCAAATTATAATTAACGAGTGTGCTTAATGTGTTTTGGTGACTGCTAAAACTATGAGATTATGTTAACCACTTAGCGGAGGTGTTTGCGAAAAACTTGACTATGATTAAGGAAGTTAAATTGAACTCGAGCTCCAATTGTCAAGCGTAATTAATAGATTTCTATTTTTGGTGGATTAATTGTGTGCCGAATTAAGCGGTTATCGATCAAGCTCTAGAAATTATCAATTATAATATTGTATTGTTTTATTCATATTTTCATGCGGCATTTAATTATTGTCTTGAATAATAGTTGTATTAAATTTTCGTGGTACAGGTGAAATCGCGGAAACGTAATAACGGGCCAAGCACGTACATCAAAGGCGAAAACCAATGACATGCCTGTAATCGACTTCACATAAATCATATTAAATCACCGCGATATTGGAATTTTTCGTGCATTCAGTGATAAACGATAGTATAATATGAAAAATTGAGAATTTAATGAGTTTTTAAGCTTTAACGTCTTTTCCAGGACTGACGATAAAATTAAGATTAAAATACTTTATCCGTTCAACTGTGAAGTTCAACTTTGCTATCATTTAATTAGTTGCTCATATGAAAATTTAACGACCCACCAAATAAATTTTCATTGCATTAATTATTATCATAACTTTTGGCATAAATTTTAACTCTAACAATAAATACGTAGTGGTGTTCCATTTTATAAAATATATAAAAAATATTTCACAAATTATCCAGTAATATCTTAAATAAATGAAAACCTTTATGTTATTTTGAAATGCTATTTATTTTATTATATTACATTTTAATATTTTAATTCTTCTCATTTTTCCTTTATTAATAAAAAATGCACATATGTGTATTTGTTATTTAAAATAAGCATTAAGGTAAATTAATCTTTTTAAATCTGATATTTTAGATTTATTGTTAAATAAATTAGTAACATTTTATTCTACATTGCGCGTCTCTTGAAGTGGATAATTTGAATTTCCTAGAAATAGATTTAAATATTCTCAACATGTTTCATTTTAACCAGTAATAATATTTGAATATTATTATTATTATTATTATTATTATTATTATTATACTCTCTGTTACCCCATATTCTACATAAAAATTAATCGACCTCCAGATTTTATTTGTTTTCAATGTTATGGAATATTAATATTTATGCGCCGCAAAATTAGGGAATATTTATTCAAGTTTGAATATCCTTTTTTAACATAAAATTTTAAACTGTCTGTGAATTAAATTATTAGCTTTGACACTTATTGAGATATCAAATCGAGTAAATGTGACACAATCGACGATTTCAAAAAATTTTACCACGAAAAGACTGATATTTAAGCCCTTAGACAAAGGTTTGTAACCACTAATTTACAGCACCAGCAATTTTCATTGACTTATAATATAAGAATAAACCAGGATACCATAAGTGGAAGACTGAAGGAACCCCGTACCGTGCTGTAACAGGTTCTATCTTGACTGCAACACATAATAGGGATCGACTGAATTTCGCTTTAGAGTACTTTCATTGGGGAGAAGCTGTGTGATGTCATGTATTGTTTAGTCGTCGAGCCTAGAGAACCAAGAGAACGTTATGCTCAATGTAATATAGTTGAAATTGTTACTTTTGGTGAAGGATCTGTAATGATTTGGGGAGGCATTAGTTTGCAGCCACATACAGAACTGGTTGTCATTGCTGGAAGAAGTTTAATAGCTGAAATCTTAGAACCTCATGTTGTACCCTTTGTTCCATATGTGTGGCCAACTAGAACTCCGGACTTATATCCAATTGAACATCTATGGGACCATAAGGGAAGACAAATAAGAGTACTTCAACCACTACCAAACCCTTTAAACCAACTAAAGGAAAAAATCAGAGAAATAACGCACGTTGTGAAAATACTCCATGTTGGTGTAAATAAACTAAACTTGAAAAATGTTGTGATATTTAATTATTTCTCTAATATTAATATTTTTTTTCTTTTTCAATAAATATTTTTTATATCCTTAATTTATTAAAAAAAATAATACAAGAAAAGTAACATTCCTATTTCATAGTATTCCATAATTTTGTGGCGCAGTGTATTTTTAAGTTTTTTTCGGTTCTACTTTCATTTCTAATCTACTGATAAATTGTATATGGTTTAACAGTAATTATGTGAGCTGTAACTTAACTAGCAATAATTATCTAGACAGATTATAACCGCAGCCGAATAAAACTGCACAATTTAAACGATCTCATCTGACAATCCTGGTCTCTTCAATTGAATCAGATTAGACCGCTTTGATACATTACCAGTATTGAATTAAACGTTTCGACTATTGTTCCTAGTGATAGTTGTAATGATTTAACCGTGATAAGCTACCCTCGCAAATTTCAAATTCCGTACGTTGAAGGCATACTAAGCTTAAAGTGATTGGACCTGAAGTCCTTTCTACATCCTATTTCCCGTTCCTGCTACGCGCAAACGTTTCGCCGTTATCTGTTTCAAATTGTGCGTGTGTGAGAGTTTTGCGGATTATTTTATTAAAATAAACGACACGTCGTTATCCAATAATGGGCCCTTATCAATTTCAGTAATTGTGTCGATACCAAATTTATTGCTTTGCTAAAAGGTGTTTCGAAGTGTTTTGCAAAACGTTTTTATTTAAACCTAACACGATCACAATTTAATAAAATAGAGCAATAGTTAAGATAAAAAAGATAACAGGTTACATTTCAAATATAAGATGAGCATTTAACTGTTAATATCCTTTACCCCATAATCACTCAATTAAGGTTTAAAGCAATTAGATGAACTCTCTATTGTAATAGGATGTATAGAATTAAACTACACGTAGTACTGTCGTTGATAGAAGTGATATAATCTCTTTGATCCCATCGAAGTTAATAATTCCTGTCCTTTCTACGACTAATCCGTGAAATCCTTTCAAATACCACCATAAAATAATTATAATTGTCTCCACCCGGCCCTGAACCTGTTTTCAATAAAACCACCACCAGTTTCAACCTCATTTACATGTGTAGTTTCAACAATATAATAACAAGCGACCTAATTTACCTAATTAAAAATAAGCAAAAAATTACAGGGATTAGTAGCAAAGGAAAATAAATGATGAAAGAATAATTATATTTATTTTAGGAATGCTCTTTATCAAAATAATGAAAACTCCAAACGTATTTAAATTTTAAAAGACGTGTTCTTTAATATTTTGTTATGCCTTTGGTGTATCACAAAAACCTATCTGGTTTTGTCGTTTGTTTACTGAACGATGCAGGTATTTAAGTCAGCCAAGCAACCAGCTCTAAGATAGAAAAGTTTATCAAAGGTTAGCTCCTCTGAAAGGTTAATTGGTGTGATACATGGCACAATCAATATTTTAGAGACCGGTGCAAAATTAATTACGTACAAACCTACTTGATAATCTGGCGATAAATCGGATCATGGTGATAATTTCTTCGTCGACATGAAATTAAATTAAAAATCGATAAAGTTGCCCCTTCATCTACTAGTGTATAAAGTGATGGTCGATTTACTTAAGGCAAAAAATTTCAAAGCTCAATTTATTACGGTTTTATTTTCCAAAGGTTCAAATAAATAAAAATCTAAATTCTCAGGAAGGAAGTAAAAGTTTTGGAATGCATGTCAATAACAAGACAGTGAAGTAGTTTTAATATATGGAAATAAGAAGAATGCAACGGGTTTATCATATGCAAAGTCATCAGAATTCTGAAAGGCAAAATATAAATTTGGGTCTCTAAACTTTATGAATATAAAGTATTACTGGAATATACGTTTTTAAATAGAAAGTTTTGTCAGTTTGTCACTAAACTTGCCAACTATCCCCAGCTGCGGAAAATATATGCATCCGGTTTCTAATACATAAAATGAATTTGGAGATGCGAACTTACAAGGACGAAAAAAATCGTGAGATTGAGACAATATTTGGACAATACTGTGATTTTTTGCACCTAATGCAATTTTAATTTTGAAAGGGATTCTTAACGGTGAATGTTCAGAATCGTTTTCATGTTGAAATACATTTTTAATAAGAACATCATTCCCATGTGAAAGCAAATTGTTGTTTAATATGTCTCTCTGTATAAATCACTCTAAGAGGAACTGCCAACAAATTAAATGTAGACTCTAAAACAACTTCTCCACACTGTTCTGTGATCCTAGCAAGTCAAAATTGGACACCTCCTCACCCGCCTTAAACTAATTTCAGTAAGTCTCATTTCCTAGCTTTAATTTCAGTTGACAATAAGATTGGATTATTTTTTGAGATTAGAATTATTCAGTTTTTCGAAATCAGACAAATTTTGTCGGGAGTATCAGCCAGTTTCTTCAAGTTTTTTTAATAAAAAAAACTGTCAGAAAATGGTAGATTTAAATTCACAGAGAGCAATGAGAGATCATAAAGGAAAAAGTTACTATAATTTTGTTCATTGAAAAATAAAAAAGTACGCAAGACACAACCTGTATACGGGGTGTTTCATAGAAGATATGCACTTCTAAATAATAAGTTGATTTCTTAAAAAAATTCTAATACAAGTCCAACAGAAAACGAGATAAAAAATGTTAAAGTTTGTAACAAACCTTGTTTTTGAACTTTTTACTGTTTACTTCTTAATATTTTCAGTTATTGTAACCCAAACAATTTTGGATTGGAACTAGTGCGATGAAATTGGATAAAACGACCCCAAGTTTGCTTGCAGGTCAATGGATAAAACTTTGAACAGTTTTTATAGAATTTGTTGGACTTTTATTAGATTTTTTTTAAGAAATTGACTGATTTAGAAGTTCGTACCTGGTGAAAAAATTTCAGATAAGTTATGAAACACCCTGTATAATATATTTTAATGACTTATTACATTTATGACCACTACTGTATGTTGTTATCTCAGGCAGTATTAGTTAGCTGCTATGAAAAATAATATTGACTGTAAATTTTAAGAGTCACATCAGGAATATCTTTACGAAGCTTTTTACGAAGGATCTTCTAGAGAGTAAAATAGATAAACCACTCACAATGATAATCATAAAATGATATTGTACAGATTAATGTATTCCATTAACTAAATTAGCAAAACTTTGACACCCCCAGGTACCGAAATTCATTTCGTTGAAAATTATCCCTGGAGGCAAATACAATGATTTAACAAATTTCATACCAACATATCGATAGACATGGGTTACTAGAACACTCACATCGATCTGACAAGGGGTCCACGAATTTATTATCTAATAAATTTGCCTTGGAATAGGCCGGCAATGTAATTATCCCTTGAGGGATGCCTAATAAGAACAACACAAACTTCAACCAGTCAGTCACTGTGTTTATGCAGAACAGGATGAATACTGATAGCCTTAGGGTCCACATTTTTTTTTTTTCCTAAAAACTAAACAATGAACGGACTCGATTAAATTTTTGTGCGACTCCGATTACCGCTTATTGCCTCTAAAATATGATATTTTCCAGAGAGGAACATAAACACACACACAATACAGACAATTCAAAAGTTAAAATGCTTTTTTATACTGTATAAACAATTAAGGTAAACCAAACAATCACTCCCTGTTTGCTTCGTTTGCCTTTAAGCGATTTTACCAGACTCCGATGTCTCTTACGCCTTGCTTTTAGTTTTATTCTTTTCGCTTGAATAAATGTCGTTTGCAATGTTTGTTTTGACTTTGACCAGTTATGCGAGAAAAACACCAATTATGCATGTTATTATTATGATAATGTTACTGTTGTTTTACAAAACAGAGCCAGATATGCCCAAATTAAACTGCAATTTCTATTGGTTTTATACACAATAGTTCAGTTCACTTTAATTGTGGAAAACGTACAAATATGAACGTGGAGTGTGTAGAATTTCGACAATCGTTTTTGATTAAATAACATTATTTATAATGATTGTCAAATGAGTTAACAAGTCTGTTGTATCTCGAAATTGTCACAGATGATTATTAATTTTATTTAATTATATATTAATAATTATAATTTGTTGGTTTATTTATTCCGGCAAGGATTCATGAGTTAATTATTTTAAACCGCATTCGATTTGCTAAAACTTTAGGGATAAAGGTATTATTCCCAGGTATTTTATTCACTCTGTGAAAGGATACTAGAAAAGGATCAATTTCAAATATAAAAAACTACTTCCAGAGGTTCGGAGAGCTTTAGGGGCATCATCTTTTGGTATCTTTATGTGATTTGAAAATCAATTTTTGAATCATTGAACAGAAGGTTGAAAAATCAGTAGCAGCATCAGTATCAATAGTTTCCACATCCCAAACGTACTAAAAAAGTCTCGTATAAAGAATGAATCGTGACAGAGGAGTTTTTGTTGCAGCCTTCAAAGATTTATTAATATTTATATGCGCATTAAACACTAAAAGAAAGCTTAGATATAAATCAAAGTCACATCGATGTATATGATTTATCTCTATGCATATATAAAAATAAAATAAATATGTTTCACGCTGCAAGGCACAAGGATTTCCATTCACAGTTTAGAAACTGTTGAATTAATAACAAGCTGTGTGAAATATTACAAATTAACTAGCTTACAATGCAGTTTTGTGTGCAGCTTCGCCCAAGTTTATGTCCGCTCCCAGTTCTCTTTTATACATTTTCCGACCCCTGAATTATCAGTTGCATGAAAGTTATTCGGGCCGAAATCCAATATATTGTCATCGTATTATCGTAAAATAAATTATCTCGGTATCGTTGAAAATGCATAAATCCTAGATGCGATTTGGTCACGTACTTGGCAACATTGAGAGGGTTTACTTTATTACACCACCCCATTCGATTGTCCTACTCGTCCCGGATTATTACTTGTGTGGGCTGCATTAGTTGCTAAAGTGAATATTGCACCGTTATTCACAGTTCACGAATCATACCCAGTGTCAAATCGGACGTAATAATTTTAAATGATTAATAGTACATTTTGATAGTCTACATTGTTCGTGGTTGCTTCGGGCGTAGATAAATGTGTGGAGAATATATAATTAATAAACTTGAATGCGCCATTTACGCCGAATAACGGTCTAGTATTTCAAACTGCGATTTAAGAAGAGTGTAGAAAAACATTTGTTCGAATATTTAACACTCAATTAGGGCAAAACACGAATAAAATGTGATGTCGTTTGCACAAAAATGAGGCTCGTCATTAAACCCCGTTAACAGTGATAGATAGCCGGGTTCAAAAAATAATTTTAGGTGTAAATACCTGGTTTCCAGTTATCCCCGTTGAAATGCGATAATCGCAATGAAAGGACTCCGTAGTTATTCTTTGAACCTGTGTTCCAACGTTAAGTGGTTTTGCCTTCAACCAAATATTCTAGTAATACTTTTTAATGGATGGCTTAATTGACTTTTCTTAATTATAATGAAATTGCGGAAAGCCTCTATAAATCTCTCGAAGGCTGGCTGCGATTTGTCTGTTTCTCGTTGGATTTCCGGGGATCCCCCCAAGGCGCCTAATTAAAGCCTCAACCACTTTTAAGTTTTATCTCTAGCCCAAAGTCTACTTGATCTTTGGCTCTCTGTTATACCACTTTAACGACAAATAAACTTTATTCGATTAATACCGCGGTGTTTATTATAACAACAGATGAGCTTTTCTTCGTCCTGAAGCAAACTTTGCTTAGGGGCGCTGTTTACCCAGGAGACTGCAATTTGTGTAAGGACAAGCTAATAAAGTGACTGGAAAAATCAAGGAAAACATTTACGTGTCTACACAATCGCAACATTTTAAAAGTTCCTTCTTCCTTAGGTTACACAACAACTTTTTCGGTTGCGCAAGCTTTTGTGAATTTTTCAGCTACTTTCAAAACGTATTATACACACACATAAATTCATTGGTTTACAAATAGATTTATTTCATTTGAGTTGTAATTTCGTGTTGGTTCGGCTTCTGTGTAGGACTAGACAAACTAATTTGGTGCATGTCCATTAACCTGACTGTCAATATTTATCGGAAATGTACTGCTATATGCTACCGTCGAACTAAAATCACGAATGTATAATGTGTATGTACATAATAGTTATGTATTATACTAATGTGAGACATTTCTTATAACATTTTTGTTACTTAAAAAAAATTATAAAAAATTATGTATATGCTCTGACACAAAACAAGCTTACGAAAATAAATAAGTGACAAAATCCCATTTGTAAAATTAAATCTGGGCCAAATAAGCGTAATCCTAATAATTTCGTAAGGGTCTTTTGAAAAATCAATACCGGAATAGCCGCAATATTGTTAATATTATTGGATATCAAAGAGATTTGTTAATGGATTGTTTATAACGTCGTTATTGCGGCATTTTCGTTGTACGAGGTTAGATTATCGGTTTGCTCTTACAATATTCTATAATGTTGGTAAGTAAATGGCTTCTCGGGCAAATTTACAAATTGTAGACTCGATACAGCTTTGGCGAATTGCATTTTATTACTGCGGTTTCGAATGTACTTATTTCGATGTATTCAGCATTCGAGTCTATTCGGAATTTCATTGGAATTCCTTTTTTGACTACTTCTTGCATTCGAATTGCCATTATTTAAAGTAAATTTTTCAGAAAATTTGTCAATTTCGTTCGCTTCACATTCTCGTGGATTGATATCAGATAAATATTTTATTCGAATGCCTGTAATTAGCTATTTTTTATGGAGGAACGCATCTGAATTTATGTGTCTAATAAAGTGTGACAACATAAAAGACGTTTTTATATTTGTTAAGATTAATGATCATTGATCAAGTATGGAGTGACAGACAATGACAAAAAATAAATTATACATAAAAGGGTGAACATCGAGCGAGGCGTGTATAACATCAAAATAAATACATATCAAATCAATGAGGTAAATGTAGAAAAAGTTGGGACCTCGGACAAAAACTGAATCAGTCACGCACCGCATCGGGAAATCTTCAATGCCATTACTTTTACCATTGGAAATAGACGACTGATCAAAGGTGGTTTTTTGTTACACGGATATGGGATGAAGGCGAAAAAAAAACTTTAACCCAATTTCAATTTTGCGTTTCTCGTATTAATCTTTCACCTATACAAATAATGTAAATCAAATATCACTTTGAAGTATGACGTGCAAATACCACAGCCGCAAACTAAATAACATAAAGTGCAAGCAAAAAAAAAATTAGGTTAATTTCTGCTGACCTAATTCTTCCAGCAGTGCTATCCAACTTTTAATACCTTTAATTTAAACGCTGGCGAAACTTTTAATTTAATATGTAACACTTCTAATTAATTTGTCGATCCCTTCGTACAATTGAATATGAAAAATTGGTGTAGCAAAAAGTAGTTTCATATTATATTTAGTAAAGATAAATATATAAAGATTATCTGGAAGATAATTTTCTTTCAAATGACGAGTGTCCTATTTTAGTTATTTGAATTGTTTACTAATGCTGTAATTTATACTTAACGTTTAACTTGTCTAAAATATTTTTTATTTGAAAATTGTCAATTGTCAAACGCCCAATTTTATTTTTCTCATTTTTTATCTTAGAACTAAATGATTATTTATTAAAAATTAAAATTGTAATGGTAGAATTGTAATAAGAGATACAAATATCACTAAGACATTAAAATTAAGGACAACTTAATGTTTATTTTACAAAATAAATATTGTTACCACATATAAATTACACATTTTTTTTTAATATCGAGTAATTCCGTCTCCGCTTCCTATTACAGCTTGTACCCTAAGCGTCCCATAATTCTGGAAAAAGTTGTCTTAATTCTCTGGTAGTATGCGCACGAGGCTGATAAGGTATTGATGATATTCCAAGCGTATCCCAGGCATGTTTTATGCAATTCAGATCAGGCGACAAGGCTGGTAGGGGCAGACGCTCAATTGGGACATTTTCTAAATGGCTGAGGACAACCCTAGCTCTATATGGTCTAACATTGTCGTCAAAAACTTGAAAATTTGGTTCCAAATTATACCGATAATGTTATCGATGATGTCCTAGAAGAATACCACCCGATACCATTATGGACCCATCTTGGCATGCGAAATCTTCTTGCACATAATGTAGATTTATTCTTTGGCTTGGAGGTCTCCAGACTCTTACTGACTTTCTATAACTAAATACTAATACATCTGATTTCATCTGTAAACATCACAGTAATCCACTCTTCATACCACAATTATTTTTCCGGACACCAAGCTAATCTCACTACTTGATAGACAGGCTTATAGATCTCCTGCAACGGAGTCCTACATCATTTAACCGATTTAAAACTGTCCTTGGGCTTATATGACGCCCAGTAGCCAAAATCAGGTCTGTCTGAGAACTGTGGAGTTTCTTGTTGAGTCCTCTCGTATTCCTTTGATTAATAATCTGTCTTCCCAGTCAGATGTAACTCTTGGTCGACCTTTTCTAGGCCGATCTCGCAGCAGCCACTCGTCTTGAGCCAGCCTGAAGCATTCCTACAGCACGATGTCGGTCAGCTTCTGACAAATCACGTTTCTGCATGATTTCATCTCATGAACGCTCTTTTGAATGGTTAATTCGTCACAGTTAGGTGACTGACTTATTTTCAAATTTTCTCCTTGGTACAGATTGACGTTGTTCATCTTCAGTGCACACATTGCCTCTTTTATACCAACAAGGAAAATAAAGTAATTTACTTTAACTCAAATTTGTATGTATTATATCAATGGTTTACATTTTTATCTCAAACCTCTTAAATACAATGTAGAAAAAATAAAACAGCATAAAATAAAAAAAATTCAAATAATATATACACAGTAATACAAAAATGTTAAAATATGATATAAAATATTATTACTTTTTTCAGTACCTAATATAATCCTTCACCTCGAAAATACTCATACTCTATAACCATATTAATGGTTTCTAAAATGTAAAAATGCATTTTTCGTCCACATTGTTGCAACACCATAAAACGGGCAACTCATGCATGTATAGCACGAGACATAAGTTCCCAAACAGAATTACCACTGTCCAAAGTGTCTTGCGGCAATTTAGCCATTTCCCAAATAATGAGACGTCCCACATAAATCACAATTAAAGAGTGGTCCGCGAAAGTTTATCTTAATATGTGCCAGTTTCCGGATGAGAATGCAGCGACTAATGTACAGTGCGGTGTTCCACCTAAATCCTAACGGAATCATTGGCCAGTTTACTGGAGGAAAAGCGTATTACATCTTGGCGGAATTCTATTCCCGCGGTTTACATTACTAACCCATATTACAGGACATTAACAGTAATATATAAGGATAAGTTTGCAACAAGTGTAATTTTACATAGATGTTGAAAATGGATTTGTTACAGCTATGGAAACTGCGCAAATATTACACCGTGCTCTTCGCCTGCTTCGGGCCAGATAAGGAAAATTTTAACGAAGTTTTTGTCGGCTACATATCAGAGGTTTCACTTTGTGTTTGCTATTTAATAAATGAACAAGTTTTAAGTCACAGTCGCCTGGTAACTTGTAATTATTTTGTCGCATGTTTATCTTGTTGTGTTATATGGAAACTCTTGCTGTTACATCCATTCCATCCGCAGTAAATTATTAATATATACGTGTGCTGATACGTGTGTTTGAATGATAAGAAAACTTCTGCCACATCAAATCGCAGACTTCCTATTGTAGATCTTGCACCAAACATATATTTCAATTTGTAGACATTTATCGATTTCGAGTGAATAATTTTCTGCAGGATTTAAATCCGACATAATGAACAACGTGTGACTACCATAAAGTGCAATGTTATGTTCTAATTTAATTAAAAATCATCATTAGAAGGTTTAATCGAACTATTCAATTATCCTGTCATTGGCATATTTAGTCAACCGATTATCTGAATATTGGATTATACAATTAATCCGTTATCCTCTAGGCAAATAGGTTATTGTCAATTATTTTTAATACTGGCAATATATCACAGTGTCTAACAAAACTTGACAGTGACACCATAACATTTTTGCAACTAATTACATTATTTATAATTAAGATCAAATGATTAATTACCCAACTTTTTCGAAGCCTTTAACGTTTTTCTGTGTTATTAAAAATTTATAAACAGTCCACGTCCGCATAACTCGACAATCGTTGACGAATGAAGCACCCGAAACAATTACATTGTGCGGTTGTACATTGTGGGTACTAGATATAACAGACAAAAAAAACAATTACTTAAAATTTGCCGTTCCGCAATTTCGAACAAAACTAGCCAATAAAACGGAATTAAGACTAAATGAAGGTCTCTCAAAAACAGAAAATTGTGGAAAAGTTTCGCTATGCCATAATAATTTTTTAATTAAACACCAGGACTGAATGCGGAAATGGGGGTACCGGCATTTGCCGCATCAGCCAAAAATGCGGAACAGGTAACGATTAAATCAACAACCAACGCTTTAGCTGCTTAAATTACACCAGGTAGATACATCTGGGCTCCACTCCGCCAGATGTTAAATTGTAAATCACAGTCTGTTTGTAAAGCTCCTCTAATTCACATACTGGCAAAGCAGACAATCCCAATTGCAAATGATTTAATATTAAATATAGCTCAATATTGCTTCCAATTACGCGTTTATGGGAAAACCCTGGGATTTATATCGTGTTATTGTTATTGTATCATCCTCGTTTTGTCAATATTCAGTATACTGAACGTAACCGCGGGATTACAGCTTCCTATTTAATAATTGCAATTCACGACATGCACTGCTAATACAATCTAATTCCGGCACAGCAATATTTATTTAATCACCTATTGACAGTACTGTGTATTTGTTATTTGCACTAACAATTTTTAAATATAAAAGCTTTCCAAAAAAATAACAAACATTTATTATGCACGTAAAAATACAAAAGTTTTAAATTAAAATCACCGCCATAAAGGGATGTTTATTCAATATGCCATTGAAAAACACCAACTTTGTTAAATTAGAGGCCAGATTACAGATCCGAAAGGGATTCAATATGTAAACCGACTGATTTAGAAAACTAAGTGAATAAAGTGATCTCGCATATTAAAGGCCGTTGTTTTGTCAAAAAGCTCGTTTGAATAATTAAAACTTTTAATGAACGTTTTAACAACAAAAGTGGGATCAAATTCATTAAATTAACTTTGTTTGATGATTTTTAGGTAATTATTATTAATAATAGTGTTTTATTTGTTTGTTTATTAACTTCCTCGCTTACAGCGTAATTACTTGGCCGGTTCGTTTTAAACTGTAAACTGGTGCTGTTCATTTATTTTATTTTTCGTTAACTACTTCACTACATTAAATTATTTGTACCTGTTTCAAATAAGTAAATAAGTTTTGCGGCTTGATCCTGTAATCCCGATCTAAAACTACTTCTAACAGTAAGAACATCAACGTCCTAGTTTTTCTAATTCGAGTATTCTATTTGTAGAGCAACGAGCTAAAACTTTTACCTTTAAAAATACCCAACTACCTTCAATATCGTCATCAAAACTTATACAAATATACACTAGTGACCATAATTATAGCAACTTATTAAAATATATTTGAATTGATCTACATATAATGTTTATTGCTTTTCTATTATTATTTTTCCTACTATGCAACTGATCAATTTAATTTTATTCTTAAAAAATTGTGCACTTTTATTTTTTATTGGACAAAGTTATAGCAACTTTTTTATAGTTTTGATTGTCCTCTGTGAATTTAAATCGATTATTTACTATGTGTGCTGTGTTTATATAATTTTTTAATCATTTGTCGAAAATAAATTTTATTAATACATTTTTACATACATTTAATATAAATTTAATAATATATTTTATATGCCCTGTATACGTTGATTATTTGAGAAAAGAAACGTTAAAATGAAACCTATAAAACCTTAGTCAAAAAATAACAAGGTCGAAAAACTAATCATGGGTTTCAGTTGAAAATATAACAATAATAAAATAATATAATAATATAATAATTAATATTCAGTTTAATTTTAAGCCTGTTCAAGATTTAAAAATAAATTTTTACTGCCTTTTCTTAAAATCATGCAGAGACGTGATTTGTCAGAAGCTGGCTCAAGACAAGTTGTTATGGCCGTTGCATTTAATGTTGACCAATACGTAGTCTGTAGACTCTATCAACGGTTTCTAGAGACCGGACATGTGCGAGATCAGCCTAGAGAAGGTCGACCAAGAGTTACATCTGACGAGGAAGACAAATTATTAATCAGAGAAGCACCAGCGGACCCAATAAGAAACTGAACACTACTTAGACAAGATCCGGTTTTGGCTATTGGACATAATCCAAGTCCATGGACAGTTTTAAATCAGTTAAATGTTGCAGGACTCCGTTGCAGGAGACCCGTAAGGCGACTACGCCTCCAGCCTGTCCATCGTGCAGCGAAATTAACTTGGTATCAGGAAAGAGAATGGTGGCATGAAGAATGGCATACTGTGATGTTTACAGATGAAAGCAGATTTGGAGTATTTAGTGATAGAAGGTCAGTACGAGACGGGAGACCTTCAAGACAAAAAATAAATTCACATTATGTGCAAGAAGTTACATACCATGGTGGATACATAATGGTTTGGGGTGGTATTTTTCTAAATGTCCAAATTGAAAATGTGCCCTTACTAGCCTTGTGGCTTGATCTAAATTGCATAGAAAATGCCTGGAATATGCTTGGAATATCATTAATTACTTCTTACAGAATTATGGGACGCTTTGGATCAAAATTACATGGATAACCTGATAAGAAGTATGCTACGTAGGGTACAAGCTGTAATATCGATATTAAAAAATGGTGTATTTAAAATTTCTTATTTATTATGTAAAATAAATTCGGTTTAATTTCTTATTGATATTTATTTCTTTTATTCCAATTTTAATTTTTAATAAATAATCATGTAGTTTTAAAATAAGCCAATATGCTTAACTTTTTTAGATCAGCTTATAAGAGCTTAACTATTATCAAAATATTTGATCGAAAATCAAGATTGTAAGATGAAAAACAAACTGAAGTATTTGTTGGTATCGTATGTCCGGAACACAATTTCAAAATAAAATATTTTTCCCCAACATCGTAGAAGTATATTAAAAGTTTACAAGTTTACTAAATTACTGTTAACATTTTAATTTGGGCTTAATTAATTTAGCAGCAAACTTGGCCCCTTTTAATGTTAACAGAGTAATCTGACTACCCCCGACTAACCGTTTACAATAACGAACAACATTAGCAGTCTTAAGAACGCCTCGACAACTTCACGATATTTGACATTAGGGTAAATATACGTATTATTTGCGGAATTCAAATATGCAAATTGGGCATTTAACTCCGCATTAACTTAATAAGATTAGAATGCAATTAACCTGATGCATATCCCTATAATAATTCACTCTGTCTAATCTTAATTGACAAATATGCCATGTTATCATCATCTCTATTAATATTAGATAGCAATTGAAACATGAACTTCCCTGTCGATAAGGATCTTTGACACTTTCCCAGCTCTGATAAAAATGAAAATTAATCATTTCAAACGCAATGTATATTTTATTAATGCGTAAATATTACTTAATTTCTTTTGTAATCCCAATTTTTTTTTATATTGCAGTGCTAAAAGGGGATAAAAAGTTTATTTAAGTAGGCAATTACTCTTATTTCAATGGCGCAATAAAAATGGCATTAAAATTTTAAGTAGACAATTCGTGTTCATTTATTAAACCCCTTACGACCCCGATTTTTGATATTTAGGCCTTAAATTACACAGTAAAAAATGATTGCCCTAATTAACATCAATCATCTTCTAATTTAAACATTAAAGCCTTATTTCACATACAATTTAGTTAATGTAGAGCAAATGCAATCAGATGAATGTTTCGAACTTAAGTCATGCAACGAAGCAATTATTTTGTCTCAAACATATTTTATTCAAGTAATTATAAAGCAATTTCAATAATTAAACTACAAATCACCATTCAACCGATCGCGAACGAGTGCGACATAACGCGAAAGAATGTTATGTGTCGACGAACGTGCGAGACAAATGCATTATTGTCTTATTTTTTTTCTTATTAAGGCACATCAATCAAAATTTCGCCGCCTTCTGGAAGAATGTGCGGCTGAGACGAACATAATTCATTTATGAAAAAATTCAGGGGGCGCAATAAAATTGAAATGTCAGTCCACATAATAAAATATTGTTGGCGGGTTCTTAAATTTTCATGAACGATTTGCAAATATCGCGAAGTTTCGAATATGATTTCTCAATGGATTTGAAAGTTGCGGTTTCCGAGCCACCGACAGTATTCACTTTAATATGATATCCTCCGGAGAAATAGACACCGTCAAAATGTGTTAGGGAATGTAAGCTGCCAGCGAATGTGTACTCGTGACACCTTCAGGGCAAGTCGAAGCGTCAATTAATTTCAGGAAATTAATAACGAACAGTACATAGGATGGACGTATGAAGAGGATAACATAAAATCATCCGTCGAAATATAATTTTCTGCAAGGGACGAGCGTGCAACTCCAACTAATGTTTCGTATCATGTGTACCTGAATCGTGATAATTAATTAAAACCTTTTTTGGATTGAATGAAGGTTATCGTATTGTGTTAATTTTAATGCAAGCTATACATATGTTTACGTATTCACAATTTTCGACTGCGTTACATGAAGTTCAACTTCCAGTTGAACTGACAAAAAGTTAATTATGTTAAATAAAGTTTCAATTAGCTAATTACATAACTCATTAATTATGTCAGATGCACAACAAACGGGAATATCCATTAAGCCATTTTAAACAATTTATATCAAATTTCATAACGTTATTAAAAGACAAATTAATTAAAATAAAGCTTAACGTAAACTTTCAAAGGTGCTTCCTGTAATGTATGTAATACAATTGTAAGTTTCAAGTCAGTCGAAATGTGACTGCAACAACGACTCGATTACCGTCAATGGAAGCAAACTTTTAATATCCTTTAAAACCGTGCCGATCTGCATATTTGGAATTTCTCTTTGGTGTTTAAGAGTCGGGTTTGTTTGTACTTGAATACTTGAAACGCCGGACTGTCGCGCTTCCAGTTCAAAATAAATACCACACATGACATTAAATCCCACAGCTTGGTGAACAAACGAATGGGTGCGGACGTTGTAGGAGCAAATTGCAAATTTGAGCATTCTAAAATTCTGAAAGCATTTTACGGACAAAGAAGGGGTTGATTGGGTCCGGAAGGTTGAACTTTACAGCCGGAGACGGTGGACCGGGACAGGAGACAAAGGCTTATCACTCCTGACGACCGAATGAACCGAGACATATCTTTGTCGCCCATCAGGATCTGATGACTGAAAACATTTCGTCTGTAAACTTAACACACACAGATAACTTGGATTTCTACCTCTCTATTTAATTAATTGATTTGATTTTCTAGATTTCTATCTTGGTAGTGTACATTTTGTACAACGATAAGTTAATCATTACATTTCTGGGTAAAGCAGTGAAACATGTATTTCGTAAATTCCACTAATTTGATTATCTTTCAACTTTTATTGTGCCATAATAACGCTCTCAAAATTCTTTTGTATAACTTTTATAGACAAATCTCGTTGGTTAGTTATTTTCATAATATGAAATTTTATGGTTCAGAACGTTGCCTTAAAATAAAACTTATATTTTCAAATTTTCTGTTTATAAATAAACATTTGGAATTCCAAATTTCTCTATAAATAAATCTTTTGAAGTGGATAATTTGAGTTATTTCAATACAATCACAATTGGATATTATTAAAATAAGTTTTAATCTCAATAAACCAGTAATAAAACTAATGTCATCAAATTAGTAAAACAAAATTAATTAAAATTATAAAAAACAGAATATTAACTGCTAACAGTTTCCAATAAGTATTTGGTAGTAAAAGAATAAATTCTTCATTCACAGTTCGCCATTCTTCTCTACCAGCATTAGCAAATCCTCCAAATTTTGAGGCTGAGCTATTGTTATCCACTCAAATTGAGTTCCAAAATTGCAATTATTACATCAAAATATTCAGAAGAAAGCTTTCCTTGAGGTATTTTACGATGCTATTAAATAACAGATAAATTAAGAATGAATTGAATCAAATGTGCTTAAATTCACAAAATGCATTTTATGGAAATAAATATTTTACAAGAAATGAAACGTTGCTTTGTAATATTTAAAAGGCCAATAACCGAAGATAATTAACAATATACTGTATACATTTTTTATATCATGTGCCAAATAGCAAAGTGCAAATCGTCAATAATTAATTGCTGAACTAGTTTTAAACAATCAAACAATATGTTGCATAAATTCTTTAGATCTCCGCCAAAGTTTATTCATCCCGAATCCGAAGTGCAGGCACGTCAATTATTAACTCCCGAACTAGTTTTAGACTTATTAAAGTTGTTCATCATCCTAATCGGTTGGTCTTGTAGTCAAATTAGTCGTATCGTTCCTCACGGCTCCTGCAATAACAATTGTAATAGATTATGGAACAGTTCGTGTTTTAATAAACTTTAGCGTAGAATTTGTTTGCGGTTTCGTATAGCACATGTTTTGCTCCAATTTGTACTTTAAACTGGGCCATTACACTTATACATTTAGATGCCGCATCGAAGTGCACCGAACTACTCAGTTTAATTAATAAAGTTATTCTTATTTATTAGTTTAATTATAGCCCGGCAGGGACATTATCATTACTTACAAAGTTTTACTTTAATACTGCTGGTTAATTGATTTACGTGCACAACTCGAATTGTCTTTTATATAGAAAAAAAATATTTTTGTATAAAACAACAAAATCAGCATATAAATACAGGGTGCACTTTAATAGATATGAGTTACTGAACTGTTACGGACGAAACTTTCTGATTTGTTTTTGATGGTTAAATCAAATTTTATATATATAATCAACTTTGTTCGTTATATCTCATTAATAATTAAATAAAAATAATTAATTTTAAGAATCATATGATCGTGTTCCAAGCTTTTAATAATATTGTAAATTTTACTGAATCTTACCTTTTAGCAAAAAAACTTTATTTTCAATGTGAGTCTGAATTTGCTCACATGCAACAAAATTTCATGTTACTTAATTTTGCAATAAAGGTACCAGTTGTAAATAGCACAACAAATTGTTCTCAGCAATTCAACATCAAAAGATAAAGAAGTGACCCTCCTATAGTAGACACCCTGTATATTCCTAGTTAATATATTTGAATCCTATATAAATATAAATACGATATTTTTCAATAATTGCACTATATAAAAAAGCATTTTTTATGATTTTATCAGAAATTTTACAATGGCAGTACAGATTGTTAATAAAAATGTTTTGCGGCTTATGAAATATTTAATCACGCACGTTACCAGCAATTGATATTATTCATATTGTTAAAAAACAATTGATAATGTTTGTAACTAATAAAACAATTTTTGTAAATAAATTTTTTGGGTGGCTTTTGTTGATTATTTCATCGTTCACGTTATAAATCAAATGTATTTTGAATTTTGTTTGAAAACTCCATAACAACGGTTGCTATTTTTCAATTGATGCTCAAACAAATTATGGTGTCCGTTGAATATTCCAGCATATTTTTTTTTTAATTAACATAATGGCTTACACCCACAACTTGTGCCGTACGTGTGGCCAACTTTCGGAAGTTTGCCATAACATTTTCAAATCTGACGTCCCTGGACCAACCATCAAGGAGATAATACTTATCTGTGTCAACCTTCAGGTGAGACTTATTTTCATAATATACACTTGTCAAATTTTGGCAATTTTAACAGGTTAACGAACATGAGCAATTACCTAAACAAATATGCAACAACTGCTTGGTTAAACTTAACCAGTTGCTCGAATTCATCAAGACCGTTCAGGCTGCGAATAAGAAGTATTCAATAATTTCCGGGAAAAGGCGCTAGATCTTCACGGATTGTACAAATCTACCACAATGTCTTAAATTAATTGTTGTAATAATTTGGTTTGTAAAAATTTGATATTAATCTGTATTGACTCGATTTAAATTTATGTATAGTACATATATTGTAATAAAAGTGGTATGTAAAAAAATGTTATTGTTATATATTTTAGTATTCTAGTAGTATTTAAGGTTATGGAAGCTTATTTTTAGATTGGTGAACCTAATAATCAATTAAAAAAGTAAGTTACTTTCCTGATCAAAATAATATTTTAGTTAACAAATATTCTTAAAGTGTTTAAAACCTCTTGTTTGTTAAAATTAAAATGAGAATATTTTTTTTATATATACAGTAGTGGTCGTTGAATATTTTTTTTAACATAAAACAGAAAAAAACTAAACATCGACTTACTAAAAATCACTCGTCCTCATTGTTCAGTGATAGAATGTATGTGATCTTAAAGTTAAAATTGAACTTATTACATTTTTAGTAGAAACAGGGGTTTTTCATGTAGCTCTGGGAACAAACGAAACCTCATCTCAACCAACTTCTCACAGTCCTTGAGTTAATTTCAATAAGTTTCATATCCTCCAGGTTGGGTTTAATTTCAGGTTGGATATGATTGGATTGTTTTTTATCATGCTAATTATCCAGTTATCGATTTTCTTTCAAGCTTTTTTAACTCAGACAAACTTTTTCGTAGCTATCACTTGGCCAGCTTTTCTAATTTTTTTTTTTTAATAATATGGGAAATGACTTATTTAGCTGTAAACTCTTGAATGTGAGTGAAATACCTTAAAATAAAAAGTTATAAATTATAATATAAAATAAGTCCATTATAATATAATATATGTCCAATGAAAGAAAGGAACGTTATATGACAGATCTTTCAAAAGAATATTTTAAAATAATTGCCTCAATTTTATAATTTTTAATGGGGAGAGAATTGAAACGTTGATTTGTTTTTCAAATAAAAAAAAAAACATTTTTCAATTCTAATATACTAATTAACTTTTATGCAATAAAATGAAATAAATTACAAAGGGATTTTTAATTAAAAACTCTGCAGAATATTCTTTTTTATTTACCGTCTGTCTGCCCATTTGAAGCAGCAATATTCTTATGTGTGAATGATGATAATAAAAGTAGGAAGTAAAAACGAGAACAGTACATGTGCAACATTTCACATGTTCTCATACAAACAGTGTAGCTATTAGCATTATTGC
This sequence comes from Aethina tumida, assembly GCF_024364675.1. Classification (NCBI taxonomy): domain Eukaryota; kingdom Metazoa; phylum Arthropoda; class Insecta; order Coleoptera; family Nitidulidae; genus Aethina; species Aethina tumida. Next base: position 46,913,350 of record NC_065435.1, on the reverse strand, counting down.
TCTTTAAATTATTTTTATTTATATTTTTTTTATTTTATTATTCCCGACGCGGCTTTTACATTGTAAAATAGCACAATAAAACAGTTTTTATTAGCTAATAGTACGTAATGTTGCATACCACTACACGGGAAGCCGGCACACATACATACAGAAAACAACATCTTATAAAACTTTTACAACTTTAATAACTGGGACAAGCAAGTAGAAAGGGGAGGCGAAATGTCACGTCTGTGTAAACTCTACACTCGGCACACAAAGCCCCTAAATTTCTGAGATGTTTGAGATAAGTCAGGTCTCACACTTGAAAGCAATCGGCTTCCTTTGTGTAATTATTAAACCGCAGTTATGGGACGACATATCGCACGTTGATATTTACGAATCTTGCTCTACCCACCACATGTGCTGCGACCGCAAAATAGCTAGATTTAAAGGACCATGCGTATGACTCCGGGGATCCGGCATCATAAAATTGTTTTATATGTTCCCAAAGTAAAGTTGTCGGAGCCCAAAGTTATTTGTAAAATCGTAAACTTTGTCAGTATTTCACCATTCAAGTACCTATTTTTAAATTGTTATTTATAAGCACGAAATGGACCAGTTTTTCCGCCTCCTCAAACTCAACTCACTTAAAAAATCGATATAACAACTTATCAATGATGGTTTATGTAAGGCAGGTCGCACGCAATGTCAAAAATTGATTGTTCAATAGTGACCTTAATATTCTCTAAAATAAGCTATTTATTTGAAAACGTAACAAACATGTTGTGATTAAATCTTCAATTTATTGTTCCATATATTAAAAAGTGCCAACAATATAACTGTATCATATTTTCTATTGTTAAAAGCTCTGACCACCTGATAAGGAACATGCTATGTGCAAATAATAAAATTTAAAACACAATGTACTATTTCTCTTCTATGCCTGTGTTAAAGAATGTAACGAAGCTATTTATATACTGAGTATTAAAGTTGTAAATTCAATTTTTCTTCGAACCGATAATCATATTCGTGGAACTTATAAATCGATAACGATTCGTTATTTAGAGGAGAGGCTCATTTTGAAGTGAAAATATGACCCAAAAAGCATCTTACATGCTTTACTTATTAATAATGTATTATCTTTCGCGGCAACGTATTGATTTGTAACCATCAACTAGTCGTTACATTCACGAGCAATCAATTGTTGGTCGGAATTTTTTCGCTTTTGACAAATTGAAGTGAAAGTTTTTTCGTCCGAAGTTCTTCACAATTTCGTTGTAGAAATACACAAATGAACGGAAATGTTTAAATGAATACTTACCGTGTTATTGCATTCCTAAAACATGTTCACACCATGTAAAAATTTATGTTCACAAAGTTATATTTAAAGTTTATACAAAACTTGGACACTTCATCGAACTCCGGCTACGATATGTTATCACGGATAGCCGAACCTACTGCTGTAACATTTAAAGTTAAATTTACTGCCTATATATCGATCAGAGTGGATTTTACTCAAGGGAACATCTGTCAACACATCCAGTCTTGGGAAACTTCGCCACTACGCGTAGCTACCGCTCCGATGTGACATTAAGGCTTTAATTGGTATCCGCGTCTACGTCTCACTGATTCAAATAACTGCGATGTGTAGAATATTCATGATAGTTGCACGAGCTGTAGTTATTTTCAATTCACCATTTATGCATTCGACGAACTATACCATATTGCATCAATGAATGGTATTAAATGGTGACTGTCTGCAGGTTATTGTCAGTAGGTGCTGACATCAAAATTAATTACTGACCAGTACCAAACTAATTAATAGAAATGTGATCAATGTTTCATTGCTTATTTGAATTAATTTTAGTCATTGTAACGTTTATCCTCGAAATAAATAAAATCATAATCACTTACTGTCATTAAAAAATACATAAATCAAACTAAAATACGACTTGGGTATGTACATTAAAGTAATTGCGAAATACAAAATAAATTAATTACAATGGTTCAAGCTGTGAGGACACACATAGATGTCAATTTATTCAAACACGCCAGACACGGAATGAAAATTAAGTCATTCCGGGAGTTCAAGGTAAAATAGGTAAATGAGATTTGTCAGTAAAATGTATAACTTTCATTAGCGTTGATGTTTATTGCCCTTAAATGTCTTCATTCAGACGAATTCAACGCGTTTATGAAAATTAGCTGCAGAAATGAACCGAAAATGATAATTCTTGTGTGTAAGCGAATATTTTGAGATGTTGAAATATGCCCCACGGTTTAACATATTCTCGTGCTCGCTTACGTTTAACAAGGAAATAAACTTCTTCTATTTTAAATCCAATTATAAGGATCATTTTTCAGCACACTTGAGCCGAGTGAATTGCACCGAAAAGAGTTTGAACGTCACAATAATTCTCCCTCGATTTAAAAACGCGAAAAAGGAAAACTCGGGGTTTTGTATGATGAACATAAAAAATCACAGCTTCTCGCTCATAGGGAAGTCTTATTAATCATGTTGCTTGAACCAAGGGTACATTTCGAACAAAAACGTCTCCGTAGCCTTTGGAATGTGCGTTCGTCCCACTTTTACTTTGTTTGATGACTGGTTATCGTTAAATGTAATTTCTCATTTTGTTTTCTTTCTACGGAAAAAAAGGTTCGGTTAGAATTATTATGTTATTTAAAATTTATTATATTTAATTTCCCCCTTCTTTTTTAAATCATAAAATATAAGATATGGTTTCTAGCTTACAAATCATTGATGTCGTAAAACTGTTAAGAATATTATATGCTTAATAGAAAACAAGAAAAAAATTAAAATTAGGAAAAATAAACTTTATTTCAATTATAACTTATATACATTATTTTAGAACTATAAAAACTTGAACAAAATTCTTTTTTTTAACGAAAGAACTAAACATGGTTTAACAGGAACGAAATTAAACAATAAATAAATTATGTTAGTTTAAGTTTCAAGAGTAGGATCTCCGTGTGAGTTGTTATGAGGTAGGATCAAGTAATCTTCATCATTAAAATCTGTAGATAGCAAAATTTGTCCCTTATAAGGTTTCATCAACGGATTTTGGTCAAATTCGGCTACCACTTTGGTTCTGAGAGTTGGCAGAAATTTTTGTGCAAAATTATCGTGCGTGAAATACGGATGATGAATCATCTTCCGCGCTGGTAGTCTTTGGGCAGGATCCACATTTACACAATCGTTCAAAAATTCCACGGTGATCTCAGGCCACCACGAAAAGATCTGTGCTATTTTATTTTCACCCGTTAAGTTCTTGATTATTGGGCCCATATTTGTATCCTTTACCATCAACAGTCTGTGACGCATACAAAATTGTCCAAGCTTAAGGCCAATAAGCTTGAGTTGGTGTAAACTATCTTTGCCGGGAAGAAAGGGAGTGCCAGTCATTATCTCAGCAAAGACACAGCCGATTGCCCAAATATCAACAGCAGTTCCATAAGTAAAGTCACCGACTAGCAATTCTGGTGCCCTGTACCACCGGGTGCCTATATAATCCGTCGAAAATCTTATTCTAGATACAGTATGTGACAAACCAAAGTCACACAGTTTTACTACTCCCAACGAAGACACCAACACGTTGTCCGGCTTTATATCCAAATGCATTATGCCAATGCTATGACAATAAAGGATGCCCCTCATGACTTGGAAAATCCTATCTCGACATTTATCATAGCCCAATCCGCCATTGTTTTGTATCATCTCATCATACAGTGAACAATCAAGTAGCTCTAGAACTAAGTACACGACTCTATCGTGCCTGAAATCATCTAAAATCGTAACCACGTTCTCATGACGTATCTTTTGTAACGTTTGGATCTCACTCATGGCCATATTCCTTGCCAAAGTCATCTCGTCAGAATGTTTAAATCGTTTCATTGCCACAATTTGATTTGTATTTTGATGCCTGCATCTTATCACAGTTCCGTAGGTGCCGCTAGCAATAACTGATAATTCTTCGTATTGGTCCATTTTAATGCTCTCTTATTCTCTTGGGATCCTGAAACTCTTATGATTAATAAAGTATATACTCAATTATTTAATTTATTTACAACACTTACCAGAGCAACAACCTGTCGAATCCTGAAGGTGGAACCTGATCACTTGATGTTCCTAACCTACGATTATGGTTTATATCTGGTGTTTTTGTGTTTGTACCTAAAACATAAACTACTAGTAATATAACAAGGTTGCCACATAGTGAGAGACTTTTACTGTCTCTGTCATATAAAATGTCTCTCTCAAAATTCAGTGGGATCGAACATTTTTTGATAAACATAAATATATATATATATATATATATATATATATATATATATATATATTTAATTTCCGACACTCAAGATACTATCCAAAATTGAGTTGAGTTGAGTTTTATAGAAAATTGTATCTTACACTTAATCGATTGCTTGAACCATTTAGAAGATATGCTCAATGACTACTGATTTTAGTAACTTTTTAATAAATATTTTAAATATATCCATTTAAGACATGAATTTTGAAAATATTCATAAAAATTTGATTTATTTATTTTGATAGAATAACAGTCTACGTCTTTTGTTTCGGAATATATTTTTTTCTAATCAATTTTTTAACAATATTTTCTTTTTATAATATTGCTCTTGTCACAATTTAGTATTATTAAAAAAACTATTAAAATCAGTACACATTGGGATTCGAATTCTAAATGGTTAAAGTAATCGATTAACCACAAGATACCTTTTTTGTAGAGCTACAATTTAGAAGTAAAAAAGTAATGTTTGATAAATTATTATGAAAACATTGTAAGATACCTTTTTTAAAAAGTATTCAATTTCCTACAAAAAATATAAAGCGAGATATGTATTTTTTCACGTGGGACTGAAGAAAAAATTGTAAACTGAGATGAGGAGGACCTGTCTATTAAAATTAAGAGCTCATGTTGAGAGATCATTTTTTAAAGGTCTAGAAAACAATTTTTCAGTTTCCGATGTTTTTTGACCACCCTAGTATATATCTTTTGATGAAAAGTGTGATGAAACAACACATACCAGAATTATGTTTTTGTCCAACCCTGAAGCTGAAACCTTCTTCTAATCACTTGATGTTCCTAAGTTGTGATAGTGTTTGATTTTGGTGTTTTTGTGTGTATACCTAAAAAAATAAACTTAGTATTAATTTAATAATACAACAATATATTTTTAATTAATTATTTTGCGAAATCTGTAGTTGAATTAACTGAGCACTTAATGTATTTTTTTTTTTCATATGACAGAATGTCTGATGAAACAATACATACCAGAATTATGTTCTTGTCCAGTCCTGAAGATGAAACTGTCTTCTACTCAACTCACTAATTTATTTTTGTACCTAAAAATATACTTAGAATTAATATAATAATATGTAACAAATTAAATTTAATATATAATTTTATATACAATTTTTAAATAATTAATTTTATAAAATGTGTTTTACATTTGTATATAGACATGTATAGAATATTTAAGTGGGGGATTCATGGGTTCATTTTAAGAAAAAACTTCATATGAACATATGTCCTAAAAGTCTTAAATTCTGAAATACAGGGTGGTAAAATTTTCAAAAAATATTCTCTTTTTTTAATACCTAAATACCAGTTTAAATATGCAACAAAAGGCATTTTCTATAACAATACACAACATTTTTTTATTTATTATTTTGTAACTTCTGGACACATATATATATATATATATATATATATATATTATATATATATATATATATATATATTATATATATATATATATATATATATATATAATTATAAATAATTCAGAATTTAAGACATTTAGGACATAGATTCAGGTTTTTTGAAATACCCTGTATATTGGGTTCATGAAACCGTCTACTGTTCGCGAAATCAACAGATTTTGAACCATATTCGACCAACTAAAACTAATTCATATCTATAATTGAATAAACTCAGCAGTTAATGTACACTTTATATCATATGATTGATTACTATTGTCTGGAAATATCTCCTTCTTCTTAACAATCTCTATTTGCTCTTTCATTCATGTATAAAACAATCTTTGCGATTATTTGTTCGATGAACTACCATTAAATAATAGCCCGAGGCGTTTTATTTTTCCGTATAAAAAGTTAATATCCGACAGCATTTTGAGACGGTGATTGATTAAACTTGTTATCATCCCTCTGCACGTATCCCAAGAAAGATAAAATGCCCTCACAACGCGTGATTAAACGTAAGATATTTATACAAAATATGAACCAAATGTGGAGGCCTTGATCAGATATTGCCACATTTAAATATTTATCGAAACATTTTTGCGCGATGGAATCCCACACACGGACACACGCGGACGCAAATGATCGAGTGCAAATAATTGAATTGAAGCGATCCAATTTAAATCCGGAGGTTTGCATACCTTACGCGAACATTAAATTCTGACCGCCAAAATTGGATTGTAATCCAGCAGTAACATTAGAAATTTAAATAACCTAAATTTCACTATTCCAATGTCAACCAGAAAGCGAAAAAAAAAATTTTGCATTAGCGCCTTCGCTTCCCGCCCCCTTGTCTTTTATTTTGCAATCTAACACACCAAAAACAATACCGGACAGGTGGAATTTAAATGGATAGGCGCACAAAAAAACATGACCGATAAAACACGCAATTTAAACGCAAATAGGAACCTGGGGAAATTTAAGGTAAATAATTAGAGTACCGAAATATGTTCTTAAACTGTGAACGACATAAGCGTGTTTTGCAGTGTACATTTAATTGTCTGCGGCAAACAAATTATTTAATTTAATGTAAAAATTTTCAATTGAAATTTTAATTTTGTTCAGTAATAATTCATGCGAAACAATATATTAAAATAAATATGACACACAATGAGAGTATTTTTGATTAACGCTTTAACAAAATAAATGTTAATGCTTTTTAAAGTAAACAATAAATATTTGACTTGAATGATTTTGTGTATTTAATTAGTATCTGTGTAATATAATGCTGTAAATTAATAATAAAGCTCCGAATATTTAATATATAGCATATGCATTTGGAAATGCATTATTTATCTTTTATTAAAATGTTTAACAATTAGAATTAAAATCAGTCATATATTCGGTTCCATTGAATAGATAAATTGCTATTGTTTTCGGTTAAACTATTGAAGTGATAAAAATTTGGATTTAATTGTATTTAATATTCGTAGAGCAAAAACAGTTAATTTCATGTAGTTTGCATAAGCAGTACGTCCATCTAGCATAAAAATTATCTCGTACTGCGCAGACTATAATATATGTATGTAATGTTTTTAAAAATATACACGATCATAAGTAAAGCAACAAATTAAAAAACAATCATTTTATTAAAAGAAAGACTATTTTTAATTTAAATTAATTTTATATTATTGTAAGTGTCTAAACACAGGGAGGTACCCTTTATATACGGATATCTTTATTTACATAGTTTTTATATAACATTTACTTCAACCAAGGTTCATAAGTAAAGAAACCAAACCGTATATTCAATACAGTTGACTTTATAATTTATTTATGTGTCCGACATCGTTCCTTAAAGCTAAAAATACCTAAAGGTGTCCATTTACCGATACAAATTAAACAAATTGTATAAAAGTTCCAGAATTCCATTTAAATTTAGATAAGTCGATCATTTCGAGAACGATTTCCAATTTTAATAGAAAGAATACACTGGAAGGAATTTTCAAAAGTGGTAGAAAACGCAGGGCTAACGGAGTCGTGGACAGGAAAATAAAAATACTTGCTGATCAGTCTATCCTACATAAATCAAGAAATAAATGTCAGTCAGTACCATGATACGAAGACTAAAAGAGGCTGGCAGAAACTCTATAGTAGAAAATCAACAAAGAAACCCCGAAAAATAGACCGGCGAGACTATTTTTTGCAAAAGAACATGTAAACTGGACAGATGACAATGGAACACAATTGTTGTGAAGAACGGTTAAAATAGACGGGATAATGGATAATGGATACAATATGCTTTCATTTGCAGAAGATAACATGAATTTAAGGTGGACCTTCCAGCACAATAGCGATCCGAAACACACCTCTAAGCCTAGAATGGTTCGCTTCTCAAGAAGTACGTGTAACATCCTGGCTAGCACCAAGCCCAGACCTCAATCCAATTGAAATCCTTTGGAATAAAGTTGATCGACAAATCCCTCCAAAAAGATTGTCAAATTTGAATGAACTCTACGAAGAAGTTCAAAATTAATGGAAAGAAATATCTAACGATTATATTGAAAAACTACTGAAGTCAATGAAAAAACAGTGTTAGAAGTTATTAAAAATAATGGATTTGATACTGGATACTAAATAATGAAGGCTAAATGTACGTAAGATTGTTTTATTTTATATTTGCTCTAATTTTGACCCTTGATTTTTTCAAATATTACTAAATACCTAACTGAATTCACAATAAACAATTATATTACCGTATTGTTGTTATCAAACATATTGAATTAAATAACGGTTGGCAGATTTTTGGCACTTAATTCGTACCAAATGCGACAGTACTGAAAATAACGTATTTTGATTTCACTCAAGCAACGTCTCTCCAAATAACTTCGCCAGCATCGTTAGTTACATCTGCAGAAAATATGCACAATAACGAGGTGAAAAATATCTTTTTTCTGTGTCCCAATTTTATAAATATTCTTAGCATATCTCTACGAGTGAGGATTGTGCCAACTAAGTTACCCGACATTGTGTGCGACACACTTGATAATTCTCTGGAACAATAATTTTAATTAATATTTGCATAAAATTTACATTCGACTCACCTGAATAACATGACAGACATGATAAGCCCGATCTACACGGTACGAATTTTCGGTTCGCGGAACCCGATTTCAAAAAGCAAATTTCCAGGTGGTTAAACAAACAGAAATATTGAAATAATAAAAGTAATTTTATTCAGAGCATTCTGCCCTAGGTTATTAACCATATTCGATAAAATGTGCATGTCCGTTTTAATCAAATTCCGTAGGTAAAAATAATTAAACTAACGCTAGATAAAGATAGAGATTGATAGAATATTTGTAAACATGGTACAGCTATTAAATATTCATTGAGACTTGCGTGAAGTTGCGGCCTTATGCATGTTAACGTCAGATTCACTCTCAGTCTGCAGCCAACAAAAGAATTGTTTGTGATATTTATAACGTATAATAGGGAAGGCGGAGATTATCTTTTGTGGATTTTCTATTGATGTTTCTATATTTATATACAATCGTGTGTATGTACTTCTGCAAAAATATCAACTTATAATGCAAAAAATGTATGTGTCATATTACAATGTAGACAGTTTTTATAAATTGTATTATCGATAAATTACTTAGTTAAAACAGGGACGTGCAAAAAAAATGGTTAATATTTAACTATACCATATTTGTGTCCCAAATTCATTGATTTTGTCTGTTACTGTAGTTTCTAGAGCTTTATTTTTGTAAACCTTGATTGCCTTAAATTGCATTCTGACATCCCATATCTTTTTTTGAAATATTTACAATTATTTAAAAAGGTGTAGTAAATTCTTTCTACAGGTAATTTTTATGTAAGATCACTTGAAAAAAATATATAAAAACATCTTGTTTATTTATTTGTCTTATAAGATAAATACATTAAACATTTATATAAAATATATGCAAATGATAAACGAATATAATATTTTTTTGTTTAATATTTAACATGAGATCTAAAATAAATATTTTTATCAATAAATAATATTAAAAGTGATGCGATATTTTATGCAACTATTTTATTTCGAACGTTCCACGTCTTCGAAATATTGGAAGAAAATTAAACTTTCCAAAAATTTATCGCTTGTGACAACTTAAATTATCTTTATCTAAGATATAATATTTTTTTTGTGGAAAATTTCGAAATAAATAATATTGTTGTATATGAAACATAGAGTAATTGATAATTAACTTTATTTTATATTCACTAAATCACAAATATAATAAAATTAAAAAGAAAATTATAATTAATATCCATAAAAACATTTTAATAACTGATTTTCAAAGAAATTATCAGTGGTAAGAATAATTAATAATACTTTTGTCAAATATAATACTGGGTAACTTTAACATAGTCATGTTATGAACAATTTCATAGATAACAGTATTAAATATCTTGAAATTTACCATAAATATTGTTATTATGCATGCAATGAAGGGGTGAAAGCTAGCATCTGCCAAATTGTCCAGTTTCATGTGAGTTCAACCATATTTTTCTGGTGAAATAGGATGGAAAATACAATATTTTTGCTACTTATTTAACGATTTTTCGTAGGATAAAATAGAAGGAGTAATTACAAAATTATCATTATTTAATGTTAGATAAAAAAAACTCAGTGTTTATTATTCTATAAAAACGATATTACTACAAAAGATAGGTATCATAGGTCAGTATTTAAACAACAGAAGATAGGTTGTATAAAGATGGATTATATTTTTTAAAAGCCAAATTAAATGAGTTTCCATTTAGAAAAAAGGTTCCACTTATTATCTCGATTTATTATATACACATATTATATCAGTAAAAAACAAAAACAAAAACAAAAAAGTTATTACATTTCTAGAAATAAAAAATATATATTTCTGCTAATAGTACCCGTAGAAGGATTTTATATTCGTCTACAAAATATAATGCCTGGAAAAAATTTTTAATTACATATAGGCTAACAAGAAAGACCTTAGCACAGCACAGCAATCACAATTAATTCCCCCACCCGAACTGCAATGGGGGAATGCATTCGCCTCTCTCTTCCTCATGGCACAAATTAAAAACCTTCCAATACTATATAAAAATCATTTTATTAAAATTATAAAATGTCATAAATATTTCAGAAATAGTATAAAAATACGAAAGTTTGCATCAATTCTAAAAAGAATTGAGTCAATTTTTCAATCTTTGAATAAACAAAGTCATTTAAGTAAAAATTTGTTAATTAATAAATTGTAAAAATATATATTTTCACATCAACTTTTATGAATAACGGTGAGAAATCATTAAACCCAATATATTTTGTCTAGTAACCTTTTTTATTACGGCATAGGCATAGGTATTGTGTTAAAAATGTTATCAAAATGCATTAACCGATTTTGGATATTAGCAAATTATTTGCAATATATCCATATATCAGAGCCGATCAATCAGCCACATGCTTGTTAGTTTGGTAAAAGCGGTCGAGATGTTTGTGCAATATAATTGCCTCTTAAAGGACTCTCGAGTATTAATTGAGCCTTGCATAATGTAAGGATAAGTTACTTAGGAAACATACAACAAACCACTTATGATACATAATAATCTGAAATTTGATAGCGGTGACTCGTCTACTTCCAACTAACCTACATTAAATTGAACGTGGAAAGGGGTACCAGCAAAATTGGAAAGGAGAAACGCAAACTATTGAATATGCATTGGCTAACCGGTTTTAGCGAAATCCATTTGCGATAATCCTTTGAGGCCGCTACTCAACTTTACATTTAATGGACAAGCTGCGGCTTGGTTGACCCAGGCCCTAATAGTTGTCCAGGCTAAAACGACGAATGACGTAAATTTGTTGTGTCAATACGTGGGGACATACTTAAACAACTAATGATAATTTTCATACCTAAATCAATATTGAATCGTGTTTGTTTATGAATTTAAATTTACTATGGTTTACATTAACTTGGGCGTAAAAGCAACGGGGGTAAGATTTCCAAATATTATTATGCAGAAGGTCCGGCCGTTCTAATGGGGCGGTATAACGAGTTAAATTTAGCGAGGCATTTCTGTATGTCAAGATTAAATTTCAATATCAACACATCGTAATTCATTATCACTTTTAACGCCACCGCAAATATTTACAGATACAACATACACATGCACAACATTATTAATTAATAATTATATTTATAATTATTGTTTTATTCAAAAAGCATATTAAATTAAATTTGAATTATTAAATATTCCAGAATTTTTTTCCATTTAATGCATTCGATAAATTAAAAACAGACTCGTAAAAACAAATTAACGAATGTACAAACTCGAAATTGAAAAATATAAACGCCATTAAACAAACATGTCTTAGAAATAAATTAATTGTGATTTCTCGCGGCTCTATCGAACTCAGCGCCGCCAGATGCATTCCAAGTAAGTCATTTTGTTAACTTAAGGTGAGTAATAAAGGAGAGTGCTGACTAAGGTTGGCGAGATAAGATAACTATCACGTAAGGGTCTAAATTAGCATTACCATCTAACCTATCCCATATTCTTCAGTTTACTCTCTTTTCATTTTACAATGACAGCACGAGACCGCAAAATTATGCGATCCCCAACAAATTGTGGTTTTGTCTGGTCCCAAAGTAAAATTGCGCGTCGCTACCCTGATTGTATTATTACGTGATGTGAGCAGAAATTTGTTGGAGTTAATGTTTCTGTGCATGAATAAAAAACCTTTATTATAATTTTCATTTTTAAACGCCCTTCCTCAAAAAGCTTGGTTCCACTGTTTAATTTGACTCTAATGATAAAATAGTAAGGAGGGTTCCGTGCGTCAAAACCGGCTATAAATATTATACCGACATGCTTTATAGGAAAGCCCTTTACCAAATCCAAGTTTATCAGATCCCTTTATATTCTGTCCTTTAACTGAGACCGGCAATTTTGTGGATAGTAAAATTTCTGTTTATGTAGAATCTCAACTAAAACTTTAAGGTAAGTAATGAGCCTACATTTTACACCCTCATTAAATAGCATAAATTCCGTTCTACTTTTGCTTATATTGCGAGAATGATGCCAGGTCAGCTGAAAATAGCCGAATAAATGTGAAAGTTGCAAAAGTTTTTATTATGAGAATAAAGTATATTAAATTTTATTGCGTGGTTTAGTTAGGCAAATAAAATTTTAATTGATATTGATATCTACTTCAACTTTTGATGAGCAAATAAAAATTCCTCTAATAGCCGAACATTCCCACTTTTTTGAAAATAGATCAATAAGTTTTTATGTCTTTACTACTCTAGAAATAATAATGGGAACAAAAAGGTAAGTACCAACAAATAGTTTTTTTTTAATATTAAGTGCTAGTCGAAATGAGGAAATTTGCATTACTACCAATTTAATTTAATTATGGTTATAATTGGAGGTTCACCGCCAATCTTTATTATAAAAGCATCACGAGAGAAATTAATATCTAAAGTAACTTTGTATTTTCGTAACTCGTATAACTATTTTCTACAACAACGTTTGAAACTTTAACAATGAGTATTAAAGGTATTACAGCAGCGTAATAACGAGTATTTCAATTAATCTCATACATCGACGTAAATTGCAATAATCTTTTGTATTTTCCAGTTTTAATCCAAACATAAAAACACACGTAATAATACGTACGTATATACATATCTTTTTAATTTTTGATGTTACATTCAAACATAATTATTGTGGAATCCTAAAACACCTGGGGAAAGCTCAGTTGAAAGCATGCGTTTCTTATTTAAATCATCTCTACGGAATTGTGTACTGTAATACAATGTAACAACTTCAGTTTAATTGCGAATTTTTAATTATGATGGCCTTTGTTTCTCTAGAGAGTAAATTCATTAATTAATAGTTTTTGTTTCATAATTAAAACAAAATTTAATTAGAAGCTAAACGCAGTTGTTGTGTATTCTAAAACATTTTTTATCTTAATTGCGTCGGGAATGATAATTAAAAAGAAATAATGAAAATCGTTTAGATAATTCAAATTTTAAACCTTTTTATTTATGAATTTTTCAAATGCTAATTTTGTACAATTGGAATATAATTAATTTAATCAACGTAAGTATACTATAATTACAGTAGTGGTCATTATTATAGCAACTTTAATAAATATTAATTTGCTATTGTTGTTTTATACTTCACTCAAAAAACTGCTAAATCTTTATTACATTTTTCTGAATTGATCTGGACCTAGCAACTTTAATTCACATTTTTAACTTATTTTAATAAGTTGCAGACAATATTAAGCGTCCATTCAAAAGTCAAATGAGGATTTAATTGCAAAAAAAGAATTAAATTAAATTGTCCATTATTGCTAAATATACACATTTACAAGTGCTTCAATCTATAAATATTTTCCAAATTATTTACACTCTTACGATTTAATTTGATTAAACGGCATGCTATTTTATGCCTGGCTGAAGACATTTGCTCTGAGAGTCGTCGTTAAATCAAAGTAAAACAGTTTAATTGAATTAGTAATTAAATCCTAAGAACTAAAGTCAAAATAAGATCCATGCGACAACTTCAGTTTTATGTAGTATTAAATAAGAAGGAGGGTATGTTGTAATTATTTTTGGTTTTATATTTCTCTCGTAAAGTGGACTCGTAAAGAAGGCCTTTTAAGTATGATAAAACATTTATAATTATACAAAGTCATCTTGAAATTAGTTTAACGACTAGGCGTAATAGTTGCTTTGAGTTCGCGTCCGAAACAATATTATGCTGTAAAAGTATATAATTAAATTTGTAATTAAGTTGTATATAAAGTTGGATTCCTGGTTTAATTAGGTCATTTACTGACTTAATGGACAATATTTGAGTATTTGTTTGTGAACTAAAGTCTATAGTCCTGGCCTTAAACAAATACCCGGTGTAAACGTAATTTCTTTTTCATGTGTGTAGATTTTATTACGATAGGTCTGATTAAAACATTAATTTATTAGTTGGTACTGCATTTAATACGTTTTGTTGTACGCTGTGACTAAGTGATAATACTAGGGAAACGGTCAGCAGTTTACTTCAAAACTGTGATCAACAAGTTTGTTAGTGGCCACTGCACTTTGCTTACACAAAGCCAATGTATGCTAATATTAACTAAAGATTCCTCAGCAATCAATTATTTGTTTTACAGCTTAGCATAATTCTCGCCAAGCTGTAAACAGTTTTGTTAATTTGTCTTATCAGATTAATGCAGGAAACTTCCAAAATTATTGTCTAAGTGCACTTAACTGACTGATTGTTTTAGTAACAGCAAAGTACCAAGTTCGAAATTTTATTTCTCCCATGCTTTTGGGTTTCTGATTTGCATAAGTGGCAGGCACAGCTGTTATACAATTCACTCCCCAAATCCACGTATTAGAAACGATTAAGTAAAAATAATAAAATTAAATAATCAAGCAGACGACAGAGGTATATAAGCAAATTAAATAGATATAAGTCAGCAACGAAATGTATTGGGTAGCTAATAAAACAAGGCGAAAGCATAATTCCGATTGGAAATGAATATTCTCAACAATTCAGATATAACTGACATTAAATGTACTTCCCAAAGTGAATTTCTGACTCGTAAACTTTTAAATGAGGCCTTAAAATCCACGATCCGTAAAAGATAAACGATCTCAAAAATAAGATAATCCTGGTTTAATTAAATCAGTCGGAATTCTTGATCGTGAAAACGTTCATTAGAACCTTCAATAAGCGACTATGATAATGACATTCCAAATGAATGGCGCGATTTAATCGCTGAAACTTTAATTTGCAATTACTGTGTAATTGTAGCCATTATTAGGAGATTCTCTGCCGTTGCATACCATCCACATTAATAGATGACTTGGAAGTATCACCACTTCGACAATACACCCTAAACATACTCGTTCCCAATCAATAAAGTACCTTTGTGTAATTGGAGGGTGGTACGTGCTTTACGTTCCTTTGACTTTGGAAAATTGGCGGGATGACTAGCATTTTATATACTCACGGGACTTTCGATTTGTTATGGCACAATTTACGCTATCGTTCATATGTACAGCAACAAATTAAAAAACATAATCATTTTATTAAAAGAAAAATTCTTTTTAATTTAATAATTATTAAGTGTCTAAATATATACTTTATATACTTACTATCTTGTTTGTATATATATATATATATATATATATATATATAGACCTATTACGAAGCATGGTGGAGGAGGCGTTTCGTTTCGTTTATCGTGACATTCTGGTGGATCATATGCTTCCACTTGCCGAAGGTAACATGAGTTTAAGGTGGACCTTCCAGAGAGATAATGATCCGAAACACACGTCTAAGTTAGTTAAAAATGGTTCCTCTCAAAAAAGACCACAATCCAATTGAAAACCTTTGGGATGACGTTGATCGGAAAATCCGTATGAGACTGTCAAATTTGAATGAACTCTACGACGAAGTTCAAAATCAGTGAGAAGAAATATAGATCAATTATATGGAAAAGCTACTGAAATCAATGAAAAAAGGTGTTATTAAAAAAATTTTATAGTTGTTCTACTTTTGACCACTGAATTTTTTTCAAATATTAACAAATACCTAATTAAACTCACTAATAAATAATTATATTGCAGTATTATTATTGTCAAACGTACTGCATAACTGACAATAATATGAATATTTAATCGTACACTTTTATCAATACAAATGAAAATATTTAGAATTGCTTTACATATGAGCGATAGTGTAGAAGAAAATAAAATATTATAAATAACAATATTTGTATACCCATTATTGTCCATTTGTCAAATTAAATTTTTAACTAATAGAAAACGTAATGATTATTTAATATTAGGTGGAACGCTTACAATTCAATTTTTCCATTTATGAATAATTCAGTGGCAAGATAAATTTCACATTATGGTTTGATATAAATTATTTTTAATTTGTGTACATTCACTTGCATTGTTCGTGCTATTACAATTGATCAAACATGACCTAATCAACGTTTATGATAAAAGCAGGCAGACAACGTGTACTAATTATCCCGTGCACAAAACTCATTTTTTTGTTACTAAATTAGCTTGAATATGTACTCAATTATTGCAATAATTGCTTCGTTTTACTACTACTTATTCATTTTTTATTAATTATTTAATATAAATTTTATTATTTTATAGAACATCTATTGTTGGAGCTGCGATAAACAACATTTCAAATTACCAGACATAAACCCCAGGGTAATTTAAAAAGATCGTTACTACCTCATATTTCCTGATTAACATTATAATATTTTCCAACGATGTTGTACAAGCAAGGAACTAATTAAAATGTGTTATTGTTTTTGATCATAAAAGGTATCGATCGTCACTGTTTTCGACACTGCTAAATGCAGAAGGAAGGATCTCGATATAAACAAAACAGCAAAACACCATTTCAGTTAATAATTACATGCCTTAATCCATTAAATACTGAATTAATTTGTTTAAAGGGAGGAAGGGAATTCATCGCAGCCGGTGGCACAATTTATCGACTGCTAAGGCCTTAAAGACATAAAGTAAGGTTAATGTTGCCGTTTGGAAAACGAAGATTTAAACACGGGTAACCAAAAAATGGGGAAGCGCGATACACGATAACGTGATATATACTGGGTCTGAATTTTTCCGTAACACTGTCGCAGAATGCGAAACGTCTATAAATATTGGTTTTCTATTAGAATATTTTATGTGCATGTATTCTGGGGCCACGTCGTCCGCAAACGCATTGTAGAAAGAAATTTATAAGGCAGCCGGTTGCATTTCAGGGGAGTGATGCATGAAATATTAAATACGCCTGGAATTTAGTTAAATATGGAACCCCGAATATTTACTGCAAACCGCCACAAGATTAGTTCAGAATATATTGTTGTGGGGCTTATACAATATCCTTCTAAAGGTGCACGTCGAAAAATTTCCTTCGTAAACATGCATAAATTTTGGATGTTACCGTCCGAATTAAATATGTAAAAAACTTTTTTCCGGACTATTGTTACGGTTTTACGTAACGCCGTCACACAACTTCGCCCAGATTTTTACGGTTTCATGAAAAGATATAATTTGTGACGTGCGATGCGCCAATTAAAACTTTGGATTTGTCCGTACAAATGTGAGGCATGAATAAAAATAATTTGTAACATCGATCCAAGGAATGGTCAGGCATTTTTGCCCTCATATGACATATCTGGGGCAGGATTTCCGTGAAAAAGGAGATAAGGATTCTAATGAGGGTTTTCCTGGAGAATACAGAGCCCATCCCATTTCATAAAATACTTGTCCTTAACGAGCCAGCTTTTAAACCTGCAGGCGGTTTGGTTAATCGAATATGTCTGGATAAACATTTCTTTGTGGAAAAACTACTACGTCAATATTTTTGTTTGATGTAATTGGTTTTGTTGTGTATCTCGAGTTTGAACTCATTCTTGAAATCGGAATATATTGATGGTGTTTTCTATGTTTCTGTATATCGCATGACATGATCGTGTTTTTCCAAATATATCAGCTAAAATCCACTAAAACAACAAGATCACAAAAAGACAAACAAAAATATCCGTCCTAAAACTACTATCGAGATGAGAAAATCCTTGTAGAATATAAAACGATTTCTCTATTAGGCCACGGGTAGAAAGGGAATTTCGAATTCGGACCGTGGCGTCAATCCTTTTCAAATATTGGACATAAAATTCAGGTGTCCTGAACTTGATAAGATTAAATTAGCTTTTTATTGGAAAAAGTTTGGCACTCTTTATTAAATAATTATAACACATAATTACTAACATTTAATATTTATTAAAAAATAATGAATAATTTAAGGGTATAATAATTATGAAATCTGTTATTAAAATGTCTAGAAATGCGCCCAACATTAATAATTTATGTGCACGTATTGTTAACGAAGACCGGAACGATATCAAAAACGAATGGGGCTCGAGTCAACAGTTGTTAATTTACTTTCGTTTTGGCAAACTCATTTTTTTATCATAAACATTTCTTAAATGGTTATTATACCCGGAATTTAGGAACATTGAAAGCAATTTAATCAAGCACACACGGTAAAAAAAATTACGCAGGTCGGAGAGGCTCAAGACCGGGGCCTAAAAAAACGTCAAGGCACAGCAGTAAAGATCTTTATCTATGTTACGATTATTACCGAACCAGAAATCATTGAGTTACGAAAGACTATACTTGGATTAAACGGAAAAAACATTGTTGTATCCAACATATAGGATGTAGTTCCAGCTTAAATTTAGTAAATGGGTCAGGTTTTTATATTTCCCTTCAAGGGTTGGAGGGAAATAAATATAATTTTATCGTCTCTTACCATGTAGGTCATATGTTTTATTCACCAGAGAAAAAATCACCGTAAATGTTTATACTGTTTTTTTTTATACATGAGTTATTGTTTTTGCAATGTTTGATAAATGTTTTATTGCTTAGTTTTTTATTGCAGGGTTTACGATTCACTGTTAAAATTTTAAAAACATGGATTCAGAATATTGACTGATTGAATCATTAATCCATTATTTTAATTATTGAACACATTTCCAAAAAAATTCTAAAACATGTAAATTTTAGATTGTAACCTTCTGCAATGAAAAAAATTTATCCCTAGATTAAACGTCCCTCGGGTGATTTTTAATTAGAAGTGAGGAAATCAATTAAAATGTCTCTTCATTTTCTATTTAAAATTTATGCTGATTTTATTGGAAAAATTAACATTAAACATGAAATAAAATCTTACTTGTTTTCAAAATTAATTTAAAAACAAAGAAATAATATTAAAAATGAAAGTAATAATTAATTATAACAATTTTAATTTAGTTGTTAGAATATAATTTTATATTTATATATATATATATATATATATATATATATATATATATATATATATATATATATAAATATAAAATATATATTGAAGAGAATTTCTAAATCATGACTCCCTGACTTCTGTCCCATTTAAAATTTGAAAGTTGGTGTAACATGAACACAAATTTGTTCATTTCAAAACACATCATTTCATAATTTATAGATCTTTATATAATTATGACGAACAAGTAAAATAATGAATTTATTTCTTTTGACTGAAATCTGTTGATGAACTTAAAAAATTAAACAAGTTTAATAATAAAGGTGAGTTTTAGTTCCAGTTTTCAGCATTAACTGGAAACGCGGTGGATCCCATCGATCGCACTAGATTAATTATCAGTTTTTCCGTTTCCATATCGACGAGTTTCCTTTGATGGGTCGCTTAATTTATTGTACTAGTTTATTGTATAAATATGCAAACAATGTCCATAATATGACCGCCGCAATTATTATCGATGATGGCAGTGAAAGGCCGATACGGATAGAAATTATTTCGTCGGGTACATAACGGCCCACCATTTTAATGACACTGTTAATTGCCTGTTTGTCATATTACACATGTCCAATTACTAATTACTGCGGTTGTAAAAGTCGCTCGTTTAGCTCAAATAAACCATTTGATCAAAGTTTATGGTGACTAGATTGGACTCCTTTTCCAACTAGGTAAAATTAGGTTGTTAATTAGCACCTTTAATCAAGGTTGTACCTTCTGAACGACTATAATATAGAATTATCCAGTATTTGAATCGCAGGTTTATCATACCGAAGTCACCGAACAATGGTATACGGAACTAAAGCAATTTTAGGGGATCTATAGATGTGTCTTTGTAGGATCACAGAGGTACAATTGAAATGAATAATCCCATACTTATTCTAATCTGAATATTTAACACGCCAATGGATAACGACAAATATAAATCAGTTTTTTAAGCCTTCTAAAATTTAAATTGTGTTTATAAAAAATGAGTCCATTTATTCAAACTTTTTTGCGCATTCGTGCTAAGAAGATTAAATTTTTCATATTTTCGGAGTCATTGTTCGGTGGCACGTAAATGTTGTCACAAGCTGGCTGTTCATAAGAGATAAGAATTGAAAGCGTAAGAATCCTTAATTACACCTGCTCCTGAACGCCTTTTTCATCCGAGCAAATTATGCTTCATTAATAACTCAAATATTTATAAATTTATCTCTAATATTAAAATAAAATTAATATACGGTATATCAATGAACGCCAACTTGCGGTGTGTACTTTTTAATCGTAATATTCTTCGGGCGTTGCCGCCTTGAATAATTAATTTCTTAAGGTATTTTATATTTTTACGTTAAAAACTCAAATTTCAGCGCAAGGTGGGTTGAATAATATTGCTGAACACCGCCCCTTGCTTTTATGTATATCAACACAGTAAAACGACGAGAGTCAAACAAATCGTTTCCTAGTTATTGATTGCTGTTTTATTGTTACATATAAAAATTTTTATTGTTATCTCCGTAAAAATATATTTTTGTATTTTATGTTGCTTACATGAATTCTATAATTTAAATAAATTATTCAAATAGGAGATGTAATATTGTTAACAACTAGTTTTAGTTCGCATTTATACTTCATCAAGTGAATCAATAATTCTAATAATTTTAATAATTTACGTGTCGCAGTCAAATAGTTTCAGAATAGAATTATTCGAAACATAATTCATGAGCCGAAAACTATTATAATGCCGTCAAATACAGAGAGGGATAGAGAGAGAGAGACGGATCCTCTGTTGAAATTAGCTATTACAATATTCAAGAGACATATTCGCGAGCTCCTCGTACTATACACGAATTCATAAATATGAAAGCTCCGTAGCTTAGGGGAATATTCAATTATTGTTGTTAGTAACAAATGCATGTTGTTCTAAACTAAAACAAGATATGCACTGGCTGGTAAAATAAGCTACTTAAATCGACATATGGGGTTTCTGCCAAAACAATGTTCGAACAGTTATTTTAAACCATATCAATGAATAAACATTGTAATAATTTATACTAAAATACTCTTCAGTAAAACTTATAGATAAAATATTAAACCAAAATTAATATTGGTCTGTTCTAAAAGTAAAAGTTGGTGAAAAACTAATTACAGGTTCTCAATTAAACCACTTATTAAGCAAATTGGACATTGACAATGGAGAAATATCTAGACTATGTGGTGGATGAAGTAGGACCTCCATTTAACATTTTGAAGCTTTCTTTGAGTCTTTAATGCAATATATGGTATTGCATTATCATGAATAAGCAGAAGCTTTATCTATTGCCTAGAGATCTAGTCTTTCAAAAAGTTTTTCATAAACTGGTCAATTTGCGAGCAGTAGAAAGTTGCATTCATCGTTTGAAGGTGGTGAAAGTCCATACAACCATCCAATTTTTGGATTAAGTCTTCCTTAAAGTACTATTTCACCAGCTTAATAAGATTCAACCCGTTGTCACTTAACACAACCAAGAGAAAATTAGCAATTGTCAAACACTTAATTTTGTTACTTATACAACTTTTTCATGAGATTCATTAATCTTTCTAGTCTAATGACTAGCATATTTCCAAACAGACATTCCTTTTTTTGCTCCCTCACTTGAATACGCCATTTTTAACCAAAAAAAAAAAAAATATATTTTAAAAACAATGTGAGAAAAAAATGACATGATTAGAATGAGCTTTCAAATAATATATACAGTTTAATTAAAAATATTAATATATAATATAAAAATTCATTCATACAAATAAATTATGAACCAAAACCTTAAACTACTTTTTCCTGCATCTAATAATAATAAAGTCACAAACATTTTTAAATATTCGCTAGTGTATTTAATTTTAACTATTTTTAGTAGTTCAATTGTTTAATAGTTAATCAGTTTCGTGACAAAGTTTTCTAAAAATAGACTTTTTGAGATACACTTTAATGTCATAGATTCTAATTATATCCAACAACACTAATTATATAAGCAGAACGTGGAACCCTTATTACTATTTTTTCTGTTAAATAAGACGTCATTTAATAACGTCATTTGGTAATAAATATTTATTTACTTTCAAAAAAAAAATCAAAAGTATAAAGTAGAGCATACTGAACATAAATATTAAAACGTGCTACAATTTTAATAAAAACTCTGCATAAAAATGTAGTACAACAAAAATAACATTTATTATAATTTAATTTAGGTTTCAACTTTTTCCTATTAAATTGTGTCTTGCGTGTTTCCGTATTCCCCGTTTTCTTGCTCCTTAGTATTCCGTGATGAACTGGACTGTCGGGAAATCAGTCTGGCCTCATGAGATTTTTGTTTTGGAGGTCGAACCACTCATGGAGTAAACAATTTCTAATCTACGCCACCGTGAAAGTAAATGTCCTGTTTTTATGTTTTTTTATTTATTTTTTTTTTAAAGCAGTCCAATTTTAGCATATAAAAATGGGGTGCGGAATCCACAAAAGCTAAGACGCAGAGCGATGCGCCTTCCCTGATTATAATCAAATGGGCACCGGCCTGAGAGTTTAACCCTCTTCGCGTAGCCTTCAGACCGAACTGACTAATAACTAATCTCCAGATATTGCTACTAGTTAACAGTGGTAAACAATCATAGGGTTGTGGTAATTGTATTAAGTGAATATTCGTATTTGCCATGCCTGCATTGCAGTCGTACGGGCGCTCGCTGATGCAAAACTCTCATACTATTTCGGATTTATCCGACTGAAAATACCATTCTCGTTTCAATATCTGTTTGAAATGAGTAAAAACGGGTGCAATCTCTTTAAGAAATTCAAGTCCTTACAAAAAACTCTTTCCATACTGTCTGGGTATCTAGTTTTATGCTGAATGTAAAAGTTCAAGTTATGATTAAAGCTTTCTGGTTCCTTTCGTTTTATGAATACTTTTCCTTTAGGAACTACAATTAAAGTAAAATCTGTTTAATCACAATAAACTTTAAATATCCACTTGTACAAAATTCCTGATTGAAAGAAGTAATTTAAGACAAATTGTCAAGGATGCTAATTTTAATTCCATTCTTTCTTATTGTCAAACTTTTTGAAAAGAAAACGAGAAAAAAGAACCGGAATAATTGTATACAAATTTAAATTTAATTATTATACCAATTATAAATTGTACCTTGTCAAAAGTATATTCGTCAAAATAACTTGAATGCGGTGACTAATTTTAATAAGGCATTTTTAAGGTAAAATTCCTTTTTCCCTTGAAGATGTTTATTTTAAAAATACACTTTTTAATTGTCTTTTTATTTTTAGCCACTTCCGTCAATACCATCAATTTATGCACAAGTACAAATAAAAGAATAAAACTTGATAAATTTAGATTTATTCACATGTATAACGTTCAGCTTTTAGCACAGGTCCGGATATAAGAAATTTATGCACTCGAAAAGGTGACACTGGATCATAAAACGAAACGAATACCAGTGTAAGACAATGTGTCTTGCAATTTATATTATTGTAAGAAAGAAATGTAAGCTAAAAGCAAGTTTAATTCCTACAACGTTAAACGTTGGGAGGTCTTTTCAAATTATTGTTATATGGCGATAACTTTAACAATCCCCTTTTAGTACAATTTTAAATGTTATGTTTACTCGTAGTCACTCGTGAATGTTATAAAATTTCTAGCGAATTAGGGTCCTAAGAAATTTTCCTCGTCTAAATAGGGTACAATGTATAAACTAAAAATTTGCAACTTTTGTATAATATAAACACAGTCAAAGCGGTTAAGGAACACCTAAATATTTTTAAATTGTTTCAATAAAACCAACAAAAAAAACTAATAAGAAAATACAATGAATTAATAAAAACAAATGTTTCTTATTAATTAAATAAAAAATATATTGTAAAATGATGTTACAACCCCTTCAAAAATTAAAATAACCCACGGAATATCCCAATATTTATTATGTTATTTATAATAATTATGAATACGGTAAACAGTAAAAAAATATCATTTTTTGCATTAAAAAATGTGTTATACAGTGTGTTATTTTATATTTAGTTATGTTATTTTAAGTTATAAGTTAAATTATTGTTTAATTTAATATAATTTGATTTTTCTGAGTGATCCCTAAACACTTTGACTATGTATATTTATTAAAACCTTTGAAATATAACGGAGCGCAGTGATAATTACTAATTGGAGCGGGCCTTTTCAATTATGCAAATTGTGCCAGTTAACTAAATTATTGAGTTGTGCTTAATGTTGGTCAAAATGTAGGTTTAGAGGAATTTCAGCAAAAATGTAATATAATTTTTACGTCCACGTACTTGATATGATATTAGACATAATAATC
The DNA here is from genome assembly GCF_024364675.1 of Aethina tumida. Classification (NCBI taxonomy): domain Eukaryota; kingdom Metazoa; phylum Arthropoda; class Insecta; order Coleoptera; family Nitidulidae; genus Aethina; species Aethina tumida. The sequence continues at coordinate 46,888,362 of NC_065435.1, read as the reverse complement.
AAATAAAAACGTACATACGAAAAAGTACGAAAACCGGTAGCATGCCAGTAAAGTATAAATTTAATATAAGATTCATGCATATGTATTGTTCATCTTTTATTACAACATCGGAACGAGAAATAATAAATTTGGTGCAAAAGGTGCTGCCGGATCATAAAACTTACAAGTTTAGGGAATGCACGAATGCTTGTAGACAATGTTTGCTTATTGCTTATATTTTTATAACTGTAAATAAAATATGGTTTAATTTCTAAACGGCTTTAAATAAATAAATTATAACGTAAAGAGGGTCGATTAAAGGCGTCCTGGGGTGTCTCAAATAATTTTGAGGGGGACATACTTCTTAACAAAGTTTCTTGTCTTCGTGTAGTGCTTTCAGGAAGAAACATTAAGTTGGAAACCGAGGTGAATTTATAAATAATTTACTTTTTCCTAAATTGACGATTTAAATGAACGGCACCGGATGATATTTACAGATGGTTAAATGCATTTTAACCAGGGGGAGAGACCCATGGCGTGGCCCGTTGAAGCTTTTGGCCTGGGAAAATGTACATGTTTCACTAGTCTCTGTATATATTATGTTCAACATTAATTATACACTGTAAACTTAAGACTATCAAAACAACCAAACAGCATTCTGTAGGTGATGTAATGTACGATGTAGCGGCATAATTTATTGTAATTGTTTATAAAGCCGGTAATTGCATGTTAGCATAAATACACCATAATGATCGCGAATTCTGAACTCAATTTACTTCTGACACCTTGACAAATTATTTAGTAAGCATGTATGCTACATAGTCTAATGGGAACATGCTTAATAATATGTAGATTACGTATCAGTGCATTTCTCAATTTTCGTTTACGCGGCGGTTAAAAAACTCCCACGGCGGGGACATTTGAAATTTCTCGGAAAACGTTAGTTTTCCAACTAACGGCCGACAACAGAAAAACACTACATAGAAAAGTGTAGAACGACGCAAAAAAAAAAAAAATAATTCAGAATACGTCCAGAGTCAAAAGCCACTTTTTAAACCTAATAGAGAGCGAAACGAAAAAGGCGCGACAAAAGAAAAAAACTGAAAGCATTCCTTGCCTTAGAACCGGTTGGAGCTCTGGTGTCGGTGACGTTCTCGTTACGCATTATAATGCGGGAAATTCCGCTGGGAATGACCGGACGTGACTTTTGCAAATTACTCCAGAAAATTTGACTACTTAATTTCATTTAGATTGTGTGAAATGTTGTACTTTTAATTAGTTCAGAATTTACATCGTTCAGTTTTAAAGGAAGAAAAAAAGCGCCGTGACAGCGTTTCCGTGCTGATCATTTCATTCCCGGGATTAAGTTGTTAAGTTTATGGAAAGAGAAATAAGTTAATTCTGCCTTTTATGTATATTATAACCGAAACGTTTACGAAGATAAAAATATTATTTTTTTTTTTTAATTTTATTTGGTGAATTACACAGAAGGAACCACTAACGAGGTTTGTTCTAAATTATGTTAATATTTTTATAGAGATTTGTAAATTACTTGATTTTGATTATTAATTGCATTTTGGAACAAGATGGAACAGACTGACTTAAGTCTCTTGAGCTTATTTAGAAAAAAACGCCTTTTGATATACATTTTGTGACATAATAAATATATAGTTAAGATATAACTATATTTCTGGTAAATTTCGAGATAATTATTAAACAAATTATTAGACGTATTCATCAATAACTCTTCTGCCAAACACCATATTTGGTAAATTTGGTAATAAGAACCTATGAAAATTCCTATTATCTATATGTTTCATAGAGACCTTTATCAGATATATCATTAAATCCCAAAGATAATTAAATATATATATCAAATTATATATTTTTGACAATCTTGACTTTGTGATATGATAAATTTATGGTTAATATATAACGAGTAAAATTTCATTAGTAAACAAATTATTAAACACATTCGTCAATAAGATTTCTATCATTTCTATCATTCTATCATATTTGATAAATTTAACAAAATCACCTATAAAAAATAATATTTTCTATATGTTTTATAGGCGTCAATATTGATTAGCTCGAAATTTACCAGATATATCATTATATAATAATGAAATATGTCTCCAATAATATATTTTTAACAATCTTGACTTTTTCAGTCGTTTTAAAGATAAATTCAATTATGGTTTCCATTTGCAATAGTTACTTAAATTAACTCGGAAATTTTAATATTTCAGAAACTAGCAAAAATTTCAAAATGAAGTTTACGGCAATCAACGTATTGAAAAAATGGTTAAGATGTAATGATATTTCCTTAAAAATGTCGGAACAGAGATTTTAAAAATTACAATTTGTGATATAATAAATGTATGGTTAAGATATCACGATATTTCGGTAAATTTCGAGATAATTATTAAACAAATTATTCGACAGAATGTTTAGTAACACTGTCAAATATCATATTTGGTAAATTTAATATATTTTTGTATTTTTCAGACGGTTTAAAGTTAAATCTTTCTTATATCTCGAAAATTTTAATATTTCAGGGATACGGTCAGGAATATTTTGATTAATTTTGACATAATTATTAAGTTTTAAGCAAGTTATAAGTCAGATTTGTGAATAAAACTTTTGTCAAATATCATATTTATTAACATAATAATCTATGAAAACACTATTTTCCATATGTTTCATAGACGACAATCTCGAAAATTACCAAATATATCGTTATATCTTAGATAGAGATAATGAGAGATAGTTGAATATATCTCAGAATATAAATGTTTGAAAATCTTAACTTTTTTCAGACTTTTAATTTCAAATGCAATTATGGTTTACATATAAAATAAAACAGTTGCTTAAAATACCTCGAAATTTTAGAAATATATATTTTTTGAAGTCGCTTATTCGATATCTACTAAATGTGAGTTTTATTAAATATTTCAGAAAGTTTTATCTAGTTTGAAAATACTCATAAAAGTCAAAACCAGCCAATTTGGGACACCTTGTATAATGAACTGATAAATTCCGTGATAAATTACAGAAAATAATCTACATCAACAATTAAGACAAAGCTCGCACAAAAGAGACTTTAATTTTTGTTGTTGTTTTTACTTTTTATCTGCCCCGATAACTTTGCCGTAAAAAGATGTTCATTTTAGATTATGACCTTTCCCAGAAATAAATTTATAAAAATTTAAATTACCTAAGCATTTATCCGGACAACAATATTTAGCAATTTGCTGTAACTGAAAGCAATTAAGATTTAGTCATTTCTGAAACACATCTAATGCACTATTTGTTAATTAAAATTACGAAACTGACAATTTTCTCGCTCCGAAGTAAGTAAACCTGAAACTCTTAACTGAATATTAAATAACCTTATGAATATGTATTTCATTAAATGCCGCCACATAACTATGCTTAAACTATTTCAACAAGATTTAACGATTTCTAAACATTGAGTGAATCAGCGTTACATTTTATAATTAAATCTATAACTTTTTGTTTGCTCCTACTTGTTTTAAGCGGACGTACTTTTCGTTAAATAATAATTTGGTTCACGTAAATAAAATTATTTTAATCTGAGTTTGGTTACATTGCATTATACTACACATAATATACGACTGCGAAGCATTTGACAATACATTATGAATAATGTATCAGATCATATAATTGAAAATGGAGATAGCACACCACAGAAAAGGGGAATATACTACATCCAAAAAGATTTTCGCTTGTTTCGATCGAGATAAGAGAAATCCCCATTTTGATATTCAACATTTATGCACATTCTTTTCAAACATCGTATCACGGTACGTGCGGAAAATGACATATGTGATCAACAGAATGTGTGATCGTTAAAATAACTTAATATATATTTCACGTTCACCGAAACTAAAAGCACCAAAGGTTTGACACGTTTTAATACTATAAAATAATTCATTTATATATTATATAACTTTTGACCATAATTTAATAATGACAATTTTAATTAAACAATACCAACAAATATGACACATTGAAAGAAATTTAATGAAATTGTTGTAATTTTAAAAATGTAAAACCCAAATACGAACATAATCTAAAACAATATTGTAGTTAATATTTAAATAGTAATTAACGTAAATTGCATATTTCATTCTATTAAAATATTGGATTATTGAATTTATTATTTCATATAATAATTCTAATTATATATATATTATAAATTCATATTATATAATGAAAATAATTACTTTACAATAATTAAAAATGTTTATAGAATATTTAATATAAATAATTAAATTGTGGCTTTAAATTAATATGTAGTTAATCATATTTTTCCCATTGGAATTTATAAACCAGTCAAATCAAAATGAAACTAAAATGAAATACCGGTTGAGGCATTTATCATCATATAAATAAATAGGTACAAAATGGATAAAACCATAAAAATGTAAGAAGCAATAAATAAATAATTACCCGGACCGTATCAATTTCGAGATACAGAAGGAGAAATGACCGGGTGAAACGGTGCAATTAGTGATGTTAATGGAAAAAGGATTGCCGGCGAAGGGTCCGAAAATCTGATTAGATACAAAAGGCTTTAGCGGAACAAGTTGTTTACAAGGCGGTATGAACGGGGTGCCAGGGATAAAAACCCCCGACGAAAATCTGGGACTCCCGTACACCGCATGGGACCGGCATAGAATGTATCCGCGTACCTTCGGAAGCAACCGTCTGGAGACACCGGCAAGAAAGAAAGGTATGCGTGACTCGTGTATACAAAACGAAACAGCACTCCTGTGACCGGGAAATGACCGCTTTTCTTATTAGTGGAAAGGCTGGTCGAAGTTTATATACATAGGTGGGTTGGTAGGTGGGTCTCGGAAATGGAAATTTAGTCGCTGCAAATTGAGCTTTACACATTATAACTGTGGGAAATATGCACGTAAAAGCTTCTTTAGGTGAACGAAATTTATCATAAATTTTATTTTACATTTATTTTTAATCGTGTTTTAATGTTCGTCGTGTACTGATTTATAATACAAGTGTCATTTTCTGAAGTACAGAAAATGTCTCCTACAATATTCCGGTAGAAAGACGATTAAATTACTTCAATGATACATTATTCGTTTCAATTTAATGGAAAATAGTCTTATTTATTTGATGAAACTTTTTCAACGATTTGCAACCAGTTTCGTTCCTTCAGTATAATTTTGAATAGCAAATAATTCCAATATACGAAATAGTGCATTTTAAATCTGTAGTTTATTCAATTACGAAGATTTTAAGCTTTAATAGAACATCTTATGAAATATGAAAATATTATGAAAGAGCCGAAGTATATAATCGAAAATAAACCTCGATATTTTTTACATTAATGTAAACTATTTAAACCGATTAAAAATTGATGATTAAATGTTCCTGTAATTTCAGTTATACACCCCAAAATTATGAAATACTTTTAAAAATTAACAAAAATGAAATAAGTATGTTACTTTTCTTATATTATTTTTTAAAATAAATTATGGACACAGTTTTAAGGAAAATTTATAAATATTTATTAAAAAAAATATTAAATATAACAAAATTTTAACTTTTTTCATATTAAGTTTATTTAAGCTAATATGAAGTATTCCCACCATGTGCATTAATGACCTTTTGGCAATGTTGACTCATACTTAAAGTTAATATTCTTATGATCTTATCCTGATCAATACCCCAAATTTCTATAATCTTCTCCTTTCGTTGGTTTAATGTATTTTGTGGTTGAAGTGCTCTTATTTCTCTTCCCATATGGTCCCATAGATGTTCAATCTGATTTAAGTCCGGATTTCTAGCTGGCCTGTTCATCAGTGGAATATTTACCTAGTCAAGATAGTCTCTAATAATTCTCGCAGGTCGAATATTGTCATGTATAAAAATAAATTCTTCAACAATAAGTGAAGCAAAGGGTTGAGAAAGGTCTATGATTTTCCATATATACCTATCAAAAGTTTTCTTCAAAACTACAGACATATTCAAACTAAAATATTCAATTTCAAATTTCCCGATTATATAACACAATTAGGAATTATTTTCTCTTCAGTTATTTAGATTTCTTCCTAGAAAATCTAGCTGACCAAAGAGATAAATAAGATGAAAAATTTCATCCACACGTGATCAAAATAGAAAGAAGAAATCAAGGTTTCAAAGACGAACAAATAATAAATGACTATCGCTGATTTGTGTGAGAATATCTGTCCAATAGAAAACGTTAAAATTCAATTTGAAGCTCCACAAAATTCAGAAGCACAAAGAAATTTTATTGTATTTTTATTTCCTTCTTGACATATCTATTGTATATGTGATCTCGGCAAGGCTAAAATGTTTTTAATTAAATAATTGGATCAAAACTTTAAATAAGTGGATCAAAACTTTAATAGTGGTCAATATTCAATTGGCGAAAGTGACTGGAAATCGTCAAAAATTACATGAAATTAAAACTTTTTACAGCTTTAATTCAGCTATTTTTCTTTCTATCGGAACGAATTACGAATTAGTTGGAGCATAATTTACTCATCTTTCTCGGGCTTACCGCTTATTCCGGAGGCCGCATTAAGTAAAATGATAAATTGTTAAACACTAATTTGAATCAAATGAACAAAAAATGAATGTTTTTCGTATTCAGCACACCTGAATTACCTTAAATAAATATAAAAGATATATAATTTATTAACAGGATATTTTGTAAAGTATGTAGTAGTAATAAAAGCTATTTTATTATTATTGGAGCCAACTTTCTTTCTCATATAAATGTAATTTCGAAACATTCATAAGATTTTGTATATAATGGTGTTTTTATTTTTAACCTTACAGGCAACTTATCAAGTTTCAAAAAAAATACTTGTAAATTATTGCCTACTGTATAATTTATTGTATAAAAAAGAAAACAATATTACAAAAACCTTCTATCAAACATACATTATTTATAATGTTGTTTCTATGATTATTGTAATTATTATATTAAATAAATATACTAATTCAATACTTCCTTTTCTCTAGTTTTATTAGTAAAAATAATAATAAAATAAATATTCAGTGAATAAACTTTTTTGTAGGAAAATGATGTGCTCAAAACTAAACAAAAAAAAAATAGTAAATAAATAAATTGTGCCACTTATATAAATCCATTGGTTAAATAAGTAATCTCATATAGACAAAAGGAATCCTTTAAAAGTGTATCGAATATCTCGTGAACTCTATAGCGCATCTTACACCGTTGTTCGTTCGAAGAAGATTGCATCTGATAAAATGAGTTTTCAGTCAGCAATACTGATAACTTCTCCTTATAAGCGACTCCGTCACAAGTTATTGTATTGCTCGGTGAATTATGTCAAAAGTCCACTACTATAAATAGTGTAGGCGAAATAAAATGGAACGGAACAAGGTCAGGATGAAAAGAGAATGAAGCGGTGCAGTTTTAAATGAAAGATGCATGTTTTATGTTGATGTCAAATAAAAACCCATCTATTTGTCTTTGCAAAACGCGGCTATATTAAAAACGTGTCAAACGACTCATCTCGGAAATATTAATTCTTTGATTTGTATTTTTTGGTCATTTTAGTTTTAGAAAAAAAGTGAAGGAAGCGTAACGGGGTTAAGGGCGAGTAAAATTTTATCATCTAACCTAATATCTAACGCAACCCCTAACACATGTCAGCTTAGAAGCTGTTGTTGTGTCACATCAAGACCAGGCTTTATTAATAGTCCCGCAGTTTTTACTAATTATCGTTTTTTGTTGGGGCCGATTGGACCTTCATCATATTAGAAACTGTCATGAGCACATGATAGAGGTAACAATATGAAGTGGGAAGTAACTGAATTATGGAGTTTTAACTAAAATCCTCGCAGGGGTTTGGAACCAGGGTTTCGACTAAATAATCCGACCATTCAAATTTGTGGTTTATACAGCCAAGTTGGTAATATCTTAGCTCTACTTAGTTGCGTTACAGATGCGGTGTATATTTGAATAGAAATGCTGTTTGATTCGAATATCTACGGTTCACTTGGGTCGAGTTCGTTTCGTTCTGCGGATATTAATTATTGAATCTATGTTTACGAATATTTCCTTGATGTGAGGATTATTTCTGATTATCATAAAAATGTGTTTTATTTCTGGAAATACCAAAAAAATATATTTATTGAATTTTAAATATAGAACTTAACTACGAGGTTAAGCTTAGCTTTAGAAAGTGAACTACGTAATCCAAAATTAAATAAGTGGCAGCTATGAACATATTTGTCTAAATTTGAAAATCTTGAAAGAAAATAGATAACAATCCACACTTATCATCAACTGATATCAAACCCAACCTGGAGGAAATGATACATTACTGAAATTACTTCACGGACTGTAAGAAGATGATTAGTGGATGTGGGTTCGTTTGACCCGAGACCTACAAGAAAAACCCTATTTTCTGCTAAAAATGTGAAAAGAATTTTAGAACGAATAGTTTTTAGTGACAAGTCTAAATTTAGTTTATAAAAAGATGATGGTTGTGCTATGTCAAACACCCAAAAAGGGACAATACAAAATTTGTGAGTGATGGTGATGAGGGTAGGCCAAAAAAATCGTTTTTTCATTAATTAGTATATATCTACGAGTTAAAAGATTGATAAGTAAAAAAGAAATTTTTGTTAAATTCTTCAAACTTTGACCTCCAATATCTTCGAAACAGTTATGAAACAATTGTAAAATACCTTTTTTGTAGAACGTTCAATTTCCTACAGGAAATGTAAATAGAAATTTTATATACGATCAAGTAATGGCGAGATATGGATTTTGCCATACGGAACTGAAGAAAAAATAGAAAACTGTGATAAGGAGGATATTAAAATAAAGAGCTCATTTTTGGAGAGCATTTTTAAAGGTGTCTAGAAACCAATTTTTCAATCTAGGAAGTTAAAAAAATAGTCGATTTTTTTGGTGACGGTTCAATTACGCTATTGGAATTCTTCAATCCTTCTAGCATAGGCCTCCATAGACTGATTTATGTAGAGTGATATATTAAACAACAAATTGTTTATGTATATTGAAGAAATAATGCTCTTAATAAATCTGTTTCAACATGAATACGTTTATAATCAAATTCGACATAAACATTTTTCAAATTTAAATGAACTCATCACAGCAATTCAAGAATGTACATTTATCATATGTAGACTATACGGATAAATAAATAATTCATATTTAATCATTAAAAAGCTCTTTTAGAATTAATTTTAATTCAATTCACAAAAATATATATAAAATATTATAAAATAATAATATAGCAGATTTTATAATACTGTATGAAACAACAATAGTAATTTAATAATATTTTAACAGTTCATATTAAATAAAAGAGTTTTGACTAAAAAATTTAAAATTTTAAAAAGTTGCTATATTGTCCATACGTACATTTTCTTTGTAGTTTTTTATTTGGTCAAAAAATGTGTGGAGAGGCTTTAACGTTAATCAATAATCATGAACTGACTTCGAACTCCTTTCTTACTAGCCAAATTAAAATCTTATCGTGCTTATTGGAATACTAATTTCAATGACAAAAAAGAAGGAGAATTTGGTAAATCTACCTTGAAAACCAGTAATTATTATAATTAATTATAATTATTAATATTTTATATAAACATATAAAAAATAGAAGATACTGACGTGAATAAAAACAAATATTTCTTTGACTGTATTACCATCAAAATTCCGCTTTCACAGACTAGTGTCTGCTGCCATGTACACCAACATTCAAAAATGTGCTTTTTTATCAATACTACAATGGCATATTCTTATCCGCTAATTATTATGTGTGTTTATATTTAAATTACTATAATGACTAGAAGTATAAAAGTTTCGATTAAGGTTAAGAAACACTTAGTTTTATAGGATTGAATCGCGAATATTTATAGGGCGCATAATTCTTCCGGAAAGCAATTCCGAATAAAACATTGAATTTAACACAATAAAACAGAAATCTTCGGAGTAAAAAGAGATTTGTTGGCGTATTAAACCAGTGATAAATGTTCGCATTTGTTATTTGTTCGATAACCGTGCACAAAATACAGGGAGAATCGTGTCAACCGCCGTGCGACGCATCCACTTAAATACCCATTAAGGAGCGCACTTTCCACACATTTGAGTGGTGCCACATCTAAATGTTGGCTTTAATGTTTAGTTAATGACTCAATTCTATTGAAATGCTTACTTTAGCCGCAATCAGTAATTCAGCACCCGATCAAGTTTTAAGCGGGTGTCTTCAAATTTCGCGAAACAATACGTTGCAAATTTACACCCAAAATATAATTCATTGCCTCATAAATAACACATGACTAACTAGTTAAATTCCCAATTTGTCCCGCGAGCTTACACGTATCCACGACGTGCAATGTTAACCGCATTTTCAGCGCCCCAAAATAGAATTTGCGATTTATGTAGGAGATAACTCTAAGGAAGATAAAGGGAATGCTGCAATGGAAAGAAGGGCCCAAAAAATTGTCACTTAAACCCGACCTATCTGTACAATTGTACGCTCACCGAATACGCTACACGGTTGTTTTGCTAATTTTTAAATTATTATTATTTATGCTATGTTTCTCTTTATAGCCAAATATATTTATGTTAACAACGAAAATGGTGGATGCGTAAATTGGATTTATTTTCAAGTTTAATTAGTTTAAAATTACGCTATTCTTTACATCAGCAACATAACCTAATAATGTCAATGGACAAAGAAAATAAGTTGATATAAAATATAATATTTTAATAGCGTTATTTTTTACATTTATTAAAATGTTGGTGGATGCGCACAATTATCAATCATAATATGATATTATAGTGATTGATAAATACATAAAATTATTACATGTTATGTGACATAAAATTAATAATTAAGTTTTAAGTAATCCATTAGGCAACACATAATTTCTAGGACACTCGGTATATTAATATGAGATGAGGGGTAAATAAATTGTATGGAGAGAGGAGAGTTTTCGCATATTTTTCACTTGTCCACCACTTCCGGTTTCACCGGAAATGGTTCCGTTTTCGAATTTTTAAATGGAATACACCCTATATTTTTGAATTTTCGGATTTCTGAAACAATTCTCGGTCAGGCAAAATTATAAATGTCGTTAACTGGATGATATAATTTCAGACTTCATAATTTGAATAATATGTTTCTCCAATAATGTTCTTAAGTAACAACATTAATTTAAAACCTAATTAAAACCTTACAAGCTAAATTAATTATCATTATAATTATGAAACTTTACCACATTAAACGAGGCTATTTCGTAAGATTAATACTTCTAAATTCCTCAAAATCCAATACATATAGTTGTAACAAGCTAAACATTTTTTGTGCAATAAGCACAAGCATAATTAAAACATTAACATAAATTTTGATGGACGCGTATAATTAAGACATATAGAACATAAAATTATAATAAGTAAACTTAAAAATTATATACACATTACAAACTAATGTTAAATATTACAACCTTATATTAAAATAAAAACAATTAAGTTTAAATTGATTAAAATGTTAATAATATATTTCTTGTAAAATATTTCTTGCAAAATATTGACTTAAGTGCATGCGCAAATGTTTAAAAATATAAAAAATTTAGTTAAAAATGAATTTTTTCAAATAATTACATAGATACAACAAATACTACTATATATTAGAATCCAATTTCAAAAGGGAAAATTACAAATAATGTTCACAGGATCATATAAATTCAAACTTCATAATTTATATGTTTATCCAATAATTATCTTAATTAACAACATTAATTTCAATCCTAATTAATACGTTACAAGCTAAATTAATTACTATTATAATTTTGGAAAATTACTGTATTAAACGTGAGTATTTCGTGAAATTAATATTTCTATAGTTCTCAATATCTATAAAGTACAAATTACAAATTAATTTGAACACTGCATTTGACGAACCGGTGATTAATATTATTACTTTCTAGACAAACTAAAGTAATTAATTGACATAAAGTCAACAACTTTAATAGATTAGATCTTCCAATATTATGACTTTGGTGAATTTGCAAATGTTCAAATTTTCTAAATAAATATGAAAAATTTTATTAAATAATTAATGGTTAAGAATAATTTACTAATAGTACGGCTATATAAAATTAAAAATATTTATCGAAGGATATAAATTCAAATTTATATATTCATCCAATAATTTTCTTATTTAATTTACTATTTCCTACACTCGTGTTTTCACTATTTTCAACAGGTATTATTTAAATTTTTTTAATTAATCAGTAAAGTAACCTTTAAAATATTATAAAAAATATGATTTTGATGTTTAATAAATGTTTCAACATGGGAATACGCCAACAAATTGTATAATTACAAATACATCCAAAAGGCAATTAATTTTATGTTTTCAAATATCTTATCCTAATTCATTTGAATAATTTAATTAAGTTTTTTATTTCGCATCCACCATTTTTACAACTGTTGTTAAAAATGGCGAATGCGCAACAAATCCAATAATTAATTACTATTAAACAAATTCTAAGAATAAGTTTTTTATATTAAAAGTAATTTATTTTATTCGCTGCTAGATCCATTTTTAACAGGTACTATTTATTTTTTTTTAATTAATCAGTAAAGTAACCTTTAAAATACTATAAAAAATATAATTTTGATGTTTAATAAATGTTTAAACATGGTGAATGCGCAAACAAATTATATAATTACAACTACATCCAAAAGGCAATTAATTACTTTGCTTTCAAATATATTATCCTAATTCAATTGAATATTTTAATTAAGTTTTTTATTTCGCATCCACCATTTTTACAACTGTTGTTAAAATGGCGAATGCGCAATCAATCCCATAATTATTTACAATTAAACAAATTCTAAAAATAAGTTGTTTATATTAAAAGTAATTTATTTTATCTGCTGTTAGATCCATTTTTAACAGGTACTATTTAAATTTTTTAAATTAATCAGTAAAGTAACCTTTAAAATACTATAAAATATATAATTTTGATGTTTAATAAATGTTTAAACATGGTGAATGCGCAAACAAATTATATAATTACAACTACATCCAAAAGGCAATTAATTACTTTGCTTTCAAATATATTATCCTAATTCAATTGAATATTTTAATTAAGTTTTTTATTTCGCATCCACCATTTTTACAACTGTTGTTAAAATGGCGAATGCGCAATCAATCCCATAATTATTTACAATTAAACAAATTCTAAAAATAAGTTGTTTATATTAAAAGTAATTTATTTTATCTGCTGTTAGATCCATTTTTAACAGGTACTATTTAAATTTTTTAAATTAATCAGTAAAATAACCTTTAAAATACTATAAAAAATATAATTTTGATGTTTAATAAATGTTTAAATATCGTGAATGCGCAAACAAATTGTATAATTACAACTACATCCAAAAGGTAATTAATTTTATGTTTTCAAATATCTTATCCTAATTCATTTGAATACTTTAATTAAGTTTTTTGTCTCGTTTCCACTATTTGACGAATGTGCAACCAGTCCAATACAGTAAAAGCGAGAATTTAAAGAAACAGTTCCATCCTATGATAAGAGCCGCATTGCGTATGCATTTATAGTTTCATCTTTCCATTCGTTACAAAAATTGTGATCGAGTAATTGATCAATAAAAAAATCCTTAGATAAAATAAGGTCGACTTGGCTTATTTAGTAAAAGGTTGACTTTGGTGAATACCAAGTAATAATAATAATAGTAATTAAAATAGTATTTAAAATACAAAATAAACAAATTGAATTTAAATAGGCAAACTTACAAACAATCTTCATAAAATCATGTACACTATATATTTTTATATTCTCCATTAATGTTCTTAATTAATATTATTTCAAACCTAATTAAAACCTTACAAGTACTATATTGATTTTGGAAATTTACTACATTAAATGCGGGTATTGTATTCTCTAATATCCAATAAACAGGGTTAATGAGATAAATATTTTGGGATAATAGACACAAAACAATTTAATTAAAGCATACATTTTTGGTGGATGCGCCAATTAAGAAAATATTTATTTATTGTAAAATTTAAATGAATAAACATAGGCTTGTATTTTTAAACATAACAAACGAATAATAAATATTATAAATTTCTATAGAAATAAAGGCAATTAATTAAGTTTTAAGTGATTAAAATTTCAATAAAATATTACATGTATTTTGATGAATAACGTTTCAACCGACTAAATGTGAAAAATTTTATTTAAATAATTAACTTTATCAAACAATTAAAATAATATTTAAACTACTACATAAACGAATTAAATTTCTAAATGGAAAATTGCGAATAATGTTCACAGGATCATGTAAAATCAAACTTCATCATTTATATGTTTACACAATAAATTTCTTAATTAACAACATTAATTTCAGTCCTAATTAATGTTACTATTATAATTTTTGAAATTTACATTAAAACGGAATTTCACGAAATTAATACTTCCATATTCATAAATATCCAATAATAAATAAAGTGAAACCAAGCAAAATAAATTTGCGCAATAAGCACAGATTACAATTTAATTTAAATTAAAACAACATTAAGCGCCCGTTCCGTTTCGCCCGGTGGAAAGAAGTTGTCTGTCACAAGAACAAGTGGTACTGGTTGTGTTATTCCCGTGCCCAGTTAAACTAACAAGTTTAAAAAATTCAGAGAGGCAATCTTAGAAGCGGCAAAGTTTGCCGACGTATGAATTATGTATGAAAATCAGGGGTGTTCTTTTTTTTTACTCATCGGCGGGGGCAGGGAGGTGCACATCGAAAAGAAACTTCGTTAATAACTTCGGCGATAATGAATATTTTCGGTACTGTTTCGTAAAACGTGTTAGAAACCAATGTCGAGGATTTCGACGGAGAAAATGACAGGTGCTAATAATTTTTGATTTGTACGCCTGCACAATATTTAGCGCATATAATTCGCCCCGGTAGTAATTTTTAAATTTTAACCGGCGCCCCACTAGCAGTAATCAATGTTGTACATATATCAGTTGCACAATTTTTAACAAACATTTTTTTTGCCCGTTTTACATTTGGCATATTGCTGATCGGATTTTAAAATTTTTAAAAAGTTCACATGAATGTATATTTTAATTTGGCTGGGTTAATTGAACACATGCATATAGATAAAAACACATTCAAATATTACATTTCCTGGTAGGATTTTAAACATTGCGCGGAATTTGAAAAATATCACTGTCATGTGCAATTTTCAACATGAAATAAGTTCGTTATAAAAGTGTTCGTTTAAATTTTATTACCCTAAATAAATGCATCGATAAACGCAAAACTCTTCAGCTGTGATTAATACAATTACTGGAAATTTATTATGGGGCTTTTATTAAATAAATTATACATTTTTTAACATCTACCGCCGCAGGCAAAATTTTACCATAAACTAACTTATTAACAAAATGATTATCTGCTCATTATCAGTAACTTACTATAATTCCCAAAAGATGTGACATTAGAATAGATTGTATAAATGATTAAAGTAGTTGCCTTGGGAAATTACTACATGCAATAAGCAATTTCATTAATATGATGCGCCTTCCACAAATACCTTCTTGTGAAACTATTACAAACTATTGATTCGGGGATAATCCTTTGATGTAATAGTGAATTTTAATGTTTTAAGTGCAGTACATTGAATTAATTCTATCTAAAAATATTGATAATATTAAAAAAATACTCTTAAATAAAATTTGTGTAATAATTACTTTAAATCGCTGGAAATTAACAAATTGAATTTTACGTAGAATCTGCCACAATCATTTTGTATCTCTATGTTCGATACTCCAGGTGACATTTAAATAATAAATGGATAAAAAATATCCCTGTTGCTGTTTGTCTGACGTCAAAACGAGCCAGCATTTGATCGATCGATCACCGTTTTAATACCTTTCATTATTCTCATTTTCCTTATATGTACGAACGTTCCGAACAATTAGACGAATCAATAAAAAGCCGCTAGCTGTGTTTTGTATTGTGCCAACTTTCATACAAATTAAACATTTAGTAATTAACCCTGAGGCTCGTCAAAACGTGAGCATTGTTTAAATAAAATCAAGCATCACATTAGAGGGACGACCAGAACAAATAAATTCAGTTAAATTGCGCAATTTGTATTGTTCCTTCCGTCGACTAAAACTAACGACTTCCTCCCTCATTTTTATATAATTTAAGTCTTCCCCATCGATTTTCTTTCTCAAGAAATGAATAATCTGCCACTGTAAGCTTGTGACATTTAATCAAGTAGATAACATGTTCTGGACGTTAATATTCTGGCCTCGTGTTATTCTCATGTAATAATTTAATTAATCGTGCCCGTCGTCCCTGCACAGAAATGTCTTCAAAGCAAATGTTTCAATTTAAGTGCCATTCTTCCTTCACGCCTTAAGATTGGAATACATAACCTGTTGTCACGTACCGGCAGCGGGGTATATGCAGAATAATAATGATCCGGGGGGTGTAATGCAATTTTTGAGTAATCAGATTGGAGCCACTCGAAAAAAAAACACATCTATAAATTTTAATGCGATAATAGAGGCCTTGAACCCGCATGAATTATTTAGTTGCCTTTGGAGCGGTCGAAAATATGTACAAAGAAAATATCTGGTATAAATTTCCATAATAAATTTACCCGGGGACTTTTGAATATTGGGGGCGCACGCCCAATCAAAATACTTTGCATAATTATTTAGCAATGTATGTAATAATGAATGAAGGGAATTGCACAATTTCGATATTATCGTACATTAAAAGTTTAATACAAAAATTAACCACGAACTATATAATTTACGCGGCCCGGTTTTACAACAAAGCAAACCGATACGTTTCCCTGCCGTCCACGTGAAATTCCTTAAAATTTCTCCGGGTCAATTAGTCGACAAAATTGAAAGACATTCTGACCGCAACGGGTAAAAAGTCGGAACGTGTTCGGGGCGGTGCCGTGAGGTTTAATGTGAGGGAATTTTTATGTATTTACCGGCCACCGCATTCCTAGACCCAACTCTAACTGTCTCCACTATCTTGGAGTAGTTAATTGTAGTCCTTGTGATTTGTGGAGTCAGACATTTCAGGTTTCTCTGGCGGAAACGGACCGACCTGCATTCTTAAATAGAAATGAGAACGGTATTTAATGGCTCTGCTTTTGGTTATTTATTGTTCGACTCTTTGTACTTTTTTTTTATTATGCCACAGCAAACATTCAAAGTTGTTACGACATGGATTATATATACTATGGCTCATATGTAGAGCAACCAATTAAAAGCATAATCTTTTTTTAAAAAGAACGATTCTTTTTAATTTAAATTAATTTTATAATTATTAAGTGTCTAAACATTTCATATCTCCAATTATATCTTTAGTTATATAGTTTTCATGTTTTCTTTTTATTTCGAAGAGAGTTCATAAGTAAAGCAACCAAACCATATATTCAATACAGTTGATTTTATAAATTATTTGTGTGTCCGACATCGTTTCTTAAAATTAAAAATGCCTAGAGGTGTCCATTTATCGATACAAATTAAAAAAATTGTGGACAGGAAAATAAAAATGTTTGCTGTTCGCATATATCAAGAAATAAAAGACAAAGATGCGCTTCATTTCTGCAAAAAATAATGCAGTGAGTCTACTTTTTGCAAGAGATTTTGTGAACTGGACAGATGGGCAATGGAAAACAATTTTTTTTCAAAGTACACCCGACCTACTGTGAAGCATTGTGGACCATAACATTCAGGAAAATCATATGCTTCCATTCACCGAAGATAACATGAATTTAAGGTGGACCTTCCAGCACGATAACGATCCGAAAGACACATCTAAATTAGCTAAAGAATGGTTCTCTTCTCAAGGATTAATGTCTTGGCTAGCACAAAGCCCAAACCTCAATCCAATTGAAAACTTTTGGGATGAAATTGATCAGAAGATCCATACAAAAAAACTATCAAATTTGAATAAATTCTACGAAGAAGTTTAAAATCACTACGAAAAGAATATCGTATAATTATATTGAAAAGCTACTGAAATCAATGAAAAAATCTGTTTGGAAGTTATTAAAAATAATGGATAAGGTACTAGATACTAAATAAAGGAAATCTAAATGTACGTAAGATTGTTTTATTTTATAGTTGCTCTACTTTTGACCCTTCAATTTTTTTCAAATATTAATAAGTACCTAACTAAATTCACTAATAAACAATTATATTGCCGAATGGTTGTTATCAAATATAACTGACAATAATATGGACACTTTTATCAAGACAAATGAAAATTTCTAAAATTTCTCTACATATAAGCCATAGTGTGGATTCTTATTACGGTATCATTAATTTAAAATGGTTGATAATACGTCAAGAGTAAAAGTTACTTGATAATTGAAACAAAAAATTTAACAAACCCTCAATATATAGACTAATAACTGTTTTTATAGCATGTTATGATTCGAATTGTTTGGATGAACAACGACTGCCAAATTTTGCTATTGTAAATTTACATGGCAGTCATACGTTGAGTTAAAAATTAACTCTGTTGAAACTGGAAACCTAAAATATGAATGACAAAAAAGTTTTGTAAAATCTACTATGTATATTTAGTTTGCCATATCCATAATTAATGTGCTTAAAAACTGTAAAAAAGCTTGAACGATTAACTATTTTTAAATAAATTTTAAAAGGTTTTAATAAACATTTTTATATAAGGTTTATGTTAATATATTTTTAACATGTATTAAATTATAAATGAAGCAGCTAAATATAAATTTTATTAGCAGCATCATTTAATAAAACTTAACATAACTTTTTATGTCAACTTTTTCCTATTTTTTTATGTTAATAACAAATAAGAAAACTGAGTCACAATCTTAAAGAATTATATTATTAGAATTAATAAATTTTTAATTATTTACTTCAATGGAAAAAAAATCGTTTTTACAAAGACATGTAAAATCGTTTACTTTTGAAAAATTATTCTTTCTTTAACTTTATAGATAATTTACACAACTATTTTGTTGTAACAAACTTTTGAAGTTTAAAATGATAAATAATGACTTAAAGTGATAATATGTAGATGTAAAATCAATAAAATGTAATTCATTTATCAAAATATCATTTTCTTTATGTCTTTAATAGTAGTTCTCAGTAACTATGATAGAAGAGATAATATAATGGACAAAACAATTAAACAAAATAATTTAAAGTTTTCAGAGTATGGAAACAAATTATAACTAGGTAAAAAGTGATACAATTGGATGTAAATTAACCACTACAGGACATCAAATTTTATTATTACTAAATCCAAGAATGGGAATAATGTGTAAAGCTATTTATATTGTCGTCGAAATCCCCTGAATAAAGATAGATAGACATGATGAGCCAATCTACAATGATGTGATACGTATTAGGTGCGTAGATAGTATGAAGGGATATGATGAATGAAACGATTCGACGGATTTCCTATTGATAAGGCCTCGTAGTGGTTGCCGCGAGATTGGGGTGAAGTTGGCGGCTTATCGAGGGAAAACGGGCTTTTCCCAATATCTAAAGTGTGAATAGTAATAACTTTAAAATGCAACGGCGCTTTTTCACGAGATGCATAGATTTCCGCCAACAGTTAGAGCAACAGCAAAATGCCGGCGCATGGATTGGGGAAAATTTATCTTAATATGTTTTCGTGACGTTACGAAAACGAGAAAAAAAAAAATAAAAGGAAAATATCTCGCGTGCAATTTAATCGGTAAATGTAATAAAAATGGAATTATAAAAAACGGGTTATAGACGCGGATATTAGAAAGATTGAAAATTTCCCTTTGAAATCTGGTGAGCCAAATAAAAAACAATTTATCCACATCCGTAATATAATTTATATGCTTCCCAGTCCCATTGAATCAAACAGCTCCAAATGAGAGGCACTTTTACGATAATCGTCTTACGTCTTGTCTGATTCTCTTCCGATGAAAGAATCTCTGAACCTCGTACTTTAACAAGAATAACCCTGGGAACTCAGAACTTTAATTTAGTGCAATTGCGGCGAGATTGACAATTTGGAATTTCGCGATGGCAAAACGGGCCTTGCGGGCTTGTTACCAGGTCGTTTTATTTGACTAAAGTTTCATGCATGCTTTCTGAGTGATAGCATCTATAATTCAGCGAACATAAAAAATTGATTGGGATTAGCTTAGGACTAACTCCGATTACGGTGTGCCGTGTGGGATGCTCCCTTAAATTATTTAACAGTTTAAAGAATTCACAATGGACTTAAGCTTAGCTTTATCCAATATTTCTTGATATTTTCAGCGTTATAGTGAAATATTAATGCTGCGTGGAAAACAGGAATAAGAAAGTTTTTATCTGTAACAGCTTTAATCTTGAATGGGGCACAATTTTTGTTAATAGTTATGGACCTTATTATGTAAAGTATCCTAAGCAGATGGCGGCAAGGAAAGTCTTCGGTAATTATGTAAATTAAACTGTGTAGTTATTTTGGGTGTTTCCTGTCATAAAATTTATATACCTATAACGATAAGAGACACAATTTTTGTAAACACCTGACGTGGGACGTTTAAGTTTTATACAATATTCTATCGTAAAATAAAATTAACGCAAGATAAACTATCACGTCACGGATATATCTCTATAAATTACTTTTTACCGTTTTAATATTCTTAAACCAAAAAAAAACTGAATTTCTTTGCACTTTATACAGCATCAACAAGTAATATTTTTAATGATCGTATTTTAGTTCATTTTATAGGTGCCATAAAATGTGTACGTTTAACAGTAATTCGCGATCATAAACTATAGCCAGTGCAGTTTATTGGATCATTTAACGCACAATTTAGAATCGTAAAAATAAAATTCGAAACACTGCTTGTCAGTTTACAACATAAAATTTTGCTTAAATCATCTTTAATTCTGAATGGAAATGGTTTTATTGTCCGGCACTCCGCTGCAAACTCGAAGAGGTTAGTCGCCGCGAAAATATAATCCCAGACTGAATACTGATTCGTAAATTCGAAGTGAACGACCTGGAGGCGAACAAATTTTAAAATTACAATATAATTTAATTCTGTAGTGGCAAATCATGAAGAAAATAAAACATGTCTAAGCGACAAATATAAAATCGCAGAAATAAAATTAGGGATTTATAAAGGATTTTTAATAAATCCAATTTGAGATTTTGCTTTTTACTGCACCATTCACAATAATTTTATGAAGTAGTGAGGGGTGGTGTTTGTAGTGGATATGGGGGGCTCAGTGCAAATGCCTTATATTTATTTTATAGACGAGGGGTGAATATCGTTTTGACGTTTGCACGTTGCACCGCTGTCAGTTTTTTTTCTTATTAGCAAGGGAATATATTTTTCCTTTTCCAATCCAACATTTGTCGTAAAATTCGGATTCTTCAATCCGGACAAGTGTGTCGGGAAATTTCACAAACCACAGCATTTAGTGTCGGGATTAATTGTGCAAATTTTGTGCAAATATTTTGTCGTGTTAAAAGTGCACAGCTTTAGTGATTTAGTTTCAGGTAGCTGGGACGGGGGAACTGTTAAACATGAAGTTAACTCAATCTCTTAGCGGTTGTTTGACTTTACATGCGTCACTTTGCCACCGAAAACTTTCATACAACTAGGTAAAAGTATCTTTATGAGTTTTGCTCCCGCGAGACTATAAAACTAATCGAATACAAAAAGGACCTGCATTATGGAGTTTATTGAAACTTTATATGGGAACATTTCTATTTTCAATTCGAGTTTTTTTTTACCAGGTATGTTGAAGAGCCGCAATAAAAAGTAAAATTTTAAAGACCCTTTTATGCGTGTTTTTTTTTTGTATATTTTACGACACACACGCCGTATTTATAGTATAACAGTATATGCGGCATTCTCGCAGTAGAATGAAATATAAATATATATAATGGAATATAAAAAAAGGAATTAATCGGATGGTTTTCAATTTTACCGCAGCCACTTGCTATTCGAATTGTTTGCAAATAGTGAAAATGCAGTAAAATAATGTATGTCATCAATGAATTTTAATTAGCAATGCATGTTTACTATGCGTAACGAATTGTCCCATAAACTAATATCTTTTCGACCGATGTTTAATCAACATATCAATTATTTCCGATAATCACTGCCTTTGAATATTTTATATTTATCAATTATCGTAAACATTAGGACGGTCTGTTATAAATTATGGTAATAATGTACAACTGAATATGAAATGCCTGTTTTATTTCGACGAGACTGTATTGAAACAATAATAATTAGTCATTTTGATGTTTTATTCGAAACGAAGTTGAATGAAATAATTAAAATTTATTCTAAATTAACGGATTATGCGTTGCAATGATTGACGCCACGGTCACGTATTTAATAAAGCATTGTATCAATATCGTTCTGTAAAATATAATTACATCTGCTACAATATATGTTGAACAAACAGTTATCATTATTTCAGTAATTATTTTCACAAAGAGGGAGCGAAAATTACAAATAAATAAGAAGAAACCTTTGTACAGATATACAATTCAAAATATGGTGAATGCGTTCTAAAACAATTTAACACTTTTCAGTTTGTATGGAGTATATGTGGTAAATATATGTATATTTAATTATATTATAAAAAGTAGAAAGGACAAGTTTTAAATAAAATTTGTAAGAGTATTTTATATATTACTATTATTATTATTATATATTTTATTGGGTTACAATATTTTTTTGAACTGAGTTGGCCATAAATATAGTGACTTTAATTTTGTTTAAGTTAGTCTAAATTGATTCACAAGTCTATATTACAGTTTAAATAAATTGTGATAAGAACAAAATTATGAAAAGAAAATAGTGTTAAAAAATTTATTAGAAAGAAGTATATTTCGAAACAAAAGATAATACATAACTTATAAGCTCTTATACTATCAAAATAAATTCAAATGTTCATGAATATTTTTTTAAAAATTAATGACTTAAATCAATAAATTTGAAATATTTATTAAAAAACTATTAAAATCAGTACACATTGGGATTCGAATGGGAATATCTTCTAAATGGTTATATTAACCGATTAACCACAAGAGACCTTTTCGTGTTTATTTTCCTACAAAAATATATGTTGGGCATTTTATAATATTTATTTATCTACGAGTTATAAAATTTAGAAGTAAAATTGAAATTTTTGTTAAATTCTTCAAATTTTGACCTCCGATATCTTCTAAACGAAAAGAGTTATGAAAAAATTATAAGATATTTTTTTGTAGAGCATTCAATTTCCCATAAGAAATGTAAATAGAAATTTTCTATATTATCAAGTAATAGCGAAATATGGATTTTGCCATATGGAACTGAAGAAAGAATGGAAAATTGAAATGAGGAGGACCTTTCTATTCAAATTAAAAGCTCATCTTTGGAGAACATTTTTTCAAGGTGCCTAGGAACCAATTTTTTAGTGTCGGAAGATAAAAAAATAGTCGAATTTTTTGACACACCCATGCTTTTTAAATTCAATTAAATTTATGAAATTTTTATGCCGGTTATTTGGTTTGATTTGGTTTGCCCATGTTTTCTATAGGATTGATGTCTGTCGACAAGGCTGGCAAATTCTTTTAACCAATTCGTCACAATTTTGGATTTGTTTGGGATCGTTTCCCTCTTGAAACACATATTAAAGAAGCATTTCTTCATATACAGAAGCAAATTGTTGTTTAATATATCCCTATACATAAATCAGTCTAAAGAGGTCTGCGTCAGAATTTTAGCATCCCCATAGCATAATTAAACCGTCACCATGTTTCACTGTGGGTATATCCAACTTTTTGTGTAGTTTTGTCCCTGCTGAATGTTTAACATACGCAGATTATGATGATATATTAATTAAATTTAGAGTCGTCGCTAATAACTACTCTCGTCCCCACTGTTGTCCAGAGAATGTGATTCTGAGCAATTCAGAATTGGACTTTCATATTTTAGTAGAAATCTGCCTTTTTTATCGGTCTAGAATCAAACCCATCCACTAGCCATTTTCTCACAGTTCTTGAACTAATTTTAGTCCCATTTCCTCCAGAGTGGCAGCTCATTTTTATAAATTAAAATTGACGATAATTATGGCCACTAAATTATATATCACCAGATACATACATACATACAATTCATAATTCAATAAGATACTAAAACTCTCTGATAAATACTGTCCTCAGGATAGATCCACCTTGATGTGGTCCTAGGGCTCAGTACCACTTCACATGCCAGTGGCGGTGGGAAGCTAACGGATCCCAACAAAATTCTAATCCTTTCAAGAATAATTTCAATTTGGCATATAATGCCTTTATGGCAAAATTTAGTTAGATTGACAGTAGGTTTTTTAATCGAGCTCGATATGTTGTTGTATTCAAGTTATTGAGAGGAAGGATTATTACAACTCCATTGTATATTTTTTTAAATAAAATAATAAGTATTTTTTTAATAGATCTTATTTCTAATATTACAACCATATAATATTACATATACTTATTTTTTATGATTTTTGAAATGTTAAATATTAGATATTCAAATAAATTCAGTAGTCTGAACCACACTGAAGCTAAGCTAAGTATGTTTAAAAAAAAATTAAGAAAAATCTCACAAATCTTATTTAAAACTCCACAATAAAATAAATAATATAGGTGACACACACTCGGCGACTAATTCAAAGCACTCGACTTTATCGACGGTATAATGTTAACTCGGCAAAAACGAAAACATTTTGAATAATTTTTTGCGCACGACCAGCAAATGTTATTTATTTGACTTTTTCAAATCCCGTTGAGTTTTTTATGTGTCTGTCCATAAAATCTCAAGGGTCAACTTCGCAAAATACCCATCATATTCCGCAACATATTGCGTGAAACACGTTCTGCGTGGCCGTGCGGCGGAGGACGGTGAAAATTCGTCCATAATTTTAACAATGAGACGGCCTCGAAATTTGCCAAGTCGGTCTGTAGCAGCAAATCTTGCGTTCAGACGGGTCCGGGATCAATGACGATCTCTACACAATGGACAAATAACATAATATATAAGGCTTGCTAAGTATTTTTTGTGGTGCGGTGTCTGGAAAATTTGGATTCACTATGTAAATTGCCGCATGGCATACAGACCTGACACGAATTTATGTATATTTGAACAATATTTCGTCCAACAGGGGGGCGGGTGCTGTGAACGGGACAATGCCATAGAAAAGGTTTGTCGTTACGTGTATTTATTTCCACGGCGCACCAATTTATTTCGATAAACTTATAAGATATAAAATATGCGGGTGTCACATCACATTGACTAATTTTATTAGCCGGAACCTGAGCTGACGCGACTATTTATCAGGACGGGACCACAATAAATAGCCGCTTACGTAACACAAGATATTTTTATTATGAAGAAGTATAAAGGAAAGAGCATTTTATGCTACAAAAGGAAAGTCATTTCTTATATGGAAGCGATATTAAGCCGGACACTTGTGCTCGTCAAACTCTTATGACTGTGCGACATATTATACGCACGTGTGACTACACAAGAATTTTCCACTTTCTTGTTCACTGCATGTCTACAACACTAAAGCAAAAAGTTTTTAATAAAATCCTCAATCAGTTTCTTGTAAAACGTATCACCTTTGGATACTCCGTCATCGGTCAGATCATGCATATTTTTCTCTTTCAAATATCCGTACGGTCATTCCACACCACACTCAGTGCCGTTATTTGATGGGTTGTGGAAAATTAAAGCTTCATTTATATGATTAAATTAATGTCTAGCATGAATTTTCTTTTATAAATTATTTTGTTTGGATAAAACTAAAGCATGATATTTTTAAAGAAACTTATTCGAATTCCATATATTCATTCCATTTAAATGAATGAATATTCAAATATTTAAGTACATTTTTATGCTTACCCTAAATTATATTTTAGTTTGAACAATTATTGCTCCGCAATTTTCTAACATATTATATTTAAAACTGTACTTGAATAAGGATA
The DNA here is from genome assembly GCF_024364675.1 of Aethina tumida. NCBI lineage: Eukaryota > Metazoa > Arthropoda > Insecta > Coleoptera > Nitidulidae > Aethina > Aethina tumida. The sequence goes on along the minus strand of NC_065435.1, from coordinate 46,862,294 downwards.
TGTATTCGAAGTTTTAATTTATTTAATTATTTTATGAATCAATAAAATGATCTAAAAAAGTTCAACCATACATTTCAATACGCCCTGATTATTTGTGAACAAAAACAGAAATGAAATCAATAAAATAGAATAAAATAGATGTCAATCTGTAAGAGTGCTTCAGGCTGGCTGAAGACATAGAGTCTACCAACGGTTTCTAGCGATTGGACATGTGCGAGATCGGCCTAGAGAAAGTCCTCCGAGAGTTACATCTGACCGGGAAGACATCAGAAGGGCACGAGCAGACCCAACAAGACACTGCACACTTCTCAGACAAAACCTAATTTTGGCTTCTGGACGCCCAAGTCCAAGGACAGTTTTAAAGCGGTTAAATGATGCAGGGGACCCATAAGGTGACTACCTCTACAGCCTGCTCATCGTGCAGCGAGATTAGCTTGTCAAGAAAGAGAATTGTGGTATGTAGAGTGGAATGCTGTGATGTATGCTTGAAAGTTGTTTTTGGTTTAATTTCTTATTGCTGTTTGTTTCTTTTATTATAATTCTACCATTACAATTTTAATTTTTAATAAATAATCATTTAGTTCTAAAATAAGCCAACATGCTTAACTTTTTGCGATCAGTTTATTTAATTAAAAAAGTTCAAATTTTCTTGTAAAATATCTTTTGTCAAACACTTAATGTTATAAGATGAATTTTAGATGTAAAAAACGGAAACAACCGAAAGAAGAACGCCTTCCACCTTGTTTGCCAACGCATCGACAAATTTAATTCAATAAGCGAGAAAAAAAACCAAAGCATTTCCTCGGGGAATCTATATTTAGACGCACGAATGTAAAACGTATGTAAATGGTGTAGCAAAATGCGCAATTTTTTTTTTTCGTTTTTTTTTTATTTTCAAATATTTAATTGGCTTGACGAGATTGAATTAAAACCACTAATGATAATGTCCGTATTGCATGTGATATTTTCTGTGGTGTACGTTTAAAATAGGCCGAATTAACGAGAAAAAGTTAAATGGCTCCGATTTCCCGAAATAAATTGTATTGATACCCGCAGTTTTCAATTTTTAATGCCAGTAATTGGTTTCGATAAATGTTGTAAACGATTCTATTTTTACCTTTTCAATTTGCGGGTCGCTGGTAATTGGTAAATAATAATAATTCATTGTGTGTATGAAACTCTTATAAAATATTCATGTTGTTTAAACAGCATATCGCTGCGACGGTAAAATATTAAACATCCAATTACGTTCGGTTACAAAAATGTGAAGGAAATATGAGGTGTAATGTCTGTTGGAAAACTTAAATCAAACACGAGCGGTAACCGGGAAACGTATGAAATTACTAAGCCATTTTATTGACCATTGATAAAGTCGTGCCCGATGTGCATCTCTTCATTTTAATGGCAATATCACATGCAACGACAAGCCAGATAAAACAAATGTTGTTTACATGCAACGTCACATGATATATTTCCATGGACGGTGTTGTGAATTGACAAAACGAGTCACATGTCTCGCAACAATCAAATTACTACTGATTCTGTGGGGGTTAAATCTAATTTTATCGAACAAATTAGAATTATTGACATAACAAGACATTTCCTACGATTAGTTTGCATTATATATTTTCACTGCACCGATAACTGTTCATTAATTTAGCGATCCATTTACTCCACTGTTGTACCGGCGCAAAATTTATTTCAATTAAAGACCGGAACGTACGTATGTCGTTGGCAATGAAATTAAAAACAAAATCGGGTTGAAAAAATCAATGCCAAAGTATGGTATAACGAATTCGGCCAATTGCGCTAAGATGTCGACGCCAAATGTACCGGATGTTGATCTCTCTGGCACACATTGTCTGTAAATCACCGCTGGATGACTTAAAGGTTTAATGTTCCTTTTGGGTCAAAGAGAATATTGTGACGTTCATTCATGTAAAAGGATATATTTAGATAACACAGACTTATGGTCGCCCCGTTTTGTATTTTACTGACAATGCACGCAATAAAAAGATACACCCATTCAATTTATTTGACAGCACAATATAATAGACATTGTTTATTTACGTCTGTTTTCCAGCCCGTTGAGAAATACCAATAATGGTTAACGTGTTATAGATAAGTTATCCATAGAAGTCGCACAACTTAAAATATATTAAATCAATAAAAATTGCAGTAAAATAATTTTGGATATTTCACAGGATAATTTTGTATAGCCTTCAAGAGAAAAAGTAAAATGAACTTGTACCAAAAATTGTGACTTGGAATATAATATTTTATTGCGAAACTTGAACCTTCAATTAAAAATTTTCAATTCTCAGTCAAGTAAACTTGATTAAATTAGCTGATTTAGAATAATTAAATTATATATCACTACAATTTTGGAATATGATTACCTAAATATTAAATCATTAAAATATTTTTCACATAATTTTTTATAGTCATCAACAGAAAAAGTTTAAATAAGCTTGCACCAAAACTTTAAAGAAGAAATTAGAACTTGGAATATATTTTATTGAGGAACTTCAACCAATTTTATTATTAAATCAATAAAATATTGTTTAGATGTCACATAAAATATTTTATACTCTTCAAAAGAAAAAGTTTAAATAAGCTTGCACCAAAACTTTAAAGAAGAAATTATAACTATAACTAACTATAATATATTTTTGTAGAACTTGAAAAATTCAACCTTCAATTAAAAATGGTCAATTCTTCTAACATAAACTTGATTTCTATTGCTTTAATTCGTAGCAGTGACTTCTTTATAATAATTAAATTATATGTCACGGCAATTTTGAAATATGTTTGCCAAAATATTAAATCAATAAGATATTTTTTAGATGTCACATCATAATTTTTACACACATCAACAGAAAAGGTTCAAATAAGCTTACACCAAAAAAATAGTGACTTTGAATATATTTTATTGCGGAACTTGAAAACTTCATCCATAATTTAAAAATTGTCAATTTTTCTAACGTAATCTTAATTACTTTCGCTTTAATTATTACCAATGACTTCTTTAAAATAATGTCTCGACAATTTTGGAATATTTACCTTGATATTAAATCAATTAAATATTTTTAGATATGTCATATAATAATTTTTTATAATCATCAACAGTAAATGCTTAAATGAGCTTAAACCAAAATCTCATAGAAGTTGCTTTATTGTTAGATTATACAGGGTGTTTCATAACTTATCCGAAATGTTTTAACCAGACTTCTAAATAAGTCGATTTCTTAAAAAATTCTAATAATAGTCCAACAGAAAACGAGATAAAAAATGTTAAAATTTGTAACAAACCTTACTCTACGTATGCTGTTCAAAGTTTTCTCCACTGACGTGGAAGTAAAGTTGGGCCCGTTTTATCCAATTTCTTGGCACTAGTTCCAACGTTCCTCTTTGCTGCTGTTCCAGAAGACGCAGATTATATACAGCCGTTGTTGACGCAATTTACCGATATTTTGAACTTCCGTACTTCGGTTGAAACAACAAAAAACCAAGTTGTGAAACACCTTGTATGTCAAGACTATTTTGGAATATGATTACCTTAAATGAAATCAATAAAATATTTTTTAGAAATTTCACTTAATAATTTTTTGTAGTCACCAATAGAAAAGTTCAGTTGAAGTTGTACCAATTGCGAAAATTGAAAACTTCAATCCTAAACTAAAAATTACCATTATTTACCTATTATAACGTAAACTTGATTATTTTCATTAAAGTAATATCATCGATTTTTTTATAATAATTAAACTATAAGTCGCCACAATTTTGAAATAAGTTGACCTGAATATTAATTAAATCAATAAAAATTTTAATAAAATAAAATAAATAAAAAATATTTTGTAGATATTTCATATATTTTGTACGGTCGTCAACAGAAAAGGTTACATTATATAATCCAGAAACTCTAAACAAGAAATTATGACCTAGATTATTTTTTACTGCTGAACTTAAACACTTCAACATTAAAGTAAAAATTACCTAGTTTTTTAAAATAAATTTAATTACTTTTGCTTTAAGCGGTATCGTCGACTTTTTTATATTAATTAAATAGTGCTGCGCCGCATTTTTTGGAACATGATGAACCTGAATATTAAATCAATGAGAATTCCTATATTAATATTTTTTATATATTTGACATAATATTTTTTTATGAACATCAACGGGGGGGGGTTAAATTCGGCTGCACCGAAACTTCCAAACTAGAAATTATGACTGAGAATATCTTTTATTGCGGAACTTAAAAACTTCAACATTAAAGTAAAAATTGCCAAGTCTTTTAACATAAACTTAATTACTTTCGTTTTAAGCAGCATCATCGACTTTTTTTATATTAATTAAATGGTGTGGTGCCGCCGTAATTTTGGAACAGTATTACCTGAAACTAGGCGAATTAGATTATGCGATTAAAATTTTATATTTGGTCGTCATTGTTGTGTGTGTGTGTTTATTGTCCTTCAAATGTGACATAATACTGAAATATGAGTATAAAACCCAAGCAGTGTGGAAATCCCCCTTTAAAGTTCTCGAAAGTGAACAATATTTCGCGGGAAAGTATCGCAATAAATTTTTTAATCTCGACATCCTAAGAGGCAGAAATACTTGTTTTCTCCGTGTCGAGTAACATACATTTTAACTTAGTTTGTAAATTTTATGTAAAGTTTGCGCTTAAGAAATGAATGTCGTTACAAAAAGTATATAAATTTAAAAGGCCATTTAAAGTTTTAGCGGGGGATATTTTGCTTATTGTGTGATGTAAAAGTTTGGGTGTGATGTACTGAGAGCTAGTTTGCGAATAAATAGCTTCCCGAGGACTCGACAGTGTTCACGTTGAATCCCTTAAGAATTTGGACGAGAATTTACACTGTTTATGTTCGGCTTGACGTTTGAAGCTCCCAGAGATTTCACCATCTCTCTCTCTTATGTATAATTATCTTCACTTACTGGATGATACTCAATAAAAGCTTCTTTCAATGTGTCGTAGTTCACTTACTTTGTTTTCCCTTTATTTCGTGTTCGACATGCACAGTCGACGTTTTAAATAAAAGTAAGAACTGTGTTCGATTTAATAATTATTTTGTTATTTAAAAATTAATTTCTTTGTATTTTTAATGGGCAGTTTAATGTTTTATTGAAAAGTACATCCTGTAGTTTATAAACATATCGACTTTTGTTTTTAATTATTTACGATTTCCTTTCATACAATTTATAAAACAAGGTTTATTTTTTCATTTATGTATTTTTGTATTTGTTTGCATATCAATAGATGAAACAAATTCATAAGACATAAAAAAGATACGTATCCCAATTTGCAATTATTAAACTTTTAGTTAAACATGAGTCCGCAAACTGACACAAGAGTAATGACGTGGACATAAAAGTACCTCATATTTCATAAAGGCTTAATTTTATTTCCCGGAATATGTTGGACATCCTATTTCGTTACAGTAGATAAAACTTGATACTTGAGGCATCAGAAGCCAACATTTATAGACGTTGTAACCGTTAACGGTAACCCTTGTCTCTTTAAAAATATGGACTCATTTTAATATTATATTGCTTGGTTTATAGCCCACTTTTTCCACAATGATAACGACAGCACGAGAACATTGATTCTTCTCAGATGTTAATTGAATTTTCATTACATTTTTAACGTCACTATCAAATAATAAAGTACATAGTTTATTGTTGTATGGTTTAAATCATTTAATAACACACAATAGCTCAACTTGATATTAAATTATAACTTCTACACTGAAGCCCATGACGTATTGTTAGATACAAAGTTCGCTTATTTCTATAAACAAACACATCAAGACACTGAAATAATTCCAGTGTTTTGAAAAGAGTTGGAGCATCTCAATAATTAATTAATATAATTTCCTCTGTACTTTAACAATTTACAACATGACGTCGACAAAGTTTCTCATAATTAGTGGAATATTCCAAGCTGCCATTTATTAAAAATCACACATATAAATTACAAACTTCCATCCCTTTTGAATGTTTCACGAAACCGAAACCGCACGCATTTATTAATTTAAAAATCAAAGTATGATAAAACATTGTCCCCGCTTAAATAAATCACTTCGCAGCTTACAGATTTGCATCAATTTATTATGTTTGCTCTTAAATTATAAAATTGCGGTAATTTGTAACTTGTCTCACTATATCACTCTAGCCTCCCGAAATTATTTATGACTTTCTCCAACAAAAATTATTCAAAGGAACTACAGCAATAATAAATAAATGTTTCAACGTGAAATATACTGGAATTTAAATGAGAGGATCCACCCTAACCATTTATTATAACGAGCTACCACTGAAAGTTAGTGGGTCAGTAAAATACAGTCCTTCGAGCGACCTTTAAGATTATTTTAGTTTTTGCTTTGTTTCTTTTTGCCGTTTCGGATAATGGGCAAAAAAATCTGTATCTCCATGTGGGCATCTCTACTTTATTGGTTATAAATATTGACAGCAATCCAGGGAATTTTTACACTGTGAACGCCGACTTGGAATTGTTGCGAACAAAAAAAAAACAATCTGGTATTAAAGGTTAGTAACAAATCTGACTGACAGGATCGGAGCGGAGTTAAATAAAGCACGGCCGAAACGACTTGTACGGGAAATATTTTTGTACACCGAAAGTTTCGGCGTGTAACAAAATGTAAAATATTATGAAACGGCGTTGTTCAAAAGCACATAAACGGAGCCACATCTGAGTGTGTGAATGATTGAGTTGCATTTTGCATTTAAATGATAACGGAACGAAAATGGTTAAATATTTTTAGTTTGCGTCATGTAAGAAATTTATTCGTTTAGCGGCGAAACCCGACATGTTGCAGAGCAATATTTCATGAAGTTCGGTGTTGCGGCAATATGTGGAATGTAAACTACGAGTAGAATCCGTTTTCTGTCAAATAAGTTTAAACACTTGCAGCAGGGTACCGTCGAAAATGGCTTTAGTCCAAAGCGCTTCTTCGATTTTCCGTTTATTTAAATTGCATCTGTATTTATTAGTTTATTTTTAAAATCTTACGTATAGATACGTTAGTTTTCCAATCTTGAATCTTAATTTGACAACGTATTTTGTTATAAATTAAAGAATGTTCGGTGGTGACCGGAGATATAGAACACGTTACTATTTTATATTTTATTTAAAATAATTACTCTATATTCTGTTTACAAATATTCATTTTATACTCATCAAATTAATTTCAACTAAAATAAATCTTAAGCAAATAAAATACACAATGTGGCTAGTCACAGAAAAAAAATAAATTTATAAAATATGTACTATCGCTTACATGTAGAAAATTAAAAAACATAATCATTTTATTAAAATTATTTATTTTGTACTTCTCTTTATATACGAATATCTTTATTTATATTGTGTTTGTATAATTTTTTATTAATTAAAACAACCAAACCGTATATTCAATACAGTTGATTTTATAATTTATTTCTGTGTTTGACATCCTTAAAGCTAAAAATGCCTAGAGGTGTCAATTTATCGATACAAATTAAACAACAAATTATAGAAAAGTTCCGCAATGGTGGAAAACAAAATAAAATTGGAGCTGATTTAAATTAAAACAATCATATCGAGGACGATTTCCAATTTTAACACAAGGAATACACTGGAAGGAGTTCCCACAAGTGGAAGCGCATCCCGCATAAATCGAGAAAGTCTATGTGTCAGCGAGTACCATAAAACGAAGACTAAAAGAGGCTGGTCTATATGATCAGCAAAGCTCTTCATTTCTGCAAAAGCAACCAAACTACTTTTTGCCAGAGATCATGTGAAATGGACGGAGGTGCAAATGGGAAACAATTTTGTTTTCCAATGAAAGTCGATTCCAATTATTCAAATCTGATGGCATTTCATAGGTGAGAAGACCAATTAATGAAAAGTATAATTCCAAGTATACTAGACTTACTGTGAAGCATGGTGGAGGAGGAGTTATGATCTGGGGTTATTTTTCAGGGTTTGGCATTGGCCCATCGGTTAAGATAAGATATTTTTAAAAAATTTAAAAATTCTAAAAATTTTAAAAATTCTAAAAATTTTAAAAATTTTAGAAATTTTAGAAATTTTAGAAATTTTAAAAATTTTAAAAAAGGTTTTAAAAAATTTAAAAAGATTTTAAAAATAAAAAAAATAATAATAATTTTAAAAATTTGATAAAGTAGAAAAATTAAAGAAATCAGAAAAAATAGAAATATTTAGGCCTTGACTTTTCATGTTAATTATTATTTCCTTTTTCGTTTAGAATGCAATGTTTCTTTCCCCCCTCTGAAAGTGAATTTCAATAAAATGATAAATTCTGCTAAAAATAAATTCTTACTATTAAGAGTATTGTTAAATAAATCCACAGAACGTAAATAAATGTACTATTTTTTGGTCAACCAAATCAGACTATACCAATTGAAAAGCGATTCTTCCGTCTGAATCTTGAAGGAAACATCATCTTAAAAATTTGATAAAGCAAAAAAATTAGAGAAATCAGAAAAAAATAGAAATATTTAGACCTTGATTTTTCATGTTAATTATTATTTCCCTTATCGTCTGGAATGCAATGTTTCTTTCTTCCCGCTGAAAGTGAATTTCAATAAAATGATAAATTCTGCTAACAATAAATTCTTACTATTAAGAGTATTGTTAAGTAGAGTCACAGAACGTAAATAAATGTACTAGTTTTTTGGTGAACCAAATCAGACTATACTAACCGTCTGAATCTTGAAGGAGACATCGTGCACGCTAGAGACTATTTCCCACTACAAGGCAAACAGGCCTTTACTATCTCTGTCGTGCATAATTCAAGATTCAGACGGTATAAACACTTTTCAATCAGTATGAGGGAAGTAATATCTCCATCTTTTTGTGTGACACAAAAAACAAAAATATGTAAAAAAATATTTAAATATCAATATTGTGCTATTTCTCTCATCAGTACTGTATATAATAAGACCCTGAGTGACAAAATTATTTTATTTAATCCATTTTAGTAAAAATGGTTTCATCGTTCAAATCAATATATTAAAATAAATATTAATTTTACCATATTTTGTTGGCTACATTTTACTAAAGAATTTGAAGCCAATTAGTAAATATATAATTAAATAATTGCTATATTCAATAAATTGAAAATTTTTTGACTAATCAGTAAAATTCAGTGAGTAGAATATTGTATTGTAATAACATCAATAACAGTTAAATAATTTAATTTAATTTAGTTAATTATTGCCTTAAATATTAAAACAAATATTTTGCTGTTTACTGATGTCAATGATTGTAATTTTAATGTTTATAATCTCACATTGCTTTTACAGTATAAATTTGAATAAATTAAATGTAGATGGTATATCCTATGAAAGCAAACATATATCGAGCATAATAAATAGAATTTACTGCAATTAATGAAAAATAAATTGGTTTTAACTTATTTGTATTCAATTAATATTTTAAATTACATACCAATTTTATTAGTATAAAATATTATACAGTTCGACTCCCTGGTAATATCGGATAACACTGATATTTTAGTTTTGTAATTAATTAATAATTAATTAGTTATTTAATAAATTGCATTCCGTTGATGAAATTAAATTATATAATTAAAATTTTATTTGAGAAAAAAATCAGACCAGCCAAACGAAACGTACAACAAGGTAATTATTAAATTTTTGGTTTGATGCGCACATTTCCTAAAGATTATTCAGTTCGCACGCAATTTATCAGTTTTAGGGTCGAAACGCTCTCACACTTTTTACCGTTAGCCCAGGGTTGATATGGTATATTGTGTATCCAGCACGGCAATTAACAAACACGGAAACGGTGTACTCTACATTTTTTTGCCATTTCCCACTGGCATAAGCCAGTGCTCCCCTGTCACTTGTGGCGGGAAATTCATTGTGGCTCTTCTCGTGTCGAGAATGATAAGTTTCTCCCGCACAGCCCTATCATTACCTTCTGCCTAATTGCATTCCGGGCACACTTTTCAAGTTTTTCACGATTTATGGTGCCATGCACGAAGAAATTAAATAGACCTTTACTTTAATCATTTACGTCCATGCGAACCGCGAAATGTGGCCAATTGATGTGGAACTGCCGCCGGCCCATTTAATTTAGATACATGTTAATCGATTCGTAATGAACACGTGGGACCCATAATTCAAATTAATATTTCATATTGTGTTGCACTCGGCGAAATGTTTAGGGACACCATCGGCATCAGCCGTACCAAAAAAAAAACTGACGAGAAAAAAATACGTAGACAGAACAAACAAAGCCGAATGTTTTTAACTCTTAAATGTTGCATTTAAAACTTCACTTCAACAAAAGTCCCTTCAAGCAAATTGAGCAGTCAGTGTGTTTCAGCGAGCGCAATATAACGCTGTCGCTCCAATTTTCGAAGTTTTCAGACACAATGTCAATACTTTTTATCAGCAGGCATTTCAGATTCCATTCTGTTTTATCGAGTTCTCTGCTGCGGTAATTAACAAACGCCACAACGGTATAATATATCTGTGCTCTTGTCTCTCATTCGCCATGTCACCGTGAACAAAAATAGTTTTCCGCTGATGTTTTTCGCTGTTTTTTATTTTCACAAATGCTAATCTTATTTTTCCTTACATTAACATACCAAAATAATTAAATTATTAATTAAATCTCCGATATGCTTATTCGTATATATACTACAGAGGTCATTTTCTTAATTTTTATGAAATTCGTCGCAAAAAGATAAAGCAATACGTTTTTAAAGAAGTCAGTACAATGTGCATTCAGTTTACAATTAATTACAGTACAGTTTGCTCAGGTAGTGGTCGATATTTGTTTGGATAATTATGTCTAGACTCCAGATGAGAGGGTTTGAGCAACTGGAATGTTGGAATTTGGGGTCAATCAGATTGAAATCGCAGATAGACTCAATGCTGTACATAGTGTTATTTCCCGCTTGTGTACACGATTTTATCAAACTGGCACTACTTCAGAAAGACTAAGGAGTGGTAGACCAAGGAAAACTGTTGCAAATGAATATCGATACTTGCGACTGAGAGCCAGCAGGGACCCTACAGTGTCCTCACAACTGGATGGTCAACTAGAAAACCACTACTGGAGCTCGCATCGCTCCAATTACGGTACGGAGATACTTGATAAATAGAGGTTTTCATTCACGACCACCATTGCGTCGCTTGAATTTGACCCACAACCATAAGCAACAATAATTTAAACGAGTAAGATCTGATTTTCATTGGACAGAAGAATGGAAATCTATACTTTTCACAGATGAATGTGTAATTGGTCTAAAGAGGTCAAGGATTTTCACATGTCAAGGTTCCAAGAGACATAAATAATCGTATAGTACCAAATTTTTAAGGTTAGGTTAGCAATCAAGCTACTGTCGGCAAGAACTTCTTTTTTGTTAAACACAGTGCTCGTCCAAATCACTCAAAAATTGTGGTGAAACAGTGGACATTAAGACCTTACAACTTCCCGCGAGATTACCAGACCTAAATCCCATCTATTCCATGGAGGTCTTACAATGTATTAAATTTTATGTATAAATTTGATCAAAAATTTTCTGATTTATGTATATTTTACTAAATAAATTTTATTTTTTTATTTTTTCACGAGAACTTACTTTTAAGTAAAAAATTCTAAAAGTTAAAATAACAAAAAGTCACTGACAACGCGATTTTAACATACACTTTTATTTATATTAAAATATTTACTTTCAAAATATTTGACTGTTTTAATTTAGATTAACCATCTAATTTTTTATATTAAAAAAATAATAATAAAATATAAACTGTTTTTTATATTTTATATATTATTATATTTATACAGGGTGTTTGAACATAAGTAAATACATAGTGTATGTTTTAAAGTTTTCAAGTGCGACTTGTTTTCAAATGACAATTTTTTTAAGTAAAATAAATTGTCGTTAACATTTTACTGACAAATTAGAGGATACATCAAAATAAATTAATTACCTGGCAGTTTTACATGGACTTCAAAAATCTCACATTTGAAAACACCAAGTTTACTTTATCATTAACAACTGTACATAGTCCAAAGACTTTTGCTTAAAAAATATATGCTAATACTTGAACACCCTGTATAATAATATTTTTATTCGTATATAAACAATTATCACTAAACACTTTAAACCAATTAAAGGGAAATATCATAGAAGAACATTAATTTTAAGTATGAGGTGACGTTGTCAAAAGCTTATTGACGCACGTGATGGCAATACTCTATATTAGTGAAAAAAATTAACTTAACAAATGTTAAAATTTTGTTATATTTAATTATTTATCTAATAGAATATTTTTTTCTTTTTCAATAAATATTCATATATTTTCCTTGAAACTGTATCCTTAATTTATTAAAAAAAATAATGTAAGAAAAGTAACATATTAATTTCATTTTTGTTGTTGTTAAAAGTATTCCATAATTTGGCAGCGCAGTGTATATTTGCATTATTTAGTTGCTAATAATATTATAATATTTTAATTGTACAAAAATAATCTAATAATATTGTTATTGGTATAATATTTCTACGTTTTTAATTAAGGTAGCAACGTTCAACTTTAATGTGTTGCAGACAAAGAAGTTTTCGGGTTTATTATGATAAAATTACAGTTACAGATGTTCTTGACTTTGTAACATGTAGCGCCTTGTCATTCTGTAAATTCGTTTAAAAAGTTAGAACTATTAAATAACTTTGCTAATAATGAAAAGCCACTTTTAAGCTGCCAGTTTTAGAAAGTTTGTTATGAAGCACTCACCGTTTAAATTGTTTAACATTTATATTGTGTTTTACTTAAATTCGCAAAAATGTTTTGTTTAACGCAATTAAATTAAATATTAAATAATAAAACGAAACGTATTTAATGGAATAACCTCAAATAAAAATCAAACCCCAACCCGGCACAATTGCATTACAATATCGAATTATGCATGTGAAAAGTCTAACATAAGGGCATTTTATTCGGTCGATTATTCAATAAGGACATTCGTCATCGGCCAATAATTCAGTGTAAAATAAAAGGGAGAGTATATGCCGTATGGGTGGGGACGGGTACGCGTGAATCAACCCCCCTAGCTAGATCGAGAGGCGATGTTCACCACAGATACACATTAGTGCCTCATTGTACATCTAATAGAACGACAAATAGGGTGACAAACGTAACGGGGGGATGGTTGGTCGCTGACACGCCCGAAAAAATATTACTTAATGACCAAAGCAAAATCACTGCACTCGCTACCCCCACGTTTTACATTAACGTCCTGTTTGCCTTGCCGCTGGTTAATTGCCCGCAAATGTCGGCTACTGATATTTCTTCTTACCAGTTACGAACGTCCCGTCCGAACTTATTTTTTATTTCGTTAATAACTTAGTGGCACAAAAAATATTTTTTTGGCGACGCGTTGAGAAAGGCCACACGCGAACACAAGGTTTTTTCAATTCACTTTTCGCCTATTTAAAAAAAAATAATCATATTTGACATTAAACTTTGTACTAAAACTTTAATGTTTAAAAGCTCTTTGTTGAAATAGAGGTAAGCTGATTACTACTCAAAAGTATTATAATCGTGTATGATATTCATAGTTTGCTAAAGGACTTCGTCATAAAAAGTATATTTCCATTTCCATTTTATAATAAACAAAATTTCATAATCATGAAACCACTCAATCGTTTAACTTCTATTCAACAGATTACATGTTCAATATTCGAGTATCGAACATAATCAATTATACTGTATTATTGAAACCAACTCATTTGTTAGATACTGTTTAAACGCAATAATAACATTGGCAATGTCTGCATGATAGTTGCTCCACCAATGGGATAAATATCACTGAATGGGAACCAGTATTTTTACAATGGTTTTGCATACTATCGTAACGTAACATTTAAAGAGAGAATTAAAGCTTTACAATACAATTATCCTTTATTTTCGAATGACAATACAACTGTAAAACCAATATTTTTTTTGTGGAGTTTTGTGTATCCAATTCTGAATTAGGCCGTCACCATCAATTATCGTTTTAACGGAGGATAACAAGATATTTCCAATTAGTCCTGATCTGATACTGATATTCCGTGTAATTTCATTACTTTTTCACTACAGCCAGAGACAAGTCTAATGGATCTCAATAAAGAGTGTTTCAGATTTAGAGAAATTTAATTAAGTTTTTTTTATTCAGTTTTTTTACCATCTTGAGTTCAAGAGTCGTTTTTCTTTCTGACTTTGTTGTACTAACAATTTTATTAAAGATTAAATTATTTATTATTCGTAGCAGGCAGGTGTGAGAGTTTGTCACCAATGACAAACAATATTTAGAGATTGTCAGTACGAAATTCTAAGAATATACCGGGTGTCAACAAATCCATTAGACAAGGCTTAACTTCTAGGACATTTGATATATCAAAATCAGATCTTTGAGTTTTCACATATTTTTCACTTTTCGGTCATTTCTAGTTTCGAATTTTTAAATCGAATACTCTGCATATTTCTACATTTTTGTATTTTTCAGACAATTCTCGATCAGACTGTGACATTTTCAAAATCTGCCTACTTAATTACTTTAGAGCCATTTTTAACATTGCCCCTAGGTAGCTGTGATTGAACGCATATATATATATATATATATATATATATATATATATATATATATATATATATATATATATAATTGGCAAAGGTTATTTGGGATTGAATTAAAAATAACCTTTGTTAATTCTTACAAATATCACAATCTGAAAGTGAAAAATCTGCGAAAACTCTCCTCATTCCGTACCATTTACCAGATCTCATTTTGATACATCGAGTGTCCTAGAAGTTATGCTTTGTTTAATGAAATCGTTAACATCCGGTATATAAGAAAATACTATAAAACAATTGTCAAAAAAATGTTGGAAAGAAATTGTTCAATTTTATTCCATGATTTAGTTAATACAAATAGTTAAAACATAATATCATTAGAAAAATAAGACTTATTTTTTCATAAAAAGGCTCCAGTATTTTTTTGTCTTTGTGGAAAAAATAATGTAGTATTTTGTGTCGGGTAGTGGAAAAAAGAGTTTTTACGACACAATTTTTATGGTCTATAATTTAATATTATTCATTAAAATTGAATGAAAAATAAAAAATTTTCATTTTAAATGAGCCACACTGTATAATTATAATAATAATATTTAATAAACATTTTTTAATATAATACACTGCAAACCTAGCTCATGAGCATACAACCATAAAAACATATGATTGATAACATGTATAAAAATATAATAATTGTAAACCCCAACAAAAGAACCGCCACTGGTTAATACATTTCTGATAACGCAAATTTTTATTCGAGTGATTAATATTAATTAAACTATTCTCTGCGTATACCATAAAACAAACACGTTCGCAGGGATAAAACTTTGGATATAACATAACCTCAAATGAAGACAAACGAGTTCCCAAGCAATAATTTAAATTTTACTATTTAATAAACATAAATTCCGCATACATAGGATAACCATTTTCAAAATGAACAAAATCCCGAATTAATTCAGATATTGTTGTTCGAAATTTTGGGATAATAACTTAACTCATGCTGAATATGAAATCGTAAATTTTCCAATATTAAAACCTCAGAGCAATGCGTGAATTGTTGGCATTAATCATCGACCCGATAAACTAAATGCTAATTCTTTGCGGGGCCGTAATTCTAGCCATCTGGCTCACCCTGTGTCTGTTAAATGAAGTAACGAGTTTGTCAAAGCCCCGACGTAATTGACGATTTGATTAATTTTTGCGAATAAAATTAAATGTTAGTTCACGCGCAAATCAACGAAATTCAGACTGCATTTGTGAGTCGAGAATTTGATTATTCACTTTGCTCTTTCGGCTGTGTCCGTATTGTTTTTTAATCAAACTAGAAAAAGCTTACAATCAACGACAGGTTTAGCATAAATCTGTTGAAGTTTGTGGTTATCCGTTTCATCATACTCGAACGCGGAAACTATTTCGGGGCTTAAGTTTTGTTGTAATAACTCAATAATACTTAATATATTCTTGTTGATAACCTAGTTACCATAAATTAATATTAATTTTTGCAACTTACCTTAGTTACTGTCGGCCAACAAAAATTCACCGGCTCCGCGGAAACGTCACGAATACAAAAGGACAGTTTAAGGTTAGGTACGTTCACAAGAAGATTATTCTTATGGTAACTAGATAATCTAGACGTAATTAATATTAACATTTCTAGATGGCGGGTAGAAAATAATTTTAAACAATTGATTACGAATCATCTAGATGGCAATCTAATCAAAAAGTCACCGAGTGACTCAAGTACCTATTTCTTACATTTTTCACGTTCAGTATGACAGAAACTGTCCCCAGGATGGATCTACCTTGTCGTGGTCCTGGGGCTCAGTACCGCTCCACAAACCAGTGGCAGTGGGAAGCTAACGGATCCAACCCAGCAAGTCCAATCCTTCCCCAAGAAAATCTCGTATCTTCCTCAGATTGTAAAAAAGTACTATTTTCAGACGAATCAAAGTTTAATATTTGCGGAAGTGATTGTGGACAGGTTGTTCATCGCCCTAAAAACGATAGACTTCATCCAAAATATGTTAAGGCATCTATAAAACATGGAAATGGCAGTCTTATGGTTAGGAGTTGTTTTTCCGCTTACGGTGTGTGCCTAATTCAGAAAATAGAAGGTAAAATGGATCGTTTTGTGTATCGTAACATATTAGAAGATATCATGTTACCCTATTGTGAATGGGAAACGTCGTTAAAATTTATATTTCAGTGTGACAATGACCCTAAACTCACTGCTAAACTTGTTAAAGAATGATTTGTTCAACAAAAAAGCAATGTTTTGTGTGACCAGCTCAATCCCTCTATCTTAAAACTTGTGAGAGATTGTAGATAAGAAGATTAGAGCAATTTGCATCACAAATAAAGCAAATTTGTGAATCAAAAATGTCAAATAGGAACAATATAGACGAGGACATAATTTCCAATTTAATCTCATTTATACCAAAAAGATGTGAGGATGTATAGCCAAAATATACAAGGCCAATTACGTTGAATTTACTTTTTTTATTTTTAAGTGTCGTCCTAATTTTGTCCGATGCTGTATATTATATTTTTAAACATTGTAATAATAATAATAATAGGTGTTCGTGCTTACACTACAAGATGTTTTTTTTTTTTTTTTGTTGCTGGAAAGAGAGGGGAAAATGTAAAAACCCCTCTCCGGGTACCGATCCGGAGATCATAACCAAAATGCTTCTCATATGCAATTACTCACATATGGGGAAAACAGGGCGTATATTTGCATATACGGGTTTACTGAACCAGAAGACTGACAAAGATGCCAGCCCCTGTCAACTGGGTTCGGAAAAACAAGTCCAATCCGAGGAAGATCCGAGATCATCCTGGGTATGGATTGGACTTGCAGTTAGATCCGTTGACTTCCCACCACCACTGGCTTGTGGAGCGGTACTGAGCCCCAGGACCACGACAAGGTGGATCCATCCTGGTGACTACAAGATGTGTTTTAATTAAATTTAACACCCGAATCTGGTTGGATTTGTCTGTCATTTAATATAACTATTTATTTATTTTCTAACTTAATTATTATTCTTTTTGTATCTGCATTTCTTTGAATTATCATCAAATTCCTTAATTCTTCACTTTACAATAAGATAATGCAAGACCATGCCAGAGTTGTTCAAATTTTCTTTGAAGAACATAATTTGGGAGTTATGGAGTAGGCAGTGAATAGTCTCGAAATGAATTCGATAGAACATCTTTGTGGTTCTAGGACGACGCATAATAAACTTGGAACTCGCAAAAACCTTCAAGAATTAGCTCAACAGCTTTAGAAAGAATGGGACAATGTACCCCAAGACTTGATCCATCGGTTAATATAATCAATGCCTCAACGTTGTGCCGAATTAGAAGAATTAGAGAAGGACATATTCAATATTAAATATAGAGACATCTTTAATTTTTCAACATTTTATAATATTACATTAATTTGGATATTTGCGCATATTTTCATTTTTGTTACGCGTTCTCTACTATGATTAAATTTATTATTCAGTTGTTTTTATACGAGTGTTAGCTATAAATGAATGAATAAAAAGTTACCAACACATTTTGAAGTGATACATACCTATTTCATTGTGAGTAGTTTAATATGGTAAAATGGATTTTAATTATCCGGTGTCTTTGATATTCCATTATCCAATCAAATACATGCTCTCAGATCAATATTGTGTAAAATATCCATTAGGATTTCGTGAAATTTACAAACACTTCACAAATTATGTTGTGAGTGAGACCATTATTGACAAAATCGTTTATGTTTTCTATTAATTATGATATACATTTTCCTTTTCTAAACGAACTGACGTTCTTCGAATAGTTTAAACTTATTTTTCCATGATTTTATCAATCGATTACAATATTGAAATTCCCCTCTAATTACGTAATTGCTTTGTATAGAATATTTCTTCGAATGCAATTCTAATATTAGGTTATTTTAATTTAATACAATGCTTCTTAAAATTGTTTACATCCTGTCATCAAATTTACCATTTTACTTATCTCTTTCCACCCTAACAATTCCAATGTATTTGCTTTCCTCCAAAGCAATTATTTGACAAGCATTAAATTACCCTGTAATTTTCTGAGGAGTAAAGAGGACCTTTTTTTTAACACAAAGTGACGTAGGCGAGTGTCCGATTTCAACTTGGCTGTGACAACCATGGCGTACTCAGTTATTTATGACGATGGGCGTAACCGGACACTGTAAGCGCGATCGGGACCGACTTTTATTATTTAACTTTCCATTTTTCTTTCGCCAATGCCTGCACTGGATGGTGAATTTTCTGCATCATAAATTCATTAATTTCCACTAACGAGTGTTCGTGACAAAGACGTCTTGTTTGCGGTTTACGACCATGATCGCGCACTGCTTTTAAGTGTTGTATTTAAAAGTTGGTTTTATGTCGGGACAAATGTAAATAATGAAATATTTTCTTAATTCACTTACAAAGCCCAGAAATGTCCCGAGTCAGACGGAAGTTAATGATATTTAAAAGTGTGCGGTTGTCTTTGTAAAAAAAGGAAAACGATTCCGTCTTGTTTTATGTAAACTGCGGGTATTAATTGTTAAAGGATGTTAAACAAATAAATGTGCCGTTAAATGTAAAAATAAATTATAATGGTGTGCTCGTTTAATGCAATCGCTGTTGATCTTTAATAAAACATATATTTAAACTGCCGTTATCTGCATGCCCATTCGTGCGCATGACTCACCCCATATTGTAACAGTACACTACATTAGAGCTTACAAATTTACTTTGGAACAATAAGACCTGCCATCCGGCGCGGTTACAGTCTGCCAATTGACATTAGGGTGTTTGAAACCGCATTATTTCATGCAGTCCGACCATAAGTGTTGTTTAAAATGCATGTTCGGGACATGGTAAGCCATTTAGTTCACCCCGCTTGTGCACTATTAGCACATAATAGTCCTTTAAATGCGACTAGACAATCCGGGTTTCGGGTTTCAAGTCGCCGCGACGCCGGACTGGGGTGATTTACGGCCGATGATTCAACCGATTTTAGAGAAAAAATAAAACTGAACGACCGGCCACATTTTTCAATTCCGCTTATAATTTTAATTATTTGTTTGCATTCAGAGATGCCGCAAACCGCGCGCACAAAATGTACTTAGTAACGGATACTGAGCGATTTAACGAGGTGTAATATTAGAGTCGACATAACGATTTCAAATTAATTTCGTTACACATTTCGAATGGGATTCGGGCAAAATGATTTAACGTCGCTGATCAATGTTAACTACAGTATACAACCGTTCGCCTGCCAACAGGGCACTGTCGTTTAACATGATGCACACGACGTTAATTAATTTTAATACCTATATCGTGTACAAACAGCTCCCGCACACGTAAAATATTTTATAGTCAATTTAACTCTAGAAGTTGGATATTTTTAGTCTGGTTAGCGCAGGTAGAAACAATTTTCGTAGCTCCACTTCATAACCGTAAAAGTACGAACAGCACATCGTTTACAATAATTCTAATAGACCGCAGGACCAAGATGTTGTTTAAGTTTCTAGTTATGCTCGGCAAGTGTGCCCGTTGGGTTACAACCCTTTCCGTTATTTTCCTGGTTATCCCAACAAAAGTAAATAGCAAAACTATGTTACCGGGTCATGTTTATATTTGCCGGCGTAGGCCTAAAATAAATAACTAAAACAAAATTGCGCTGCCATCGTACGTAAATAACTACACAGGCCTGAATTGTTATAATAAAATTGAAATTCAATTGTGACGAACACGCAAACACGAAAACGCGATAGATTTTGAATAAATTCTTGGCACTTCTCTTTAATATTGTAAGCTAAAGTTCCGGAATAAATGAACTGAAACCTAACGATAAGAACTAAAACGAGAACCACGACTGCTCATTTACCTCTATTTCTAAGAGATTTAAATTGAATGGTGTTCTGCAACAATGATATGTATATGAAACTGCCATTTACTTCTTAAGACGAATAGCACTTACATTTTACCCCTTCCTCGACACCTGTTGTTTTCATAGAAACTTTATTTTTAGAAACGAATCATGCATTCATTTATCTTAACTGTTAAATAACAATTAAAGCCCCGCACGTTTTAAAGGATATAAATGACACCACTTAAATTAGTCTAGCGGTAAAAAAAGACGTGCCCAGATAAACCCACACGCAGGCTCCCCCCGGTTTGTTTTTAATATTATCAATTCGCATTTTTCAGGAACGCTCAAGTTTTTATTGGTCCTTAATCCTGCTTAAACTCTCGGAACGTTGCCGTTATTAACGCAGTCCAATATTGAATTTTATTCATTATGTAACAAACATCTAAATTTAGAAATTTAACTAATGCTCCAAGAATCCATGAATTCAACAACCCTTGAACTCGTCAAAAATATATTTTTGGAGACGTCTTAATGATATTACCATTTCCATTATCATTTTACGTTCCCGTTCGGTGAAGCGTTCTTCACACATTGTAAATTTGATTTTAATTTGAGAAAAAGTGAACCGTTCACAATTCTTTCGAAAGCACTTATTGAAAACACGCCTTACTTTCACCAAAGATTCCAACTGACATGTTAAACTAAGCAGGAATATTCAAAACAAGGCCTTGACATTGTGATAAGGGTCGCCGAGATTTACAACTATCGAATCCCTTTTCGCTGAACTCTTGGGAACCTACAAGGATCCCTTGATCATTAGATTTGCTAATAAACAGATGTACAAGGAGGGTTTAAATAGATGCGGGGTAAGCATTTTCAATTCGCAATATCTTTAAAAAGATTCCCTATTGAGATTTGAATTTTGAATAAAGATTGATTTTGATTTATGACTAAAACTAAATTGATAAATAAAAGCAATGTAGTAAGAAAATTTTAATTGAATTCAAATATTGGCTGAATGTAATATATAAATAGAACGATTTTAATTAACTTAAGACTCTTGTACTTGCTTTTAATAATTCTTCAGGTCGGATTAAGAATTTCAAATATTAAATTTATTAAATTTAATATTAATATAGTAGTAGGATGTAATTTGAATATTCCTACAGTTGACCAAAATATTTAGTCGTGTGTAACACAATATTGGAAGTTCCTCCCATATTAATTTATTTGTTAAATCTTCATTAGACATTATTGTGGACCAAAGAAATCGACTATTTTTATTAACTTCCGATACTATAAAATACCCATTTTACAGTGTCGGAAGTTAAAAAAAAATAGTCGATTTATTTATAGGAACACTCCTAGACTCTTTTAAAAGATTGTTTCCAAAAATGAGATAATACAGAAAATTTATATTTACATTTCTTGTAGAAAATTCAATGCTGTACAAAAAAGACATCTTACAATTTTTTCATAACCCTTAGACCATTTAGAAGATATTTAATTTATCCAGTAAGTGATGCATTTTGAGATACTTCATTATCTATTTAAAAAAAAAAGGTTTGTAGCAGTTATTTTGGAAATGAGGTAGATATTTTTCTGCAATCAATATACCCTTTTGTGTTTTAATTAAACCTGACCTCGTTTTTATAATGCATAAAATTCAATGTTGGCATCTTTGTTTAAAGTAAACAGATCCTTTGTTAATAAATGTCATTTAATTTTAATGTCAATTTTTCGACACACTAATTTTTGTCTTCTTAAAATTTGGGAATTAGAGTATAAAAATGGCACCTTCTAACTCTTCTAAGGATAAATCGCAGTCTTCCAAACAATCGGGCGACATAAAAACCATCAAGAAGAATCGCACAAGTCTGATGAGCAACATTAAGAAAAACTTAAAAAAAATACTGAAACGACAACCGGTAATGAAAAATGTACAGTCTCAAGACAATTTGGTGACCCCGGAGATATCTAACTTGTCTATGGGTTCAACCGATTTTGATATGGAAGAGCTCTTTGATGGTACCGACGAGGTTGTTTCTCGTGGCTTGATTGACGACATAATTACTGAGAGTAGTAAGTTCGTCATAAGAAAGAATAAAATTGTTTTGAGGAGCAAAATAATCGACAACGGAACGTCGTCCGATGAAGAAGTGGAAGTAATTTTTGAAGAAATTATTGAAATAGATGTCCACATACAGAAGGTCACTAAAGTCACGAAGCCACGCAGACAATTGTAAAATTTTGAATTCAATAAATTGAGTTTTTTACAAATAGTTTTTTTAAATATCCTTGTAGTTTCGTTTAATTAAGTATGATAAGGTTCATATGTTACCATTTAAGTAACGTCACTTTGTGACAAATGGTTTATAAGTCTTCTTAAAAGTGTTTTTTTTATAAATATTCCATTAACTTAGTGAAAATATTCACTTAAGAAGGGAACATGAGCAATCTGAAGATAAGTAACTAACACATTTTTAATTCTGTCAATAAAGTTTAAGTAAAAATTCAAAAGAGAATATATGATTTGAATATATTATGATATAGGAAAAAATGGAATCAATAAAGGACAAAGGATAATCAAATATGTCCAATAGGGTGGCACACTTTGTCTTTTAGAATTATAACTATGTGATACCACACAACAAATGTATATGCTATTTTAGAAAAAAAAATTGAGAAGTTAAACTAAAATATTTTTTATTAAATTTGAGGTTTATACATAAATTTTGTGTAACAGTGTCGACACATATATCATTCTACTCCTTGAATTTACCTCCTTTGAACGAATTCTTGAACACCATCATTTCATTCTTATTAATTTTACCTTTATTTTTTTTCATTTTAAATTTATCAAGACATTCACATGCAGTTTTGTGAACAACATTTAAGATGTGTCTCAATGAAAATTCAATTGCATCCCTTTTTACATCAGTTATCATAATCGGACCACCTTGCTGGTTGTGAGACTGCGGTCTTGTTACTACAGGTTTAAACACAATTTTCAAATTCTTCTTATACTTCGCCACATCATTTTTAGTCGTTTTCTTGATCACGGATTTTCTTGATGGTCGTTTATTGCTCTTCTTTGATTTGGTACGTGCCATCTTCAATAATAATTTCAGAAATTTACGAAACTTACAAAACTTTACAGAGACAAAAATGTTGATGTCATAAATATGACACCTGTAAATGTCAGTAGCAATAATTAGAAATTAGCCTTTAATTATTCTGATAAACTTACTTGATATTAATAAAATTATTAAAAGAATAATAATAATTTTAATTTTTTAATAATCATACTTAAAACGAGGTCACTACTACCCCATTGAAGGTAAAAATGTTTTTTCACTATTCATTCTTTTCATGAACAACAAAAGCCCAACCCTTGTAAATCTAAAGTTAGAAGTGTCTACTAATTTGATTGATAGTTACAAATTAATAAAAAAAAGTTAAGCGAAAATTTTAATTTATTTTGAAAAATTGTTTCGCTTGTAGTTAACTAAATAATTTATCTTTATTATGGCGAAACTTCTAGATGAATTAAATTACCTTTTAACAAGTTATAATAAATCGTCGATGCAATGTGGGAAGTTAATTAATTGCGAAAGCTCTAAATTAATTATATCGGTAACTTTTAAAAAATTCGAAACCAGAAAATGATTATACTTACTTACCTGTTACTTAGTGTGCTTCTATTTATAGTGCCACAACTGAAAATGTTATTGTAACCTTATTTAGGAAATTAAAACTCATAAATATTATATACACGATTTATTGGGACAATACATCAATAAATTCTTTGTTAGTTTTTTACACAAAATGGTTATACTCAGTTAAACATACACCGTTCACCATTTAGATTACCCGATACTGAAATTACTGAAGCATTCAAGATCTAAATCGTGAACGATTTTTTACAGAATTTATTATAGTTTATGAATATATACAAAAATATTTACATTTCGTTTTTATTTTTACAATATTGTCTATCTAACAATGAGAATAATTTCATCTATTCAATATGACGAACATGTTAATGAAAACGGCAACGAGAATACTGTAAAATAGGCCTGTTGAAACGTCGCTGGAGTTTGCATGGAGCATTGCCGCTGGATTTTCCTCTGTTGAATAAGTAAAACCTTAATTAGTGAGAAATGTAACGTTTTTATGGAGAAATGCAAATAACATGCGAAACAATTTTCAAAACGGCTCTAGTTTATTCGCGGCACAGAATGCTCTTTGCTTTTCGCTTGCGCATTAACGATGTCAACCAGCACGACATACCTTAAACCAAACAAAAAAAGACACATCGAAGTTGAGAAAATCAGTAAAATAAAAATGAACTATGACTGTCTCCCTGTTTTTTCGTCCGGTCTTCACGTGAACGTAAGTGCATGAGAGCCGTTTAAAATCATAATTGGAAAATCCTATTAACATTTGGAAATTCAAATGCCAGTTTGGACGTGAAATTTCAACTTGCCATGTATAATCTAGGTTGTAATCTTCTAATTAAATTAACTATGGGGTTAGGAATTAAATTTTATAGTGGAGCTGGAAGGCTAGATACGGCAGAAATGTAGACAGAGAAATGGACAATGTGATTAAGCATAATGTAAAATAAAATTGGTAATCCATAATGATTTATGATATGGAAGCACCAAACGCAATTATAAAAAATTCAATTTGTAGTTTAAAACCTCGTTAAAATTAATGAGGCAAAAATTGAAAAACTTAATTATATGTTACATGAAACAAACGATTTTAAAATTTACCTGGTAACGCACATATTGATTTCACTTGGGCACATTCATTTTATTCCTTGTAATTTTTTTCGACTATTTAGTTAGTTTAGATAAAAACCACAAAACGACATTACCAGTGAACGTGATTTTCACATAAACCGTCCAAAATAAATAAATACTATGTCGACACAGTTTCTGAACGATTTAATGGTCCAAGGTATGCAGAAATCCCTGCCCTCAATTTAGTAATTAATTCTCAACATATTTGGAATTCAGCAAAGACCCTTCCCAGACTCTCGCCATGCTGTAACTGCACCGTTTAATCTAATAACACTGGCACAAAAGGGTTGGTTAGGTTTGGTGCCGTTTTATTTAATTGTTCGCAATTAATATTAAAAATATGTAAAACCGAATAGTAATTGTGAGCCTAAGAAACTGTAATTGCTCCGAATTAATCAGTTTGCATTGGTTTAGAGCTGCACAAAAAATTACCATTTGAATTACATAGTGAATAAAATTAAATGAGAAACGAAGCTAAAATAAATCCTCTTACAAAAAATGGGCATTCATTCACGTTTTCGATAAACCTGAAACTGAAATAAAAAATAAAAAAGAGTATGTTGATGTAGCAGTGATAAAGTTAAACCACGTAATGAAACCAATTAAAAGCGTTTCATGAAACAAATCCAAAAATGATGATCAAATCAAACAGCGGAGCACTAAAGCAGAGAGCAAACATAGATAACTAAACGAAGATAACGGGGAGAGGTGAGTGTGCACAGATAAAAATCGTGGATTTACCTTCGGTAGAATTTAAAACGTGCACATTAATGTAGGCAGGTATGGCGTTCGAGGGGTAGCACGTGTAATTGCCGTTGTGGCTCGTGTCGGCCTCCTCGAGCTGCAACACGCTGTAGCTCCTATCGGCCGTTACCGAAACGCCGGGATCGTGGTTTATCATACGCTGGTCGTGGTACCAAAACACGTAGTCGGGTGCCTCGGTGGACTGCTGCAACGTGCACACCAGTCGCAGGAGTGATCCCGCCCGGATGTGCAAGTCCGGCGCCCCCACAATTGCCGCTGTAGCCTCTGGAATTGCCAAACTGTGTTATATAATTGATAAATTTTGTTGCTTTCATCCTCCTGAAATCGTTGCAAAAAAAAAGAACGGAAGGGACTGCATAAAATGAATGATGGTCCTTGTAAATTAAAATTGTGTTTTTCATTATTCTTTTAATCAATGTTGATTTCCATATTTTCCTCATTTACCGGAATCAATTTCGACGGCAACGTTGAAGTTGCCTTCGGTTAGGAACCAGAGCTTTCGTGAGATGAATATGTCAATACGACTTGCATGCACGGACTTGATTAAAAGCATGTTTTCTGTTCATTAATGTCACTAATCTGGATTAGAATCGCCATTAAACTGTTTATTTCCGGGATTTTTCAAATTTGTAGACAAATATATAAACAAACGTATTCAAATATGTCCTTTCTGAATATAACCGCATATCCATATGTATTTATGAATATATTAATATGAACCGAAAAACGTTTCATTCCGGCTAAAATCAACAATTACAAAAGCGTTCGCAATAATTTATTTACTGACGTTTCATATTCAAATCCGCATATGTTTCATTATGGATGAAACCGGGTGAAATCTGTGTTTTACCTAAATTTCAATATAATTATCTCTGAGCTCGCAACCCAATTGATTCCCGCTTTAGCGTGTGCAGGATGTGTACAACTATTTCGCTGACTGCTGTAACAATTTAGTTAAATGAGATTTAAATGCGAGACAACTTGTACAATTTAACAATGGAATTTTTTCAAGACACTATTGTGTTATTATTTTATAATATCCACATTTTCGGTGGGATATTCAACATAATATTTTTTTCCAATATATTTTTAGAGTGGCTATCTTTATTGTTAAACGAATTACCAGGGACACTTTGACGGAGAATATCAAATCAGAAAAATATATGAAAAGTAGCTGAAACCGTAGAAAAAGACTTTTACTTTATATTTTATATCACGCACTATTGAACACTTTTCAGAAAGTCAGCAAAAATGGCATCTGCTTGACCGTTATTATCTTTTCTTTTTATACCAGGGATTGCATATAAAATGATTGTCTACTTAAACAAGATATTTTTTCTTTATCTGTTTTCTGACTCTATACGTTCGGTCGTATAATATTCAATAAAATCAGTATTGATTAAAATTAACAAAGGATCGAGGACTGATAAATCAATGTTTTGTTTCACATTTGTTAATGAGATTATAAAAAACCCTTACTGAGAAGCACGTTAAGCTTCTAGCAACGTCAGCAATATTTAGAACTAGGCTTTTCATATTAATTATCATTTCACTTTTCTCACACTGTTTCTTTTTTCCCATTGAATGTGAATTATTCAATAAAACAATATAAAAACCTAGAATATTGAAATATGTTTTATATATTTACTAGACAAATTTTGAAATAAATCCCTTAAGGAATATTTCATAAAATTTCTCACCACTGTATATATATATTAGTGTGGGTCAAAAAAATGAACTATTTTTTTAACTTCTGACACTGACAAATTAGTTTTTAGGCACCTTTAAAACATGTTCTCCAAAGATGAGCTCTTAATTTTAATAGACTTCTCGTCTTAGTTTTCCATTTTTCTTCAATTCCAAATGACAAAATCCATATGTCGTCATTACTCACACAGTAAATTTATATTTACATTTCTTGTCTAAACGTTCTACAAAAAATTTATCTTATAACTCTTTCCATTTAGAAGATATCGGTGGTGAAAGATTGAAGAATTTAACAAAAAATTTTTTATATATAAATTTTATATGGACAACATAAATAATAAATTAATATATAAATATATATGTTGTACATTTTATAATATTTATTTATCTACGATTTATAAAATATAAAAGTAAAAAAAAATTTTTTGTTATATTCATCAATCTTTAACCTCCGATATCTTGTACATGGTAAGTGTTATGAAAAAATTGTTCAATTTCCTATATTCCTAATATTCCTTGTCAATATAATTAATAATACTGCTACTAATACTTTTTTAGCACCTGAGTGTATGTTATTATCTACTTAATGATAGTTGCTTTAATATTAAAAAAAAAAAGATAATTTAGTTAACAACCGATTAAGTGTGTTTGGATATCATCTCTGAATAATGTAATATATTAGTTAAAAAATCAATATTTATATGGGATAAGGCAATTTTATAAACCAATTCTGCATTTGATCCCATACTTTATAAAATATTACATGTTTACAATAACAATAGCAAAACTAATATTAACATTAAATATTTTTTGTATTCATATGATTTAAATATTTCAATTTTTCAGTGTATTTTTAACGCCATCCTGAATTCATTTACATACATATTTTCAATTTATTTATAAATAAATAACATGGTAGAATTTTAGAATATTACTTTGCCATTTCACTGAATATAAAATATTTATTTTAAATAAAAAACATGTCTGTTTTGTAATTGAAATAAACCATTTGTAATTAATATTCAAACATACAAAATTTTGCCGTAGTCTTGATACGTCGAACAAAATGTACCTCGAATATAAAATAAACACGATTAAATATAAATATTATTAAAAGCTTTTGCAAAAAAATTTTTACATAATTTGGCTAATTGTAATTTAACAGTGACGCTTGTCCACCATTAAATTTTAAAACGCACTATATTTAAGTGGGTATTTGTAATATACGAGACCATTAATGCCTATTCTCGGTGTATTCACAAGAAAATTAGTACAAGATAAATTTGTTTTCGTAAAATTAATGAAATTCTTAAGCAAAATCGGGAAATGTACAAAACTTCTTAAAGCTCATTTTATAAATTAATTTACCGTATTTAGTACCGGAAGAGGAAATGTACGAAACAAGTTATCCCGGACTTAGGTTGGCCGAGTCATTTGATCCATCTCAGCCCCATCACATTCTAACTATTCATTTGTCAAGCCAAACGATTTGGAAAAAGGGATTTCGAATATCTAGTTTTAAAAGAAACAACGATAAATTCGTCTGCAGTGACAAGTCGCCTTGAAAGTTTAGTTTAAAAGGAACAAGCACGCTTCTGTAATTCCGACTGAAACGTAAACTTTCTATAAATTACGTTTTTAAATGTAATACGTGTTTTATTGCAGTTAAAACATACGTACTGTGTTGATGATGCGAACTGTTAACTTTAATGACAATGATATTCCCTTATATCCGGGAAAATAACCAAAATAATGCTTTATGGCCAAACTTAATACATAAACCAAAACTTCATCGCATAACAAAAACACTTTTAATTTTCTTTCGTGGGGAAACACTTCGCCGAAGTTTTTTTTACGTACTACGACCGGAAGTGGGGCGTTTAATATAATGGTCGAATCAATTTAATTTTCGCATCTCGACAGTCCCTTTATTAAGTTACGTTGAGTTAATCGATTAGTTTGTGTTGGAGGTTAATTGGTCCCGCATAAATCACACATCGGCAAGAAAATATAAAATTAATTCGTGCCAATTTTAGACTTAATCCGGCGACTTTAAAACGAACATGCATCGATAATTAATTAACTTGATTCGACTAATTTAATCCGGGTCCCAAAATAATATTTAATAAATGAAAGCTTCCAGGGTTCATTTATCTGCTTTCAGAATTGGGACTTTTGTTCAAATCAGATCCAAACAGAAGGACGCGTTTTAATTAAAGCAGGTAACAAGTAAAACAAAACAATTGTGATTAAAACCCTGTGTTTTATGTTATTTTAATTGTTATGTATGATATGTTTTGAACCCAACATGATGGTTTTATCTGTTAGCTGTGCAATAAATAAGTTTTACGGTTTTTGTTAACAATTAGTTTAATTAAAATGATTGTGTTATTGTATTTAAAATAATTGTACCATTATCATATAAGCAGAATTACTAACAATAATAGTTTTAAGAGCATTCTATTACATTTCACCTTCAATTTTACGTGTCAATAGACTAATCGGATATTCTGGGAATAAAACCATGGTTTATTCACTGAATATTCGAGATACATGTGTTCCATGTATTAAATTGATTTAATTTATATTTAATGTAGTGTTTGAGTTTACAAAAACGTTTTATAACTACATGAAATTGTGTTAACGGAACTGAATATTGTTCATTTTTTTAATATCCTTTGTGAATATGATAGTACTAATTGTCTAGGGCTTTTGATCATATTTTGACTCCTATTATTTACTCCATTATATGAGATAAAATAAATAAATAAATAAAATTCGTACAAAATTATATGAATGTGTGTGAAACATGCTTATAATATCCAATGAGGTTCATACATATATATAATGACGTCCCCCTCCCAATAAATCTTAAATGGAACAAGATATCGACCTCTGAAAAAACTTAAATCTATCTAAATTTTGCCATAAAGATGACATATGCTAAATTGCCCAAAACCATATGGAGATCATCACATTTTTTTTTGAAAGGTATTTTTATTCTCTAGTCAATTGTATCACCAATTTCAGGAATTATTTTTCATGAAAAGAAATTAGTCGTGAATAAACAGCAAATGTTTTTTTTTATAAAAATAAATGTATGGTAAGATTTGTTCCGACAGTATCAATTTCACAGTTCCCATGTATAGTAATAGTGAAGTAAACTTACTTATTTTCGCCAATTTTATTATCATGTGGGGTTATCAGAAGTCCAGAGAGGAAGAATTATTGCTCTGTCAGAACAGGGCATGTAGCAGGGGGGAAATTCCACAAACGGCAGGGGTCACACACCCTATTCAAGTTTTCGGGAGTTGGGAAAAAATAAGCCCAGGAGAAGTCGTGTAAAACTCACCACAGAAGTCCAGGATCGTTTTCTAGCTCAGCTAGCAAAAATAAATTCTACAACATCTCATCCCGAGTTTCAAAGGCTTATACAAACTACAGATGTTTCAGTCGAAACAGTTAGGAAACCATAAGCAACAACGATTAGAACCGTCAAAGTCTGATGTTCACTGGAGGGAGGAATGTAATCTGTACTTTTCACAGACGAAAGTAGAATTGGGCTGTGCAATGATGATCGAGGTTTTCTACGAAATCGTCGAAGAATTTTACCTATTTCAAAGTGATTTAATTGTGGTATAGGGAGAAAATTTGTTGTAATGACCGCACAGAATTGTACATATGTCCAATGACCAGCAAGGGACACTGTTAATGATACATTTCAAGCTGTTCTCGTCGTTTTTGATGACGATAATGGTCAGAAATTGTGGTCGAACGGCTCTAAAGTCTGGATATTGAGACAATTTCCCCGGAGGTCTCCTGACCTAAATCCTATCTAGCATTCAAGAGATATGCTAAAACGGACTTTGATACCTTCAACTACGCCCTAATTCACTTCCACTTCGAACTATAATTTCGTCTACATGAGCCAATATATCCCAAGCAGAATTTTCTAAAATGGACAAAAGGGTGGTCAAAATATAACCAATAACATTGTACCTTAAATTTTAATTTTAAGCTTCCAAACTAATGTAAACTGTAATTGTAATATTACAGTATTAAATTATCTATTTATACTAAGAAAGTACTAAAATTTAGTAGAGGATTACACAAGTTAACAGCAGCGTATAAACCGTATTTCGGAATTTCAGCAGTCAAGTTGTAGCTACTTTTCTCACCCCAGGGAACCGTAAATCACTTTTGTTTTAACATTAACTAGAATAAAATCCGCATTATTGCCAACCTGTAACTTTTAATTGGATAAATATGCTGGTGGTGGGATGCGTCGACACTTGGCACTCGTAGCGGCCGGCGTCCGAAGGCCTGACATGTTTTATGACCAGCCCCCAGTTTTGGAGGTGGCGGGCATGCTCGACCAGGAAGCGGTCGTCCGCGATGTATGTCGCCAGACCCACGGTGAGAATAGTCGGGGGCAGATTCTCCTTCTTAATCCAGGACACCTGGAACAAACCGCAGAGCGGCGTGATTAATGGCGGTGGTTATTTTAACGGCACTCTATTTATACTATCTCGACGATGTGTTGGCAATTAGTCGAAACACGAATTATTACTGTCACCTTGTTACATCCGCTGAAAACGGCAAAAAAAAACAACGAAAAAAATTGTTCGATACATCGGAGAACTGTTCCATATCTAGTTTTTTTTTTTTTGGTGATTTAAATTGAGCACACGCAATTTTTGTTCCCTGTATCGGCACACTAAGCAATATTAAACGTGTAGGCAAACATCAGATATTAATGAAACAATGTAAAAAGTCAATTTCAACTTTCAAATCAGTCTTTTAATTAAGTAATTTTGTACAAGAAATTGGATTTTTTACCAAACTCTCGAATTAAATGAACTCAGTTTCAATATTTACTGCATCATCGGAATTTTATATTACTTTTTCGTCAGCTGCACTTTTCAGATTAAAACGAAAAAAAGAAGGCAATAAAAGATCAGTCCGAAAGCTAAAGTTACTAATGATGCACTCGTATAATTGAAATAAAAATTCGTTCAGGTAAAATTTCCCCTATATTCCGTTGATATCACCGGACTGTGAAATAATTGTTTGATGTTTATTCGGTATTATTTCTAAGTGGCAAGAAGGTCAAGTTTTGAAGTTAGCTCGTGTATCAGGATAGTTTAACTCACGATGTCAGCACTCCAAAACTTATTTTGGTAATTAATCTTCGCCAAGCTTTCTTCCACACTAAATTGGCGGTCAGACCCAAGAATTGTAAAGACCCTTAATATGGAAACTTGACCGCTAACTAACAGCCACGGATTGAACAACTTTGTGATAAGTGTACTTCAGAATATACCATCGTTTCTTTAGTTATTCCAAGTAGCTTTACGAAAAATACACGGCAAAGTGTGTAATAAATGAGTCGGTGCAAGATGTTTTGAAATTTACTTGGTAGTTTAATTAAATCCGTGTCCATTGTTTGGAATTTAATCAAATTTACAAGCACTACAATCATAATATGTAAAATTTGATTCGTCAAAATGGAATAATGAAATTGCAAATTAAAAACTAGTCGACTGAACAGCCAAATAGTTTCCCGTTAACAAAAGTTAATTTCCTAGCTAGCAGGGTCAAATAAAACCAG
The DNA here is from genome assembly GCF_024364675.1 of Aethina tumida. Classification (NCBI taxonomy): domain Eukaryota; kingdom Metazoa; phylum Arthropoda; class Insecta; order Coleoptera; family Nitidulidae; genus Aethina; species Aethina tumida. Next base: position 46,828,871 of record NC_065435.1, on the reverse strand, counting down.
AATATTTACAACTTCCTAAAACTATCCAGCTTGCAGTTTAATCTTATTTATTTACTGCACTGTCAAGTTTATTATTAACAGAAAAGATAGTAAAACAACAATTACATTGTGCGCTCACTGAGCTTGAAATTATTTAAAATCGGAAAAGTGCAAAACATAAATTAAAAAGAGTTTCATTGTTGCATTAGAGCAGAGCATTACAAAAGTCGCTCTAATGAACTTGGTTTAGCGTTGCAGTGCATGAAATATTCGTTTGCTGAATCATAACGAAGTAAATGACTCAGGATTAAATACGTACCTACTCTTAAAATAAAGAACACCCCCCATTTACAACATAATTTCACTGCCTGCACAATACTTGTATCCCCGTTTATTTTTTATCATGCCTAATAAAAATTTTATCGTATGGTTTTGCACGCAAATTTCAAATATTAAAACAGGTCAAAAAGTAAAGTGAACGTGGAATGATGAAATACTGAAAATTAAAAATAATTAATTTGTGTAAAAAAGCATTTAATTAAATTCTGTGCGGATATTTCCGGCAGTCGAGAATATATACAAATAAATAAATCACAGAATATTTGATTTTAGATGTACAAGGGTCTATTACGAGATAAATTACCAATTTCGCATTCAATTTATTTCTTCAAAGGGAAATCCATTCTATGATAGCGTGAGCCAAGGCAATTTACCATGTACAAAAATGGGCCATAAAATTAAAAAATAAGTACAAAAGGTCTTAATACATTTTTATCATATTATTAGCTGTCGAGTCCTAATCAATAAGTAGAATGTTTCTACGAGTTGTAATTTTTGATTTATAATAAATGGGCTCGTGACCAAGTTGTATGTAATTTAGAAAAAAGGTATAATAAATAAAATATACGTATATGTAATTTATATGTTAATTTAAATGTATTATGCATTAACGTTAAATGCAAAAAGTCCCTGATTAAATTACCACACACTTCAGTTTATAATATATTATGCAATTAGTCAAACTCGAAATTTAAATTTGATCCACGATTTTCCGACCAAATTATTAACTCATTGCTCAATTAAATTCACCGACTTTATTATAAATATTTGACAATTTTGATGTGTTTTAAAAACCAAATTTAATTTAATTTAATCATCGTACACGCTGCAACTGTAGCATAATTTAAACTTGACAGGTTTAAACTGCATTAATTTGATTTCATTTAATTATTTTTTTTTTTAATAAAACAAATTAAGTGAAGTGAAGAGAAACTATTTAAATTACAATGTAATAAAATTTACTAATTAATTTGCGAGAAAGTTCGCCAAGTATTAACCGTCTTCAACTAAATTCTATTTTATAACTTTAATCAGTGATACGAACTGGAAAAGTCATTTGCAATCAATATTTCAATGCAAGTCTGGAAACAAAACTTTTTGAAAGCTAATAAAGCGAGAAGTAGCTTCTATTTCCAGTATTTGCCTGATTCAAAACAACGGAGGAGTCTCTTCAAAGTTTTCAAATACCATTTACTAAGGTTTTGAGTGGCTGGAGGAAAGAGAAAATCCACTGATTGTGTGGGTATACGTTGATGGATTTTCCTCTATTTAAAACTCATGTTGCTAATTATGTGTATGATGTGTTTGTTTTTTTTTTAATGTGATTACTGTTTTCACGTAATTTTTAATTTAAATTTAATAAGATAATTGAATAAACAGATCGGGGGTAAATATTAATCTAAATAAGAGGACAAATTATTTACTTTAAACAAATTGACTCAGTACGCCTTTTTCCGACTGTTTGTATATTTAAATACACAAAATAATTAACGTTATTCCTAATGAAAACCGGATGATAATTTGCGAGCTTCAACTCGAAAGTTTCAAAGGTAGAACTGCCATTTTCTATTTACATTTTACGAATATTAAGATGGTAATTAGTCATTCCATGATTAACAAGAAAAATATCCTTTGAGCTAATCAACGTCCAAGTTTTATCAAAGATAAATATTCAAATATTTGTTAGTATAATCCTATTGGCGAAAAATATATTTATAATTCATGGCAGTGAATGTAAAGAAAATGTTTTTATAATGTAAGTCAATTTATGTAACAAAATGAGACAATAAATGTCATAGGTAACAAATGAGTTTATGATTATGTATTACATTATAATGTATACACTTATTTACATATTTTGCCGATACGCCTAAAAATATACTCAATGTTCTCGACTCCATGTAAAAATAAACAGTGAAACTTAAATATATTTTTTAGTCCTTTTTCTTTGGTAATAAACACGATTTTCCTTGCGTAAAATGTTGTTGTGATGGTAGTTTGACGGGGCATATGCCACAAGAGGAACATTATCAAACAGTGACGAGAAAGGAACAAATAACAATGTTATTTTTAACGATACATTTATATTACTCGAATATTTGTCACACTATCAAGGAACGCAATAATATTCAGGCAAACGGATACTTATAGAAACGCCCGAGGACAAAGCAACATCGGGAGCACAAAATACTAAACCGTTCCAAGGCTCCATAGAATTTCAAATCACTTTAAGAAAACATAATCAGTTCCCTTGCTCCCCAAAAAAAAACCCGACTTGTACTCTCTATATGTATGTATAATGATTTTCAATTGATTAATTTTTTTGTCGATCGTCAAAGAGAGTTTAACTCAAAACTCTAAATTGTTGCTGTCGAGACAGAATGGGCGCGACTGAATGAGAAAATCAATCATAAGTAATGGAACTTACCACCCCATTGCTGAATTTTCTAACAACGCAGGGTAGCTTTGCAGTTCCGCCTATTTGAGCAGCCACCGTTGTTGAGTTTTCCGTAACGAATATGGCACCTTGTCCCGAAAGCGACGACTTCAACGAGTTTCCCGTCTGGTCCTTGTTCCTTCTTGTGTCGTAACTTCTTTTGTAACGATCCCCGTCACGAGGGACGTCCTCAGCTAAAAGCAGATAATTAATTTGGTTGTTACCTTTAAATATTTTAGGGGGTTGTTTGTGATGCCTTAATAACGCTGATTTAATAATTTTTGAAATAGCGGAAGAGGGTTAAGTACAATACAAAGACATAATTTCAAAGGCTGTATTTTCATTATGAGTGTTTTGAATAGATAAATAACATAAGAGTCAAACAATTAAATATTCATTAACACTGAATTAAGTTCTTAAAAACAAAATTATTATATTTTTTTTATTATAAATGGATTTAAAAGCTTAGTGTTACAATGAGTTTACAATCAGTTTTATGGACCAGCAATTAAAATGTTCATTTTAGAAGAATTACGTATCTAACTGGCATTAAATGTGAACGTTACAATAAATAAAACGTTTTTCTTGTTGAAACTTAATTGGAATTACAATACAGTCTGCCGGTCCTCCTTCTAGCCACTCATTCGCATTACTAAATGATCCCCTTAAGTCACTCTATTTGCAAAAGCCCTTCTGTTCAGACTCAGTCAAATATTCTAATTGTCTATTGTGGAAACTCGAGCTATGGGTATAACCAGATCGACGACTAAATTACACGTGTGAAACGCATTCTATTCCACCTCTTCTGCTTTAGTTGTACAACTCAAGTTTAATTGGTTCTTGTGTCCATTTAACCCCCTTAATTAATTTTACGAGAATTGCAATTTAAATTACAATTATAAAAATTATGCGGCAACTTTATTTCGGACGATCTTTTAGAAAGTTAAAAGACACGTTTATGAATAGATTTATGCTACGTACTGACGGTAAATTGAGCCATTAATTTGGCTTAAAAATTGCTACTCAAAATCTTTTAGAGATTAGTTAAATGTAAATTTACTTTAGGTCCTAAGCGGTTACTTAAGTTTATAGACCTTATGACCCTAAATTATTTCTAATGGAGGTTGTTTGGAATTAGAATCCTAAAAAATAATATATTCCACTGCAATTTAAAATTAAAATTTTATCGACTTAGTTTTAAGGTCTCTGACGAGTTTTTTAAGCTTTAACGGGAGCGGCAATTTAATATAAATGAAATGTGGGTTGGTGAAATAAGAAAACTCTTTGAAAATAATTTTCCGTTCGAATTCCGGGTTAGTTTGTAAGTTTTATAATATAGAAACAATGTGGCACCCAATAATTACAAACTTTATATCAAATCATATACCCACTAATTGGCAATTATTTGGACCAATATTAATATTTTTTTAACAGGCGTTAGCCCGGACACTCCAGGATTTTAAGGATTTAACCTCAGATATTACATACTCCTACGTTTTTGTTTTGCTTGAATTCACAATTTCAACAAACTTGAAAAAATAATAGAAAAAGTTGTCAGGCGTCTAAGATATTCCACTCCTAAAAAATTAAATGTAATAAGTAAAAAACATTAAAAAATAATCTCCAAATTATTGACATATATTGACTCAAATAATAAATTAACAGGGATGGTATTACTTCAATCGTTTGGGAGAAAAATATTTTCTCATTGAAGTATAAAAAATATTAAAACATTAAATATGTACAAGAATCTTCAGAGTCAGAGAATGTAAGTGTAGAGTCAGTTAAACATGCAGATGCTGCCAATGAATTCTCATATGTCTTATCAACTATCCAATGTACTGAAAAGAATAAATACCCGTATTGCCTCCAAGAAAGCTGATGAAGCTGCACATAAGATGGTTTAAACTAAATTTCAAAGACATATTTCAACAAAATGTAGATTTATGGGCTGAATTAGTATGTTCTTTTATGTTTGAGATATTGTACAGTTTATTTCTTTCATACATCTCGTCAACTATCCAATGTACTGAAAAGAATAATCTCCCCACAGGAGACGTATTTCCTTTAAAAAAACCAATGAAGGTGAACCAAAAATGGTTCAAACTAAACTTCAAAGACATATTTGAACAACTGGGATGAATTAATATGTCCTTTTATGTTTGAGATATTGTACAGTTTATTTCCATTTTATTTTATGATAATTCATTTTAATTTAATAGTATATATAACAATTTTTACAAATTCTTAGTTATTTACAAAATAAAAACATTAAAGTTCTGTAATTGAGATCCTCAAAAGTCCGAAACGATAATTGCCAGGACTATCGAAATTATACTATATTTCCATTACTGGAATTATGAAATCCAGACTTAAAAAACTTTAAATTTGAACAATGAGTCAAATATTAAATTTAAATTAAAAATGTCCTAAAAAACCGTTCCACTTCAATTATCTAATTAATTTCGTTTAGCTTAAATACCTCGTAAACCGTTTGTTAAAGGTAACGCAATTAAACTTCGGATCAAAAAGATTTAATCATCTCGCGGACAGCGAACAACATTTAAGTAAATCCGATGGCCTGCGAGGGATATTCATGAAATTAAAAGTACTGCGAATGTAGTATTTTTATTCTGGAGATAACACTTGACCCGAATCTTTCTTTCGTAAAATGATCCCACTTATATTTAATAGAAGAGAATCGATTCTACTCATGATGCGGAATTGTTCGCGAATATGAATTCCATTACGAGCGAATATTTTAATAAATAGGCTTGGTTTTTGAACGGTCGAAATGGATTTTTAATTTTGGTTCCGCCCGAACCCCGGAATTAAAATTAATGACGTTTAGAGGGAAAACAATTTGGAAACGTTAAACCGACATTATTTACGTTATTGTTAAACCAATTTTAATGTTGGCGGAAAAATCAGGAGCCCCGTCGAAACTCAGTCAATTTCACGAGTTCATACAATTAAAGTTTTATGCTTCTCACTATTTTCAACTCATAGAACTGTTAATTTTGCAAGTTCACTGGCTAGTTAATAATTGAACAAAATTGGAAGTTTATTAATTTTACAGGCGTTCCAAATGAACAAAGCGATAAAAGCGCTGAATTTTGGCTGCGAAGGGAAAAATAGAACAAACAGCTCGGATGACGGTATAAATTCATGTGTGTAAAATTTAACCAAACAGGCCGAGTTTTAAATTCATTTTACTATTTTATATTGAATTTAAATGCTTTAAAGCATGCTCCTCCCGTAAACTTCACACTCAAGCTGTTCATGGAACGGTTCGTACATGCTTTGTCTCCAAAATTCACTTTATGTCCGAATATTTTTTAAAAATTTTCATAAAGCTCCCCAAACAAAAAGGAAAATTTATACACACTCCTACGTTATTCCAAACGAAATGAATTTAGTAGTATAGAGCCCAGGAAATATTTATGTAGTGTAAAAGTTTGAAGGCATAAATTATTTAGCTACCTTATGGAAGCAAACGGCTATGAGAAACATATGTTGCAAACATTTTTATATCTACATAAAAACTTTTGTATTGGGCACGCATGAAAGCGAATATCGTCGGTAATAAATTTCCAATATGCCGGCAGATATTTGTGTTTGACGTTTGCGGCGTATTGCTTTATAATCCTTGACGAAAGGATGCTGTTTCGTGACGTGTTTTATTATTCCACGAATCCGGCCAATTTTAGTTAAGATATGTCACGGCGCTACTTAGTTCGTGCATTCGGTAGGAAAGTTGAACTTCAGAAATTTAATCCACTTATTGCAGCGGAAAATATACATTCAAATGTCAACCACTTAGTTACCTCGATTCAGTGTGTTTTCTTAAAAGAAATAAATTATGTTTAAATATCTGTGAAGTGCTTTTACACTCCCATTTTACGAGCACTTTATTGAAAAGCATTTCTTTAAGAAATCCGCACTTTGTATTTATATTGAGTGATCGTAGTAACATTGTTATCTTGAATAATTCCCCATATAAATTGTCAGTGTTTCTCAAAGAAATTTAATTTTGATCTGTTTACACAATCCGGTTTCTGTCTATTCTGTGTTTCTACAAATATTATGAAGGTATTAGAAAAAGTAATTTTCCTTTTTTACGTTTAACATTAAAATAACAACTTTCCTTAAAATAACTTTTATTGAACTGAAGAAAAGAGACAGTTCTTTTTCAGAATTAAATCATTTATTATGTATGTAAAATTTGAGCAATAGGAAACATAAATAATAGCCACATGGAGAAATATCTGAACATTCTGAAGACTCAGAACTTATTTCCTATAGACTAAAGAATCTTTTTGCTTTTATTGTTTGGCCTCTTGGTATGTCAGGTCTTCAGTCTTGGGTTAAGACTATCTACCAGATTTACCAACATCAACCCATTGTCAATACCTGTGATTATGATCGTAATCAAACCATTTTTCGTCGCATGTAACAATACGATCCATAAAAGGCTCATTTGCGTTGAGTGCAAGGAGAGAGGCAATTATCAGAAGCTTAATTTTCTTATCCTCTCTTAATTTATGTGGAATCCATTTGTCCAACTTTTTCATGAAATTCATGGCATGAAGCTTTTTTTCTAATGGTTAATGTATCAAAGTTTAATGTCTGGTCTATTTCCAAATACGAGGATTTTGTACGAGATATTAACTTCTTCTTTGGTATGGGTTTCAGGATGACCTTGACATGATCAACTTCAGTTCATTTATTGCCACTTTTATTCAGACAAAACCAAAAGTTTTAACCCAAAAATGTTTTAAATATAATGAAGGAAAAAAATAAACATTGTAATTAGAATGAATATAACAAATCTTCCAAATAATTACTTGTTAAAATGTAATATAAAAATTTATTCAAATAAACAATGAATCAAAATTAAAATTAAACTTACCTTTTCCGGTACCTAATATAAAACAACGACAAATATACTTTGTATCAAATAAGATTTTTAAATTTCAAAAGAATGTTTTCAATAAAATTTTATAAAGGATGGATAATAGATATTAACATAAGTTTAATTATTATTATTAATATTATGGTAATTTAATAGTGACAAAAATATTTTTTAAATTAAAATTTGTTTAAAATTTTGAAATCCACGTATAAACATTAAAACAAAGTAATCAATTCAACTATTATTTTTTAATAAATTTACATTTGTCTTATTTTACAATTAATGCTGCACAATCAATAATAATAATTAAAACTATACAGGTTGACAATTTCGATATGCAGGAGAAATAGCATCTCCCATAATTTATTAGGTATATTGACACGTATCAAACCGTGTTAATTTGATATGATGTATTACTGGGCATGACTGAAGAAGATTTATGAATTGCTGTGATACTTTATAAACCGTAATTATCCTTGACTAAAACTGTGACAACTTACTAGAAATTGTTGATAGATTTATATACGCCAAAATTTTGTCAGGCCAATATATTTTGCAAAACAGCAATAAACATCAATTAGGTAAATAAATAATTGACAAACAGGCACTTCATTTGGATAGAAATTTTACCTAATTATATGAGCTTGGGAATGTAATAACCAATTTTCCAAATATTAATTTCGTATTATTACGTCGACCGAATGTCCTTTACATTAAAGCCATAGCACAAACACTGAAAACAATATCTTGTGGAAGAATGTAATATCCACGGTCCAATTTAACATTTCCATATGTATTACTCACTGCAGCATTTATCAATTTTAGTCCGATGCTTAAAGAATTAAATAGAATTAACAAAGTACATTTAAGGCTCATATGCTTCTGTATTTGATTCAATATTAATTTTTTTATAAATTACTTTCTTAATAAAGAATAAGGTCTTCTCTGTTATAAAAAATTTATAAAACGAGTTATCCATATTTTTTATTTAGCCCCAGGAGAACTTTATGATCCTGATGTTTTTCAGGACGACTTTATGATCCTGATGTTGTTTATAAACTTTTCAAATAATATTCTCTTTGATCCAAATAAAAATAATAAACTGGAATATATATATATATTGTCCTGTCTGACAAACCATGCGCAGTTCAATGCAAAACGTATTATAAATTGACAACAGTTTTCAGTTTGCTTGAGCCAAACATAGGTTTTTATGGCAAATTTTATGTTTTTTAAAAATGTACTGGAAAACAAATAATATAATCGTAAATTTTTATTAGATAGAATTACGTTTGCACGAGGAACATTTAGCTTTGACAATCTACAAGAACTGTTTAAATTCGTAATATAAAAGTATCCGGCAATGTAAAATCAATTTAGTTTTATTTCCTTTTATATGTGCACTCCTGCATTGAACATTAAATTTCCACACAAAGTTTATCGAACAAAAGAAAATCATATATAGAAAACAGAAGACCAAACTACAGATAAAGAGATTTTGTAAATTGCGTCGTAAAATCTTTCATTTAATTAACTTGATTTCATTTCACCTAACAGACTGCCCGAAAAAAAAACATATATTTATTAAGAAATTAGAACGCTTACTTGCTAAAACTTGCTGAAACTTCTATTTATATTTATCTACGCTTCTTAAATTCTTGTTTAATGCTGTTTGTCTTCTCCAAGCGCTCTCCAGAGCCACTTCATGTCTCAAGTTTTTAGACCGTATTATCCAATGTTATTGCATTATAAAGTTGCGCCTCACACAAAAACCCTAAATATATACCAAACGGAGCAATAAAATGTATTTTCCCCAGTAAGTGGATAATATATTGAAATCTGGGCTAAACCGATATGCATTGAACCGAAAACCAATTTTATGTAAATTCCAAATAGATACAGGTACAACAAACAATTCCTGTAAATATCAAAACGTTTTTATCCGTTTATTATTTATATTTAATTATTAATTTAGGGCACGCAGATACAATGTGATGATTTGAATTAATTAAATAAATAATGAGCAGTTATTTATTCATAATTTTTAGTTAGTGATAAAAATTAAATGAAACGAAGGTTTGTTTGTTTAATTGGAGCAAAATAGACACGACATTCAGAAAAAATCAACGCAACCAATATTTTCATAAAAAATATAATTTGTAATTTATTAATAAACAAATATGTTTGGGCTTATTTTGTATAAAATTAGCCAACTGAAAAGTATTTAATTTCCCAATTAAAATGCTAATTTACGATTTTCGTGATGTATTGTATTACTACTGATAATAATAGTAATTTATTTACAATTATCGGAACAAGTTCCAAAAAACCATGTAGTGCTTATTTATTCATAAAATTATCTTTAGTAAATATTTAGATTTATTACACGATACGCAACGTATCAATAAAATTTCTATTGTTTAACTACATACCTAATACATTACATCGAGTTTGTGTGACATTTGAATATGTATATAAAATAATACAATAGAAATTTAATAACAGACCAGATGACATAAAACATAAACTGATGCCGCCGCCATAAAGTACAACTTTGAAGGAGAAGCCAGACGGTCTAATAAATAAAAATTGCCCCGAAAATTATTACCAATATTTCGTCCCCAGTTTTAGTCGCGTCTGTGGGGTAAGAAAAAAAAAGAAGCACGGTTATAATATCGCGACCCGGCTTATGAATAGGAACCATGAAATCGTTTGTCACAAGACATCTGGTTGATCTGGGGGTTGCACCCCCACCCCCCCAGAAAACGGTTGTGATTCATTTGGTTGCGCGACGATCTGAGCAGTTTATGGACCGAGAACCGTGTAATCTAGAACGACGAACACAATATTCGCATAGCCCCTATTAATTGCAAATGATTTTCTGGCAATTGAAGTAAATTTATGGTCTCGTCGCAGATAGAATAATGTCGTCTGCACGTAACCGACTTACTTAATCTATCGTATGTATTTAATTTAACGTCTTGCATACAAATTAGGGACGTTATTAATAACGCCACGGTATCGCGATGCGCCGTGAAATATGTAAATTTTTAACACAAACAAAGACGTATATTTATATCTTTGGATGGGCGAAAGGAAAATTATTCAATTGCTCCGAAAACTACAAACACGCTGACCGTGCCTTTTTAAATGAGCATGTTCATATGCACGACTCCGAGTCTATACCACCTAAATGCTCTTCAAATTTCAATATCCCAAATAATAACGCAGTAAATTTATATAAAACGCTGTGGTTGACATTTGATATAAAGGGAAAGTGGCAAGTAACAAAGCGTTTTTGTTTCTCGTCGTGAAATAATAATTTTCGATAGTATTGTCCACGTGTAAATGTGTTTCATTGCAGTGCTGCATTTTAAAGTAATTTTGTTCTAATGTTGTGTAATATAACAGTCATAAAAACAGGTCATTAATTAAAACAATAATTTGTGGTCCGATTTAAATTCTGATTCGTTAACTTACTGATTAGTATCAGTTCCATTATTTTCAGGAACAATTTACAGCAGCGAGTAAGCATTATTTTGATAACTGCTCAATAATACCATCAATACTTGGATGAGAATAATAATAAAATTAGTACCGGTAAACTCATTACATTACAATACATTCCAGAGGATCAAAATGTTCCTTATTCAAGGAGTAAGCCCATGAATTATTGTCAATTATGATAAGAGGGGTAAAATTCAACATAACAATAATAATATTCATAATATTTATATTTACTTTTTACTTTTAATTGTAAATAAAACATCTGGACCATAAAATGTAAACAACCAAGATAAATATTTACATTTATCATTCTTGTCGTAGTTTATATCCTTTTCTGCTGCAGAACAGTATCCATTAATCACTATTTCAGATTTTTTTCAATCATATCTGTCGCGCATCGAGTAATTTTTTGATGATTAATTATTTTGTTATATAACAGTAATTCAATTTTAATTAAATATTATATATCACTTAAATAAAACTTGAATTTAAACAAAAATGTTTGCTTTAACTATCAAATGAACAACGTTAATTAATCCATGGTTCAACAACATATTTTACAATGGACTAATAATTTATATTTTTTTATTTTTATGAAATAATTGTTTATCTGTGTTTTTCCTATTTTTTGTCTGTTTTTGAAATAATCTCTTTTCTCATTTCTTTTGTATTTGATACCAATTGTTTTAGAGATATTAAAAAAAGAACATTTACTGTAAACTAATATTATGCATTTTAAGATCCCTCTCAAATTTTAGTCAAATTCATGAATTTTAATGGTCAATAAAACAATTTTTTATATATTTTATATTAAAAAAATCTATTCTATCCGTATATCTATTTATGTAATATTAATGGAAAAAGAAATATACTTATCTCAATGTATAATAGTAGGAATAAGTATGGAAACTTTATTATGCCAAGTTATCACTATTTTTTATCCGGCTTTAGACAAAATGTGGTGGATTTATCGCAATCAGGGAAAACTAAAGCCGACCACTAAAATTAGTACTCGTAGTAACGTTAAAAATGCTCCAAAAACAGATAATCTCCGAAAAATTAACCCATCACTAGACAGAGCTGTTTTAAAAATCTGTAAAAGTGATGAAAATAATAAATGTGGAAATTTCGAAATAATTTGACCTTGATGTAACGGATAGAAGTGTCAGAAATCGTGTAATGAATGTAGGAAAAATCACCTATCATAGAAAAACCCGAAAAAGTTTTGTAAGAAAACATCTTAATGGAACAATTTATAGTATGGAATACCATTCTGGATGGTTCAAAATTCTAGTTTTGATTTTGATGGTAGAGAATATGTACGACTATGAAGATGAATGAAAACATGATTTCATGGTCAAAACATATCGGTACTCAAGTGGCCTTGACAGTTTCCAGATTTGAATCCCAATATAACCTAAACTATGAAACATTTTGGATCGCCGTTTAAGGACCCACACTAATATAAAAAATATCAAAGAACCGTTTGATATCGCCGATACGGAATGCGATCAAATTCAACAAGAACCTCTACAAAAACTGGTTGATTCCATGCCAAGAAGATGCCAAGCAATGTTGGATGTCCATTGATATACGACGAAATATTACATTAAATAATTGTGTTTATATTTTTCACAAAATAAAGTTTCCCTGACCCAAAAGTATATTTTTAAATAAAATATAAAATAAAGAAATACAGCTGTTAAGTTATGTTAAATCATAACATCAAAAAGTTTCCATACTTTTTTCCACTATTGCACACACAGTTTTTTATAAAATATTAAATTATTTTAAGTCATAAATCGAAATTCGTTTCCCATGAAATAAATACTTAAATTTTATTAAACGCGTTAAACTATGCATATACCTACATATATCGCAACAATAAATTATCGTAAACTAAATTATTGATAAAATTTCAATTAGCCACTCCTGTAAACAAAATTCCTACTGTTATATGTAAATTCGAACCAACCAGTATTTCATTCAATTTCACCACAACCGATATTAAAATTCGTATATATGAGAATGATGAACATATTCTATGTAATCAACATAACCACACTGCAGAAATTAAAGTCAATAATCACATAAAATAGATGATAGAGACAATGTATCCTTTATTGCTCAGATATGTGCCATATTAACATAATTACAGCTTTGTGATAACACTTGTGCGATAATTTATGCCTTCAGATATAGCTTTATGAGCGGTTGCTCTTTTTGTTTCTAAGTTTATTATAAAGCACTCATAATACGCTATTAAAATGTTAAGGTGTCGTAACTGTGAGTGCTCCATAACACTTTGTGTGCGTCTATTACTTACGCTTCACATTAATGGGTTATTTCTGGGACCAATATTTATACAACAACCATAGAACTATAGAGCATACACCGTTAGTATAAATCTGGTCGCCTTTCACGGACCCCGAACACAAAACAGAAGAAAAGGCAAAGGAAAAGATTCATACTAACCCCGAGCAACGCTGAAAACTACACTGTCCAGTAAAAACACGACCGCTAAAAGTTTAAGCACGGAAAAGTTTCGGAAGCAGAACGCCATCGTACGCCACTAAGTAATCAAACTTACACTTTGACACATAATTCAATAAGAGCACAACACTGCAAGCGTCCGATTACAGTTCTGCGAACGAGGGCCGGTCTCTAATTGAATGGGGCCCCATTAACGCGGCTTGCGAACATCTTTTTCATTTGCATGTTACAGAGACAATCAATGTTGCGTAATTCGAAATTCTCCACGTGGATGGACACCGAATACTGCGGGGTTGTTAACAAACGTCATTCATTGTTGTGGCATCTCCGTGAAATGATTTTCCATTAGGCAGTCTGAAACAAACAGAGGCTAATTAGAAACAAATCGTGTGTAATGGTGGATTGCACTATGACTCACGCACAGTTACACAATACAGATTTTGGTACTTTTCGTGTCATCTAAGATGTGGTGGTATAAAAAGTTGGCGATACAATTCGTATTAATACTAACCAGACGCACCTTTTGATACACATTTTTCATAGTTTATCCAAATGAAAAAATATTCTAGTATTTAATAATTATTCTGATGACAAATACATGATGCAAGGATATTCAGGCACCACCACAGATTCCTGATATCCCAAAAAATTAAGCAAATGAGTATTAAATATTAAAAATGTAATAGTAAAATTGTAATAGAAGAAATAAATATCAGTAAGAAATTAAACCAAAGGCTTAAAATTTGTTTCACAAAATAAATAAGTAATTTTGTTCCCACGTATAAAATGAAAAATAAATCATTTTTTAATATCGTGTTATTCCGGCTCTGCTTACTATCCAGATGATTTTCATCCAAAGTATCCTATAATTCTGGAAGAAGTTGTCTTAATTCATTGAAAGTATAAACACTGGGCTGGTGAGTCTATTTGTTCTTCAGTCCCATATGGCAAATCCATATGTCATCATTATTTGTAGTACAGAAAATTTCTATTTACATTTCTTGTAGGAAATTGAACACTCTACAAAAAAGGTATCTTACAATTTCTTGATATCTCTTACCGTTTAGAAGACACCGGAAGCCAAAGTTTGAAGAATTTAACAAAAGTTATTTTACTTCTAATTTTTATAAATCGTAGATATATAAACATTATAAAATGTGCAATATATATTTTTGTAGGCTCTACAAATTAATCTCTTATGATTAATCGATTACTCTAATCATTTAGAAGATATTCGCACTCGAATGCCAATGCGTACTGATTTTAATAGTTGGACATTTTATATATTTATTTATCTACGAAATTTAGAAGAAAAAAATAAATTTTTGTTAAATTTTTCAAACTTTGACGTCCGACATCTTTTAAACGATAATAGTTATGAAAAAATTGTAAGACATCTTTTTTATACAGCGTTCAATTTCCTACAAAAAATGTAAATAGAAATTTTGTGTACGATCAAGTAATGGCGAGATATGGATTTTGCCATATGGAACTGAAGAAAAAATGGAAACTGAAATGAGGAGGGCCTATTAAAATTAAGAGTACATCTTTGGATACCATTTTTAAAGGTGTCTAGAAACCAATTTTTTAGTGTGGGAAGTTAAAAAGAAAATAGTCGATTGTGGCCATCATGTATTCTGTCACTACCATAACATAAAATTGGTTTTATTATTATTTTTTCAGATCACCACATTTTACGTCTTCCACAGAAAATACTCTTTCACCTATTACAATATCATTTAGCTTAGAAGTATAATTACGGGAATAAAAATAAAAAAAACTCTGAAAAAAATTGAACAATTGAATTAATAACGAAAAAGTAAATAACCTCCAGATCCAAATAGCCGCTTTATTCTTGTTTTACCCATTCCCATCCAACGAATTCCATTTATTAGGCCTCACGGAGGTTGAAATCTTATTATTAGGGTCTATTTGGTGTAAAAAGGCTGAGAAATTCTTTTTCCTTTTATGTTATAAGTCAATTAGGAAGCAGTAACGGTGGTGTAGAGAGTGTAACTAATATTCTTCCTGGACGCCCGCATTGAATTCATCAAAAGAAGCGGGCGAAGTTATCGGCGAGTTCAGCTTGGATTATCATAAATTATTTGGAAACAAACGAAGTAATTAAGTTAATACAAAAATATTTATTAATTAATAATAACTAATTGTCGGTATGCATTTAATACTGTTTGACAATCGTTATCTACATACGTACGGTATAAACTGTGACATGTCACAGTTCGTGAAATGATTTAATCAGATTTAAACAACATGGCATGTAATGTCCGTATTTATAATGTAAACCGGTCGACACTGCATTTTTGCCAGTTATGTTTATTTTAACCAACAACTGTTTGTACCAAATAAATTGGTTACACTGAATCAAACCCCCCAGTAACTAGTCCAGGGTAATATTGGCTTGTATCTACGTGTTTATTGGCGCTATTAAATATAATGCAGTCATGCAACTCGCTGAAAATTGAGGTGTAGCTTCCTTATTATTAATAATTCATTTGCTTTAACTAGCTCATAAATTTTACTGAGATAATGTAATATAATGGATCTCTTGTATGTAGAGAAATGACCCATTTCATACGGGTCACGTAATACGAAAAATTCGTAACCAACCTCACATTGCACATTATGCCTATACTCGTGCTACGTATGCGTGTTATATAAATTAAAACTGGAAAAATCAATTCCTAGACGCTGCGTTCTGGTGACTGATGGTGGGAATTTGCTCAAAAGCCTAATTTCTTTAACCTCCAGGTTATTAAGACACATTAACAGTGATCCTGAAAAAAATCCAGGCGCACGACATTAACATGTTAAATATAAATTTATATTTTACGTGCATCCAAGTTGGATACTTTAGATTCATTACACACAGAGAGATAATCTCCGCTAAAAGTTTATGGAGGTACTAAAGTAAATGTGCAATTTAAACAAATTTTACTAGAGTAGTTTTGGCAATAAAATGTATATAACTATGTTACAGTATATAATATATTTTAGCCCATACTACACCCCCTTAAGTTTATGATATTTTTTAACACCCTGTGTAAATTATGTGCAAACTTTCCTAATTGATAACTTTAAATTTTAGTATTAATTGGTGCAACTTACAATTAATGTTTAAATATACAAATATTATATTAAGATTTAGTGTGGGTGTGTGGGGTTTATTTTATAAATTTGTTTGATAATTCTAAAACAAAACTACTTATTGTTAGTTCAGTAATGAGCATTAGCAAAGTTTCAACTTTACAGCCCGTTGCCTAATATAACCACCGGATATATTTTGTAATAACGAACTACAGAAACGGCAATAATCCGGTTTTTATTAAAGAAACATCCGATAATCTATTAGAAACATATTCCAATAACCACCGCATTAGGACTTTGCAAATTCCCATTTCGATGTTTACTCACGCACTGCACATAGTACATTTCAAATATCGCATTAAATTATGCAAATAATCATAACCGAAACAAGTTAGCAAAACAACTAGACGAAACGTAAATATTTCGTGATTGTGGCGGAACGGGGGCACCGTGTGCCAGATTCGACGGACGAAAACTGATTTTAATTTTAATATATTCTGAGTGGGGTTAGCGGCAAAATTTGCTTTCGCTGCCTCATATCTGATAAACCGCTATCCCTGATGTCATTCTTTGCCATAAGTAGTTCGCACTAATGAACACTATTATCACGAAAGTAGCCAACCCCTCTGCATGACGTCGTAAAATATTGAGTAGCGAGATGAAGCGTCAGATATCACCCCCTCGATGTTATTGCTGATAAAATTTAAAGGGTGGTCTCGCCAATCTTTTTCATCCTAAACTCGTTTCAATAATAGATGAAGCGGTTTTTAAATCGTTAATCTGGCTAGTTGACAGTACCGCTAGATTTAACCAACTTCACTTGTCAATATGTGTTCTTTTGTGTTAACAGCTCCTGGTGGCTTAATTGATGTTCAGATTTTAGCACCACCAGTTACATTAAACACATGTATGAAAAATGTATTGCCAACAACTTAGGAGCTGTTATAATAATTTTTTTCTAAAGTTTATCCTGAAGAAAATACAGCGTCTCAAATTAAAATTTCAAAAATTGTTTCTTTTTCATATTTCTTCACCTTTGGTCCAATATCTTAAGATACATACCCACAATTCAATGTAATAAATTTCTTCCATATTGCTATAGTGGTGTAAATTTTGAACGGTTCTCCTATTTTTCTTGTCCTATTTTGTACGCTGCTGAATATTTTTTAAAACTAATCAGAATTTCAGATTCTATATTATCAAATCGATAGTATTGGACAAGCCCTTACTCAACAAAGTGATATTGACACTTTGGTGGCATGGTGTCAGAGTAACAACCTCCAGCTAAATGTAAAGAAATGCTTTATTGTAAGTTACAACGAACGTAAATTGCCAGTCAAATTTTCATACAACATAAATGGATGTGTACTGGTAAGGAAGGATTGTTGTAAAGATCTGAGCGTTTTATTTGACAATGAATTATCTTTTGCGCCGCAAATAAGCATCAGCTTCCTGATCTTGGGATTTGTCTTACAACACTGCAAATCGCTAAATTCTCAAATTGCATTACAGATTATGTTTTCTGCACTAGTACGAAGCAAATTGAAGTATTACAGAATTATCTGAAATCCCATTTACACTGCCATCAAATTAGCCTGCTCGTAACACCGATCACAATTGCTGCAAGAACATTCTATGAACTCATTGCTAGTAAGAAGAGAAAATATGTCAGCAAAGTTACTTGTCAATATATTACATGGCAAAATTGATTATTCATATATACATACTAGCTAACATTCGATTTAACGTGCCACAACTTAATTCCAGAAGCAGAGTATCTCTACCAAGACATAGAACCAATGTTCTACTAAAAAGCCCAGTTTTCCAAATATGCAGGAATTCTAACAAATATTGCGACTTTTTAAATGTCACAGTCTGATCGAGAATTGTCTCAGAAATCCAAAAATGTAAAAATATGCGGAGTATTCCATTTAAAAATTCTAAAATGGAACCATTTCCGGTGAAACCGGATGTGACCGAAAAGGGAAAGATATTCCAAAACTCCGTCTCTCCATACCATTTACCTATACCACTCGGTATATATTACTCTTAGAATATTTATTCCTAATTTTATGTTAAATTCTTTTACTATTATGAATTTTGTTTCTGGTTGTCCATTTATTTTTTTAAGTAATATAAAATTATAAATTGTGTCGTTACATTTATTTTAACTGTATCCACCAAGAACATCTAAGTTACAAAAGCAGTTAATTACAAAAATGGTGTATAATAATTTCTCATTAAAAAAATATTCATCATGAAGCAAGTTACATCTAATTATTTTTACACATGCAACCAAAGAAATAGAGTGTTCAACGTCCCTTTCTGCAAACAGCGAAACAGGGACAAGACCAAATGACATAAATGCCATAAAATGAAAGGCATTAACGCACTAAATCATTTTATGTCACGTTAAAAATTACGAAACACCGAAATTATCTCCATCTGATATTTTAAACTTGTGCCATTTTTAATAAAAAAGGCCGTGACTGTTTCAGATATTTAATTTGATGACTTTGAAACTTCGAAACTCGGTTATAAATCTTAAATCGCACGGTTGAGGTTAAAAGCGTGATTTTTATTAAGAAACCAAGTTTTTCCGAGTCTCCGTAGCCAATACGGAATATTATTTAATGTACAAGAACTGAGAAAGATGAGGTTTAATGCTGAATCGGGAGTTTCCCCGCTGCGAATTAAATTATGTACATTTTATTATCAGACTTCTACCTTCTTGTACTCCTTTTTCGGATTTTAATTGACTCTTTTAAATTACCATTTATACGGCAGCTTATTTAAAATAATTAGCTAATTGTTTCTGTTGTTTAAATTTAAATTTATTTTTTGTTGTGTTTAAATTGTTTGTTATATTTTTTTTATTTATTTATCTAACTATTGTTTCGCACGCCATCCTCATATATCAACCGAAACACAAAAATGTTGAACCGTTTCGGAGGTCTTCAATAAAATTTAATTAACTTTATAAATCAATCACTGCAATGCACTGTAGAGAAAACAATATTTTAATTGGACAATAAACTGCAGATTTTTATATGTATTTTTTATCTATTTTTTGGTGGGTTTTGGTACTTTATTTTTTCAGTAATTGTTGCCACAAACACTTAAATTAAATTGCGTCGCGCATTCAAAAACAAGGAGTGCAAATTACAAGAAAATATGGCTATTATAAATCAGAAATGTACACAAGGGTAAACATAATTCTCCAAAATAATGAGCTATAATAATTATTTTTTGTAAACGTAGTTCCTTATGAAACATAATTATTTTATGATTTCATTATATTTTTGATGAGGTTCAGGTACTAATTAATTTTATAATTTATTTTTAAAACATTCACGAGATAGACAAAGATTTTCGTTCATTAGTTTTTGGTAAATTATCACATTTACATTTTTTGTCATAAAGAAAGCAGTCCCACTACTATATAAAACACTTCTTTCTTTTACAGATAACATGAAAAAAAATCAATGATGAAGTATAGACAGGTTATAATTTTAAACTACTTTTACCTTGAAATGGACTGATTTGTCAAAATATTTTGTAGTTGTTTAGAAGCCGGTTACAACACAATACAATTTACAAAGTAGTTTTTAGTACCTTCAACTCGACGCCATAAATCCGCCTTCCAATCCTGTTAATTGTCTTAGGAACGAACATGATAGAAAATTGAAGTTGAAAACTATTTGTTACAGCTAAATCGAGCTTAATGAGAATCGGATGTATAACGTTTGAAATTGTTGGTAAATTGATTCGGGCAACTCCTTATTCCGACAGAGCCAAATTCAAATCGACATTACTTATAAAACGTAAAAGAACGAACAGACATTGCTTTGACAAAACTGCTTAAAAATGTCCAATCAGAGTTATTGTCCGTACAAAAACTTTACTAAGACTTTTAAAATGAAGACATCAAATTTTAATGTTTGTGGGTTATGAAAGAGATACGCTTTTGCTGTTACCACTTTTATTAATTATAAAAAATTCATTACAATCTCAGAAGTGGCGTTTTAATGACTTTTTAATTGAAATTTAAGCAGCATTAATGCATATTATGTGCCCGGAGATTCTGATGTAACTAAATAAGTAATAAAAAAATATGAAATTGTTTAAGAATTCGAGTTGCTTCTCAACATATTAATACCCGTTAACGATATTTTTACGGTTTCGTCACTCTTCTATTTTATGGCGGTTTAAGAGCTTAAATTTCATTAAAATATTTAATGTTTTTTCAAAAGAGGTTTTTATGTGGGTAATGTTCTGTTATATTAAATTTAGTCGTGGTACTTTGTATTGGTAATATTATATTAAGTATGTAAATTTACAAAATTACTTTTTAATTATATTTGAAAACGTATAAAAATGCCAGTAATGTACCGAGTCGTTTGATTATTGCTTACACATTAAATATTAAAAACAACAACGGGTTTGAAAGTTCCGTTTTGTCTTCGGTAAATATTTAATGTAAAACCGTAACCTCCAGTGTTGCTAACAAAACGTTAGACAGCAATCATGATTATTTGATCGATGAAATTACTGAAAATATCTGGGTGTAACATACCCACAAAATTAGTTACGATGATCAAGAGCTTTGCCACACACATACTCTGACTTGTGGCTTTTATAATCTAAGTGATTACGGCGCTGTCAGATAAAAGTTTCGCTTTACAAAAATAACCAATTTATCGTCTATTCCAGTAAGTGGAGATGAAACGATTTTAAACGTTAGCTGCCATCGAATGGCTTTACATTCGGGAATTAATAATTTCACACAGCTGTTGATTGTAACTTTTAATTCTGAAATATATGCAGGGGTCCCATTTAATTTTAGACGTTTAAGTGTGAAACATATATAAATGTCTTTAATGTCCAGGTAGTGGGTCATTAATAAAATTTTAATTGCTCCTGTTTTAAACAAAATTTATTTTATTACACCCAATATTTAAAATTTATAATTACAAACGTGTTGTGTTATTAAACAAAAAGCGATTAAATTGAGTGATTAATGTGTATGTATATCGAATTTGGTGTGGTTTTGTGGAAATTGATTTCTTGTAAACTATAAATTATTATTGTAGATAGTTATGTATAGATATATTTTAAATATATCTATGTTTGTAGTTAACATGCATGTTAACGCATGTATTACACAATATAACCATAAAATGTAACACATAGTTTGTACTTGAATTTATTATAAAAAAAATAAATCAACCATTATCAGTAATTATTTTAATGAATTGTTTTAACACTGCACATATAAATTAAAAGGAAAATTCAACAACGAATAATTTTTCTGAAAATGTATATATATGTACACTTTTGTGTTTGAAACTTTGGTAGTAGTGGTTTATTTGATTTTTAGAAAGCTAGATTAAGTAATAGAAAAAGTCTGGGAAGTTTCAATGCATTTGATATATTAGATTTTAAATCATTACTTTCAATGTCGTAGTATCGCTAAAAAATAAGTTATGTATAAAAATTTTAATTATAATAAACTGTCGCTCATATGTAGAGCAACAAATTAAAAAAACAATCATTTTATCAAAAAAAAAAAATTTCCAGATATTAATAACTTAATTAACATTTTTATCAAGACAAATTAATATTGCTAAAGTTGCTGTATATATAAGTGATAATGTATATTTAATATTTACAGTTATTAATTAAATTTTTCCTTTTATTTAAATTGAAACTTGATCTCTAGAATCAAATACTGTTTAAATATATGTTTACATTTTATATTTACATTTTATATTACACGGATATATTGGTGATAAACAAAATTCTTAGTATTTTATTTGTAAACATATTTATATTTTACATTTCCGATAAATAATTTAAAAATTATTAATATGAATAAATAACATAATGCTTGTTTTAATTTACAAAATATATATGCAGTCTACCACTCAATTAATTAATTTTGCCACTAATTTATTTGTAATAATATTGTAAAAATGATTAAAAACAATTCAGTTTTCATTCAATACATAATATCAGTACATCGACCATTATTCTGCCATTCAATTAATAATAATTTAATGACTGCAAATATATGTGTGTAGATTAGGAATTATTAAATGTTTAAAAAAACATTTTATTTTTAAGTAAATTATAATATTAATTTATAGTATTTATTTATTATTGAGTTAATGAAAATAGTCTCACTGTATTGTTTTAATATAATATATATTCTGACAACATTACCGGTATAAACTAAATTAATATGTATATACTGATATTAATAATGCACTTTGTAAAAATTAACTGTACATAAATTTTGATTAAAGGACATTACAGTTGACTTAATATTTATGATAGGCTAAATATAGATAACTCGGGTTAGGTTAGGTCGGGGATTTAACATTTATTTATATAAATGGAAAGTTCCAAAAATAACTATAATCAAAATCGATGGCTCATTAATTTATAGATTCGGATGATATCACGGAAGTATTTTCTATTCAAAGGGCGGGCACGAAGGAAACTATGATATAAAATTCAGCGTGCAGTCTATTTCAAATTGAAATCGGATAAATTATCGTAATTCGATCTTGTTTTCAGAAACAATTTGGGTTGAATTAATATCCTTTGCATGTCTGTGTCACAGTAAGTTATCCTTTGAATTCGCCGTTTCTTCCGATAAAAAGGAATTCTTTACTATTAAAGCGAACAATATGTGCCAATCAAGCAAAGTTTGCCTGTCTTCCCGAACAATATATGGAATAACAAAACTAATGGATTAGTTTAATCGAGTTTTTAGCATATAATTACGTTTTCGGCGGAGTATAAAGCTATGTCTGACGGTTTTCATCCCCTGTCCGTTTGATAAATTGTTCAGCACGTAACAACTTCTCGCCAAAGCCGGAATGATAATTACGCGAGCAATTAAATAAATGTTAATGCGAGGCACTAATACGTCGATAATAAAACAAACCGAAACCGAAAATCCTTCCAGAACCAATTCGATTGGTCAACAACAATGCGCCGTCGAATCAGAGATGCATCAATTTCTAAATATAATGGTGAAATGAACTGCTCAGAATGGACCGCGGTCAACAATTGAACTTGAATCGGTTTATTTCACTGAAGCCTGCAAATGGTCAAGACTTAAGTTTCAATTGCTTTGTTAGTCGAGGACTATTCAAATGCAATTATTTATGCAATAATAAATTTAAATTGTAGGGAGATTTGTGAAATAATAGGTTTTTTTTATACATTCACAATTCCATTTGTGCAAACTCTTTGTTGGAAATAACCAACACACAAAAAAATAATTGATTTTGCTTCCACTTTAACGTGTATTTCAATTTTATACTTAATACCTACAACTAAGCAGTAGTTAACGAGAGTTTTAACTTTCCAGTCGCAATTTTTGTAACGAATTTTATTTTAATTTTCTGCGAAGTCTTCATTTATTTAATCATATACGAAGTAGCAGTTATATGAACATTCTTTTTGTGTGAGCCCTTTTAATATCTGATTTGCATACAAAACTTAATGAGAAATGTGTTTTTAATAATATGATATAGATTATTGTATACAAACAATAATTTCCACAATCAGCTTTAAATAATTTGGGAACATGTAATTAATTTTATTTGCAACACAAATTATTAACGATTATAATTGCAACATGTACATAAGGTCAGATAAATTTTGTGTAATGGTTCATTAAAATTGAATGATGACAAATTTGTTTTCGGATATAAAGATGAAAATTCAATTCCATTAAATAGAATTTACTGGTTTTTAACGAAGCCGTAATTTTTATTGGATTTAAAATTGTTTATCTTCAGTAATAAATACCAATACGTGTCAATTCAAATTTATATAGTATAATTAAATGACTTATTGACAGGGGCCCACTTTTGATTTTTATTTTGTTAATAATTTCATTATGTTGATCGATCTGCTTAACATGAATAAATAATCATTAATTTTGCAAATATGTCTCGACGGAACGAAACAACATTTAAATAATTTGGCTTGTAAATGTTTGGAGATTTTAAGCCAGCATAAACGTCACAATCTAAAGTAATTAAGACAACGAAAGTCCCTAATGGAAATACTCCTCAAATTTAAATAATATTTAATATAACGAACTTTGGCTTTTGAACAAGTTGTCACCACGAGATAATACTTGATTAATCTAGGAAAGATTATAATGTTACATGTGTCTCAGCAAATTGCACGGAACTGTCTTCAGTGCTGTTCTTAATCAAGAGTAAATTCCCGTTTGTTCTGTCAACCAATCATAAAACTTGAAGACAAATAAAATAGAGCGACGTCGCACAACACAAACGAGATTCGCCCCATGATTTTGCTTAAGCCCAGTTAACAAAACAAATACACGTTCCCGTTTGACAGGACAAAATCTATTAAGAATGCAATTTAGTGTTAATTCTTTTTTTCTTTTAATTCTAAATGATTCGATGAATGAGCAATTTGTACGCTTTTGGTGGAAAATTTTCAATTTCGAAAACACCAACCGTTGATAATAATGTGAAACAATGCTTTAAACGCATAGTTTTGACGTATAAATTTTTGTTTCACTAAATAATCGACTCTGATGAAATTCCGTGCACCAAAATGTGTAAACATCAAAGAGCAACTGATAAAAAATCATAATGCTAACATCCAGCAACGATTCATAGCTCATTTGATACGGATATACATATAGAAATGATGCACTATCGATTCGGCTTAATTAAATATCTCTAGACTGGAAAATATATGACATATTTTAATTATTTGCCAGTCGGAAGTATAAAATTGTTTTCAATCGTTAATAACTTCGCTGATTAAATTATTTGTCCATCATCAAAAGTAGTTGGGAACGTGACGTTTGATGCTTTATCCATTATGTCCGAAATATACAAGGCTCTTGTTTATGCGCTATATTATTTTATAACCGGGCTTTTGCAAATTTCACGCCAGAATTAAATTGTGCATATTTGTCAGGGCTCTATACACAGACTGTAAATTGTAGGTAAACTTCATAAAATCCGCCATTAAATGTGGAATAGGAAGTTTTATGGTGCGGATGTGCTAAATGCATTGTAAAAACGACAGTTTAACAATTATTGTATTCCATACGTTCAAATTATTGTATACATACACTACCCATTATAATTACCCTAAATTGGGTGCAGTTTAAGAGGTACAAATTCGATGAATTCTTTTAATAAAAAATATTTCAAAATTTAAATTCAGTATTTGCCATACGTTAAATTAATGACCAAAAGGTTGAGTGTGTTTTGATTGAAACTGTAAATCACATCGGCATACCCATTTCCACTAATCACGTTAATTTGCCCTCAACAGTTAATCAACTTGATTTTTTTTTAAAATATACGTGCATACGCTGATGTTCTGCCGTTACTGTTCCGGTGCAAATTTTTATTTATATGCTAGCAAAAAATTTATGATTGAGTGGATCAGTTTCATCAGTAAAATATGTTTTTGTAGTCGCGTATTCGCAATTTCATGGGTTTTATTCGTTGAATTTCGTTAGTAACAGAAATATCGAAGTAAGTGATATTGCTAAATAAATAAATTTATTGTTATTTTATTTAATTTGAATAATTGAATGTGAATTCAAATTCACTTATTTACTGTAACTTTCAATAAAATAATTGTTTTGCCTATTAGGACTTAAACGATAATTAGTAAGTTATATCTAGTTTAAATATAGTTTAAACCTTAGTAAATAATAATTAGACACAACGCTACTAAATATAACATATGAAAAATGAGATTTCTATTTAAATAATTACTATACATAGTTTATTACAATAGCTATGATTAAAAAAATGTCATTATAATAAATAATTAATGGATATCGTTAAATTGGAGTAACTAATAGGTAATTTGAATATGGTAAAAATGTCTATTATTATTGTCTTTTTTATTTCGCCATTTCATCTAGATGATAAATTCCAGCTGTAAAAAATTCAATTTTTTTTTTATTTATTTCATTAATATTTTCAACAACAAATAATTCCCACATCCCAAGTATTACAATCTACATCGTTAGTTTATTGAATTACGAATACCTTGGTAAATCAAGATTAGATAAGAAATAAAAATATTACCATAGAAGAATAAACGAATATTTAATTTTACTACTATTTAAAGAGTTTTGACATAAACTTTTATGTTTTCTGTTTGTTGATCACGTATTTATCAGATCAGATAATTATCTAGTTTTAATGGGAAAACAAACAAATGACTGAAGATCAAATGAATCCTAATTGTACTTGGAAATTAAAATTAAACATTTTTTA
Source organism: Aethina tumida (assembly GCF_024364675.1). Taxonomy (NCBI): domain Eukaryota; kingdom Metazoa; phylum Arthropoda; class Insecta; order Coleoptera; family Nitidulidae; genus Aethina; species Aethina tumida. The sequence continues at coordinate 46,801,789 of NC_065435.1, read as the reverse complement.
AGGTAATTTGAGTATAGTAAATGCAAAAATCATATTATTATAATTATTTTTTTTTTTAATTTCTCCATTTCACCTAGATATTAAATTACATATGTAAAAGTTTAAATTTCTTGTGCTTTCAGTAATTTTTTCAACAACGAATAAATCCCGCATCCCAAGTTTAATAATAATAAATAAAAATGTTATGATTGAAAGAATAATAAACGAATATTTAGATTTACTACTGTGGAAAGAGTTTCGACATGAACTTTTACTTTTTCTGTTAATCATGTATTTATGAAATCTTTCAATTTGATCATCGGTTAATATCTAGATTTTATGGGAAGACAATCAAATGACTGAAGATCAAATGAATTCTATTGTAATTGTGCTATTTGAACCTGAAAATTAAAATTAAATATTTTTTAGGTTCAGTGTGGTGAATACAAAAATCATATTATTATTATTATTATTATTATTATTATTACAATTTCTTTTTTCTTTCATTTCTCCATTTTACGAAGTTATTAAATTACATCTGTTCAAATTTTATGTGCTTTCAGTAATTTTTTCAACAACAAATAATTCCCACATCCCAAATTTTACATTTGAAATCGTTAGTTTATTTAATTACAAACATGTCTAATTCTGGTAAATCAAGATTACATAAGAAATAAAATGTAGTAATATATTTATTACTGTGTACCATGCTTCAACATTTCCGTTTTCTATTAATCTTGATCATCGATTTAATTATCTGGATTTTATGGAAAGACAAACAAATTTTTTAGGATAACTTGAAGTGGCGAATACAAAAATTATATTATTTATATTCCTTCTTTTTTAATTTCGCCAAATCGTCAAACATTATACAAAATTTGAATTTTCTACAGTTATATGAAGTATCATCGTATAATTGGATCTACAATTGACATTTCTAACGAAATATTATTCATCTAAATCTAGCTCTTTACATATTTCTGTATCTATATTTTGTTAAGGAATTATAAAAATTTCAAAATAATATCTAATAACCGTGATTATAGTAGAATAATATTTTAAATTTTATAACTCCCAAAAGTTTTATTAAGCAATAATTTTAAAAAATTCTAAAACAAATAACTAACAAGATACGAATTATAACCCAAATATGAACTCCAAACAAAAACAAAACTTAAATACTGCCGAGCGAAATTAATAGGGCGTTCCAAGATTTTTGAAGTTGTGTGCATACCGTCGAACAATTAATCAAACCGCAAGGAATACACAGTTCGCAGAAGTTTTCCAGCAAAATTTATCGATTTCCCCTTACGTAATTTACGTTCGTCCATAAAATGTTCCAGTACCATTGGACAGCACCGGCTTAAATTATTTTATTATGCATACAATGTTTCTATTACTTTCTCAAACAGCGCATTCATCAGACTTGAGTAACGTTCCCCAATAACAGAAACCTCTGATTTCTGAACAATAAATTTCGTTTAATGTTTTCTTTGTTAGCATCTATGATTTATGACGTTCATTTCGAAAACCATGCAAAAAGCATGTTTATAGCCTACAGCTCGGATATCCATAAACAAAAACTAGTGCAAATATTAACATTTTGCCATTCGGCTGTGAGTGTCTGTGTCTCAATCAATGCGACAGACTTTGTGGAAAGCCATTTTAACGTCAACGTAATGAAATTAATTCGTGACAACATCACTAATTTCCATCAATCACAATCAATTTTCAATTTATCTCAGTCGTTAGAACTACAGTAGACACTGGGCACTATAGTGTGTGTGTGTGTGCAGTTATTAAGTGCGATTAAAAATATCTCCTCATAAATTACTCGGAATGAATTGAGAGGGTGTGTTCTATTCTACACGTAGGGTTATTAAATTCGGTTTTATCATGTTGTAAGTGCCAGTTTTAATTACATTGATTACACAGTCTACTCCAGTTAAAAGCTTTGTCGTTTGCAATTTGAAATAATGTTAAATCAATCACTGTCAATTGCAACTTTTGTAATTAAAGTGTGAAATGTTGAATGACTTGCAAATTACGCAGTGGTTTACAAAAGAAACACAATTACAATGTACTTAAGTTAAAAAAATAATAATAATAATAAATGTAGCATTTACTTAATTTATGTAAATGTTTATATATATATATATATATATATATATATATATATATATATATATATATATATATATTATACATATATTATTCATACCGTATATATGTATATATATATATATATATATATATATATATATATATATATATATATTATACATATATTATTCATACCGTATCTTTGGAGGCCAAGATTACGAACTAATTCCCAAACGCCTGTGCCGAACGTGGCCGTTAAAAAAAATAATTAATCGCCTGTTTGTCTTAATTATACTATGCGTGGACGTGGATCGGTAAGAAAACACAGACAGTAATAAATGATTGCGGTCGTTTCCACCTCTCTCGTTTGCGAACATTTTCTGGTGGCTTTTCCATTACACCGGTTGCACATGGAGTTCAACTTTTCAGCCACCGAATTTAATTTGAATATCTTATTTGTCTGCGGGTTTCTTAGTGTTTAATTATGTTTTTTCGCCTTAATCTTTCTCGGCGTTCCGTGGCCACCCATAAAAACCGGGAATGGGATGGATAACGTAAAAATTAGGTTTTTTCTTCTCCACGCCGACCCACCGACATCCAGTGGTATTAATGAAACCGGCGGAACTTTTCTTTTTTTATAAATACGATTTGTAAACACAAAATCACCCGTAAATTTCGCCACGATTTCCAGTTAATGCGGCGACGCTAATTATAATAAACAATATTATTAATGAAGCGAACGTCGAGAGTAATTAGTATTATCCACCGTCATATTATTTTAATGATAATACGTGCGTTTGTATAATGATAAATACTTATTTAATTATATGTCGGCTCAATTCCAGTGTCCGATTCGTTAATTTATTATTATCTAGTCAATTTCATAGGTTTTCTCTGAATAAATTTTCAGTGGTAAAATTTTCCATAGAATTCGAAAATGTTAAGGGTCATTAAAAGTTTTTGTGGTATCCGCAAAAAAAGTAATGTTTATGCAAATTGCACCTCATTAAGCCACATATTGGTCTCTAAAACCGACTTTTTTATGGGTAATTGCTCTATTTTTTTTAATTACAGAGGTAACAAGGAAATTGAACAGAAAAATACCATTATTTTTTTTTTTTTTTTCAAAACAAATCTTCCATAACTTGATGGTATAGAGGACTCTTTGACGAACATTTTGAGCCCATAAATATAAATCTAGTATCAGCTATTCGATAAATACAGTAATTTAACCACCAAAGTGTATTACACTACGTTTTGTAGATTTTATGCTGAAACTGCATACAGTCTTTCCAATATCCTGATACCTTATTTCTACAGTAATTAAATTTCGGTGAAAATGTTCTCCTTGTTCATTATTTTCAGATCCTATATTAAAAGTAGATATATTTTTGAAGACACGTAATGCGTAGTAGTCTTAAAACTAGTAAATCTTAACATTATATACATAATTATCGGCTCTCTCGTTTTTCAAGAAAATCGTGTACTATCGCGTTCATAAGTGGTCTGCCACTTCAATGACGTCAGGCCGTAAACGGTCACATTCAGTATTACCGTGCACTGCCGACTCGATGTGGTGGGGAGTCGGCACTGCCGAGACGGCAGATACAGAATGTGACCGTTTACGGCCTGACGTCATTGAAGTGGCAGACCACTTATGAACGCGATAGTACAATAGCCTTAAATTATAACCAATATCGTGAGTCATTTTTATTTTATTTTCTCATAAATTCGTATTTTTCTGCGCCTACTTACAACTGTGAGGGTTAAATATTTTATAAAACTTCAAAAAAAAAAACTGTTTAGCAGGAAAGGTGATAAAATATTAAAATGCAATAACATCTAAATCTTCAATTTTTTATTATGGGCCAGATTCATATAGAAAAGAATGACGTAACTCTACTTGCTACATAAGAACTGGATATTCAACATTCATGAATTTACTTCGAACCCTTTTTCTACAGGCCGAACTAAACCCTTATTATATTCTGATCTTACTCATTGGGATGGTAATCTCCAACAGAAGGAGAATTAGTTATACCCACCTTGCAAATTAGTAATTATTGTACGAATGTATGCAAAAAAAACAGGAAAAATGGATATTTGAATTAATTTTTGTTACAGCACAAAATAAGGAAAATGTATAAAATGTGATACAAGACAGAATTTCAGTAAAATGGTCAATTAAAAAAACTAAATTACCATAAAAAATATTGTCATTAGACATAATATTTCAAAAATATGATATTTTATTTTTTTAAAAAAACAGTTTTCAAAATAAAATTAATTAAAATCTTACTATAGAAAAATTTTCGCGTGATTTCTCTTATAAATTTTACTTAACATTCCTGCATTCATTAATAATTTACTATTATCCATTAATTATAATAATCTGTTATTTGCTGATGATTTCAAGATTTTTTGTTCTGTCAATTCTGTCGTCGATTGTGAAGATTTACAAATCCAAATTGTAACAAATATTTTAAATTAATGCAATTAAATCATGAATTTTGAAAATATTCATAAAAATTTGAATTTATTTTGTTATAATAACAATTTTTTAACAATATTTTCCTTTCATAATCTTGCTCATGTCACAATTTAGTATCGTGATATAATATTTTTCAACGGGTTTATATAAAATGAATCTCATTTTCTTTCACAATGTTTATAATTGAATATTTTTTGTTTGGGGAATTTGATTTGATATTTGAATTTAGTTGCAAATGTTGGTAGTTCTGTTTTTCATAACTTATCATACTAGCGCCATCTACGGCTCTACATTACATACATAGTGCATCTCCTTAGTTGTGTCTTCTTGTATAACTATAACCAAAGAATTAACAGCTGAGTTTCAATATATTTACTTTTTTTGTTTTACATATATTTAATGATATTTCTGAAATAGATAATGAATTATCTCAAAATTCATAGATTTATGGACTTAAATGGATAAATTTAAAATATTTATTGAAAAACTATTAAAATCAGTACACATTAGGATTTGAATGCAAGTATCTTCTAAATGGTTAGAGTAATCGATTAACCACAAAAGACCTTTTTTGTAGAGCGTTAAATGTCCTATAAAAATATATGGCATTTTATAATATTTATTTATCTATGAATTATAAAAATTAAAAGTATAACAGAAATATTAATTTTTTTTTTTAAATTTTGACGATATCTTTTAAACGGCAAAAGCTATGAAAAAATTTAAAATATCTTACAATTTTTTTATGAACGACTCCTTCTTTTGTTTGGAATCATTAATTAACATTAAGATCCGTGGATGCATAATTTATAGAAGGTAGCTGTGAACAATGTTAGTACAACAAGGAGAATAATAATGGGTTTAGTTTTCCCTTACAAACTTTTACACAACATGGTGCATTGTCCCAATTTATTAGAACAGCTTAATTTTTTAGTTGTTCGCCAGAATAGTAGACATAACCTTATGTTTTATACCAATTCGGCGAGACCAAACTATGCATTAAACTCCCTCTTTCAACAATGTGTAAAAACTATCCTTACTTTAATATAAATAATTGTTCTCTCCAATTGTAATAAGTAACTTTCAATTTATTTGAATTATATTTCTTTTTATTTTTAACTACATTGTTGGACAAACAGGCAAAATGAAATCAATAAATTCAATGTAATTAAAGAATATGTTCTGGATTAATTAGTAATTCAATTTATTTGTAAAATAATTTTATTCAACCCCCCCCCCCCCCCCAAAAAAAAAAAAAAAAAGATGTACTTTAAAATCGTTCCCATGCAGTTTTCCGTTCAGCAAGTAAATCTTTTGAGCAAAGACACTTTAAGGGGAATAAAATTTTAATCCATCCACTGAACAATTAACTGAAATTGCACTAAAAGCCATTAAACAAATCTTTACGCATCAGCTTAAAAATCATTTAAAATTAATACCTTTTAATGGAAGCATATTTTTTAATTACTGGGTTCATGCACGACTAGAACCGAACCGCAAACGTGAAAGACGAAAATAGATTATGTCAATGTCGAAAGTGCTTTCGGCCAAAGTGCAAAGACCCACACGTCAATTTCCTTTATTCCGTAATCTATTGTTTTCGGATTTTCCATTTTTAATTGGACATTTCTAATTAAAATGACAAAGGACCCGGCGACCAAGAGCGCTTTTCGGCCAAACACAACCGGCGCGAGCTTTCATCAATTTAAAAACACGATTACATATTTAAATTTGCGCGGACGTTAATTCGGTTCTTGCAAACACTAATTAAATTGTTTATGCGCATAAATGTACAATTCTAATAAAATAAATACATGGCCGGGGTCTGTGGTTCCGTAACTCTTCGTCCGATGCGTTATAATTACAATATCAATCTTGTATTTGCGCCCGATAAATTAAATTGGAACCTTGATATCGGGAGTCTGTTTATTTAATCAGGAAAATCCATTTGTTTATTTTATTCGAAACGCTACTGAAATATTTCTGTATTGAAGTTACCGTGTTTTCATCTTAATTTATGGGTAATAAAGTTTACGTACATATAAATACGAAATATACTTATGTATTTCAGTCTAGGTCGGAACACGCAAACCCACCATAGGCAATTAATGTTCGCGAACACCAATAATTCAACTGGCATTGTACATACGTGTACTTGTAATTAATTTACATATTGTAATAATAATACTTAAATTTCATACATGCCTTCAAATTAAACATACGAAATCCCGGGAGGTGAAACATACGGGCTCGCCACACTAACTAATCCAACCCATCAAAGCACTTTTACTAACGACGAACGAACTTTGCTCAACACACATTTAATAAAACAATAGATTTATATTCGTTATTACACCACCGGACGTCACAAAGTTTTATACAAAGTTATCAATAATATTAAATATAAAATAAAATTCAATGTTGGCCTTTCTTACTTAAGTTACGCTTATTAGTGTGGCTCTGCAATCGCCGTAGAATTTAATTTAAAAGCCGCTGAATCGGCGCGAACGGCAAAGAAAAACCTATTTGACGACGTGGCCCTAATTACCGGGCCCAATTCTCAGTTTCAAAGAGGATTTATATATTGAATTACGTTGGAAAGTCGCAATTTATTGGTGTTTCCCGTTCGCTTTACAAAAACAGTTACGTGCCGATGTAATAATGTTCGAATCAACATGAATATGAGCATGTTAATGGTAACGGCGGAATAATATACGTATCGCATCCAATTACCGTGAAAATAAATATTATGAAAAATGGTTTATACATTGAATTTGTTAAAACAAACAAACGGATAAAAACGACGTTGTTTCATTTAATTTTTTTATTTGCACTTCAGTTGTACCCCGTCCTCCACCTCTGGCTCTAATCAACATTTATTTTGATTACAGTCAACAACACTACATCAAACCACAATAACTCTTCAATGGGATGTTCGCTCTACATTTCGTTCTAGTGGACTTGTGTGGTTTTGTATTTAGAAGCTAATATGTAAACTGTATTTTTTATTAAACAATATTGTTCAATAAACTGGCACAGAACGCTTATATCCCCGGATTTCAATCATTATTAACGGTACAATAATTGTAATTTTCTACCTTCAATCATTAATAAATGGAATTACCATGTTTAATATTAATAAATTAGTAATTAATTAAATAAAGCGATACTGTTAAACTGAATAAAATAGTTATGATTTTGACAGAATTAAATAGTAATTTTGGATAGGACTGGTGCATAAATTTAATGTATCATACTTTGTTTTCAAGTCAAATAAAATTATCAACACCGCAAACAACTTCCTTGTTGTTCGTTAAAAACCCTAATTATTAAACGTTTAGGATTCTTATAACTCTGGAGTTATACCCTATCTGGTATTTAACCGGAACTAAATATACAACGCACCAGTCACACCGGATCACTGGAATTTCAGCCGGATCGGGACCCCATGGTATTTTACAATGTCTGTTCAAAATATAAAATTCATATTTCACGAAAACTAATCCTATTCAAAATACGTATTTCATACGTACAATATTTCCAACAATTAGTTGGCGTTGCAGCTGTGAAAGAAAGTAATTGATGGAATAATAAAAGATTGTCGTAGATGGAATTTAAGGACTGCGTTACTAAGATATTTGGATTAATAATTAATTGTATATTAAAATGATCAAACAGGAAAAAAATTTATAATAGCCTAAACTTTTTTTAATTAGCTCAAAAATTTTAATATTTTAATTATAATAAATAATTTAAGTAATTATATATTAAAATTATCAAACAGGAAAAGCTTTATAAAAACAATTTTTTAAATAAACTTTTAAACTAACTTAAATTTTAGAAATTTTAAAATTATTTATCCTTCTTTAATCTAAATTTTTAATAAATTCATAAAAAAGCACAATTAGAATTTTTAAATTAATTTTCATTAAAATTTTGTTTAAATAGCTTAAAAATTGGTGTAATTTTTAATGATTTTATTACAAATAAAAATTAAAGTAATTAAATATTACAATAAAATAATCAAACAGGAAGAGCTTTTATATAAACAATTTTTAAATTATTTTTCCTCGAAATTTTCACTAGGTAACTTACAAATTTTTGTAATTGTGTTTTAATAATAATTAATAATTTAAGTAATTATATACTAAAATTATCAAATAGGAAAATCTTTTAGAAATTAGAATTTTTACATTATTTCTCCTTAAAATTTTCATTAGGTGTAATTTGTAATGTTTTAAATAAATAATTTAAGTAATTATATATTACAATAAACAAAAAGGAAAAACTTTTATATAAATAATTTTTTAAATGAACTTATAACTAACCCAAAAAGGTCAATTAGTATTTTAAAATTATTTTTCCTTAAAATTTTCTTCAGATAGCTTAAAAATTGGTATTATGTTATAATTATAATAAATAATTTAGGTAATTATATATTAAAATATCAGAATCAATCATAAAAAGCTTTTATATAAATAATTTTTAAATTGTTTCTTCTTATCTGGTATCTGGGGGTCTACCACAAACCCGAGTGAGATATCTCACCCGGTGAGTTAACTCACTTATGACATCAATGTGGCAACAGCGCATTTCGTCATTGTTTACAATATTTTCTCCACTATAAAGTACAAAATAATAAAAATAATTGAGCATCGTATTAATAAGTTATTATTTAAATTAAATTATAAAAAAAAGTCCAGGAGAACTTCTATGAAAATCTATGAGATATTTTATTCGGTTCGAATGACGTTATTCTTGTAGGGGTGTCCAAACGCCTTTTACAATGCCGGTGACTTGTATTACAGGTGAGATATCTCACCCAAAACCGGTGACTTTACACAAGTTTTAAATTTAGGTTAATTTGTCATGAGTTCAAGTTGAATGTTTTGTTGATATTATATATTTTTTAAATCTATTATGAACATGTTACGTCAGTAGCAATAAAAAATATTTATGATATAAAATAATTCCGTTGTTTATTAGGTATTAATAAAACAAATGATTTGATTCTGTTTTCAATTAAGATTGAAGAATTGTCAAACCTTAACGAAGAAAATTTAATTTATACTGTACAATGTATCATATAATTAAGTGAGGTAGAGTTTATTAAGTTGTGTGGGGTACTAATAGATATCTTTCATATATTGTTGAAATATTCCATCTATTTATAAATCCTTAGCTCAACACCAAAGGTTTACCTGTGTAAGATAAATTTAATTTTATGCTTCATTTGTTAATATATAATTTGAAAATTGTAGCTACTTGCAGCTTTGTGTTTTTATACCTCAGTTAGTTTTCAAGCAGATATCATATGTAACTAGTTTATAAGTCTCCCATTAGTAATTGCTTCAAAAAGTAAAAAATACATTGAATCAACTTAAGTTATTAACACTCAAGATAAGAAGGATATCTTCAAAATGTTGAAGGGTTAAACATTTATAGAAAAAAGATAAATAGTAAAACTTAATTGTAAGTACAACATTATAATGTTTATATTCTTGTTTTTCTGAAAAATATAATTTCCCAGAAATCACAAGACGTATTGTTTGCTCCATATATCCTGGAAAATTAAATTGTAACATTGAAAATGTATTTGGGCACATACATTGGATTGGAATGAGAGAGCAATGACAAATTAAAGTATCGGCGCTCTCGTTCTATATATTTTGCTCATCTCTCAAGAAATTTGTGGGTACCATTCCAAACAAGAACTTCATCTTCCATTGAACTCCATTGATCATTTGTTATCGGGGACGGACGTAGTTCACTAGTACTTTCGGATCCCACCGCACACATTACATCTTCATCTACCCAAACCTATCCGATCTCGCACTCAATGTTGATGGCGTTACCCATTACCCATTATTTTTTTGTCTTTGAAAATTACAAAATATATTAATTTTTGATTGTGATATCCTTTCGTTATAGCGTAAAAGCATCATGTCACGTAGTTTCTCGTTTTTCCATCTGTTATTCCTTCAGTTTGTGTGAAATCCATTTTCCAACATTTTGAAGCTTTCCTTTGGCTTTCAGGCGATCGGAAATGGTTTACCGAGTAACATTCAACTCCTCCGCTACCATTGTTTGTGTTTGTATATCATGTTTGTCCAATAATACTTGTAATTCATCTTCAAACTTCTTTGGTCGATTTTCGTATTCTTTGACAATAACATTGAAATCGCCACTTGATGGTTACAGCACGATTGCCGTAAGTCTCGACAAGAATTTAATCACTTTCCTATGCCTTTTTCTTTGATTAAACAAAAAAAATATCACAGACCACAAATACTGTTTATTTGGCTCAACATTCGTCATGTTGACCACGAAAAAAAATATCTTATTAACTCATAAACAACTAAATGAATATGTTGTATTGTAGCGGGGTGTCCTACCAACAAAGCAGTTGTTTGCGATTATCTTTTGCTTCAATATGTTTTATGTACGGACTCTTGATAGAAAAACATTTCAAACTTGCACACCTAATAAATAAATTGCTAGTTCACAAATTGTATTTTAATGATTAAAATATACACAAACCTTTCTTTAACCATTCCAAGTTAATTAAACATTAATTTTTGCACTTGTATGAATTTTGTTTGGATGTCAAATTTTAAATTTGTAAATATAAATTAACCTAAAATTTGAATTCCTCTAAAATTTACCAAATATAAACACGAAATGCGCTGTTGCCACGTTGATTTCAGAAGTGAGTTAACTCACCGGGTGAGATATCTCACTCGGGTTCGTGGTAGACCCCCTGGTATCTGGGAATTCGGGTACATTTCTAGTAAATTTTATTTGATAACTCCATTTTCTAATGTCTTCATAATTCGAACAGAATATTTTAGCACTAAATTCGATAAGAGATTTTCGATAGATCTTAATAACAATCTGAGTTTAGGCACTAACGTTTGTTTTAAAAAAATCTTCGAAAGGACTTTGAAAGGGAACAAAATTAATATCACAGAATTTGTCAATTTTAAATAGTAGTCACATTAGTTTCTATAACAGTTGATATAAAAATGATATAAAATAACAATCTGAGTTTAGGCACAAATGTTTGTTTTAAAAAAATCTTCGAAAGGACTTTGAAAGGGAACAAAATTAATATCACAGAATTTGTTAATTTTAAATAGTAGTCACATTAGTTTCTATAACAGTTGATACAAAAATGATATAAAATATAGAAGATGTATAATAAAAGTTTTTTATCTTTTTAATATTTAAGTTGTTATATTACAAAATTATCATAAAAATATTTTGGCAAATAATCAAGATAAATAATCAAAAGTCTCAAAGGAATCTTAAACTGGAAAATCCTGATAAATTTTTTATTAATAATATTTTATTTATATACATATTGGATTAGATGTGACTGACAACAACCACTGTCAAGTTATGTTTCGAGTTCGACCGTATTTTAGGTTTTTTATTCTGGTTATATATCACAAATGTATTTAATAAAAAGTAGTCAAAAGTAGAATTTTGTACTGTTAAATAAAATTAGAACATTTTGTAGTTTGACTAACAACAACGAAACCGGTATATACCCGAACACAATGTTATCATTACATTCATACAAATGTAATGGATAACATTTGCTAAGTTATAAATAAATTAACGTACTACACATATATATACACAGATACATGTGTGTACTAGATACGCATAAAAATATTCTTAAACATTCAGAAAGGTCTAAGAATACAGGTTTGTCTATTTTTTACAAGAGAACACCGCGAAATCAATATAAACTTAGTATGTATATGTCTGCGGGTGTTCTTTAGAGCACAACTGGTGTAAATATTTGAAGAGTTGCACAAACGTACTGATCCCTATATTGTCTGAAAACCGTGTCACAAAGGGTTACTTTTAAAATACAAAATGCATATTCTCTTTACCTCGCACCGTTTAAAAGCAACAATAAAACGAAATTGGCGAATGCGAAGCAATCGTTATTAAAGAAATGCAATATCTCGTAAAAACAAAATTTAGATGTCGTCACATTTGTACAGATGATACCTTTTACACTTTTTGTCATTGTGATAAAACTGGCCCGATCCGAGACATTGATCAATGACTTGAGGAGATTTAGTTGCAAGTTGTCAGATAAGATTTCTTATATAGAACAAGTAGATTTATTCTTGTAATTACGTTTGTGTGACTTTCTCCAGGCACATTCTTTATTCGTCCCATAAAATTTATCTATTTTAAAGTTGTTGTGGCCACAACAACACACAAGAATCAATATGATTCACCATTAAAGTATTAATAAAATTCTATAACAACCTCACATATTACTAATCATAATTTACATTTTATCTAGTGTATACATATGAATTACTTTGTTCACAGAATTAGGGGATTTACACAATGGCAATATAATTTTACAAAATTACACTTATTAGTTTTATATATTCATTGAGATATAATTAGGTAATATGTAGTTAACTAAAGTAAACGACCAATCAAAATTAATTAAATTAAATGTGTATAATCTTATATTCTGTTTTGTAAAATGAAACGTTCCAAAGTACAATAATATCAACAATGTCAGATGGTACTTTGTCGTTACCAAAATTCGAGCGACACGAAAACTTATTAAACAGTCCAACCGGATAAAATGTATATGGGGATATGCATGTGCATATTGTGAATTTCAAGTTACACAGGCGAATATTAAAACAAGCTTTGCAGGAAGGAAGCGTACTAAATATTTAATGCGGCAAACTCTGTATGCATCACTTGGCAAATACAATATTATTTATAGTGGTATCATAAATAGATGAGTCACAATTTTAATAAAGCTTTAATTATTTAATAATTTACTGAACAATAGACCATTAGTTTGTTTTTAAGCACAATTAAATTAAATTGAAATCAACTTGCAAACATACAATTGTGTCTTGGGGAAAACTGACCTTCAGTTTAGCAAATCCATAATTGAATTCCGTCTTTAAGTCAGCAAAACCCTAATCAAATATTCCATCTTGTAAAGCAAATTTCTACTTAAATCCATCCAATTGAAAATACCTACACGTTAAAACAATATGTTCTATAATTAATAATTAAACCTTTCCATTGGGTTGGAAACTTAATCACCTTTTTTTTTAAACTGTGGATGTTTAGAATTACATTGCGTTCCAAATTATGGAATATTTACAAAAGTTATCTATATATATTTTTTTAACATAAAATTTTGGACATATATTAAATTATTAACTTTCATACTTAGAATACGGAATCCTAAAAAACAACAAAAAAAAAACTAAACGTAGTCATTTTTTGTAATTTCAAAATAGTGAATTTTGTAACAGTATTTTATGGTGTACGATTATATTTTAAAATCTTTAAAATGAACAACAGAGCAAATAATCGCAACATTTCAAAATGAGATAACAAATCGACTAAAATGTGACACAATCGGCGATTTCAAAAATGATTAAACGATTTTACGAAACGGATACCAACGAAAGAAGATCTGTACAGGGGTGAAAAAGAATAACCACAACAAGACCGATATTTAAGACTCCAAGCCCATAGACAAGGTTTTTAACCAGTACTTTACTGCAGCAATAATTTTAATTGACTTATAATGTAAGAATAAACCAGGAATCCACAAGGAGAAGACTAAAGGAAGACACTATAATCCCACATCGTACTGTAACAGGTACCTTAGTGATGGCAACACATTATAGGGTTAGACTGGATTATGGTCAATAGTACTTTCATTGGGTAAAAGCTGAGTGGAGTCATGTATTGTTTAGTGATGAGTCTAGGTGTCCTTTAAATACGACGATCGTCGTAGAAGAGTATATAGACAACCAGGAGAACGTTATGCTGAATGTAATATAGCTGAAACTTTTATTTTTGGTGAAGGATCGGGAATGGTTTGTGAACGAATTAGTTTGCAGGCACATCTCATTGCTAGAGAAAGTTTAACGCCTGATAGGTATATAAAGGAAATCCTAGATCCTCATGTTGTACCCTTTGCTCCATATATTGGCAAAGAATTTATTTTTATGTATGATAATGCTCAACCTCAGACTGCAAGAATTGTCAGAGACTACGTTGACGAGGTAAATATTCGGATAATGAACTGGCCAGCTAGAAGTCCGGACTTAAAATCGATTGAACATCTATGAGATCATATAGAAAGATAAATAAGAACACAACTACCACCGAACACTTAAAACCAAAGAAAGGAAAAGATCATAGGGAGGGCATTGATCAGGATGTCATAAGAACATTAATTTTAGATATAAGGCGAGGTTGTCAAAAGGTCATTAACGCACTAGATAGAAATACATCATTTTGGTGTAAATAAACATAACTGTTAAATGTTAACATTTTGTTATATTTCATTATTTCTCTAGTAGCATTATATATTTTTTTTCTTTTTCAATAAACATTCATAAATTGTATCCTTAATTTATATAAAAAATAATATAAGAAAAGTAACATACTTCTTTCATTTTTGTTAATTTTAAAAAGTATCCCATAATTTTATGACGCAGTGTATTTGATGTTGAAGATAACACGTCAAAATATAAAATGAGTTTAATGATTAAAATTATAATATAGTTATAAAGTTATGCTTTATTCACATAAAATTGTGACACTAATAAATACGTTGATTATAATTTAAAACTCTATAATACTAAAAGATTAATTATTGTTGATTTCATAAATATAATAGCTATCAATAAAATCACAAGTTACATAATATTTCAATTATGCAAAATTATTCTGCCTAATTAATTATTTGGTTAAGTACCTACAGGTAATTTAAAATTAATAATCGTATCATTTTACTATACACCCGTTTCTTCCTTTAATTTAATCGTGTAAATTGAATTAAACTAAATTTTACTACCCCTGAATCGACATACAACATGATACTTTAATTATACCGGTCCACAGTAACGCAGATTATTTGAAGTGTAAATCAGAACTCAATTGCTCAATTGACCCTTGCTTCAACATCCTGCAGACAATTTCCAGCTCAAATATTGTGATAGAAATTGCTTAACATAGATAGAATAGATGCAATTTTTGAATGAACGATTATCATAATTTTCCAAATAGTAATAATTCACCGAGAAATTTATTTCTCATTATCCGCCCACGAACAATAAATCTTGCACGGGTATTCCCCGATAGAATCCAGTCCGCATCGAACGCAATTGCAGGGGGGATTTATTTCGCGTTGTTTTCCTTCACCGCGGGAACCACACCGGCGCCGGTCACTCGCCAACCTGGATTTGCAATTGCAGACCTTGGACCTGGGTGAATAATGCAGGGCCCATTGAACACTTCGTTACATTGTGAGCGAGGAAAACTGGCCCCTTTTCTTTCTCCCGTTTCCACGTTATCTGCCGCTGCTCGGGTCTAAATTTTAAATGACGCTTTCTTAGTGCTCGATATTCCCGTTTTATGTTTACTTTTTCTGAATAATTGAAACTGGAAAATATTCCTCTGTTACGTTTCTTATGAAGTGGTGGAGCGGCCGGGGTGAAATAAATAAATGATAAACTGGTCCAATGAACCTGTACACGAGCAAATAATTGCAACAAGATATGTTATCACGCCTGTTAATATTCACCCGTCCATCATGGCGCTTTGTTTCCACCAAACGCAATCCAGGAATAGCAATTATGGATATTGGACTTTGCCGACCTCAGACTGGGTAAATTATTAAAAAGGTTGCGAAATAATAATCTTATGTATTAATATTTTACGTGCCGTTCCCAAGTTGGAACAGTCGGCTCGAAGGCTACGTAATATAATGTCCCAATATGATTAAATAAATTCTTAAGGGATGAATCATTAGTCGGGAAATTGAGAACCAAGTTGTGTAATGTCGGAATTGTTTCGAGATATATTGCCGGAGCGAAAATATAATGCCGGTGAAATGGATGTGTGTTTTGTTATTCTCAATGGGCTTTATAACTCTCGTGCGTTCCCGTTCCTACGAACTATTTGCGCAAGCCGTTGGCCACTGCTGAAGGTTCCAAGCAATTAGTTTATTGAGGCCCTAAATTATTCGATGCGTGATGCAGACACATAACACCCATTCCATTCCAATGATGATATATATTTGGCTTGCTAACGATTCGTTAGAGGTATGTGGCTTTTATGGAGTGTCCGGAAAATCACACGAACGCATTTTTCTGAGCAGTAAAACACGACTTAATTAGGGTGAGGGAAAGACGCCCACAAAAACCGTTCGTTTTCCACCTTATTGTGGCTCCTAAATATTTAAATAGACTATAAATAACATCGTTAAGTCCACCGTCAATGAAATACTGTTCTAATAAACAGTTCATGTCAAATTTAATATAGTTTTGATTTAACATAGATGTCATAGCAAAGAGGAAACGATTAAATTTTTAATTTGGTATAGGTTTTCCCACGTAAACTTTTAAACAATTCATAGAAATTGTGTCATTCGTTGGTTGGATTCAATATCGATGTTTAATGCCAACATCACAAGTACGTGAAATCTATCGTCAGCTAAGTGAATTTGAAAGAGGTCGAATTATTGGCCTACGGGAGGGGTGTTTTTCATTTAAGGAGATCGGTAGTCGAACTAACAGAAATGCAATTACTGTTATAAGATGTCAAGCATGGATTGATAATGCCCAAAATCGGAGGAGAGGCACAAATGACTTTCAAAGCTTATGGCCTTCAAAAACCGATTTTATATAACTAGAAAACAAGGACATGTTGTAAGCGTCCGAATGGTTCAGCGTCGTCATTTGGACTGCAGCATTATCAGCCCCATCTTGTGCTACCTCTGACCGATGGTCATCGAAGACAAAAACTACAGTAGTGTTCTAAACAGTGGAATAGGGAATGGCATTAAGTCGTCTTCTCCGATGAATCCTTATTCTGCTTGGGTGGATATGACGGGTGAAAAAGAGTCAGGTGACGTCGGAGAGGGGAACATGTACGTCAAACAATGGGCGTTATGGGTATCGAAGTAGGTGTTTAATCTTTATTATAGACAACTTGACAGCGGAACGTTATCTTCTGGAAGTAGTGGACTCGTATGTTGTTCCTTATCTTAACCGGCTCAGGGATCGAATATTTCACCAAGATGATGCTCGGCCCTATGTTGCCAGGGTTAGTTTAATCTTTTTAGAAGAGACCTATGTGAATATGGTGCTATAACCAGCCAGATCTCCCGACCATTCACCCATAGAGCATGTTTGCGATGTGAGGTCCAGCCCCCACGAACTCTAAGATATGAAGTACAGGTAGCTTCAGATACAATACCTCAAGAGGAAATAGACCACCTCATTGAATCATTGCCAAGATATGTTGGGGAGTGTTTAGATACAACCAACACATTATTAACAAAATTATTAAAAAGAATTCTAAAATCTTTGATATTTTAACATCTATGTTTTACTAAAACAATATTAAATTTGAACACTTATTCACTTTACAATTTCACATTATTTATTTTATTTAATAAGATAAGATATCAACATTTAGATATAATAATTTAGTACAATTTTCATAAAACAGTACAAATGGAGAGATATCATGTTGCTGATAGTTTTCAATTTAATTTTAATTTTTCAATATACTTTTAGTGAAATGACTGTGATTTATGAATCTGATTCCAATGCAGCTTCGAATATTAAAATGAAATGCATAGTTAACATGGATAGTGGCCCAATAGAATGGGATTCCCCTCAGGAAAAATTAAATAAATACGGTAAATATGTAAATAAATACTCAAATGTTATCTAAAATCTTGTTGTTTGTAGTGCGTCCTTCGTATCCACTTCCAAAAGAAATCGTCTTAAAAAATGCCGACAATGAACAAATACTCAAACCATTTTTGTCACCTCAGTGGGAACAATTTTCCAATTCTGTGCACAATTACAGTACAATTTTTAATGAAGTACATCCTACTGGTGATAAAATGTTCATTTCGGTAAAATTATTGAATAATACAGAAACTGTATTGAAAGTTCAGTCACCACATTCCGAAATCAATATTAAAATCGGCCACACAGGAAGTAAAAATGCCGACTGTTTTATTGTGAGTATATAACACTCGGTGACGAAGAAAAGTTTGGAAAATCTTTCATTAATTGTCTAAATACGTTTCCACATTTTTGTTCGTCACAGTAAGTGGCCAAAACTAATTATTTATAATGCCACATCAGCAATACATTTCAGAACAGCACAAATCGCAAGTGGGTACATTTTTCCATGTTCAGCAACGAAACTTTCTTTTTGGTTAGTGACAAACGCATATGTCGAGTTAACAAAAATATGGGATTTTTTAACAAATTTACAATTTTGGAGGGAAACAATGACTTAAACATTTGGAAATATAAGACTTTAAGTAAGGCGATGCTAAAATGACATTTTGATATAAAAAAATTTATTTTTTGTAGACGTACACAAGTTTGAAAATGAAGCAGTGGAATTCAAATTAACGTCACACGATCCCCAATGCATTGCTCTGGCTGTTAGCAGTAATGAGTCATTGTACATTAATGACTCCGATCATCCAATAAATGTATGTGTTTTGAAATAACCAAGTAACACTTGCATTGTAACTGGGACATTTTTCTAGTTTAAGGATCCAGATGAAATACGACATTTACGTTATTGCTCTGATAGTGTTAACACTGACAGAATAATTAAATTGAGGTCCAAAAAAAATGTAGTTTTTTACATTCTAAGTGCCTTTTATTACAATAAAAATGGCAAGTAGCACAGTAAAGTAGACATTTATTTGTCATAGTTGCATTTTTCAGATAAACGAGTATTGGAGTTAAACTCATCAGATCCAGAAGACGCCTATATACCGTGCACTAATATAGAAACCCAAGAAAGTGTAAAAAAAAATCGGGGCAAAATTTTTGATGTTTATAAAGATAACTGTGGAAATATAAATCCAAACGAATATTGTGAAGATGATTGTATCGTATGTTGTAATACCACATGTTACACTCATTCAGTCACGTTGAACAGAGGATACACCCGAACAAGGAAACCTATTTCTTCACAATTCAGTACAAAATCACCAACGTCAACTTCTACAAAAGTACCTTACTACCATACTAGTCATATTAGTAGTAGTAGCGAAGATAATCGTTATACTACTACTATCAGTAGTTCCATCCAAGATACTAATTTTACACTACCTCCGAATTACACAAGTCCAGTTAAATCACATGAAAAGATAAGAAAAGAATTCATAATTCCAGCAATATACATAGTAATAGGAATTGTAGCTAGCTTCTCGATCAAGTACTCCTTTCGGAAGTGTTATATATATTATAAACAACATAAAGGTGAGTTTATCAATTTACAATTTACATATTCCAAAATAAACTCCAGACAATATTTTAGATTCACCATATAGAGGACCTGAAGAAATACAATTAAATGAAATAAACCAGGAACAAACAGATATTTTAACACATATTTACGAAGAGATTCCCGCTTTACAAATAGAACCGCCACGTCCCCAATTAGAGGAGGATGAAGATGGATACTTGGTGCCCAATAGTATTAGACATAATTATCAGTATGATTGTTTACGTCACAACTCATAACTTAATTTGTATTATTTAAACAAATAAGATTTTTTAGATTGTAGATCTCATTTCGTATCCGAATTACATTTCGTGTTGGAAAACAGAGTTGATCGCCTAAAGAAAAACATTAAACGCACACGATATTTCGTTAAGTAATTCAGAGCTTTTTCCTACATTTAAGAGGAAAACTCGCCAGAAATAGCAAATTTTGATTCAAAAAGTTTTAACACAATGCTTCCGGCAAGTTAATGTACTACTTGGTCCTCTGCTGTTGGAATCCTTAAAAGTTTTGGGTTCTGAATTGATCTTGAAGTTGTAAATGAACAGACGCTGCCATATACATTATTCTAGTTGTTCTCGCGAAACTTTTCCGGAAAGTGCAAAGCGATGATTTGGTAAGCGCATATTTGTGATGCATTGTAAATTTCTTAGGCGTCACCGCTTTACTTCATAGAAGGGAAGATTGTAATGAATGAGAATAACAATGTTACCGTAAGTTGGATACTCTGTATATTTAAATTGAACGAACTGTTCTGTGAAATTTTAGAGGGTAAGTGGTAAATTTTAATCTGTTTACCTATGGAAGTTTTGATTCTATTATTATGCAGTTTATTACATTAATTTAAATAAATTAATCACGTTATACAGATACTCTATTAATCGTTCCATGAATTTAATCATTCGAGTATCTCACACAATTTGGTTAAACATAATCATTCGAGTAAACCACAAGCTCCAATTACATAATACATATATAATATTTTCCAATTGATTACAATATTAATGACGCAAGATAAATAATATAATTATGTATAGAATATGGTACAATTCTATGA
The DNA here is from genome assembly GCF_024364675.1 of Aethina tumida. Classification (NCBI taxonomy): domain Eukaryota; kingdom Metazoa; phylum Arthropoda; class Insecta; order Coleoptera; family Nitidulidae; genus Aethina; species Aethina tumida. Next base: position 46,780,805 of record NC_065435.1, on the reverse strand, counting down.
GTAACTGACATTTACTCGTATATTGTCATTTTTAAATTCACGTTTTAACTAATATTTAACGATTTTCAAACGAATAATAGATGATGAAACACGTAGTAAAATAAATTATTATCATAGAATTGTTGTTATTTTATCTTTTAGAACTTTTTAATTAAAAGTAAGTTCTGAAAAATAAAAAAATTATTAAGGAAATTTAAGATTTTTATCAAATCTATTCAGAAATAAAATCATTCAGTCATTATATGTCTTCTATGGACATTGAAGACTCCTTAACACCTCCTCAGAGTACCTTCTGTGAGGTTATTTAATTCTTCTTGGGGTATATTGGCCCATATGAGCGAAATAAAAGGTCTTAGCATATCTCGTACATACCTGATACCCAGTGAGCTGTTTAAACATAATTCCTAAGTTATGTGGACAGCATGATACCTAAATAAAAACGTAGTTTCCACCAATATCAACTTGAAATTTAGCTAGTATACCAAAAACAATATCTAGTGAAATAGGTAAACGATTTCGTGGAAGAACTCGACGATTATTGTTGAACAATTATATTTTCATCTATGAAGAGAACAGATTTTCATTCTTCCTATCTGAATTTGAGATCTTGCTCATTCTAATCGTTGTTGCTCATGGTTGTGGGTCAAATACAAGCGTCGGAATGGTCTTTGTGAATGAAAACCTGAGTCTTCCTTGTGTTTTCACACCATAACTAACATTTGCGGTAGCTTTCCTTGGTCTACTTCTCTTTGATCTTTAGTAGAGTAGCGAGTTTGATCTGATTGACCTCAGATTTCAACGTTCCAGTTGGCCTACCACCTCATTTGGAGTTAATTTACATCTACGCATAATTATCCAAACAAATTTTGGTAAATAACCGTGTAAACACTACAGAAACCAATCAAATATTAAAAGTAAATTGTACTGACTTCTTTAAAAAGATGTAAAGTTTTCTTTTCTTTATCTTTTTATGTCGAATTTCATAAAACTTAATAGATAATCACCGCGTGTATACAGGGTGTTTCATAACTTACATTTTTATCTCGTATTCTGTTGGACTTTTATTAGAATTTTTTTTTAGAAATTGACTTATTATTTTGGTTAAAAAATTTCGGATAAGTTATGAAATACCCTATATACAATTTTCATTGATAAAAGTTTATATCGATAAACCACCTAATCAAACATATGTACTTAATGTTTGGTATATATGTACCGTATGTGTTAATATATCAGTGCGAAATAATCTTTCACGAGTATCATTTAAATTGCTACTGTTGTTTTTGTATCCGGTACATGTTTAATGAGAGTGTAGGGGATAATAATTGTGTAGTTACTTCAACACCCCTTGCCGTTATTGTCAGCATGCATGTCGACGTTTGGTTTCGCCTCTCATTATAGCTTTTGTGTTACAAACACTTGACATTGGAGACAAGATAACACGTAAATTTAATTTGCATTGAGGAAAGACCTCCTTTAACATATAAATTGAATAAAGAATGAACAAATAAATAGGATGATGCTTGCAATATATACCGATTTGCAGATTATCTTCTTTAGATTTAGGTTTACTCTAAAGATAATCCGTATAATATGATTGCTTTAGGCAAGTTTTCAGTTTTTGTAAATTATAGTACACGGACGTAAACAAGCGTAATTTACCAAGTAGTAAGGCAAATCTTAAAACACGCTTTTTAGTTCCTTTAATCTTGGACGGATCTATAAAATATGTTGCACTTAAAATAGCTACACTTCCTTTCTGAGAATCAGCTAATAGATCTATTTGTAGGTAATACACACATGTACACACACCTTTCCAGACTTCACGTAAATAATGGAAGAAATAAAGCTATTTTCCGAAATAATATTTTAATCGGCTCTTAAAGTTCATCGTTCTATTTTGTAAATACCCTATCAAGAACCTTAATTGTAGGTAGATAAAACAAACATATTCATTAACATGAAATTTGTTTATTATTAACAATTTCAAACACAAAAATAAACGCGCCACCTTGTGTAAATAAGTTTAACATTCTCACGTTTTTAACCATACATATACAAACATAATAGGGCAGATGTTCCAATCAAAAACCACACTCCGCCTTCGAAATCATTCATTATGAACTTTTTTTCTCAAGTCAAGCTATATTGGATTATTAATATAAACCTTCAGTTTTATTCTATGTATCCGAATAATAATTTAATTTCGTAGTCCTTTAGGACTTGATGAATGTGTTGTTCGAATTTGTAATTCCATTGATGTAAAAATACATTCGCCATTAATTATATTTTTGATCAATAATGAAAAAGAGTACCCAGGGACCAACGATGGGCTATATTTATAGATTTATTATTAGATAATTTTGATTAACACCCCGGCATATGCAAATATGTCAAGGACCAATGAAATATTGTGCCATTTTCGATCAATAGGTGAGCACCAAAGTAATACATATTGTGCACTGCATAGAACTGTACACGAGAAGTATCTCGTTAGGAAGTGAACCGACTCAAACGACGAGAGGTCTCTATGTACAAAGGAATAGGAGCCGAAAGGATTTTACTGCTTAACAGGTAAGTAAATACTTGTACTCTATACTCTAATTGTAAGACTGTTATTTCCGGACAATTGTTTTTAAAAATAACAGGTTTAATTGTTAAAGAACATACTTTAATAAACGTTTAAATGTTTTAAAATGTTTTCGGGTATCTTGGACGTAATACAAATAATGTTTTAATAATTATATTCGGTTTAAAAATTAACCATTAATTTATGTTAACAGTTATTGGACAGATGTACGACAAACATTATTGTTTAAAAATGCAAAACAGTAAATGGAATGTTAATTAATTTATTCTAATACGAGAATTACATACTATATTGATACGAGCTTTAGTAGTCGAGATTTACAATTGTTTTCAGTCCATAAATATACCACAATATATGTACATTAATTAAACTCTTGGCTAAAGTAATAAATTTTTACCTCGTTTATTAATTTAATAATATAAACTGTTGCGTGTCGAATTGTAAATAATTTCGATTAAAATTAATTTAGCCACGACATTTACTACTTTTAGATGATCAATTTGTATATTTTATGTTAAAAAAAGTGTAAAATGTCAATTAATTACAGAAATTTCTGACGGTGTTCTAATTTCATTACGTAGCTATGTATTTTTTAATGATCTCCAATCATTAAACTAAACTAATCGAAACGTCGCTTAATTATAAAAAATATGTCAAATGAAGTTCCACTTAAATATAATGATGAATCAATTTATTACAATTAAATTATTCATTGTTAGTTAGGGCTCGACCCATGGCAATTTTTTTCCCATAGATCGAAGCAGATGTCACTTATCCACAAAAAAAAAAATTAAACTCGGTCTAGTTAATATATAAATTATTAATCTTTATTTTTTACACACACTTCAAGAGTGGTATTACAATAAGAACTTAAACAAATATTAACCCTACTATTTATAAGTAGGTATTGCAAATGACAATCTCGGTATGTCAGTCCTTATTTAAGGGTGTAAATATTGTGGTCTAGAAATTTGATTATTTTTTCCTTATTATCAAAGCATTTAAGAATATGTCCTCAAGAGGATTTTTCAAAATTCAAATTAATTTGAGAGATCTAGCTATAGCTAACAAAAGACATTAGGGATCGTCCCCGTCTACCTGTGGTCATGTTGCCTTCTTTTGCTTTTTTCGAAGTCAAGGAAGGTCCCATACATTAAGCAGGAATGTCAAATTGAATAAATGTAAGTATAAAATATCACTTTGTGACTTAGACTGCGTATAACTTTAAACGCGTTTTTCTGGAAACTATGTTTTTTTTTAAATTCTTGTCATGATTTCTCAAGTTTTACTGAACCGATTAACTTGAAATTTGGTGTAATTATTCTTTATACGTTCTTCTGTCGAACTAACTTTAGTTTAGCACCAATTTTCAGTTTCCAATATTTTTAAAATATTCGGAAAAGTAAAAATAATGGTACAGAAATTTATCATTTTTTCATCAATCGTAATTTAGAAATAAACATTTTTTTTTCAACATATTTTTACTTAATACGATAACAGCAGTACTCCAGATTAATATTTTTTCTTATTTTTAGGAAATCTCCATTTCGTCGGCCTATATCTACCAGAATACTCCCTAATCTAAATAAATCTCAAGCAGGAAAGTTTCTTATTATAATTTGAAGAACGACACACCAACAATTACACAAAATGTGAGCAAAAAAAAAATTATTAAAATAAATAAATGAATAAATAATAGCAAATATTAGTCACATAACTTTTAACTTAAAATCAGTTAGCTGAGCTGGAATTTATTGACAAGGCAACTTTAATAAGTTTTTGACAATATTAAACACTATAAACACAGTATTTAATCAACAAACTTTGGAAACAACCCGCCGAATATTCAATTTCTGTGGAAAATTGCTTAATAGCTATTAATTAATTGCTAAAGTTCCCAAAACTTGATTCAAAAATGCAGTCGGATAGAATTCTTGTCCAAAATCTTGAACATACATATTCTAAAATATAATTATCATTGTTAAAAGTTTAACAAAGATATATTTTCGCATTTTTAAATGTCCGGATCATTTATTATTTTATTAATCACTCCAACAGATGTCGATTCCTGTGATAACCGTAAAGAGTATTTAAGGACAAAAAGCCCGTGCGAAATAGAAATGTTTACAAAAGCGATTTGATAAATTAGCTCAAATCTGTCTGTATAAAATACCACATATCCGTTCCTTTTTTACGGGAATTTTGTAATAAATTGCTCCCTGTCTGATAGCATGCAAGGGCCTTTTGAAAAAATCCGTGTGTCTTTTCACAGATTAGCTCATACATTAACCTGTCTCTCAAGGAAAAGGACCAGTTAGGGGATGGCAAATATAATAGAAAGTGCCCGAAATGAGAAATATTCGTTTGATGTGCCCCTGCCAATTTAGTCCACGACGCCCATTTTTTATTGTACCACCGCTAAACGACGTTTAGACGACTTTATGCGGATTTTCGCATTTATCTAAAAGCGCAAATGTAAATTCAATAAATACATTTTCGCTGTGTCCCATATAAAAGCGGGCGTGTCGGGTTGTCGGGGCTTTGAGACGCTAAAAACTGAACTAGACATAAATAACACTTCATTAGCTCTATTAACATCAAAGCAATTGTAAGAAATGTCCAAAGTATCGGGATCAGAGTGCTTTATAAAGTGTTTAAAAACTTTCGTTGCCATTTTATTGCTTTTAACTTTTCCGAGGCCAAGCATTGTTGGAGTGTTTATTTAAAAAACCTCCACACTTTTGTAAATATCCCAAAGCCGTTCCGTAAGAATAATCTGAACGAGAGGTGGGGCACAAAAAGCGACACACATTTTCTACGTGAAACATTTTTTTGGCGGATATCAAATATTTTTTGTGTCGGCTGTTTGTTTTTCTGAGAGACGGGCAACTCAACGCTATGATGAAAATGTTATCTGTATTAGAGGGCTTTTTGATAATCCATGACTGGGTAAATTAATTTCGCACGGTCGGTGGCGACAAAAAAACAACCGGTGTACCCCCGAAACATTCGTTTTGTTATAAAAAGGATACGTATACTTAAATAAATAATAATACAAAAACACTGATTATGACAAGCTATAATTGGTCTTGGAATTGGGCTTTTGTTGTTTATAAACGCATTTTTAATATTTAAAGGCCGTAAAACGTAAACTCGTTTGTCACGAGTTATTAAATTAATTTCATTAAAAGCCCCTTTATTATATCCAAAGTTTTTTCGCTGACAGCTGTTCGGAATTTTGATGAGTGTGCTTCTCTTGTTTTCTTTTTTTTTTTCGTTTTTTTCCTTCGTTGTTGTAGTTGCGGCAAACTTCTGAACTTCCTGAATTTATTTAGAATGTGTGAAAAATTTTAAATAAGGCAGCTTTAAGAAGTTTTTACATTTAACGAGCTGGCAAAAGCCTCAAACAGATTTGTATAAAGAGCGAAATATATTTAAAATAACAGGTAGACGCAAGTACGTACGTAACATGTAAGTACATGCTTGCGAGGAAGTTTAAAAACTCATAATATAAGTTTGTTTTAAAAATAAATCTTTTATTCCACACTTTTTTATGTCAAGGTTTGAAGAGTAATGGTTTAGGTATTTCCCGTAAAATACAGTTAGTCGAGTAGTAAAGTTTCAAGTAATAACAACAAAAAAATCCAATTTTTATGAATAAAATATGTATTACGAAATAGTAATTTTTGGTAATGCGACACATTCGAATTGGGAACAGTGGAAACGGAAAAACTGTGGCAGAGTAGAGAGAATATGAAATTTCATTAAGGTTAATACATTTCCGACGTCTCGTGCCTCGTAACTTTCTGGGTAATGTGTAATTATTATCGAATGTCTGGTGCGAATTTACATTTCTCGGATTTTAAACTTTAAATGACACCATTAAGTATATTTCGCAGCTTAATAATAAATTAGAATTCCGTTATTTATTTTTTTTATTGATAATTATTTATTTATTAAAAATTATTCGTTAGTTTTCACGCGTCGCACACTTCCGGCTGCAATTGAAAAGCAAAATTCGTATTCGCTTTAGACTTTAATGCATCGCCCTCATTTCTTATAAATGAGTCCTCCAAGCCCTATATCATGGAATATTATTAAGAATTCCGTATGTATCTCATGCAGGCAATATGTCCCTGGGTAACATATTGTGGAATATTTAGAAGCACGTAAAGCTCGAACATAACGCAAAAAATAAAGCACGACAATAAAATACTAGGCCAAAGGACAACAGTTTTGCTTTATATCTTATTTGTCGAAGGACTTGGCTATGTAAATGATTTGAAAATTATGCAATACGGTGCACAGTCCACATTTTTATTTTATTATAGTAAGGTGAATTATAAATGAGAACATTTTGATAGTAATAACTCGTCATGTATGATTTAAAAGACATTTAATACCCATTATTGTATAAAAGCTATAGACAGTTACCACTTAAAAAATACATATATTTTATTGGAAAGCTTTCAATTACAACGCCGTAATTTATATGTACGTAAACGAGTGCGTGGGAGTGTTTTATTGAAAATACGTTTATGTATTTATATCGACTGTATCTATCTATATGATTCTTGTTTTAATTGTAACAAGAAAGTGTATGTATAATACCCCCAACCATTTATAAAACCATAAATTAAAAACTTTAAAGAACATAAAAGGCAAAAGCATGTATTATGAAATAAACATAAAGTGCCAACGTGTCTCGTTTCAGTGAGATAATTTTATTTATTGTTGCTACTCAACAAACTTTCACAGACTAATTAAATTAAATTTGAACTAGGTCAATTTTAATACTTTGTAAATTACTTAACTTTGTTGTGTGTATAAGAATAACGGAAGTACACGTTTTGTATTATTTTTCAAAACTCTGATGGTTGAAAAATGCAAGAATCCTTAACATATAAACATCTGAATAAAAACTGTGCTCAAGATATTTCTCGACGTTTCAAGCACAGCATTTTTATAAATCCTTCAGTATTTATTTTTGGCTACAATCCTTAATTATAGCTGTACATTACATTAAATAGTTCAAATCAAAATTGATTGCATAGAAAGTGTAAATGTAATTCAGGGAGTTTACGTCTTTTTTGAACGAAGTGCAAAAAAACTTTTATGTACTCCGACCATAAAAAGACAATTCATAAAGTGGGTAAGAAAATTAATAGCTAATTTTACAGAAAAAAAAAACAAACATAAATATATTGAATATTAAAACTATAGGACACGAAGAAAAGCAATTAATCAACATTATCAAAACACACACCGATTTTATGTAGCCACAATAAATTTAGGTACGATTTTAAATTTCCAATTTATTAAACATATGGAGCGAAAATTTAAATTTAAATTGAAGATAAATAGTATTAAATGTGTACAAATATTTGATTTAAAAATGCATATTTCCTATTCATTTCTGTCCAATAAACTTTAAACGTTCTTCTGTAATTTAATGTTCCACATATAATTCAGATTCAGCACTAATTAATTGATGGTTTGAACACACCTTTGAACAATTAGGAAAGCGTTAATTATAATTCGATTTATTATAGGTGTTTATTGGGAGCAGAGTGTAAAGCAGTTTAAAGCACACCTCATTTATTTAATGTAAAATAAATTATATTAATGTTTATAATATTTATTAAATGAGATAAATTTATAGACACATTTATTGTTATATTATTTATGTGTATGTATGAGGTGAATAATTAATCGTTCTTAATTTAGGGTTTAATGGAGCTATAAATAATTTATTCAGTTTTATTACTTACTTTAATAGTTTCAAATATAATTAAATTTTAATTAATAATGAGATTTATACTAGCCATTTTAGAGTTTATTTTTAAGTCATTATATAATACATAAGTTTCTTAACTTATGAATTAAGTTGTTAACTAACATTTTTTAATAACATAACATACATTCCTAATTTAAGTTTAAGTTTATTTTCAAGTCAGTAAAATATTTTGACATGTTTCTTAATTTATTAATTAAATTGTTAATTTAGATTTATTATTATTTTTCTAATAAAATAAAGAAATTATTAATTATTATTAATTAAATTAATTATTAATTTTATTTAGAGTTTATAAAAGATGAAAAAATGATCAGAAACAGATAATTTAAAAGATGCAAATAAATAAGAAGACAACATTTTCTTTCCCTAAATAAATAATAAAAAGTTGTTTGAAAAAAAAATTTAATCACCTTGTGTATTTTGAGAAAAAATATTTGAAATCTTTGTGTATCTTTGAGAAAAAATATTTAAATCCTTTATGTACTTTTGTATAAATAATTTTAATATTTACAATTTACATATATTATTGGATAATATTGGATTCTAGGAGGAGTATAATAAAAATCAATAAGAATATCGTAGACTAAATTACAAATTTAAAAGATCATATTAATAGAATCAATTTATTAAATCTGATTAATAATTAGAACTCAATAAACATAATTAGTAATTATTTTGATTGACTTCTCAAATAAGATATAAACGGCAAACCAATGATAATTAATAATATTGAAGATTTTTTTGATGTTAACAAAAAATAATGAACTACTGGAGACGTATACTCAGCCTACTATTTTATTTGCAGGAAATTTTATTTGAGATACAGCAAAAAACCTTAAGATTAATTTTTTGCCCCGTTTTTTTTTATAAACAAATATAACCCACTTTTGTTCGCTTCAAACCTACATATGTGTATGAAAAAAAATCATAAAAAATTCAAAATAATCACCCGTAAAACTGTTCGTATTTGAGACACAAAAAACCGCAACGAGATTGAAAACATGTCGAAAAAAGCAATCTAGAGCCGGCCTTGGCCGTGCAGGACCCCCCCGAAAAAAAAAACCCATTAGTTGCGCCATTAATTAGGGAAACAGTTTTTACTCACGCTGTCAATTTGCCTCCGTCCCGCCGAATCCAAAGTCCGGGAAGGTCACAGAAGTCATAAACTCACACTCCGCGATGGCAATAGCGATAAATTAGTCCGGAGTCACGTATATCACGCCGCCGGCCGGAGTCATTATAATTTTTGCTGATTGTGGTTTGTGCGCCCCCCGATTCTTGAGTGCGTAAGGCGGGAAAAACGGAGGCCGAGTCCGCGCCGCGACGGTACAACCAAAACTAACCGACGTCGCGTTTTCGGTCCGAGCGATCCTGGCGTGCCAAGCTTCGCACCCGCCACCCTTACGGTAACTGTGTGTGAGTGTGTTTGTCGCTGCCGCAGCCGTAGCCGGTTGCCGGAACCGATGCCGCGCCAGTTGCTATGTTTTTGGGGTGGCACTAGTTGCTTTTATTCTCCGTAAATGATTGCCCGATCAAACGGATACTGGCAGATTTGTGGATTGTAAATGGAATTTACGATTAAAAGAATTTCCGGGAATCCCGGCCGCCGCCGCTCCGTCCAAAACATCAAGCGTAAATCAGGATATATCGAATGCACTATTATTTATTATTTGCTTTATATTCATTCCTCTACCAGGTCTATTTCCAGTACTGTTAATCAATTTTTGAATTGCTTGTAACTACTCACGCTTTGAGTTCGATTCAAAATTATTGAATAAATTTTAAAACAATTCGAACAAACAATTATTACAAAGCTACATTTGAATGAAAAAATTGTGCAGATATAAATATCCACTAATATTTATTCGTTTTATATTCATTTCTCTACCAGCTCTTTAATCTAATATCGTTAATCATTTTTGAATTGTAACTACTCACGCTTTGTGTTCAATCCAAAATTATTGAATAAATTATGAAACAATTTTGAGCAATAAATTATTGACAGTCAGATTTATTAATTTTAATTTACGAAACTAGAAAATCGTGCAACCAAAGGCACTAATATTTATTTGCTTTATATATATATATATATATATATATATATATATATATATATATATTAATCTCTCTAACAACTCCATAATTAATATTGTTAAACATTTTAAAACAATTTAAACTATAAATTATTATAGTAACATATTAAAATGTTAAATATATTAGTCATAACTTTTATTTAATGTGCACTCTTGAAGTATTATTAATTTACTATTCCTGTTTTATATAGTAATATAAAAAATACGGTAATTGTTTAGATTCATATATCCACCTATTTTCAGTCATAAAAAATCGAAAAAAAAAGTCGAAAAATCAAGTTTTCAACAATTTTTTTCTTCAAAATATCAAAATCAAAATATTTTTCAGAGAGAATTTCATCAAAAATAGCATATTTTCAAAAAAAAAAAAAATAATAAAAACACAATTTTTCAATTTTTTATGAAATATGTATTTAATTGAAGTTTTTTTAATATTTTTTTAAAAATGTTCTATTTTTAGGCGTGTCAATAGAAAAAAAAAACTAAATTTTTTATAGGAAAAAAAGTCGAAAAATCGAGTTTTCAACAATTTTTTTCTTAAAAATATCAAAATCAAAATATTTTTCAGAGAGAAAAAATAAAAGTTCATCAAAAATAGCATATTTTCAAAAAAAAAAAAAAATAAAAACACAATTTTTCAATTTTTTATGAAATATATATTTAATTGAAGTTTTTTTAATATTTTTTTAAAAATGTTCTATTTTTAGGCGTGTCAATAGAAAAAAATCTAAATTTTTTATAGGAAAATTAATTTTAAATTTGAACAATACTGATTTTTGATGTTTTTCCTTGAAATTTTTATGAATTTTTTTTTTATACTGTATGCCTGTTTTTTTCAGAAAGTTCATCACAAATAGAATATTTTCAAAAATAAATAAATAGAAACCTAACCTAATTTTGAAAAAAAATGTCAATAACGTAATTTTTCAATTTTATATGAATTTTTTGATTTAATAAAAAAATATTTATATATTTTTTCATAATTGCTCATATTTTTTTAATACTCTGTTTTCAAAATACTTTATTATTAATTTTCAATAATTTATGAAAATTTTTGATTGACAAAAAAAGTTTTTAATATTCCGTTTTAACCATCAACAGATAAAGTTATATTTATTATCGACTGAATTTACTCAAGTTTACAAGATATCCGTTGGCAATAGACATTTCTTTTAATTATTATTAATTAGAAATTTTGATTTTTTTAATTGACTAAGACAAATTCATCATGCCTAAAAATAGAACATTTAAAAAAATATATGAAAAAATATTGATTTTTCGATTTTTTACAATATAAAAATTGCAAAATTTTCAAAAATTCATAAAAAATTGCAGACTTTTTTTTTGAAAATTTTTGACGAACTGAGAAATGTATCATCCAGTGAATGTGATCCTAGGCAAGTTAAAATTGGACAAACCATTTTTACATACTTCAGTAAGTCCTCCAAGTTGGTTATAATTTCAGTTGACGATAAAATTGGATTTTTTTGACATTTGAATTATCAGATCATCGAGTTTTTCCAACTATAAAATTTTTTTGTGTTTACCACTTAATTTTTTCAATAATACGAGAAACAGTTGATTTATTTATTCGTAAACTCTTAGCCACCTTGTTTCTCTGACTCTTGATAACGCTTGTAGTTTCACTTCAACCAATGATTAAATAGATATAATAAGAAAAAAACCGCTAATAAATAATTTATTCAAATTCACAGAGATAAATAAAAGACAATAAAGTAAAAAGTTGCTATAATTCTATCCATTGAGAAATAAAAAGGAATATATAAGTAGGTAAAACAATAAGGGAAAAAACAATAAACAATATAAGTACGGGCATCAACATCCAACTATAAAAATTTTTTGTGTTTACCACTTAATTTTTTCAATAATTCGAGAAACAGTTGATTTATTTATTCGTAAACTCTTAGCCATCTTGTTTCTCTGACTCTTGATAACGCTTGTAGTTTCACTTCAACCAATGATTAAATAGATATAATAAGAAAAAAAACCGCTAATAAATAATTTATTCAAATTTACAGAGATAAATAAAAGACATTAAAGTAAAAAGTTGCTATAATTCTATCCATTGAGAAATAAAAAGGAATATATAAGTAGGTACAACAATAAGGGAAAAAACAATAAACAATATAAGTACGGACATCAAATTTAAATAGATCACCTCATATTTTAAATATATTATAATAAGTTACGATAATTATGTCCACTGCCGTATATTTAAACTAGATAATTGTGCAACCAAATGCACATTTGCATATAATGCAAATAAATGATATTTATTTATATTATTTCCTCCACCAATTCTATATTCTAATACTGTTATTCATTTTTTGAATTGAAAAATACTTTCAATACAAAATTATTGAATACATTTTAAAGAAAATTGATATTTTAATTTACGAAGCTGTATTTAAATTAGAAACCAGCTCTATGATACTGTACTGAATTATGATTATACATACGTTGCATTAAACACAAATTTATTGAATAAATTATAAATCAGTTTGAACAGTAGATTATTAACAGTAATAATAAGTAATTTTAATTTACGTATTTAAATTAGAAAATTCTGCAACAGGATTCATATGCTAACTAATGTTTCCCAGAACACATCAATAATCCGATAAGAGTACTTCAACTCAAACTAGTTACTAAATAAAGCATAACTCTGTTGAGCATATAGCCTTCTTGTCGATAAAGAGTTCTCGGAACGCAGGTTCTAATAACTTTAGCATCCGTTACATTCCATAATCTTTTAGAATTATAATTTGAACATTTTCTATTTATTAATCTCGAAGCTTTTTAACAAGTAACTTTAATTCAGTTCCATAAATTTCATTCCTATTAAGCGCGAATGTGTGTTAATGACAGATTGTTAATAACTGTTTTTCAATCAATTAATCAAATAAATCTTGAAATATTTATTCAACAAAATTTCAGTTTTATAAATTGTTTTATTTAATCTTACTATTTTAGAAATTTTCTGAATAATTGATGTGAGAAAACGGACAGTTTTCAAATGAATATTTTATATAATAACTACGATAAACAAAAACAAATTCATTCGTAATTTTCTCACAAAATACATGTTTTATCATTAGTATCTTAATGACAAGTGTTTAAAAATCTTTATAATGTTTCCCGGTCGTTATCAACCGCAAAGATGACAATCTACATCACTTTGTAATTTAAAAAATTAACCTCTTGAATAAACGGAAAAAATTTAAGTATAATAAAGTGGATATTTCTACCACACTCATTATGAAATTACAAGAGGGTAATTGTGTTTTCCATCAATAAAGGATGTTATTAACGGCATTCTTAATGGTATGGGTGAGCCTTTATCTTGCCACAAAGGATTTCCCGGACTTTTTGTAAATAAAATTAAAAGTGTCGCACCAATCAAGGCTGATGTTTCAAAGGCATTGAACGTGGATTTATGGCTTCAAAGAAAATTTGAGCGTGTAACATTTTACATTGTTGCGTAAATTGAAATAAAGTGAAAATATGTTTTATTATTTTTCATTCACGTTTGGCTTCCATCCTTTGACTGAATCTTAATTTTTGTCACTTGCCACGTACTGAAATATAATAATAAAAAAAACCAACAGCATGTTTAATTTAATTGACACTTCTCGTCAGACTTTCTCCATGTCTGAAGCAATATTACACGTATCAATACTTTCTATGCGTTTCTGACGTTGTGAATTATGTAAATGTGTTCATGTGACGGATGAAACTTTGACGCTTTATTATAAAAGTAACCCACTGAATCATACATAGATATGTCACACACTTTGTATCCAGAGAACAAACCAGACGTGTGATATAAAATACAATTTGTTTATCTAAAATATCATACATATATAATGTCGTAGTTGAAGTTGAAACCTGAAATTCACCCTACACCAGTGTGTATTTCACCCCAGAGTGCCACACACGCAAAATTGACTTTATAATTCAAATAAAACAATGCACGGCTACTCCCATTATTTTAAGTAAATTCGATAGTAAATTAATTTTAACAGTTTTTATTCGTAATTAAAATAAAATAATTCTATTTTTATAACAATTGGAGAAAACAATAATATTACATAATTTTGTAATAACATCCTTTATGTGCACCTTTTGTGGCAGCAAAATATGTAAATATATGTAAACGTTCTGTTTTATACTGAATTATTTCATGTAATTTATAAAGATGGTAAATGGCGATATGATTGAAAAAAAAATACATTTCAATATAAGCTTGACGTGAACCAACTACATAAACAAAAGTAATCTTTATAAGTAGGAAAACGACCATTATTCTTAATAAAATTTTTTATTATTTTAGTGAAAATTAACACATGTTATAATTTTTTTTTGCAACGTTTTAATACACGAACTACATTTCTGACCTAATTTATATGCTTATAATTATAGAGGGTAGCAATATTTCAAAAATTTTGTGAATTTACATATTAATTACAAATAGTTTATTTCAATTACAAAGCAGATATGTTTTTTATTTAAAATAAATATTTTATATACAATGAAATGACAAAGCAAAATCCTAAAATTCTGGCTTGTTATTTGTTAATAAATAAATTGAAAATGGATATGTAAATGAATTCGGAATGGTGTTAAAAATATACTGAAAAACTGAAATATTTCAAACATTTAAACAAAAAATATTGCTATTGTTTTTGTAAACTTTTAAAACTATAGTATTTTTCAATGGACAAAATTATGATTACTTTTTGCTTTATATTCTTCCATTGCTTTAGTCAATGGTCGAAGTGAAACTGTACGAAAAATTATATTTATTTCACCGTTACTAAGACCGAGAGAAACGAGATGAGATGGCTAAAACAAAATGAAACAATCGTTTCCCGTATTATTATAAAATTCAGAGAAACCGGCCAAGTGGAAGCTACGAAAAAATTTGTCCGAGCTCGAAAAAATTGAAAGAAAATCGATAAGCAAAGCCAACCTGGAGGAAATGCCGAAAGTTTTTCGGGTTCGGGCAGTGTGGAAATAAAACTAACACTAAAGATTCTGGAAGGCTACAACATGCTCATGAGGTGTGTAATTTTGGAGGAGGTTTATTGGTGTTTTGGGGAGGAAGAATCGGGTTCTTTTTAATGGAAACCACTTTGGATGCAGTTCGATATCGCGACAACATAGGTTACCCATTGTGTTCCCCTATTTAACCAATATGAGCCCAAATTCCATTTTCCTGAAGGATAACGCTAGACCGCATATTGCGAGGATACTTCGAACAGCATTCGAAGAGAATAGCAGCGTTTTATCTTGGGCAGAAAACTCCCAAGACTTTAATCCAATAGAAAAAGTATGGGATGTTATGAAAAGAAAACTTTTGAATCTCCAAAATAATTGTGGAGACCACCAGCAGCTAATTTTAGTGGTACAGAAGGTGTGACGAAATCTGGACCAAAATCTACCTGACAGGCTGATATTGTCTAAGCCAAATCGATGTAAAGCGGTCGTAAACAACCAAGAAACTCCGTCCGGATATTAGTTTTTAATAAAAAAAAATATATATGGCCTAATAAATATTTTGATATTTGGTGGATGTTATTATTTTTATTGTAACATCATTTTACGATATATTATTTATTTAGTTAGTAAAAAACACTTGTTTTTATTAATTCATCATATTTTCACTTACGTTTTTTTTTATTTTATTGCAATAATTTAAAAATATACAGATGTTTCTTGAAGAAATAATATTTTTAATAAATGTATTTCAACATGGAAATGATTCCAAACACAACTCCAAAATTGTAACGGATTGGTTAAAAGACAAAAGCATCCATGATTTGTCTTGCCCGTCCCCATTTCCAGGCATCAACCCTATAGAAAACATGAAAGATCACATTTATAACCAAATTCCACATAACAGCAATTCAAGAAACTTGAAAGACTTGTCAAATATTTAAAAAGTGGTCGAGTCAGTGCTACAGAGATGAGCCACAGTTATAAAAGAAAAAATATTATACAAAGTGTTTAATTTTAATTTAATCATTAATAATCCCTTCAGGTCAATTCAGAAAAATATAGAGACAGTCATCACATCTTCCACAAATTCGACCTATCGAATAATCAAGACATTCAAGTTCTCAAGTAAAAAGGAGCCTTACTCAAATAATACAATATTAATATAAATGTATTAATAATTGAATGAAGGAGCAACAAGCATAAAATAAGTTTGTTCGTCGTATGTCTACTTAAACATTTATTCGAATCTCAGGATACCGTGAATAAAGTAACCAACACACGACAGGCAATTAATTTTGCACAGAACACGGAACATTTCTGAAATAAAATGTACACCGTATTCGTATGAAATAAAACTACGTGACATCGCAATTAGCAAAGCTAAAGTTAACTGGTGCGGTTTGATTTTTTTCCGCAATAAAATCGTCGAATAGAGTCTTTCATTGTTCGAAAGTGGAAACAACACTCCCAGTTGCGTCGTTAAAATCACGGCAACGGGGGTGTAAAAATGCACAATAAAAACCGTACTGATTAGCATGTTCGACTAAATGAAATGCACCGGTATGTATTGTGTGATTTAAAATGTAAATTCGCGCCTAATTCACTTAAAGTAGATGAGACAAAGTGTCACTCCCCTACCGTAAATTACCCCGGTGTGTTTGTAACATATAATTGGTTTTAAGTTTCGCCGCCTGAATTCGTATGCGGCGTTAAGAACATCGTCTATAAATAGATTTCATAATTCTGAATTACGGAGGAGTGGAAGGAAATTATGTTCCAGAACTACCATTTTATACGTATATTTAGATATTTTGTCACCTCGGCTAATTGCGGGCCGGTGAAATTAACGGCCGCGTTTAACGTACGGAATATATCAATTCTAATTTTGGACGTCGATCGTTTTATTTGTTACTCGTATTATTAGCAGAAGTTAACGTTTTCAACAACACCACCACCCACCACCGATCTCCTTAAATCAATCGTTTACCTCGTAATTAGTAGCCGAACGGAAAGGCGAGAGTATTCAAACAAAAAGTTTAATTTTTGCAAAGGGCAAATGTCTGCTTTGTTTCTTTCATGACAGCTGTTATTATTCTACATTTTTTTTTGTGCCGAGAGTTAATTGGTTTTCTACGTCGATATGAATATCGAAGGGGTTGAGATTGAATGTGACGTTAACATGCTTTTTAATTAGAGTGACATTTTCCCATTTCCCAATTGTTTTTGTAAAGAAATTATGTGGCCGTTGTTTTTTTTTTATTTAAAAATATATCCTAATTGGTTATTGCCTCTGGAGTATTTCCTTTCTAAAATAATCAATACTTCCTGCTCCATTCATTAATAATAATAATAATATTGGAATTGTTAATTTTTTGGGATAGTGGTCTGTAACAAAATGTTCTATTTATCTCAATTTTTGTCTATTTTATTCTTAATATCTTTAGATTGAAGGTACTTGGTAATTGGTTATTGTCTCTGAGGTATTTCCTTTCCAAAACAATCAATACTTCCTGCTCCACTCATTATTAATAATATTAGAATTTTTAATCTTTTGGGATATTAATCTATAATTAAATGTCTAATTTATTTCTAATTTATTCTTAGTATATTCAGGTTAAAAGTATTTCCTTACTGGTTATTGCCTCTAGAATATTTCCTTTCCAAAATAATCATTATTTCCTACACCACTCATTATTAATAATAATATTAATGAAATTAATTTTTTGGGATAGTGGTTTATAAGTAAAAGTATTTGAATATTTGTCTAATTTAGTTCTTCAGGTTAAAAGTATTTACTAATTGATTATTATCTTTGGAGTACTTTCTTTCCAAAATAATCAGTATTTCTGCTCCATTCTTTAATATTACTAATAATAATCTTGGAAATCTTAATTTTTTGATATAATGGTCTTTAAGTACAAGTCTTTATTATCTGAATATGTCTCTAATTTATTTTTAACTTCTTCTGTTTAAATGTGCTTCCCATCTGATTATTTTCTCTGGAGTATGTTCTTTCCAAAATAATCAATACTTCATACTCCACTCATTAATAATAATAATAATAATAATAATAATAATAATAATAATAATATAATTTTTAATCTTTTGTGACATTGGTCTATAATTAAATATCTTATTTATTTCTAATTTATTCTTAGCGTCTTCAAATAAAAGTATTTCCTTATTGGTCACAAAATAATCAATAATTTCTACACCGTTCATTAATAATAATAATAATAATATTGGAATTAATTTAATTTTTTTTTAATCTCGTTAAAAATACGTTGTAATTAGTTATTGTCTCTGGGGTATTTTCTTTCGAAACTATTACATACTTCCTGGTCCATTTATTAATAATACTAATAATAATCTTAAAGTTCTTAATTTTTTATACTCGTTTGTAATTAAAAGTCTTTATTATCGCAATATTTTTCAAAATTATTTTAGTTTTTTAGGTTAAAAGTACGTTCTAATTGGTTATTGTCTCTTTAGTATTTTCATTTCCAAAATAACCAGTACTTCTTGCTCCATTCATTTATAATAATAATTTTCAAATTTTAATTTGCTGAGATAGTAGTTTGTAAATAAAAGTCTATAATAAAATAAATTATTTTAAGAATTTTACACACCACTATTCTAAGAGAAAATTACGTGGACGATAAATTGTCAAATTAATTAATAATAATAATGTGTATGTAATTATTTTAAACCAACAACTTAACTAATTTCCAAACAAATTCCACTGAATTTTTTATGAACTGCTTAGAATTGATAGGACCCTCAAATTTATCCGTGTTAATTTCGGGCAAAACATGGCATAATGTAAATGAAAACAAGAAGGGAGAAAGTTCAACATCCACACTTAATAATTCACAAGTTGTTTCGTCTTTCGATTTTGTATCTAAGAGCTAATGCATCACCGAAATTGATATTAAAAGTCCGTGAGACACCTTGGCATATTTCAGATTTTCTTTCCTATTATTTATTAAGTTACAGTCACACAAATAGAAGTGTTGCCAAGAAGATAAGTCGACGTTCACGTACCATCCCCGATACTTTGTAATATATATTCTTGGTAAATTCAATAGGACTGAGGAAAATGAAAGAAATAAGATGAGACGTAATAGCAAACATTACAGTCGATTCGAACCATATTAGAAATGTAAAATGTTTACACAGCTTTTTATGTTCGAATTGAATTTTGCAATTATGGATGTTGTTTAAACAGTCAATTTTTTGTACGTACGTGAAGGTCAGCAAGAAAAATTTTCAGCCACCCCCCGTTGTATTCCTTTTGTGTTTGCAATTTTTTGTTTAAATTTAATTACTTCAGTATCATTTAGAACACGGCCAACCTTTTTTTACGTAATTATACACCTCTGTCGTTTTTTTCTGCGCTGTGTCGAAAAAATCCACCGTCGGAATATAAACGAAACCGTACTTTTAAAGATGAATTTGGGTCTTGTCTTTATTAACTATCGTCCCGAAATGAAAAAATGTTTGGGGCCGCCAAGTTATCTGAAATGAGATCATAAAATTCTAAAATTGCAATATCCAAACGCTTTAGTTGTTCGGCCGTAATGAACAGTCGTAAATTATGCATATAAAATATTTAAAGGCGAAATTTGAATTCCCAAACAATACCCGAAGTTTGCTCCTGTCCGACGTCAAGGAGCAAAAATACACATAGGCAACAGACCAAAAACAAAATACATTTATGTATTTGATATATTACAACATCATTCCGACCCATCAACTAAATTATAATCCACTTTACAAGCCCTCCGACCGAAATAAATTAAGACCACGCTTAATATTTTTACGTATTCCACGCATCCCGTTGTGAAAACAAAACGTAAGTGGTTAATATTAACTTCCATGGAACTGGATATGCCGTAAGGTCGCTAGCCCGCTCAAAATAAACACTCGGAATATTTACAAGATAGTAATATGTTTACCGTGAAAGCATCATTAGTACTTCAGAAACATGTGCGTTTTTGTAGCAGCTCCACGAAATTTCGGAGGCGGAACCGGCGGGACGCAGTGAAAGATGTAGTGCAGAACCGTAATTATAATCATCTAATTATGCGCCCGGAATAATGAGAAAATTCGTTTCGATGCGCACAACGTATTTATGATGAATTTATCGGCTATTGCGGCGCACGGTTCGGTGATAATTATTGGAAATTTATTTAAAAAAAAAATCTTCCGTCCGTCGGACCTCTGAATATTTAAAACACAACGAACTGGATACGATTATAGTCCTTTTGTTTCGTTTCATCGTAAATTTTGGAGTTTTGGAAGTATTCCGTTCCCGTAGCGATTTATTTTGTTGTTTCGTCAAGTGGCGTAAACTTTTCGAGGTGAAACCAGTTCAGTAATGCTTATTAACAAAAACGAAATTACGAACAGTTAATAAATGAATCATGAGATCAAATTTCGGACCCCGTTCATATTGCTAATGGATTTTCATTTCCCCGCTTAATTCCGGCTCATAAATGTCGGTAGTTCAAAATGTTTTCGACTTTTGAACTGTGCCAGATGAATTTTGAAGCGACGATATAAATATATAAAGTTTATTTGTTTGCTAACAGTGACATTGGTGAAGAGAAACTACTTTCGTTCGATGAAAGTTTTGCGGAAATTGGTAAAACCGTTACTGTATATACTGTTTGACGTGTCTATTTACAAACTGCAAATCAGATCTTCGAACAAATTCTTTGTTCAATAATTGCGTTACAATGAAGATTATAATTTATCAATATAAGCATCAGAAAAAGTAACTAGTTTTTAACGTTTTCGTTTAAAATAACACCTCACTTTAAAATAAATTTTATTCATCAAAATATCCACCATTATAGTGAATAACGTTTATCAATTTTCAATAAACTGATTCATGTGATTAAAAATTAATCGGCCGTAGTTGGACAATGTCACAAATAAATAATAGTCATATAGAGAAATACAATAGTGACAGAAAGTAAAGCAACTCGACAATAATATTTAATTTTTCAGTATAAATCTAAGTAATCTGAGATAATATAAAGCCTCGCGGAAAGAAATTATCTTCTGAATTAAAATCGCGGATTGTTTCATTCTTTCAATCCGGGGAGAGAAAAATAAATATCTTTCGAGGATTGAGTCTAAATTAATCGATTGTAACGTGTGTTTTACAACATTTTTCAAGATTTGGTAATGTGAAAGGAAAAAAAAACTGGACTAAGAAAAACAAATGGGTTTCAGGATAAACATAGATCGTTTAAAGAAAAAAAAAAGAAAAGAATAGAAATAACAACATGGTACCGTACTCAGAAGAAAATATGCCACTAAAACATAATTTTCAAGAGGATAATAATCCGAATCACACTTCAAAATATTTGAAGCAGTGGTTTTTAAGGAAAAAAATTAATGTTATGAATTGGCCATCTCAATTTCCCAATCTAAACTCTATTGAAAATTTATAGGAGGTAGAGAACAACAAAAAGTGTTGCTTTTCTTGAAGAAAAGGTGTTTGGAAATTATTCATAATAACGCATATTTTACAAAATATTGGTATAGAATTAATTAAAATACTAATTACAAATTATTTGTACTAATAAAACTATATATACCATAAGTTGATTTAGTTTTTACCAACCTAAAACAAATAATCATTAGTAAAATTAAAAAATAATTATTTAACTATGTAATTGTTAAATTTATAAGGATAAGTTAATCTTGAATAATAATGTGTCTCTGTAGACAGAACCATCATTTTTTATAAATTAAATTTAGGTTCCTCACTAAACTCCTCTGTGATCCAGTGAATGGGACCCTAAGCAAGTCAAAATTGGACTTTAGTTTTAACAGAAACAGGCTTTTTCTTGTACGTCTAAGGTCAAACGAACCCTCATCGACTACCCATCTTCTCACAGTCCTGAAACAAATTTCAGAAAGATTGGATTATTTTTTGACATTCGAATTATCATGTCAACATTCTTCCAAGTTTTTCAAACACAAGCATCGTTTTTCGTAACTACCACTTGACAAGTGTAATATATTTTAATAACTTGCCATAATTATGGCCACTATTGTGTCAATGTGATCAATAAAAGCTTATTTACGTTGCTTGCAAGGAAAGAATTGATAATTGTCAAACGCGTAATTTTATCATCCTCACTTAACTTATATAAAATCCATCTGTCCAACTTTTTAATGAAACTCATTGGATGAGTCCCCTTTCTAATGATTGATACATTACAGTTTAATGACGTGTTTCTAATTTTCTTCGTTGGTAAAAGTTTCAGGAGGACATTGATGTTGTTCATCTCACATATTCATTGTCATTTTTAAACCGACAGGACCAAAATCGTGCGACTTGATCACTTACATTATCTTATCCAAAAGCACTAACTAAATACACCATTTTTAACCTAAAACATGTTATAAATACAATGTAGAAAAAGAACAAACAATATAATTAGAAAAGACATAAAAAGCTTTCAAATAATATACACTGTTTAACAGAAAATTATTATAAAAATGTATTCAAATAAATAATGAATGAAAATTAAAAATAAACTTAAATTACTTTTTCCAGTACCTAAACAACATACAATATTGTATAATAAATAAGTATTTTAAATTACAATTTTTTTTCAATAAAATTAATAAATAAAAAGGATAGACAATAGATATTAATATAAATTTAAATAAAATTACATTGTACATTACCTTATTTTGAATCTAATATTGCGATGTTCAATATATGCCAGGAAGTTGCCTGTGATAATGGTTCAATTTAACAGAACAAAACGTATTTCGTAAATTTAATATCCATAAGATACTCGGAATTGAGAAATTCCTTGTTTGTCACACGAAATTATTAAGGATTTGATGAAAATATTGTCCCTA
Source organism: Aethina tumida (assembly GCF_024364675.1). Classification (NCBI taxonomy): domain Eukaryota; kingdom Metazoa; phylum Arthropoda; class Insecta; order Coleoptera; family Nitidulidae; genus Aethina; species Aethina tumida. The sequence continues at coordinate 46,757,410 of NC_065435.1, read as the reverse complement.
AAATTTTATTACATTTAAAATTACAACATGTCTTGCGGGAATATATTCTGAAATATTATTTCAGCGGAACAACGGAAATAAAACCTGTGCTTATCATAACGTCTCCGCATATACGTATATTTATAAAAAGGGAAGTGTAGGCATCAAATATATCGACTACATTATTTTATCCATCTCATATTCATATTGCCATGTAATTTGTAGATTTTATTGTCGCATATGTGTGCCCACAAATGGTTTAGCCACAACATGCTCATATTTCATCGGAATATATCAAACGTGTCGGGATTTCACCCCAATTACTTCATATATTGCCCTTTAAAGCAAATGGCGTTTGAATTTCCTTTGCGTGGCGGTTCATTTACATAAATATCCTTGCTATTCAACCAGCATTTCGGTGTTTCCACCACAGGAAGTATTAGTACTCGTGGTTTACTGGTTTATTTTCTGTCTGTCTGATTTTTTTTCTCAGAGGAACATTAAAAAACTATTACTCTTAAACTATTAGTTAATTTAAAATTTAAAATAAATGAGGTAATAAATAAATATTTTAAAAATTTGTTATTGCCATCATTAATATTTTTAACATTTATTGCCTGAAAATAAATGTTGTGGAAACCATTAAATGGAATAAAATGTGTAATGTCTTATAATTTATTTAAATTGAGTCGAACTTCGATAACTTAATTACAAAATATATCACAAATAATTGTATGGCCAAATAGTGGAAATTTTTATCCATACCTCAAAAAAACTAATCTAATAGGTGTAGAAAAAATATTATTAATAAAAGAAGCACTGATAAAAACGGCTAGGGGGCTTAACACATCTGCCTAATCAAAAAAATAATTGTTCTTTCAAATTTATTAACTAAAGCTGCATTTTTTATTATATACTTCTTTTTGTTTTTGTTAATGGAGTTAAACATGTTAAACATTAAAAAAGATAAAACTATAAAAATTTAATTTGCCTGGATATAAGTCGATAAACTTAGCATCAAAAGAAAGAGCTTTCTTTGACCTATTTTCTATATTTCATATCTTTATAATAATTATTTGAGTCACGTCACGTTGTGATGATCCACCCTCTTCCCCATTGGTCTTAATTTTTGTTTGTCACTCAAAAATGTGATAATTAGTAAAAAAACATTTTTTGCATTAAAAAATCTGTTATACAATGTTCTTTTATATTTAGTTATATTATTTTATAACATAATATAATAATTTATAAGTTAAATTATTCTTTAGTTTAATTTAATTCGATTTTTCTGAGGGTTTCCTAGACACTTTGACTGTAATTAATTAACTGCACTTGTAATTTTTATGAAATTCTACATAAGTTTTGAAGGTAGTTAATAGATACAATGAGCATTTAATTTATAATTTAAGGTATATGTCTATATTTGTTCTAATAATTATGCCTAGACGTAAACTAACTTCAGATGAGAAGGACAGAGCAACTGGAATGTTGGAATCTGGGTTCAGTCATATCGAAATCGTCAAACAAAATGTTATTCTTCGCTTATGTATTCGATTTTATCAAACTGGCTCTATTTCAGAAAGATCACAAAGTTGGAGGACTAAGAAAAAATATCGTAAATGAAGACCAATTGAGAATCAGACAGCATCCTCCTGGCAACTAGCTGGTCGTCTAGAACAACAATTGAAATGGGCAAAGTCTCGTGTTCACAGGACGGAAGAATGGAAATATATGCTTTTCAAACAACAAAGTAAAATTGGGCTTTATAAGAGAAGGTGTCAAGCAGTCATCGATACCTATAGAGGTACATTGTATAAATTTTATCGAAAATAAAAATTGCTACTATTTATTCACTATAATTTAATTTTATTAAAACATTATAAAAAATAACAAAAAGTTAGTGACTTCTATACACTTTTTTCATTATCCCTTTTGAGCATAAGTTTATTTATTTAAATAAAGCTCTTTAATCTATAAATATCTGAACATTTCAATTTTAAAAAGAATCAATTAATTACAATTACAATTTATAAACAAATAATTTGTCTCTGGAATATATGCGGATGTCGCCAAAAAAAAAAATAAAAAAAAAACGTATTAAAACATCGTAACATGGCGAAAAACACAGGTAGCGGTTTATTTCTGCTTGATATTCGCGCAGACACAAAAGAACAAATCCAATCACATATGATATGAGATTCCATTTTAGCGAAACCACGTTGCAAGAGGATTTATGTTGTTTCGTTCTGTCGATTTTATTAAATTATTTTTAATAGAGCGAGAACTTTGCAGATAGATTACATGTAGCTTAAAACTTCGCTCGGTTTGTTTTTCTTGTCGAAAAACTCTGCGGTACGCTTTTATCCGTGGACTTAAAAAACCAGAGCGATTGGTATCGATCGACGTTGATTAAAAGCACAATTCGTCCAAGTTTAAAGCAGATTACCGTTAACTCAATTGTGTTCAAATAATGAGGAACTTCATTTTTGTTGACGATTTAAATCCACATTTTTGTATCAGAAAGAAGTCACCGTTAATCGTCAACTGAATTTTATCTCCGGTTTTAGTAATTTGTCTTTTATATAAATCAATTTGTGCGGAAACTTGTCTTATTGAGATATATTTATAAAAAGACATCTTTCCGTGTTTGGAATTATTAATTAAAAAAAAAAACAATAGATTTTATTTGCAACACTCAAATACGATGCGCAATTAAGTATCACGTACTTTATTAAGCCGTTTATTTATTATTTGCAGTGTATTTAATTTTGCTTTTAGACAGCTTATTCCATAAGTATAATTAAACGGGCTTATTGTTAGATTAAACCCGCAGTATCAAATACGACAATATAGAGTGTACTTGTATATTCTATTTGTTGCAGCAGAGTATTTAATGAATACAATATACTTACTATATTTAGAGATCGTTGTAAACATCTCATTATTATTTGGTTTAATGGCAAATCCTATTTACTGGTGGTTTTAATGAATATTCTTCTTACCATCTCATTTTTCCAAGCACGATTCACATAACTTTGCAGGTGCCTTTATTAAAAATATCCTTTTATTTATATTAATACAACCACATTTTATAATTTCAGTCCGGCAAAACTGTAAACGACGATCCAAATTTAATTAAAACTTAACCAAAGAAAGTTGCAGTGGTTTCTATTTAAAGTCGAAGTTTGGGAATTGATCAAATAGTTTCCGGTTTATCCCTTCTCGAGGAATAATTAAATTAATTCCTTTAAAAAAACTTGTTCAGTAATTGTATACCATTATAAAATTGAACATTTTATATCAGCAACTAGAATTAGGGGTTTTTAAAAAATGTATATTGTTAATCAATTTTTAAAACCTAACCATTATGTACAAAAGTAGTCAATATTATCATATCAATGTTAAATAAACTGATCGCAAAAAGTTAGAACTAAATAAATATTAATATTATTATTAATATTAATATTGTAATAAAAGAAATAAATATCAATAAGAAATTAAACCAAAGGCAACTTTGGTTTAGTTTACAAAATAAACAAGAAATTTTGTTCCCACATAATATTAAAAATACACAATTTTTTTGAGTATCGAGTAATTCCTCCTCTGCTTCCTATTACTAAAAATCGAAAATATGGTTCCAAATTCCGTCGATAATATTCAACAATGTTAACGATAATGTCTGTTACATAAATTTCATCGGTTATGCTGTGGTCGTAGATGCAGAGCATATAATATATGACAAATCTATATTCCTTCAAGCTTCTTGAATTTTTGTAATTTAGTTTATTTAAATTTGTAACATTTTTAAGCCTAATTTTCTGGGGTTGATAATTATGGTCATTATTGTATATTTGTTGAAATTTTAAAATAACATTACTTAGAAGCTTACCCCTTTCAAACCCAATCATCATAAATACATACAAATCACAATTAACTTTCAGCCGTAAAATACTCACCATTAATCAAGGATTGAGCCTGTATCTGCAGACAGATGTTCATAAAAAATTCAACAACTTCAGATTTTCAGATAGACTCGACTAAATCTAGGATTTTGATTAATACATGCAGACAATCTGCATATCATTACGGCCGAATCATACAGAGGCTAAGCCCCCCCGGTTTATACGAAACGCAGATAACAATGTATCAAGAGTCTTTAGAATTACAATACATCTGTAAGCCTTTGTTGAAATATTTGAAGCTGTCTCAAATAAACGCCGTATCTTTTGTACTGTTAACAGGGTTCATTCTATTTAGTACTTAGTGTTTAAGGGGCTAATTTATTATGTTTTTGTATATAATATTCACGGCGCTCAGAACTACGTAAACACATTAGGAAACTGGAGGTCTAACTTCTTACAGTCAAGCTGTTTCGTCGGTAACGCAGACCAGCATTAGTAAAGTTTTGTTGGGTTTATTACCACGGCCGACTTGGTATTCAAAATTAAATCAATGTGTTGCTGTTCGTACAACAAATCACTGCTGAACTCTTATAAAATATTATTTCTTTCCATTTGTATTCCATAACCATAAACTTACGTTGTATTCAGGAGACGATTTTTTGTTTGCAACCAAATTGCTATGCATAAACTGTATGGAAATAATGGATGTCTGTGCAAAGTTTGATTGAAAAAAAAACTTCGGACAAAGCAATAAATAAGCAGCAATCTTATTGTTAATGGAGTCTCAACAAAAAATATTAAAATAAATATGATTGATTAATCAATCTGCCCAAAAATTTTCAAATTTAGTCATTGCATTAAATTGCTAAGATTTATTCCATTTTTTTATAGAAAAATGTTAACCTATTATTAAAAATTAAACAAAAATCTTAAAGCATAAATTGTCAGAAGCTAATAATGGGTCGGACCACCTCTTTCATTAAGACACTCATTGAAGCGTCGTGGCATTCATCTAATGAGATTATCGACATGGAGGGCGCTACAAATTCCTTAAATGTCGCCCCATCATATCCCACACATGTTGGATTGGGGAAAGGTTTGAAGATCTGGGTGGTCAAGGCAGTATATTCACATGTGAGGCTTCTAGGAAGTTTAATGTGTTCTTGGGTAATATGTGGACGAACATTATCTTACTGAAAAATTAGTCAGGAATCTCTTCTTATGTAGGGATGAAAGTAAGGCACCAAAACGTTATCCACATATCGCTGGGACATCATGTTGCCATCAATGAAAACTGAAGGTAACCTGGTACCATAAGCAATAGTACCCCATACCATTAAATGGATATGACTCTCCACAGCAAAGCGAGGAACAAGTCTTTCTCCACGACGCCGTTTCACTAGATCATGACCATTATGCATATCCAAGCAAAAGCGTGATTCATCACTAAACACTATGTTATTCCATTCCTCATCCCACTGCTGACGTTTCATACACCAGTCACTACGTTGGCGTCTCTGTTTTACTGGTAGAAGTAAGCCCAAAAAAGGGTGATAAATCTGTAAGCCAAAAGACCTTACACGGAGGTAAACAGATCAAATATCAATTGGCCTACCTTCATCGGCAAAAATTTCGTTGAACTCATCCTGTTCCTTAGGACCAATACTTTAAGACGACTATTTTGTGGCTCTGTGGTAGCTCTTGGTCTTCCGAAACCTCTTGCTCTACCTCTTCTGTCCTCTTCACTCCATGACTGCCAACATCGTATTACAAACTCATTTAATTGGCTAAAATTATTTTTCCTTCGTACTCTGGGCATGTTAAACATTTAGTATAAATTGCTAAATAAAACAACTGTGACAAAAACTAAGCACGATACGATTTCGATTGACTTCAACTTTATTAATTACTTATTTCAATTGGTACCACTAATATACCAAATTTTACGAAAATATCTGAATGCGTCATGGGTGTATTATTTTTTACATTTAGTATAGTTTAAAATCGATCTAAGACATTTTTTCACTAATTGCTTTTCTTGAAACACCCTGTCATCGAAACTTATGCTTGACGAACGTGTGTACAACTAGCAATTTTATCGATAATAAATCCCCAATAAAAGAATTATTGAAATAAATAAGATTGATGAGCGAATCTGTCCAAAAATTTTCAAATAAAGTCGTGATATTTTTAAATGGCTGCTGTAGTTTAAAATCTATGTAAGACATTTTTTCACTAAATGCTTTTCTTGAAATACGCTGTCATCGAAACTGACGTTTGACGAACATCTGTTCAAGCCGCATATCCATCACCCTCACACTCCACTAAATATATCCACATAAATTCCATATAGTGTATTACCAAACTAATTCCGTCTGTAAAGCTGTTCTAGTTCACAGACAGTTATATACTAAAGGCCCCATTAACTCATTGATTTTAAGCGGAATCCACAATCCTGACGCTCCCGTTTGACATATATGTATTAAATCATAACTTGCTTTCGGTGAATTATCTTGACGTTTAGGGCGCAGGGTTCCGCCATAGAGGCAATTTGCTGTCAACGGGAATATAATTCGCATTATTCTAATGATTACCATCTAATGGATTGTGAAACTATAGGTTTGCCACCAGAAACTTCCCCACCTAAACCGAAAACTGGGCATAATTATCAGACTTGCAAATCATTACAAAACAACTTAACAATTAACCAAATGAGCAAAACAATTGTCGGCAATTTCGACGGAAGCTCTCCATCCGTCCCGATATTTTCCGATGGAACAATGGACGCGGTACATGGATCAAAAATTTAATTGCAAGTAATTTTCAGAAATACTCTTAAACAGAATCGCCCACAATTAAAAATTCATTTTTAAAATGCTTTGAACCGAGAGACAAAAGGGGAAAATTAAAATGGGATTTGAGTGAATGGATTTCGGAACGATTCAGCCCAAACAAAATGAAAGGAAATATGATCCGTCACTGACAAATATTTAGAAGTTGCATAAGTAAAGTTCAGATTTAATTCATTTCGATTCTTTATTCCCGGTTTTAATACCTGAAAACCGCAATTACTGGAAATGTAATTATCTAAAAGCATAATGAAATTTCTTCGGGACACGAGCGAAGTCAGTTCCATTTTAAGCGATTGTTTTAATACCGTGAAGTAATATTTTAAGTTGTTACTTGCATTAACTTTTGACTAGAATTACAATTGTCCTGACTGATTTAACTTTCAGATAAATAACTGTTTTTTTTTTTCTCTTAATTGAGTTGAACACAATTTAATTAAGGGAAACGTAATACCGTTGATAACGCAACTCAAATTTAATTCGGCACAAATGATTCAAAGATCTGATCAGTTGAGGCAAAAGGAAAAAAAAAAGTAAAACAAACGACGACATAGGCAAATAAGAAGTTCTCGAGAGACACAACTGGAGTTTGCAGGTACACCTCTAGGATATACTCCGGATTTAACGCTAAATACACAAATAGTTGTTCGTTAAAGAAAATGGGAAAAAGCAAGAGGGTTACGACGGCGTCGCCGTCGTCAAGTACAAATGATCGCATGAAAGCTGAAGCGTTATTTCTAAACACTTTCCAAACGTTAGTCACAATTAAGTGCGAATTAAAATTCAAACAAAATGATTACCACTAAGAGGGTCATATGTTTTTCTGCTCATTATTCATTATTACACGGATAAACAAAGCCAGTGGGAAACATGGACAAATTTTATTCGGATGAACTCCGTCCCAAAAGGGACAAGTTAATTAATGGCCGTTTGATTTTACTAAAAATTGACTTCTCGGTAACATAAACAATGTTTGTGGGTGACATTTCAGGTTCTCTGATATATGCGTTCTTCTTTATTGATAATTGTGGACACAAATCAAATTGGAACGTTTCCAGAAACAGTGAGAAAGCTTGTACAGTCAAACAGTAACGTACAATGCGCCTCCTTTGAAGTGAATAATTTGAATTTATTTAAATATACAGTCATTGTTTAGAATTGCGGGTCCACCTATTTTGGGCTATAAAAAATCGAGCATCGCATTAAAGAGTATGATTTCTTAGAGATTTTTATGGTTTTCTCTTAATTAATATTTTATTTTTAGGCGTGATGAAGAACTGTCTTGATCAATTGAAAAAAATCAAAATTCTTAGAGAAAAATTAATTTTAAATTTAAACTTGAAATTTTTATGAATTTTTTTATACTGCATGTCTCTTTTTTAAAACGTTCATCAAAAATAGAATATTTTCAAAAAAAAAATTGTCAAAATGTAATTTTAAATTTTAAAAATTCTGATTTTTTATTTAAATTTTTATGAGCACGTTTATTAATTCAAACTTTTTATTTTTTTTCCAAATTTGTAAATATTTTAACAATAATAAGATTTTCAAATATTTATATAATAACATAATATAATATAATAACATGACATAAATAGAAAAAACTATTCAGACGATAATAAATATAAGTTTATCTGTTGATGGTAAAATAGAAATTGTTTAAAATAAAATATTAAAAATTTGAAATTTTTTTCAAATAAAATTTTTCATAAATTATTATTAATTATTATTGATAATAGTGTAATAGAACATTTTAAAAATATTTAAAAAAACACAAGAAAAAAAAAATAAAAATATATAAATATTTTTTTACTAAATTTATTAAAAATTACAAATATTTCAAAAATTCATAGAAAATTGAAATATTACTATTATTGATATATTTTTTTTAAATATTCTATTTTTGATGAACTTTTTGAAAAATAATAGACATGCAGTATAAAAAAATTTGTTCACAAAAATTTGAAGGAATAACGTCGAAAATCAGTATTGTTCAAATTTAAAATTAATTTTTCTCTAAAAAAATTTGATTTTATTCAATTGACCACGCAAAAAAATAGAACATTTAAAAATATATATGAGAAAAATAATGATTTGTTTTATTTTTTATGATATAAAACGTGAACCTTAGTTTAATAAAAATTGTTACATTCTCAAAAATTCAAAAAAAAACTGAAAAATTATCGACAAATTTTTCTGGAAATATCCTGTTATTGATTAAACATATTATAAACAAATTTTTTCATAAAAGTTTAAAGCAAAAAGTATAAACTAATACCAATACGGAGTACATAAATTAAAAATGTTTTTAAACCTCTTTACACTCCGTATATAACAATATTTTGTAAAAGAGTGCACAATAGTTTTGTTAAAGAAACATTTAGAATAAAATAATATATTACTAAAATTGTATGTTACATTTCAGTATTGTGAGATGCAATATAATATCATATGATTAATACCCATCCCATGTATAAATCATCAATACTATTTTGGCAAATGTCAGCCAATATATTAAAGCGGCAGCATCGATCGTAATTCTCAGGAGACTCCCAGGAATTCAGTATTTGTTGTACAGTACAACATATCGCACTCGAACCTTTAAAAATGTATATTGGGTAATCCTACCTGATACAGACACCTATATAGAAAACGTGTTTTACTATGCCATCTTGAGCATGGTTTAAACTTTGTAATCTCACTGAAAGCTAGTAGTAATAGTTTGTTAATTTCAAGTTTGACGTCGGATTTGTAGTCTAGTATGAAGTTCCTTCCATGTAAATTATTAGATGTAGTACAACCAGACTCAAACTTGCCAAACACATTCTATTCTCCATCTCTCAATGCAAATTACCGACGAATTAATAATGCCGATAATTCATCGATTCAAATTTTACACGTTATTTTTAATTTTAACATTTGGTTGATTCTATTTTCTAATATGATACAATGTTTATTTACATTCTAAATACGTTCGATATAATTTTGAACAAAATTATTTAATTTACATGATTCACATTACACTCAAATTTATTCGCTCAAACGAGTGAACATTTGAAATATAACACACCCACTGAATTGTAACATATTATTCGTCTGAAAGAGTTTTAACAAAAACAATACAACTTTCAAGCGTGTAATCCAATCACTCTTGTTTCCATTGTCATATTGATATGTATTACACAAATTTTACCCCAGAATTATTTTGCAAAGGGTTTCGTACAAATGAAATCGATGAAGCCTTCGGACATTTGCTTAAACTGATACCTTTAACCTTCGCAACTGTTAATCAGTTATGCCAACAATAAATTAAACTAACAAATTTATTCAAAAATAGTATTTTACATAAAATGCACGCATGCACTCGTTCAACAGGTGAAGTCATCGATTGAAATTTTCGTTTATTTTAAAACGAAAACCGTATAAAATTAATCTTTAAAAATTTCACGGAGCAATTTGTAATTACGATTTAACAGGACAACGTTTAGCTTCCGAATCGCCGACATAAAAATAAAACGGGTCATAATTTGAATTGTTCCTTTGTTTATTACGTTTATTGCAACATTAGTTTTAATTACGCATTTCCGTTAAAAAGGCAAAGTCCTGAATAGTATTTAATACCTCCTTCCCTTTCCAACTTTTTGGTCGTTTTCTTTATAGCCGAATTATGCGAGAATTCTAAAAGATCATCCAAAGATACACAAGTGGATTCCGCCAGCTTTCGCATAATGAAACTTGGGAACTCTCAATGCGAAGTATCTTTGATTATAGACAGATGAAAATTTTATTTGCAACCTGCAATAAAAAAACAATATCACAATCAACCAAACCCATATTATATCCGTATGTATTAGATTCTGAAAAATGTAATGTGTATTTTTGGTTCACCATTCATTTGAACAAGTTTTATGTTATATTTCAACACTTTTATATCAATTGTCATTACTATAGCAACATTTTAAAGTGTTTTCATATAATTTATATAATATTTTAGCTAATTATCTAATATCATCTGTTAAAAAGATATTAATTTGTTATTGTTGTTTCATAAAACTAGTTTATTCTGTAGCATGTAGCAACTTTAACTTTGAAAAGAATTGTTAATGATCGTTATTTAATTAAATATTAACACTTTGTATAATGTTTTTCTTAGTTCAAAATTTTGGGCAATCTTCGTGGCATAGACTGAACCATTTTCCGAATATACGACAAGTCTACATTCCTTCAAGCTTCTGAAATTGCTCCGACGAGTTTAAATTTGTAATTTGGTTATAAACGTGATCTCTTATGTTTTCTATAAAGCTAATGTCTGAAGATTGGGAAGGAGCAAGACAAAACGTCGATGTTTTTGCCTTTTAACCAATCCGTCACAATTATGGAACAAACATTTTAAAGCATAAATTGTTAGAAGCTAATAACGTGTCGGACCCCCTCTTTAATTAAGACATTGACGCGTCGTGGCATCGATCTAATGAGATTATCGACATTTTCTTGTGGTATCTTATTCCACATGAAATGAATCTGATGTCTTAGATCATTAAGAGCCCATGGATGGCGCTGTAAATTCCTTAAGCGTCGCCCCATCATATCCCACACGTATTCGATTGGGGAAAGGTCTGAAGATCTGGGTGGCCAAGGCAGTAGATTCAAGTGGGAGGCATCTACGAAGTTTAATGTATTTAATGCGTTCTGTGTGTCTTTTTTACAGTTAGTATATATACCTGAACATAAATCAATCTAAGAGGGCCAGAAGAATTGAAGCATCCCTCTAGCATCATAGAGCCACCACCATGTTTCATTGTAGGTATAACAAACTTTCTGTATAGTTTTATCGCTGCAGGATGTTTAGCAAAAGTGTAACCAACATTTTTTTTAAAAATTAAACGATGAAAACTTACTATACTTTATATATTTTTAGTAATACTACAATCACACACACACACAATCAAAATGATACAAATCTTGTGCAAATTAATTTTATTAGAAAAGTTAGCACCCTTTTACCTAAACCTCACATTCGTAGAAGATATTCGAACTTTCATAAGAACTTATATTAATAAAAGAAAAAAGTAGAACAAATATAAAACTTTGCCTTATCGAAAAAGTAATTTTATACACAACAGCACATACTTAAGATTTTTATTTTCAAAATGATATACAACATGTTTACGTGCCGATTTCACCAGAAAAATTAAATTTAGCTTCATAAAAAACTTGGCACAAACATATATAAAACGCATTATTTAAAATTTAAAATGTGTATCAGCAACAGAGGATCAATTTCGCACGTGATTAGGCTTTTCATTTATGAACAAGCTGGAAGGGGGAAATGAATTAATAAAACTAAAAGTCGTGGGGAATGCGTTCAAGTAGCGAAATGTCTTTCATCTTATATTGCCATAAGATTTCAAAGGAATTCACACCGGCAAATCTGGGCGAGATAAAACTCTGTAAACTAAAACTCATTTAAAATAAAATCAATAGTAATTCTTTAAAAGAGTGTTTCTTTTTTTCCGCGGCGATTTCCCTCCTTATAAGTTCACTTTACCAGATTTCGAATCAGATCGATAGAGGCCCCGCAAATTTAAAATGGAATGATTGCCATTCACGCCTTAAAATCTCTCCTTATTTAAACCCTGTTTTGTTAATTTAGCATTCAAATTAGTTCATTATATCTTAATGAAAAAGAAATTCCACTCACAAAATTTACCTACAATTCATTTCTCTACATAATTTTTTTTGAAGTGAAAACCTCTTTAGCCGCGTTGGGCACTTTTTGGTAGGGGAAAATCTTATGGGTTCGCGTCACCGACATGCCCAGACTGGCGCACGCGCTGTGTGACTGGCCCACCATTTATTCAGTGCAAATAATAAATATAAACATATAAATTATTTTGAAAACATTAATTGAAAAATCATAATACAAAAATAAAAGGAATACAAAACGGCATGTATTGTTCGTCAAAAAATCACCCAGTGCATTTAATTGATAATTTAGATCAGCTTATATCCTCTTGAAAAAATCTTTGGAAAGACAACAAATGAATTATTATCCCAAATTATGTCAATTTTATGGAGTGGTTATATTAACCTCTCAAACGGCTGATGTATAAAGGATAAAAAATATAGAAAATAGATCAAAGAACACTTTCTTTTGAGACTAAGTTTATCAACTTCTGTTCATCCAGATTGTTATATAGTTGTACCTTTTTAAGCACCACTTTATTTAAAGAGATACGGCAAAAAGATTATCACAAAAATATAGCAAACGTTATCTTCATAAATAATTAAATATCTTAAATTCACCTTTAATTGATAAATTACAAGGAAAAAATAACTTTCCTAATAAGTCAGTGGTGTTAAGCCCTCTAATGGCGTCATAGAAACATTCCACATTCTTCTCTGGATCAGTTTTAGTGATCATATGCATAATGCATTGTTGAAATGTTTTCTGACAAAATAATTTTTAAAGGTTAGCTAAAGTTTAGACAGATCAACACCTTATTGTTGATTCAATTTTTTGTTTTGGCCCACCATTTATTCAGTGCGAATAATAAATATAAACATATAAATTATTTCAAAACAGTTGTTTATTGAAAAATCATCATACAAAAATAAAAGGAAAAATTTCACATCACAAGTTCGTAAACGTCATCATCCGAGTCACTATCTCTTCGGACATGGGTGATCGTCCACATGACTTCTTCGTAGTAATTACCACTATCGCCTTCACACATTATAAAATAAAGAGATGTTTCCAAACAATATTCAACATTTTTTTTCCATGCATTAATCGGCGTTCTTCGGCAATAACTTACATGACTGAACATCCAGATGCATATATCGGTAAGAGTTCCCCTTCTTTTGGGACAACCTAGCAGAGCTTTCAGTATGGTGTCTTCATAATCGATAGTCATTTTCATCGTCCCTAGTGTGTAAAATTGATTCGATATGTTGCGTTGGCTTTCGACTTGACTGACACAACTAAATGACATAAGTATATAAGTGTCAAAATTTATTTAATAATGATTTAATTATTTTAAAAAAATAACTAATTTTCTCATCTTTTTATGATGTTTCTATATATATATATATATATATAGAATATATTTGAATAATGAAAAACCACATAAACATGCATATAATTGTTGCTCGAAGTATCAATAAATGTGAAAACCAGATTGATGTTAATAATTTTAATTCAAATATTATGAAATTTCAAATTTTAATACTAATAATTCTAAGTTTTTACTTCTATTAGCAGTCTCTATAACTGCCAATTTTTTTTTTTTTTCAATAAATATACTACAAAACCAAACCACAAATGAATGGTAAATATAAAGCTACCTATTTATTATGTAACTCAATAATGGTTATTAAAATGAAAACAAACTTCACAGTCTTTTTTTTGTAACTTGAGATTGATTAAATAGAAATGTAATTTAAATTAAAAGGCACAATTCCAAAACTAAACCCTTTAAATACCCAAGCAAAGGAACGTTAATTATTAGTTTCTTGAGTACCTGAATCAAAACCAACTGATTATTAAAATAATTAGAATTCAGTTACGGCCTTTGATGTAAATTACGAGCTACACAAAATACCTAATACCTGTTATTACATCCACGTTCAAGAACAAAAGTTTATCTTGGTCACTATTTGAATAAATATTGTAATAAAGGCGACACGCAACCTGACTACATTGATTTAAATGTACACGATTTGCGAATCACATTTAATATTATAAGCATACTGCATTCAAAACTGCATATATGGCCATAGTGCATTTTTATTAATAAAATCTGTATGTGCATCTAAGCTGTGATTGATGGATGCATTCTGTCGTTGTAATACGGAGTGCAGTGCGCATATCTAAATATTCCAAGGAACTGTTGATAATGCTACAACGAAGAGAATTTTGTTCTACACTTCGATCGTGGTAGTTGACGCTAATTGACATGCCAAAGGCAAATGCACCATTATTACTGTGAATAAAGAATTATCTCGAACTCATTTTCGACAGTGCTAATATGTTGCAGCTAATTAAAACAAAAAATCTTAGTTTTACACATTTGCCTAAGGTAAATTTTAGAAAAAAAAATTAAACACAGCATAAAAGTAAATTAATCCAAATTAATTTTAAAATGCAAATTTATTCATTACTAATATCTATATCTTTACTATATCAGTGGTCAGAATTTAGAAAAACATTTAATTAATTAATTATTATTCAGTATCTAACGAAAAATATAAATTTCAATTTTATTTTGCTTTAATATCAAAACACGTCTTTAAAATAGTATTTTTTACTTATATTTTAGTTATAAATTGTAAATATACTTCTACCTCACACAGGATTTCCAACTATTGACTATTTATTACCATTAAATTTCAAATTAAGAAAACTGTAGCAGGCACATTACTTTTAAGTTGTCAATGAGAATGAAGTTAACTGCATTATGCTAATTAATAAACATATAAGTATTTAAAGTAAAATTATTCTCTCACAAGCCCATTTTGGAAGTTCAGTAGGTTCTTATCGTCACCAGGTTTCAAGCAGAATTCGAAATGTGCTTCAATATTCAAAATGGCTGGGGATTGTAAAAACCCCCAATGTCTCACAGGAAAAGTAACGTAAGAGAATGTCAATCCCAATGGTCTAACCAAAACGATATCCGCATTCGAACGTTAATAGATTTGCCCAAAATCGAAATTGGTTTACTTTAAATTAATTCAGATCAATGGTAAATTAATATAATTTTTATTTATATGTATTTTGTTATATTAGTTTAAATTGTCTAGTGATAAATCGGTAAATTTTCGTATCGCTTAGAACCAGAAGAAAATGAGGAAATAGCATAAAGTGCAAATTATCCACGTTTAATTAATTTAATTTGTAACTGATCTATATCCCTACGGATATAAAAACCGTTAAATATATAGTCAATCGAATAGTTACAGTAAATTTTTATTAGCGGCAATAAAAAGTGAACCTGACGCAGTTATAGTAATAAAATTTGATGACGCTTCAATTATTTCGGAAAACCGGAATTTTTACATTTTATCTGGGTTACGTATATGCGCAATGAAATTGCTGCAGAAAATTTCCACCGAAATAGTCGACTTATTTTTTTTTATTTTTTAATTTTTAATATTAAAAATACCCGCACCTATAATAATCGGTAAGATTTTAATAAAAAATTTAAAGAGTAATAATCCCTGTTGTTATATCAGCCGAGGCATGCAGAAGTGCAATCTCGCATAAGCATCAACATGAGATAGAACACTGAAAATTTTATATTTGAGTAAAATGTTTCGACAAATCTAATAAAGGATTCTACAAGGATATCGCTTGGGTATGACCAATAGGGCGTGGAACTGAAAACGCCTGCAGCTGTCAGGATTACGTTCCTATATTTTGACATCTGTTACAACTTCGGCGATCGCTCATCAACATAAAATCCTTAATCGGACAGTCCCCATTCGGACGGTTTTCCTGTCATGCGACAAATCAATACGATCCTTCAAGAGAAAACCAAAATTAAATGTGAAATCCAAGTCAAAAGTCTTATATGTTTTCTGAAAATCGAATTTATTTAAGTTACATTTCAAATAATTAACTTTTTGGTTTTTGTTGTGAACAAAAACGCATGAATAAGAAATAACGCACTGAAATGTATAAAATAACAACTTAATTTGATATATACAATCTTGTGTATAATGAAATAGGGTCCAAACAATGTAATCATAATTTTTATTTTAGTGTTCCTGCGGACCGGAAATTTATGCTTGAGAAAGTTCCTGAAGTATAGCTCTATCTCGACTTCCTTTGTACACACTTATTGTGTTGGACATGGTCCAAGAAAACGATACTTAGTTACCTGTATCGAACCTTGTAAACAAATACAGACCGTTCCGTTGGGCACATGTTACTGTTATTAAGAATTATTAAAATATCTTATCCTATTTCTTTTTATAATAAAATATATTTAAAAATTCTTAATTTTTTTGAAAAACATAAAGTAGAAAGTTTTTCAAATAAATTAAGAGTTTTTAAATTGATTTATTTAAATGTAACATCTTTAATGGTTTTAATGTCATTTTTAAGGAAGTTACCAAATAATAGGAATAAGGGAATTATCAAAGACCCTAACACTTACCAATAGAATACCAATAAAAATCGTAGCTTACTTGATAGATATTAAAATGTCATAATTCTGAAATGACATAAGTTTATCGGTGTCTCAAATATTTCACGTCTCAAATAAATTTCAATTTTTCGAGTTAAATTATCTAAAAGTAAAAATGCCGTTCGCAGGATTTTTCTATAACATTCTAGATTTTCTGCTGATGATCGTATACAGAATCGGATATTTGTTTGGAATTGCTGCTCAGGATCCCTTAATCGAAAACCAGCCTGAGCCTGAAATCTGGAAAAAATGTGCGATGATCGTGTTTGACAAAATTTTGTCCTGTCGGTATGCACCTGCATATTCCGAAGGTTTGAATGTCATAAAACAACAATTGATAAATGGAACCATCCGCAACACTGCAGAGTTCAGAACGGAGACCATGAATATCTTCAATACTCTTACAGATAGAAACGATGTCGACCCTGTCCACGTTGCTCAAGAGATGCGAGAAGAAACACGTGAGGCTCTTAATATTTTGGATGAGGCTCTGAAAGATGGTCCTTTGACGATGATGACAAGAAACAAAAAGAGAACCATGAATGCTGGCCTCTAAAGGAACCTGATATAGGCGAACATGAATATTAGACTTAATAATGTATTGTAAATTGTAAATTGGTATTATCCGATATTATACAAACATTGATATAATTAATATAAATTGTTGTACATATATTTTGTTTTATTTATTAAGATCGACTATATATTTATAAAAACTTATCAAACTAGATAGATACTAGATATCGTCAGGTCCATTTTATGAGCATTCAATATAAAACTCAAGACCAAGTATGTTTTACAATCAGTATTTCTAACTGACCAATATCTAAGAAAAATTCAAGAAATGGAACACTAGTATACATTGTATTTTAAGACTATATTTTTACCTAGAATCTCAAATTTTGGGTGTGTTTTATCGTCTGGTACGTCTTATTGTCCAAAAAATACAGTGTATACATATATAAGTAATACAATACTTATGTAATGTATGAAATTAACATCTTCAAACTTTATTATGCTCATTTAGTTTTAATAAGATATTTACAACATTAATTGAATAAATTAGATTTTTCACAACATTTCAAAATTAATTGATGATAAGACGTCAATAAATAACACATATCCAAAAATCAGATTTGTCCAGCACATTGAATAATATTGGTGGATCCAGAAGGAATAACATCAAAATGTACCTAAAACAATGACACTGAATTTTTGCTAAATAACAAATTTACACAGTTGCCATACATTCATCAACTTTTCAATTACAAACATTGCTGTTTTTGTATGCATAGTTAATTCTCCTACTCTGACTTTTGATGGACCTTTTGCTAATGCCATTAATATTACAATTTGGTCTTGACTGTAATTATCAACACAAGCTCCCATTTTTATAGTATGCAAGAGTTCAGATGCTGCCCTTTTACCAGTCTCTTCAGGTGACTCACTTCGTTTGCCCAATGCAGATGCTCCCAATATACAACCTGTTGAAGTTTCTGCAACTAAACTGCAATGATGACAAAGATTAGGAATAAAACTAAAAATTAATTACACCTTACATTATTCCTGAAGCATTGTCTGGTGCTATATTTCTGTCCTCTTTGTATCGTTCAATTTGTGTATTGCTAAATATACTAGATAAAACATTACAAGCAGAATCAGCCATAAGATGGGACAACTTTAGAGGCAGTGAACCAGCTGTAAAGCTCCACCCATATATTGATGATACATTTCCAAACTCTGTCATTTCAATCCCATTTAAACAATTCACAGGCTTTACATTTATCACAACTTCACCTCCTCCTTTAGGAAAATATCCCCTTCGAACTAAGTCAAAGTCAAATGTGGCTCCAAACTTTTCCAGAATGGGTCTAAATACTTCAGTAGTGTAGTCAATTTGGGGTGCCATCTCAGCATTAGTCCCACCATGCAATGTTAATGTAGTACTAGCTTGAGAAAATAAAGTACAGGGCAAACTAGCTTGCAATAACAAACTTATACTCCCCGCAGTTCTTACATGGGCCTGGAAGGATCCACCTCTTATTTTATTTGGTCGAAATTCTAACTCTGTAGAATTTAATTCAGCTCCCTTGACTTTCGCATTGCAAATATCTCTGACTAGTTCCACTCCTAATAACATAAATAAGTATATGCACGACAAAGTTTTCAATTTTACCTTTTAAATGTTGTTCCATTAGGCCTGGTTTGCCTCTGCCCGCCCTTATTTTTGATATTCTTATAGGAATACATCTTATTGCACTTAATGAAAGAGCCACCCTCAGAATTTGGCCACCCTGAAAAATCAGATAAGCGTTAACATTTTGATAGTAAATTTTTAACTAAGGAACTAACTCCTTCCAAAACAGATCCGTCTATTTCAATTAAATCTGAACTCATGCCGGCTTTTCAAAATACAGCACGACTCGAAATGTCAATTTTCATTCGGGATGTCCACCAACACAAATTAAATAATTTTTATTTTTATTTTTATTACTAACATACTGACATATTTAATAACACATATATTGAACTGAAATGTATTTACTTTACAATAAAATGTTGTATTTGTTTATTATTACAAACAAGGAAGATATCTATATACTAAATAACATGTAGGGCAACGTGAAATAGATTATAAATTATTAATAAATTGTTTATCTTGTTTTAATGCCTTATGCATATAAAATTATATAATAAATTAAGAATATTTATTTTAATAAGCCAATGGGAACTAAGAGTTCTTCGTAAAAAAAGTGGTTGTAAACCGAGAGATGTCGCTGTTTTATTATTTTTCAAAGCGACTTGGCAACGAGGGTACAGCAAGTGGAAAACCAAAGTCCACTTATCAAACTTTGTTATTAGGCTTATTTTAATTTCTAGTCTTTTAATTAGCAACCATGGCCCGCGTTCTTGTTGGAGTTAAAAGAGTTATCGATTATGCAGTTAAAGTAAGAAACAAACCTTTAACTAATAAGATATTTTCTATTTATATATGTGGATTTGCAGATTAGAGTTAAACCTGACAAAACTGGAGTGGTTACTGATGGTGTTAAACACTCCATGAACCCCTTCGACGAGATCGCAGTAGAAGAAGCTGTCCGGCTAAAGGAGAAGAAAATCGCATCTGAAATTATTGCAGTATCATGTGGACCGGCCCAATCCCAAGAAGTCCTTCGCACAGCTCTGGCCATGGGTGTTGATAAGGGTATTCATGTTGAAGTGACAGGTCCTGATTATGAAACTCTTCAGCCCATCCATGTGTCAAAGATTTTAGCCAAATTGGCTGAGAAGGAGAAAGCAGATATTGTTATTGTGGGCAAACAAGTAATAATAACTTATAATTAAAGTTTCACCGATCACATTTAATGTTTCATAATTTCAGGCCATTGATGATGATTCAAATCAAACAGCACAAATGACTGCTGCCTTCCTTGATTGGCCCCAAGCCACATTTGCTTCCAAGGTGACAATTCATTTATCACTTGTACTCTTCTTAAATGTTTAAAATTCCAGATTGAAAAGGGAGATAAGGATATTACAGTAACCAGAGAAGTTGATGGTGGGCTGGAAACTATTAAATGCAAACTGCCTGCAGTTATCAGTGCAGACCTTCGCCTTAATGAACCACGTTATGCCACATTACCAAACATAATGGTATATATAACACCTTCACATTTTGTCTTGTACTAACCATATGATGATTTACAGAAAGCAAAAAAGAAGCCAATTGCAAAAATGACGCCCAAGGATTTGGGTGTGGACACAACAGCTAGAATCCAAGTGGTCAGTGTTGAAGACCCACCAACTCGCCAAGCAGGCGCAATTTTACCTGACGTTGACGCTCTTGTTGCTAAACTCAAGGAGGGGGGACATGTTTAAAATGTAATTTTACAAGTTTTAGTTGTTATCTGTTTTCTATAAAGGTTTATCTATAATTTTTAAGAAAACTTTCTACTGTCAATATATTTTTACACTATTAATACTTGTTTCAATTTTACAGTTTCAATTATATTTCTATGTATAAAAAATATTAATATGAAAGGGTAACATTTAATAGAAAAACAATTGCTTATTTTTTACTAATTTTATAATACTGTGTGCATAAGTACAATCTATAAAAGTAAAAGTTATTAATAAATTATTTAAAAAATCATTACATATAAAAATTAATCAAATATAAAATTATTAAACATATCAGACTCTGTAGACACTTTGTTCCTGCTGTATGAATGATTTATTATCTTGCATAACTGAAACTTTTACCAGTTCTGGCTCTCTCGGTTTGAAACATATCAATCCTACAAAAGTAAATAAACAATGATAAAATATTTTTCCATTTTAACCACTTATATTACAAAATATCTTCACATTTTAACTGACTTTTAGCTAACAAAACAAACGCAGCATATCAAGTTGAACTAAAAGGGCTGAATGTGAATGTTAACTCAGTTGTACAAAGAACTGAGATGATGATATTAATTCGGAGGTAAAAATAAAGCCCGTAATTAATATTAAACTTAAAATTTTAGTACTGTTGTTATTGATTAAATCTGAAAAACTTACGGTATTTGCTTAAAAAGTATACTGTTATCATAAGGACAATCGTAAAAATTCCAGAAGTAATTCCAATAATATGAAAAGTTTTCATATTATTTCCACTCACAAAACTAATTTCACAGCAAAGATTAAATATGTAACGTAGAATATATATAAAGAATCTCTGTTAACACCTGCACATAAAATGAGTCACGTCTGTTTATCAAAAATTAACTGCAGCAACACGTTACTGACAGAGTTCTTTATTTTGTACACCAATAGATTTTCAGCTTTGATTGGTACCATAGACAAACAGTTTAAAATACAAATAGATGATGTGTTTACTAAAAATGTTCCGAATTTGTATAGCCCAAAATATGTATCTACTTCTATTTGGATAATCAATATTATTTATTCTAAAATTATATAATATGTTTATAACGAATATGTATAATCCTCAAATGGAGTCAAAATTTAATTTATTTGGAAAATTGTTTGTTTAAATATTACATGTTGTTTCCACTCGGACCTTATGAAAATAAATAAACATTCTGACTAAATAAAGCATGTGTGTAAGTAACATGTATTCAAAAAACACCATTTAAATATTTCATAACAAAGTTTTTCATTGTCAAGGACACAAATGCCAAATTTGACTTACACTGTTTACAAACAAAATTTTCTCCGTAAAAATATGTCGTGCAGAATCAATTTAAATGCTTAAAATAGGATATTTCCGGCACATATTTAGATATTATAGCACAGGTGCACCGAGAATCACAATGCCAAACTTGCGATACTTCATAAACCCGTACTTGGACACAACATTTTCCGGGGCTGAGCCCCACATACCGCGAGACGACCTGTATCAGGCAGTTCAGGAAATATTCACCAAAATCGCAGACAAACTTCAACCTATAGAGAAAAACGCTACGGACGGTATCTACTTGGGCACAGCAGGTATCTCGTACATGTACTATCATGTAACCAAAAATTTGATCTTCGAAGATCAGAAACACAAATTACTGAACGAGGCGATTCGCTATCTGAAGCCGGCACTTAACGTGGCAACGTACAACACCAGACACCCATCAGATCTCCCATCATTTATATTGGGGAATTGTGGAATATATGCTGTGGCAGCTGCTGTTCACAATGCCTTAGGTGACAAGAGTCAAAGTAAGTTGTATGTTCAATTGTATCAAGAAGCCGGAAGGATCTGCAAGGAACCTAAGTTCCTAAACTGCGGCTCTGATGAATTGTTTGTTGGTCGAGCAGGTGAGTTATTCATAATTCATGCTATTAGTTACATCAATCTTATATTTTATAACAGGATATATTTTGGGTGCATTATGGTTGGCTAAAGAAACGAAAACTGACTTGAAATTGGGAGATATTTCGGAAATATGTTCTGTGATGGTTAGTTCAGGCAGAGAGTACGCAAAACACCTGAAGAGCCCTTGTCCCCTTATGTACTCATACTACCAGATTGAGTATTTAGGCGCGGCTCATGGTTTGTCGTCTATTTTACAATCTTTAATGTCGGTACCTGGGTACTTGGACGCGCATCCTGATGTGAAGACTGATGTTCAAGCGTGTGTGGATTATATATTACACCTTCAAAATATAGAAGGTAATATGATGCGATAAAATTAAACATTAGTACACTCCTTATAATTTCCCAGGAAATTTCCCTGCCGCCACTGACGAGATAGGACTAGGAGCGGAATTAGTGCACTGGTGTCACGGCGCTGGTGGTATTGTTTACATGATGGCACGTGCATACTTGGTATTCAAATCTTCAAAATACCTGGAGTCATGCAAAAAAATGGCAGAATTAATATGGAACAAAGGTTTACTGAAGAAAGGACCGGGGTTGTGTCACGGCGTTGCAGGAAATGGATATGTATTTTTGTTAATGTACAGATTAACTATGAATCCTATGTATCTCTATAGAGCAATATGCTTCTTCCAATTTATGGAAACAGATGAATTCAAGCTTCAATCAAGAGTTCCAGATTATCCATTCAGTCTGTACGAAGGTATCGCAGGCACTGCTTGCTTTTTGGCCGATTTAACTGCTCCTATTACTGCTGCGTTTCCATTTTCTGATGTTTTTGAATGAATGATATTCTATTTATACTATTGAAATTAAATAAAATTCGGCTGTGTGATATTATGGCTTTATTATTTTAGAAAAATATTACCATTATTCAATTACATGATTCCATTTATGTAGTGGCTTAAATAATTATTTTAGTTTTGTACTTACACACAAGTATATATAGCTTAGAATTATCTAAACTATATTTTTATTTAATTATTGGTTTTATCTATGATAAATTACGAATGACTATGTACAATCCAATTCGCCAAAGTTTCGCTTTTGTCCACAATTTTTGACAATTTAATTTGGAAATGTTTTATAATTTTACATTAATAGCATACAAATCGCATAATTTCAATTTTTAAGCGACTTGCATACATTTATAACACTTATTTAAAAAAAAAGCTTAAAAAAGCCTACTTCATCATAACATGATCCCATTATAAAATATAAATACTCATATATATCAATCAATTGATTTTGATAAAGTATTCATATGTGTAACAAACTTGAAAGTTATTATTAATTTAATATACTAAGATTTTACCCTGGATCATTAATTTGTGACTTTTGGCCCTATGTGAAACATCATTCAAATGGAAAAAAACTGCATGATTTAATAAAAAATTATTAGTCAGTTTAAGAATCCAATCAATGTGAAAACACAATTTACATAATCCTCCGTCGCATCGTTGAATAAACAGATTCGTCTTAAAACTGTATAAAAAGATCAAATATGTACATCACAACTTAATATTAGACTTATTCATTTTCAGTGGTGCCATTTGCTTGCGTTAAAAATAGTTGTTGTGTCGTTGTATTGGGCTGAGCGACCTAAAAATTATGCGTGATTTTAAGAAAACCCTCGTTACTTTTATATTTTATTTATGCTACCTGAATGAGTTGTGGTTGAGCACCTGTTATTGGTGCTGTTTGTATGATCACAGGTTGTGAAGTATTGCCTTGAAGTTGCATCTTAATCATTTGCAATTGTTGTGGTGATAAATTTATCTAAAAATTATATAATTAAACCCAAATCAAATCAGCCTTACAGGAGTAGTACTCACTGGTATTTGTTGTACTTCTCCAGTAGGAGTAATAATTTGTTGGACAAGTTGTACATTGCCTGGTGTTTGGGCAATACTTTGCCCCTGTAAAATTACTGGTGTTTGAGCTGTGGTGGTGTTGGAAGGTGAACTACTTGTTTGTGGTGTCTATAAACACATAATATATCAATATGAGATCAATCATAAAACCAATAAAATTCACAAATATGGTTTCTTTGATTGTATATAAAAATGTTAATAAATAACAATGAAACTTGATTGTAACTGTGTTAATTTGCATTTTCTATCATTTGTTTACTGTGTCCTCAAGAAATAATACTTAATTTCTTAGTATCAACACTACCCAAATACCTGTTCTAATGCATTAACTTGGACAGTTTGAACTTGTTGGGGCTGTACAATCTGAATTGCTCCCTGAGGTACAGTTGTAGTAGTGGCAGGAGAGGTTGTCGGTGAAGTACTATTTTGTTGAAGATTTGCATGGTGCTGTTGTGCCAATTGGAAGTAATACTGAACTGAACTATCTGCACTTGTAGCCCTTGGATTTTCCTCTCTTACTTTTGGTTTAATATCATCCCTTGGAACAATATCAATCAGAAAATCAAATTGGTCATATTTGGTAATAGCCATTGCTATGTCATTCCTCTACAAAAATTATGTTTGAGTCACAAAACAAAAGAAAGTGAAGGGTAGATCAACCTGTAACGTCCGGCGTTTATTATCTTCAGTGTGAATCCAGGCCCTTAATGTTAGTTCATGTATAAATATTTCAGCAGCCTTTGCAAACAATAATGGGGCTTCCGCTGAGATCATTTTAACATCTTCATCAAGTTTCATAATTTTTTTTATCCTGGCCAAAGGTAGTACTTGTTGTTTTAAATCCATCTAAAATATCACATTTAAAAACAAGTTCTAATGTAATAAAAATTTTTACATTTTTTATAGATTTTATTTCTTCCAAAACCTTGGGCCAAAATGTATTTAGGGCTTGTTGCGCCTCGCTTTGAGTCTGCGATTGAAAGTCGTCCACACATTGTGTTTCTGGTTTCTCCTCAACTGTTGTTGTGTCAGAACTAAAATTCAATCATTAAGTCTATATTCAGGATGTACACAACAGAAACAGTTATATTACGTGTTAACAAAAAAGAAGGGACCAGACATTCTTTGAATTTAACACTTTTCCACCGCCTTTAATTAACAACCAATCACTCGTTACTTCTCAAAGTCTTGCCCAATCCAATATTTTTCATCAACATAACTACTATGAAATTAGTTATAGTGACGTTAGCGAGCGAAAAACAAAAGTCCCTACATTACAGATTTTGTTTTCACAGATCAGTGATACTCAACATGTTTATCCACCAATATTTGAATGAATATACAGTACGATGAACAAAAAGTGTACTAATAGAAAAATTATGTTATTAAAATGGCTTGTCCTTTTTTATACATTAAACATGGTAAATCGTGTGATATTATTATATTATTAAAAGTGATTTATTATAGTCGTTTCCACCGTTAGATTTAATTAATGTTTAAATGTTAAATTTAGTATACACAAAAATATACGTTATAAATAGGAGGATGTAACTGCTTAATATCATAAAAAGCAGATAAATGACATCATAATCAGATCAATAAATTAAAATCATATTCAAAATTTAGGGATTTTGAAAGAGGTTTTTATTAACTTTTGTTATTTAATAGCTTAGATTTTTTAATTAAAAATAAGTTCCCGTAAAAAAATAAAAACATTTTATTTAGACTTAATGAATTTAACATAAATTAGCAATTTTTATTGTTGATCAAAATAATATATGTTAGTACAATTAAAACGAACCAACACATTCACAAAATTTTAACTTTTGAACGTTATATTTTATATTATGAATATAATTATGTTTTAATCATGGGATTTTCGAGCGTAAAAATCCGGGTATTACCGATTTCAAGATTTTCGAATTGTACACAAACTAGTACAAAGTAAAAACAATTTAGTAATTATTTTTTTTACTCCAATATCTCAAAATTTCAACGTTAGTGCATATATGACAAGTTTGTCTATTTTTTGGATCACTCTGTATATACTCTTAGGGTAACATGAATATTTTGTTACTGCTGGATTAGCTACGTTCCCTGTGTTCAGTACAAGCATAGCCATTCAGCAAACCAACTTCCTGTGGTTTGATTACTTTCGTTAGACATGTTTGGCACCTTCGGGTCTGTTTCGGAACGAGACTAAAGGTCGTGCTTTTTCGGCCAACGTCTATGATCGGCTGTTGCCCCTTCGTCCCTATTCGCTTGGCCGAATGGACACACTGTTCAGTACTGCCAACATGTAAGCTTGTAAATAAACCATAACCACCATACGCTCATCCCATTTTAATCTGTTAAGTTTTAGTCGATTTTGTTTATATATTATTTAATAAAAATTTCAATAACAATGGATCCGGCACTATTGCGGGAACGTGAACTTTTCAAACGAAAAGCTTTGACAACGCCTACGTAAGTTAAATAAATACGATATTTTAACATTGTTAAATCTTTTTTTATTTTAGTGTAGAAAAGAAGAAAACAGAAGTGAAGTCGGAGCCTGTAAAAGAAGATAAAAAACCAAAGAAAACCAGTGTAAATAGTGCCCCAAAACTAGATATAAATACGTAATGTATGTTTACTTTTTGTCCTTCTATAATATACCCTGCCTTATTTTGCAGATATAAGACTGCAACTGGAAGTTCACAATATAGATTCGGTGTTCTCACGAAAATCGTAAAGCATATGAAAACGAGGCATCAAGAAGGAGAGACTCATCCTTTATCGTTAGAAGAAATATTAGATGAAACAAATCAATTGGATGTCGGAAATAAAGTGAAACAGGTATAAAATCGTTTATTTTAAACAAAGCATATATTTTCCTAATGAACATTTTACACAGTGGTTAGCAACAGAGGCATTAATAGATAACCATAAAATTGAGGTAACACCCGATGGAAAGTTCATATTTAAGGCATTATATAGACTCAAAGATCGAAAGAGTTTGTTGAAATTATTGAAACAACAAGATTTGAAAGGCTTAGGAGGTATTCTTTTAGATGATGTTCAAGAGTCATTGCCTCATTGTGAGAAAGCACTGAAGGTTAGTAGTATTACTGATGAATTGTTTTCTGAATTTTGATATTGATGTATTTTTAGATCCTGCAAAACCAAAATGAAATAATCTTTATAAATAGACCAATTGATAAGAAAAAAATTTTATTTTACAATGATCGAACAGCAAATTTACCAATTGATGAAGAATTTCAAAAACTCTGGCGTTCTGTTGCTGTGGACGCAATGGACGACGAGAAAATCGATGAATATTTAGAAAAACAAGGCATCAGATCAATGCAGGATCATGGTCCTAAAAAGCCGGCTGCACCCAAAAGAAAAAAGGCTAGCCAAAGGAAACGACAATTTAAGAAACCAAGGGATAATGAGCATTTGGCAGATGTATTAGAAACTTATGAAGACAACACATTAACTCTAAAGAACACTGTTTAACTTTACCAACATATTTTAAAACACTATATTTTTAAGTAATTTTATTTTAAGTTAAAAAACTTAAATTTACTATAAAATTTTATTATACTGTACTTTTCTTTATTGGTATTAAATCTATACAATTTTTGAAATGCTACTTGAATTTGTTGTTATAATTTAATTTATGGGGCAGTTTTTTATTTTTTTTTATGTAATTTATTGAGAAACGACATTTTAATAATTTATTTATTAAAATTTAACGCATCAACAGAAATGTAAATAAACTTTTGTTTATATCAAATATTAATTTTGCCTGTAATATACATATGATGAATTTAAATTATATATTATAAAAATGTAAATACACTTTTTAGTCAAATTATATGACATGTATTGTATACCAACATGAATTAAATAATTGTGTTAAATTCTTATTTATATTTATAACTTTTGTAATGTTGAACTAAATCAGATTGAACAAAAATAATAATTGAGTTTAATTTTTACTTTTAGATATATCATGACTAGTGCGTAATTGATTTAGTTATCTAGTAAATTTAGTTTTAAAATTGAATACTAGCCAATGGATTCTTAATGAATGATGACGTCAATTCTTCCTATGTAATCACTTTCGACAGTTGCTTATTCTGTTTTAGTTCATATAATAATCAAAACAAACAACATGAAAAAATTAATCATAAACTTCTGGTAAAATATTCAAACCAAAGTGCAAATTTTTTGAAGCGTTAATATATTACAATATTGGAAAGGAAAACAATATTTTCATGAAACTTGTTTTCAGGTCAATATTACCTGGCAGCGTCTTAGTATGGTTTACTAACTGTTGTGATGTTATAATTATGTGATGTAAAGGTCATAAGGATAAACAATTATTAATTATATAAGTTTAATTATTATACAAAATATATTTAAAATTCTTTTAAATAAATATTACTTTCTTAATAACATCATCACATCAGGAGACGAATTTTCTTATTATTATTCTCACGGAAGGTATTTTCCGTTGCATCGTAAGAATATTGAATATTAAAGCACTGGCTCAAATATCCAACATTTTTGTTTAATATTAATATTACTTATTGTACATATAATTAAATATTTATTTATAAATATGAACAATGAAATAATAGGTATAATAAAATATTATTTTTGTCTAGACACTGGTATAATTTGACCTGTACCAGTTGATGGGTTTAAAGGGTACGAAAAAATGGCCTGTGTCCAGATGGAAATTATTATTATACCTAATAAAACTTCAAATGTTTAGAATAAAATCTTTTCCATCTGTGAAACAAACTGATTTTTTATGGTATTTTACTTTGTTGAATATTTTTTATGGCTTAAATATAATTGACCCTTTAGCCGTTAACGATTATAGCTAGTAATCAGGCTTTTCCAGAATGACTAATTTCTGAAAAAATGATAAGAAAGTGGACGGTTACATGAGAAATTTGTGTTATGAGAACCGTGAGGTTGAATGAACCAAATAAGTATGAATTAATGAAACTTATAAATTATAAGATGACTGCAAAAACATACAATAGTTATAAATAAATAATATTTTAAATAAACGCGTCTGTTAATTATGCACTGTGTATAGCCTTATTTATTATATCAATGAAGTAATTATAAATCTTAATAAATTAAATGTCTTATATAAATGTCTGTGTATAGTCTTAATATTTCAATACATATTTATATTAATATTAAAATGTTTATGTGACTGTACAATTTTAATTTGTGATATATTTGTATACAAAGGTCCAGATGGACTAAGAAGAATGAAAAGAGACCAATAATAAACATTCTTCGTTGTGTTACAATTTTAGTATATGTAATAATATTAAATTGAAATTGTTTTAATGTAGGTATTTAAAATTATCTTTGAAATGAATATAGTTTGTGGGAGTCATGAGGATAAAAATGATAAAAAGTAAGACTCTTCCTGTTATTGCTACACATATTTTTGTAGATCAACTTTCGAACAGTCAATCCTATAAAGTGGCAGTTGTACTTCGAAAATGTTAATAAGAACAATTTTATTGCTGTTCATCGTCAGAGCATCTTTTTGTGATAAAAGGAGTAACAGGGTGCGCAGAATAGTTGGTGGAGCGCCAGCCGATGTGCCACCTGAAGATGATCCTGTGTTATTCACCAGATTCGCGGGGAAAAACGCCAAAGTGACTGGAATTCGACAATTTCCGCATTACGTTTTCCGAGGAATTCGATATGCGGAACCCCCATTGGGGCCATATAGATTTGTTGTAAGTAGAACACACCATAAATATTGCAAGCTACTTAAGCCATGCGTATTTAGTGTTTAATGTTAAAAGTCAAATTCAATTGTTTTGTGTGTAAATTAGTTATAAAATTAGACCTGCAACTCAAAATCATTCGATCAGCTCGCGTATGCGGTGAATGTTTTCCAATTATTTTGTATTGGTATCAGAGGCCCCGAGAAAGATTTCTACAAGGGGAGATTAACGCCACATTGGTGCCTCCACCTTGCTTGCAGCCTGTGCCTGGTCGCAACACGCTAGTGGGAAGTGAAGATTGTTTATTTTTAAACATATTTACGCCAAATTTACCAACGGGCACAGAAGGTAAGATAATTTAAAAAGTAACAGTATTGTCCAGTTTAATGTTTTTTTAGGTTTACCCGTCGTTATATGGGTGCATGGAGGAGGGTTTAGGTATGGATCTGCTTCACAGTATGGGGTGAGTTTACTTAACTATTGTGTTACTTATAAATATTAATATAGTTATGAAAATGATAAATATAAACAACTTACCGTATATACACATTAGGACCAAATAAACTAAACGTTTTTTCACTCATAATAAGCACTCACTCTAGTCAAATTTATTAATTGTAGACGGCTGTCATTATTTTAACAGGTACTAAATTATAATTTATCATACCACTTGAAAACAGATATATGAACCAACATAAAAGAGATATATTTATTTCTTATACTAAAGTACATAATTACAATTAACAATTTAATATAATACGAATTAGTTATAATATAATAATATACTATAATATAATATCTATGATCACATGGGATATATTCATAATTTTTTCAATCATTACAAATTTTGTTACCAAGTAAGGCGACTATAACTTTAATTTATCCAAAGGTCCAACATTTAGTTGGTAAACAGTTGGTGGTTGTGACCATCCAGTACCGTCTGGGCTCTTTAGGTTTTCTTAGTTCCGGTACAAAAGAATTTCCTGGCAATGTTGCCCTCTGGGACATGGCGCTTGCTACCCAATGGGTTCGTAATTATATCGGGTTTTTTGGTGGTAATCCTAATAGAATCGTTGTTATGGGTCATGGAACGGGTGCCAGCAGCACTCTACTTATTGCGCTATCTAATATAGCCAAAGGTAAGGGTAATTTATTGTTTGTGTGGGATGTTTACTGGGTATTATTTAAGGCATCTCGGGTGTAGTGGCAATGTCGGGCACTGCTGTTTCACAATGGGCCACCGACAACGCTCCACAAAATACAGCTCTGGAAGTGGCAAATCAGAATGGTTGTCCAACCACCTCTATCCTGATCATGGTAAAGTGTTTGCAGAATCTCCCTCCGGAAACAATAATAAAAGTGAGAACTAAACCTTCACCCTAACTTCACCCTTTACTTTAATTTAATTGTTAGGCTGATTCAAAGATAGAATTTACAAGATTGGCACAAAGAGGTTTTGTATCTGGTCTAAATGGGCAGCTGACTGCGGCACCCGTAGCTGAGGGTTACTACGATGGCAGATCTTTGCCACCAATGGTACAGGATGAACCCATAAACGATTTGTATAATCAAAAGACTCCTCAAATACCTTTACTAACAGGAATCACAAAACATGAAACAAAAAGAGCAATACATGGTAAAATATCACTACTAAAGAAAATAACTAATAATAAATATTTTTATAGGACATTATAAGGAAGAAATCATTAAAAAATTACAAAGTATACCAAATTTCTTAGATAAGGTTTTAATTCAGAATCTACACGGATTCATTGCTCGTCGAAGAAATAACACTGACCGCAAAGCAGGCATTTTTCAACATTTGGGTGGTGACATATTAAACTTCAGAAAATATATTGAAATCAAGAGAAACAATATAAAAGAAGGACTGCATAAAGTATCTGAAGCTACGAGTTAATTGTTGGTTAATATTATTTTGAATTTGTTATAACTAACTTAGTTTTCAGGTGATGCATTGTTCAATGTACCAGCCTTCCTTACAGCTGGTTTGTGGTCACAGAAAGGGGCACCAACGTATCTTTACAGTTTTGAACATTTGGGTAAGCGGAGGAAGGGCAGTTGTTTCTTAAAGGGAATTCCTTTAATAGGAAACACAACTGAAGATGTCACAAGTAACTTAGTTTACCTATATCAATTTTATTGTGGTTGATTTAAAAATTTGTAGCGGAGCAGAATGATACTATAGGACATGGAGATGATTTGGCCTATCTGTTTGATCCACATGACATCCATGGAAACCCTCTCGAAGAGACGGAGGAACTAACTGAAGATGATATTAAAGTTCGTGAAATGTTTACTCAGATGATAGCAGATTTTGCCAGACATGGAAAAGTTTTAGTAAATAATAGGGAGGTTCCTTCTTTCACCAGTTCAAATAATCATTTTATACAAATCAAACCCAAACCAGAAGTATCAAGTAATTTTAAATTTTGTGAGATGGCTTTGTGGTGTAATATTGCAGAGAGATTGCAAAGTAAGACTTGTCAATTTTTAAACGCTCTAGATACGACAATTAAAGGCATAGAAAAAAGTTTGTTTGACACGATTAATGTAACACATCAAAAATTGGGTATAGATAAAGCTCACGAAAACATAGATAGAGCACTTGGAGGTCTTAATATCATGCAACGGAATCAAAATCCCAAGCAAAACTTGGAAAATGTAGAAGTAAGCACACGAAAAAATATTATTAAAGCAATCGAAGGAGGAATTGAACATAAAATGGAAAATGTGGTGAATATTTTTAAGCACAAGAATACAATTGGTAACACTTCTGAGAATCCAAGTGGTCGAAGCATTTTTGGTATATTTGGTGCAAAAAAACATAATTCTAATTCCATGGGTGGTTTATTGTAAAATTATTTGTAATTTAAAGTTATAACAACATACGCGTTTATAATAAAATATTTTATAATAATAATATAATACTTTTATAATTTATTGTTTTGCTTTTATTTTTTTCATTTATTTATTTTGTTATATCCTTTAACTAAGTTTTAAACAAAGGATTTGCGTATTAAAAAACTGAAATACAACTTAACTGTTTAAAATAAAATTAATTTAATTTTTTTAAATACAAAATTAGATAACCATATTGATCCATTGGCAAAATGAAGCAACGCCATGAACCGGAAGAACACTCTAAGACGTATATCTGAAATTTTAAATTATTTTTGAGCAACAGTATTTAACTGGTACATATGCTTACCAAAAACAAGGAAGATTAGGAAAGCAGATCCGGCGAGTAAACTGATTAAGAATAATTCCTTACTTTGTTCACCCCTTTGGGTCAAACCCATCAATGGTTTTCCCACGAAATTTAAAGCTGCAATACTCAGTGCAACACATGCAGCTGCTGCCTCGAACGTATATTTATTTACAGATTCTGTTATTACTAAAAATTTAAATAATAAATAAACATCATAACCTTTAGCCAAATTATACTAACAGATATATCCAAAAGCACCTAACCAGCAAAGAACACATAGACACAGAGGTCGTCTTTGCTTGTCGATGTTTATCCAATATGTGAAAAAAGAGAACACTAATGGACAAACTGATATGAAACTTAATACGCCAATGCACGTTCTAAAATGCATGTTCAATTCCTGATACATATAAGACGGAAACATGGTGTAAAATGCAAATTGTGAAAATTTCGTGGTGGTAATCATCAACAGAGACTTGTAAAACGTAGGTTGTTTCAACAACTCTAGATGCATCTTCGAAAAAAAACTTTGATTTGCTTTTACATTTGGAGAAAACACATTCGAAACAGGGTGCTCGTTGGCACCACCATCATCGAAGGCGTATGTTATATTATTATTTAATGGCAGGTCGGAAAATAAAGGCACTGGCACGTTCGACGAATACATATTGCTGTTTGCATTAGCGTAGTGAAGTTCGTCATGCAGATTTACAGTATTGTGCTGACCTTTATTTTCTTCGTTTTTGAAAGTTTTCCAATTTGATTTTGGTTTCTGGTCAGCTTCTTTATCTGAGTGATTATCAGTTGCAAAGGGATTACGTAAGGGATCGTATTTTACTTCCTCTTCATCATCGTCGTTATCATCATCGAACTTTTCCCAATTTTGCATGTAACCTTCGTTAGTGTTGACGCGACCACTGGTACTTGGGATTGCATCAGTTTTTGAAGAATCTGTTGCAGCCTCGTTCTCTTGTTTACTTTGCAACTCCTTGGCGTCTTTTGAGTAAATGTCCTCCTCATCATCCGGATTGGCCTAAAATCGTTTCAGTTTACAAGTAACGGCAAACTGCATTGAAGTATATATACCTGTAA
This sequence comes from Aethina tumida, assembly GCF_024364675.1. NCBI lineage: Eukaryota > Metazoa > Arthropoda > Insecta > Coleoptera > Nitidulidae > Aethina > Aethina tumida. Next base: position 46,722,664 of record NC_065435.1, on the reverse strand, counting down.
GTAATTGTAGTGAGTTTTTTTGGATTTCAGATACAAAGGCTTTTTGAAACATAGGGAGACAATAAGACCTTGCAATAATATAGTCTGGTACCACAGGATTACGCGACCAAGACTCATATCTAGTAGATGGTCTCTTAAAATTATTGGGGTAAGTATGTATCCAATAACGACAATGGAATTTGTTATATGTACTAATAAAGTGAGTTTCAGTCTAAAATATTGAGCTACTAGGATTTCGCACTGGGCTAGTTGTAATGAAGCCCCTGCACCTGAAAACCAAAGTTAAAATAATGAATTAAAAATGTCCAACGACTGTAAAATTTAAGCGATACGTTCATTGAATGTTGGTCATTCAGTTTTAACTGTTACAGAGATGTGACTAAAATGCAGTGTGGTTAAGTTATTATTTTTAACTTAATTATATACGCATACATTAATCCATTATCTATATTAACTGAAAATCTAAAAACTTTTGTTGATTTAAAATTGCTAACATTTTAATTTTTATATTAACATTAAATACAATGTTAAGAACAGTCCCAAGGTTATTTAAGTTAAAGAATTGTTTTTGAATGCTTATATGAGGGTTCCAAAAATTTTCAACAAAAATTTTTGGAAATATTGAAAACAAATTCTTTTCTTCTTCATCAAAATCAAAATATCAAATTATCTTATATTTTAAGAATATTGGAATATTATAATATTAATACTATACTTATGAGTATTGGTATGAGTATAGTATAATTAGTATAGTATTATAAAATTTCAATATTCTGGAAAGATAAGATAATTTATACTATTTTTGATCGATTATTGGGCAGATTACCTGATTTATAAAATAAATTCATATTATTTTTATAATTTTAAAAATGTAACAAATTTTCTTATAATTTTTAAAAATATCACAAATTATCTTATATTTTAAGAATATTGGAATATTATAGTATTAATACTATACTTATGAGTATTAGTATGAATATAGTATAATTAGTATAGTAATATAAAATTTCAATATTCTGGAAAAATAAGATAATTTGTACTATTTTTGACCGATTATTGGGCAGATTACCTGATTTAAAAAATAAATTCATATTATTTTATAATTTTAAATATGTAACAAATTTTCTTATAATTTATAAAAATATCATAAATTATCTTATATTTTATATTGGAATATTATAGAATTAATACTATACTTATGAGTATTAATATGAGCATAGTATAATTAGCATAGTATTATAAAATTTCAATATTCTGGAAAAATAAGATAATTTGTATTATTTTTGACTGATTATTGGGCAGATTACTTGACTTAAAAAATAAATTCATATTATTTTTATATTTTTAAAAATGTAACAAATTTTCTTATAATTTTTAAAAATATAACAAATTATCTTATATTTTAAGAATATTGGAATATTATACTATTAATACTATAATTATGAGTATTAGTATGAGTATAGTATTACAAAATTTCAATATTCTGGAAAAATAAGATAATTTGTACTATTTTTGACCGAATATTGGGCAGATTACCTGATTTAAAAAATAAATTCATATTATTTTTATAATTTTAAAAATGTAACAAATTTTTTTATAATTTTTAAAAATATCACAAATTATCTTATATATTAAGAATATTGGAATATTATAGTATTAATACTATACTTATGAGTATTATTATGAGTATAGTATAATTACTATAGTATTATAAAATTTCAATATTCTGAAAAAATACGATAATTTGTACTATTTTTGACCGATTATTGGGCAGATTACCTGATTTATAAAATAAATTCATATTATTTTTATAATTTTAAAAATGTAACAAATTTTCTTATAATTTTTAAAAATATCACAAATTATCTTATATTTTAAGAATATTGGAATATTATAGTATTAATACTATACTTATGAGTATTAGTATGAATATAGTATAATTAGTATAGTAATATAAAATTTCAATATTCTGGAAAAATAAGATAATTTGTACTATTTTTGACCGATTATTGGGCATATAACCTGATTTAAAAAATAGATTCATATTATTTTTAGAATTTTAAGTTTGGTATATACCCATTTTAGGGGGTAGTTAGATTTTCTGTAAAAAAATTAGTATGATTTTCATGTCTAAAAAATTACCCCGTAGGTTTTTAATTTTTTTTGGGCCAAAAACACGTGACATTGGGATACCTAAACTTTATCCAAAGTACCACCAGTACATCTCTAATATTCAACTCTCAGTTATTTACACTGTGCTAAAAGTTCCTAACTGCCTCTTCAGTTCCTCGTAAGATCCATTTACGCATTTATGAATCTGATGGTACTTTTCTTTATATTTATTAAAGTTTTACTGAATTGTTCAAAACATTTTTTAGAACTGCATAAAATGATATAAATTATACGTTGCAACATTGTATTGAGATGGTTATAATCTATTTTGGAAGCAGTAATAATTGACAATGTTCGTCTTAAATTGATGAACCTCTAAGTTCATATTAGACATAGATGAAGTAGAAAAAAATAAAGTCACATCACAGTTAAAGTGATCACTCCGACATCAGATTACGATCTGCAAGTTTGCAGTGCAAACATACCGGCGAGAAAGCCGCCTAAAATGAAGAGCCATGTTTCCTTCCTGCCCGTACTAGCGATCCAAACGAACAACAATCCCGCGCAGGTCACGCAGGTGGCTGCCGTTGCAACAAGTCGAGGCCAAGTGCTGTTTTGAACGAGGCTGCGAGACAAGGGTTCTGCAAAAGAAGCATTTCCGTAAAATTTCGCAGTCCGAGATCCAAGAAGACGGCTGCCAATCGTCCCATCCGAGTGACACTCTGTGAATCGTAACTGGTAAGTGCAATTTTTGAATTCCGTACGTCCGCACGCGTTTCAAATTTTATTTAAATTAAAATGTTGCAATTTATTGTGGAGCAGTGCACTTTTGGCATCGCAACGTCGGCATAAAAGCTGCGTGCATGCGTAGAAAAATATTTTTTTGTGTCATTCGAATGGGATATTTTTATGAAAAGGAATCACTTCTCACTTAAATTTGGCGTCATTCAAAATGGTGGCACCCCAAATTCAACAAAAACAAGTGTTTTTTGTGGCAACTAAACAATGTGAAAATATGCGAAGCTATCAAATAGCAACTTAACGCGTCAGTTGCCGCAAATCCTTGGCGCGTTCTACGCTCTTAAGGATACTTTACTTAACTTTTCTCATTTTGCGATGTACAAAGTTCTTCTTTGGAAGGCATATTATACAATTTTATGGCGTCTATCATTTGAGTTGCTGCACCATACTGTATATTATGTTTTTTTTTTAATTTGATGCGAACTGTTTGTTTATAATATTATACAGGATATTTATTTTATGGACTTCTAGAAATATTGTTGACTATTTATGGTTAGCTTAATGTTGGAATTAAGTTTAAAATAAGTCAAAATTCAAATTCCAGCACCACACATAAATACAGTACCACTTGCTTAATAATAAATTTGAATTATGCATAATGTGCGTTCATATTTTAATTGTAAAATTGTTGATTATATAGCAAAGAGAAAATACTCAATTGAATATTTATTGTCATGTTATACATCTGAACCTACTCTTGTAAACCTGTTACTGTTCCAAATGGGCAGTTTTTAAATTAAATAAATTAAATTACACATAAATACAGTACCACTGCTTTAATAATAAATTTGAATTGTGTAAAATGTGTGTTCTTATTTGTGATATTGTTGATTATTTAGAAAAGAAGCAATACCCAATAAAATATTTATTCTCATGTTATAGATGTGAACATATTTCTTACTCTTGTAAATGTTAAGCATTTAGATACGGTTCCAAATGGACGGTTTTTAAATTTGGGTGCACAGAAATACGGTACCACTGTTGTAATAATAAATTTGAATTGTGCATAAAGTGCGTTCATATTTTATTTGCAATATTCCTGACTATTTAGAAAAGAGACAATACCCAATAAAATATTTATTCTCATGTTATAGATGTGAACATATTTTTTACTCTTGTAAACGTTAAGCATTTAGGTACTGTTTCAAATGGATGGTTTTTAAATTTGGGTGCACAGAAATACGGTACCACAGCTGTAATAATAAATTTGAATTGTGCATAAAGTGCGTTCATATTTTATTTGTGATATTCCTGACTATTTAGAAAAGAGACAATACCCAATAAAATATTTAGTCTCATGTTATAGATGTGAACACATTTTTTACTCTTGTAAACGTTAAACATTTAGGTACGGTTTCAAATGGACGGTTTTTAAATTTGGGTGCACAGAAATATGGTACCACAGCTGTAATAATAAATTTGAATTGTGCATAAAGTGCGTTCATATTTTATTTGTGATATTCCTGACTATTTAGAAAAGAGACAATACCCAATAAAATATTTAGTCTCATGTTATAGATGTGAACACATTTTTTACTCTTGTAAACGTTAAGTATTCAGGTACTGTTTCAAATGGACGGTTTTTAAATTTGGGTTCACAGAAATACGGTACCACTGTTGTAATAATAAATTTAAATTGTCCATAATGTGCGTTCATATTTTATTTGCAATATTCCTGACTATTTAGAAAAGAGACAATACCCAATAAAATATTTATTCTCATGTTATAGATGTGAACACATTTTTTACTCTTGTAAACGTTAAGTATTCAGGTACTGTTTCAAATGGACGGTTTTTAAATTTGGGTGCACAGAAATACGGTACCACAGCTGTAATAATAAATTTGAATTGTGCATAAAATGCGTTCATATTTTATTTGTGATATTCCTGACTATTTAGAAAAGAGACAATACCCAATAAAATATTTAGTCTCATGTTATAGATGTGAACACATTTTTTACTCTTGTAAACGTTAAACATTTAGGTACGGTTTCAAATGGACGGTTTTTAAATTTGGGTGCACAGAAATATGGTACCACAGCTGTAATAATAAATTTGAATTGTGCATAAAGTGCGTTCATATTTTATTTGTGATATTCCTGACTATTTAGAAAAGAGACAATACCCAATAAAATATTTAGTCTCATGTTATAGATGTGAACACATTTTTTACTCTTGTAAACGTTAAGTATTCAGGTACTGTTTCAAATGGACGGTTTTTAAATTTGGGTTCACAGAAATACGGTACCACTGTTGTAATAATAAATTTAAATTGTCCATAATGTGCGTTCATATTTTATTTGCAATTATCCTGACTATTTAGAAAAGAGACAATACCCAATAAAATATTTATTCTCATGTTATAGATGTGAACACATTTTTTACTCTTGTAAACGTTAAGTATTCAGGTACTGTTTCAAATGGACGGTTTTTAAATTTGGGTACACCGAAATACGGTACCACAGCTGTAATAATAAATTTGAATTGTGCATAAAATGCGTTCATATTTTATTTGTGATATTCCTGACTATTTAGAAAAGAGACAATACCCAATAAAATATTTAGTCTCATGTTATAGATGTGAACACATTTTTTACTCTTGAAAACGTTAAGTATTCAGGTACTGTTTCAAATGGACGGTTTTTAAATTTGGGTTCACAGAAATACGGTACCACTGTTGTAATAATAAATTTAAATTGTCCATAATGTGCGTTCATATTTTATTTGCAATATTCCTGACTATTTAGAAAAGAAACAATACCCAATAAAATATTTATTCTCATGTTATAGATGTGAACACATTTTTTACTCTTGTAAACGTTAAGTATTCAGGTACTGTTTCAAATGGACGGTTTTTAAATTTGGGTTCACAGAAATACGGTACCACTGTTGTAATAATAAATTTAAATTGTCCATAATGTGCGTTCATATTTTATTTGCGATATTCCTGACTATTTAGAAAAGAGACAATACCCAATAAAATATTTATTCTCATGTTATAGATGTGAACATATTTTTTACTCTTGTAAACGTTAAGCATTTAGGTACTGTCCCAAATGGGCCGTTTTTAAATTTGGGTGCTGTTAACACTTACCGTCCCAATAATAAATCAATCAATGAGTTTGAATGTACAATTACTGACGATGAAAAGGAAAATATTGTAAATATATGTTGTGGTCGAAAAAGAATAAGATTTCATTCAAGTTTTGAAGAAGAGAAAGAAAAAAATGATCAATATGAAATAGGCCCAACAGGATATTTAAAACGTCATATGCATATTTATAATTCTGTGGAAAAAATAAATTCATATTCTTATGAATTTATTTTTTAATTAAGTAATCTATGTAATACAAATTTAAAATTTTCGTAAGTAAGAACAATGAACGATGAATTGATTGAAGTAAATAAAATTTGAGTTTTAAGATCATTAGTATAGTATTATTACTAAATATTCCAATATTCTTGAAAATAAATTTAATTTTTCCACAAAATATTTTTTATGAAATTTGGTATATACCCATTTCAGAAGGTGCCAGTGGTGTATTTAAATTTTCTATAAAAAATTGTTGTGGGCCCTGTATGTTTTAATTTTGAGCCAAAAAACGTGAAACCTTTTCTGTACGTGCATATTTTCATGTTTTACAAATAAAATAAATGTCTAAATCGGACCATAAATACAAATTTCGTGGGACTGAACCACACAGTGTACTTTCGAATTCGTTCTTGATGACATACAATTTCCAAGTTCAATAAATAGTTTGCGAAACATGCAGCTGTATATTTAATACATACATGTAGATAAGGCAACTAAAAGGCTCCCATTATCGCATTATATTTCCTCTACTTAGAATGATAATAATACCGTTCAATTACGTATTAAATGTGTTCGTAAAAATAATTGATCCTTTCGTAAATATTAAATCGTTCACAAACCAGTTTTTTTTTTGTGAATCGTATAAGGTTTTAAAACTAAGCATTTAGGTACTGTCCCAAATGGCCGTTTTTTAAATTTGGGAGCTTTATTAACACTTACCGTCCCAATAATAAATCAATCAGTTGGAGACAAATGTTCAGTACTTGAGCTATTGTTCAAAATGTTTTATGGATGTTTACGAGGAAATATTTACAGCCAATTTGAAGTAGTAGTATCAAATTTTAGATTGAAAGTAGCTTTTCAGTGTTAGAAAAGATAGCAAAAATTGAAAGTTTTGGTAAGAAGCATATATTTTATTTTGGTAGCTTTAGTATACAGGTCACTCATTACCCAGAAAAATGACGAAACTAACAAGACCCATTTCAAGAGGTGCTTAATACAGTGGTGTGTTCAAATTTTCTATAAAAAATGCTGTATGTTGTAATTTTGAGCCAAAAAATGTGAAATCTTTTCTGTACGTACATATTTTCATGCTTTACAATTTAAGAAAATGTCAAAATCGGGCCATAAATACATACAAATTTTGTAGGACTGTCCCTCTTTCAAAAGGACCATACTGTGTACTTTCGAATTCTCAGGCTCCCATTATCGCATTATATTTCCTCTACATCCAGTTACGTATTAAATATGTTCGTAAAAATAATTGATCCTTTCGTACATGTTAAATCGTTCACAAACCGGTTTTTTTGTAAATCGTATAAGGTTTTAAAACTGGTCGTGTTGTGTCTACCAAAGAGACCGTTTTTTCTTTATATTGGTCGACGTTAGCATGTCCGGGGCACAATCGTGCCTCTGTATAAAGTATGATTGTAAATATATAAAGTATGATGTAAATAATCGGAGCTGTTAGGACAGTTACACATCTACGTCTGAGCGTCTGAGATCAAAGGGGCGATGCATTCGATTATTGATCACGGACATATCCCCAACGTTGTGTTTATTTAACTAATTAGTACTTGCACACAATTATTTTAATTAAAGACGTTGGTGCTAAAAAGTCCCAATGTAATAAATTGACTGGAAAAATTTGTTTTTTCCCTTATTTTATCATCAATAGTCAGCCAGTAAATGCAATATTCGAGGTAAAAAATTAAACTTAATTAACTCTGGAATCGGGGAAATTTCAATTTGAACATCATTGACGCGAAAATTAAAAATAAAATACGAAGCACCATGACAAGACTATGGCAACAAAGGAATAAATAGGAAGTAATTTCAACTCGGATATTAATCGCCCGACTTGTGCCCTTATTGTACCGAACGACAGAAGATCAAATCATGTAAATTGATAATTTCTAGTATATTCGAACCGCATACACAACCCCAATTTGCTAAATGACCGATTGCAGTAGATAATTTTATTGGACAACGGGAGTATTAATTCTAACGGTCACTATTTGTATAATTTACTTGCACGATGTTCATAACATGCCGCCTCTTAATACACAGCGAAGTGCCGTTAAAGCTTTGACAGAAAATATTGCGGTGGGAAATTGATAAAATTGTTATTTCCTATTTACATTTTTTAATTATGTTCTAAAATAGTCTAATTGAATAATAATGTGATATAATTATCAGATTTGGATATACAATAGTGGTCATTAGCGTAGCAACATCTGAAAATGATAAATGTTTTAGCGATCATTCTTTTATTTAACGTGAACTGTTAAAATATTGTTAATTTACTATTGTTTTATGCACTATTATAAAAACCACTATATTCTTATTCTATAAAATATTACATATATTTTTTTAAATTAAGCTAGGCATAAGCTACTTTAATTTTGAAAGGTTTTTTTTTTTGATAAGTAAGTCTGTGTTATTTAATTTATCATTGATACTTTGTATAATATCCCTTTTTTATAATTTTGGTGCATCTCGTCCGTTTATATAAGTCTATATTCCTTCAAACTTCTTGAATTGCTGAGAAGAATTCATTTAAATTTGCCAAATTTTAATGTCGAATTTGTTAATAAACGTGATCGACAAGTTTTATATAGGGTTTATGTCGGTATCAATATACATCCCAATGGATGCGCAAGACAAAACATCGATGCTTTGGACTTTTAACCAATCCCTCACTATTTTGGATTCGTACTTGGAATCGTTTTTATATTGATCACATTTATTAAGAGCATCATTTCTTCAATAAATGGGAGCAGATTGTTGTTTAATATATTCCTGCATAATTAAGTTGCCACCAGTTTCATTGTCGGTATTTGTCTAATTATATCTTTATATAAATTAAAGTTAGACTCGTTACAAAAAATTACTCGTCTCCATTGTTCTGTGGTCCAATGAACGTGATCCTCAGCATGTCAAAATTGGACTTGGATCTGAGGCAAAACTAATTTCAATAACACCCATTTCTTCCAGACTGATTTCAGTTGACGATAAGATTGGATTGTTTATTGATATTCGAATTATTTATCAATTTTTATTAAAGTTTTTCAAACTCAAACGAATTTTTTTGTACAACCACTTGGCCAGATTCTCTAAATTTTTTAATAATACGGGAAATGATTGACTTATTTAGTCTTAAAGTCTTCTCTTCTTGTTTCTCTTGGTCTTTTGTAACGCTGAACAATAATTTTTCCTTAAGTTTAAACTAAATAGTAGGAGTAAATAATCGATTTAAATCCATTGATAGCAATGATACCAAAAAGTAAAAAGTTGCTATAATTTTGTTCATTGAATAATAGAAGAGACCAATAACTGTAACAGAATAAACTTTAGGTCCTGGCATCAAATTCAAGTGGAACAGCTCAATATATAAAAAATTTCAATAAGTTGCTACAATTATGGTAGATACAAAAACAACAATGAAACAATAATTTAAATAGCACTTAAATTTTCTTCATTACAAATTACAATCATACAATCTCTCGTTCTTTAATTTATTTTTAAACAAAGATATGAAGTAATTCGAAAGAAATTTTTTAATGAACATTTTTGTTGATCTCTCTCAATTATTTACATCATAAAGTACAAACTTGGAAACAGATTATTAATAAATATAAAATATAAATTCTGAACCCAGCCAAAATATATCAAATAAAATTAATTTTGAAAACGTGTATTTAATTGATAAAAGGATAATTAAAAAAATAACAATAAATGTCACAAATGGTTTTTAAAAAATGCAATTAATTTAGTTGTTCAGATTATTTTCTCCTAAGACGACAACTTATTTGAAGAACAAAATCTGTAAAATAAATATTGGAGTGATAAATGTTTTTTTATCCATTATTTTATGGTCGGTCCATTGAAATTATTAAAAAAAACAACGGTGATACTAGGAAACCCTGTATGTTTAAGGCAGAGTCTTTAAAATTGTATTAATATACAATAACCGAGTTTATATTATAAGCTAGTTCATTATAAGTAGAGTCCAGTGTATATCCTAAGGATACGGATAATTTTATCCTCTTACTTTTATGTTTAATTTATGTATTCCTTTCTATTTTTAAAGGATTTTCAGACGAATGTTGACGGAATATGGCCTGTCTTCATACAATTATCAAAGCAAAAATAACACAATAATTATTAATGATAATTATATACGATCCAACGACAATCAAATTTATTTTTACATAAATTGTATATCGAACATAAATGATATGAATTCAAGGAACTTACCAATTAAAGTCCAACTGAACGCGAAAAACAACGGTACGTATACGAACGTATCGTCCCATAAATAGGGTCGTTTATCATCTACAGTTAAATAAATTTTTGCATAGCACAAATACACTCCAAAGCTTACGGGCAAACTGTGGATCATAATCTGGAACAATGTAGGTAACATTAAAACATGTCATAATTAAACGTTACTCACATCTAAAAGTTTTCCCTATTTTCGTTTTAATCATTTTTAAATAAAACGTTTTGTTATTACTGAACTTTTTTTCGGAAAAACTTAATTAACAATTAATTATTTTCTAAGTAGTTTATATGTATAATTATAGAAATGAAGAATTGTTCAAATATATGCAAAAACGATAATGACATGCATAGTTTATACTTGATAATAATTTTAAAATTACACGTATATGTTTTGAAATTTGCTTTAGTTGTTGTTGATCTGTACACCTACATTGAAGAATAGTGTGGCAATAAATATAATCCATCCATATCCTCCATCGGGTATGCTTGGCCCCAATTCAGGTTGTGTTGATAGTACACCGTCGATAACAAGTTCATCATTAACGTCTAACCGCCTGCTATTCGATGTTCGCGGCAAATCCATTGTTGAACTTCACAACATGTCACCTGAATATGTAAACTGAATATTCGCAGTTTTAGGACATTACACCGAACGAACCAGTGGATGATGATGATTTTTCGTTTTCACTGTCACTTTCCAGGTATATTCCGTTCACAGAAACGTTGTATCTGACATTCTTATCTTATCTGCTGTTTATTCAAACAGTAAAATGGGTGTGAATATTGAACAAGTGATCTGTTGCAGCAACAATATGCGATAAAAATTAATGTCCGTTTGGAAAAACAATACATCCACATCAACTGACTGTTCGCAGTAATTACAATGTGTTAGTTGTTATTTATAAATATAATGCGTCTGCACTAATTGACATGGTATCTGTTGGTAAATAGTTCGTAATGCAAATTAAAAGTGCCGGCATTGAATAATTATCTGTTTAAAAGTGTGGTAATTTCCATTGTAGTACTTTCGTTATTTAAGAAACTTTTTTAACTACATTATTTCACTCTATTTGTTGTTTTCAATGTTTCCATTAAGTATTGTTAGGGAACGACGTTTAATACTGACACAGTTTAATCGTCTCATTAACCGGTTCTAATTAAATTATTAACATATTTATCTAAAGGTGTCAGAGTTTACTGTGATAATTGTTCCAATACTAATGCCTCGACATTTATCAGTTGATGTTTAACATCAATCTGTCAAGAATTTTGTATTGCCCTTAAGATTTCCTCCAAAAAAATGATTATGGTTTGTTCAGGAAAAAGGTAAATCAAATTGCTACAAAACATATACAAAGTTAAGCATAAAAATGAAATAAAATATACAGAAAAACTTCGATAACGCGAACCATGACTAACCAGGAAAATATTTAGTTTGTCAAGAGGTATCAAGTAAAGTACAAAATAAGTATGAATACCTTTGACACTCTCAGTCGAATCGTTAATAAAATTCTTCTTGATAAAATTTCGTATAATATATATTCAAAATCATTTGATAAATTTTTATTAATTTCTAAATACAGACAATAAATAATGAGTTTTTGTTTATTTTTCTCAATAATCGACATTATTAAGTACAAACTTAATACATATACTAAACCCATAAGTATGTGGTCGACTTCATCTTAGAAAGTACTAATCGAAAGAAAAAAATTATTATCAATAAAAATGGACCTCAAAAAAAGTGGAAAATATTTTTAAATTTCTAATACTGAGACAACTAGGGGGGCAGGTACCACTGATTTATCACAAAAATCAATTTTTTCTTTCCGATTTACCAATTAAAATTGGATTCAAAAGAGAACATTTACTATATTTTTTACTGAAAAAGACAAAATCGTATAACTTCAATTTAACCGGACAGAAGTCGATAAGCTCGGCTTCAAAAGAATGTATTTTCTTTGATCTATATTTTATATTTTATACTTATGTTACGTCAGCAGTTAAGAGACTAATATAAACAAAGATTTGATGTTAATTTTTTCTGTTATCTTTCATACTCCTCTCAAAGATTTTTTCAGGAGAACACAATAACAGTTCTAAATTATCACTTAAATGCAGTGCCTGAAGTCGAGTTATTAAATAAAAATGTTGCTTTCGCCAACCAATATAATTCTAATTACTGAGGTTTCTGTGTTTTTAAATACCACAAAATTCGTTTTTACTTCAATAAAAAATTTATTTGTTAAATTAATCAAGTTCATAATATTGTGAATATTTTAGAATAGTCATATATTTTTTTAATAAAAAGACTGCTGATTATTTACAATAAAGAAAATTCTTTTTGTCTGTTACCATTTTTAAAGTCCTGAAATATGTATCAAAATATAAAATTAGAATATAAAAGCCGGTAATAATTATTATTAATTCAAATGTTTATTTTCTAAATTAATCAAGTTCATAATATTCTGGATATTTTAGAATAGTGATACATTTTTAAATAGAGTGCTGATTATTTGCAATAAAGAAAATCTATTTAAATATATTTTTATCTTATACCATTTTTAGAATCCTACAATACGTTTCTAAATATAAAATTAGAATATAAAAGTTAATTAATTAATTAATTATTGTTTAAACATTTTCTTTCAAATAATACCGCCTAGAAGATAATTTATTAGTATACTTAATTTTAATGGTATGGTTTCGATTAATTTACATATTTTTCCTATTTCGATTCATGTACTGTATGCATATTAAACAACCTTGAAGTCTTTTATACATATTAACAACCGATTATATAGTTTTTGTACCATTTCTTTATCATGGTTTTGGCTAAATATTGCGGTTATTCCAAATCAAAACACTTAAAATTGTAGTATTTATTGCAGCAATTCATACCTTCAGTAAACATAAATATAATCTATAAATTACATAAATAGGCTATTATATTAAATTTTCAAATACCTGTTAAGAATTGGTATTTGAAAATTATTCAAAATAAAATATAAACACAAATTTATACTTTTATACATATATACTTTTATAATCCATTAACAATGAGTTTAAAATATATAAAAAAAACATTAATTATGATGTCAAAATACTACAAAAAGTATAATATAAAAATAAGAATAATGTTTGCTGTTTTATAAAGTGTGATATAATTTTGATGTAAACGAATTAATTACTCTAAGTAACCAACTTTATTTATTTAAAATAAAATTGCCCAGGAAAATATTCTTGCCAATTACTTTCCTTCTTCCTTCAAAGCACCGTGTTGCAGTGCCGCCTGATGAATTGGATCGGTTTCCGGATCGTAAGGTCTCACTTTCGACGGTATCTCCAGTATTGCTGGCACAATCAAATTATGATGTATCCTTACTAAGTCCTTAATTCTGTCCGCAACTTCGTACGTTATCAGGAGCAGGTCTATGTCTTTCCGTTTAATGAAACGTTTGAAGCTGTCCTCAATGTCCGTGTCTATTGTGCTCTTTTCAACGACAAAATAATTGACTTCCCTTCTGTCGTTTATCTCCCCGATTCCGCCTAGTAAAAATCCGACACATGTGTCTTCATCTGCCATTATAGCGATTAGGTGGCCTTTGTTAATCATATTTTCAGTTTAATTGACAACTAATGATTTTATGGAATTTGATTTATGAAGTATTGATAGTTTGACAATTAATTAACTTATCGACATCATTGTTGGGATTTATTGTTCCGGATCTCCACCTCATAAAACGGGCCACTGGCGATACAGTTTGTTAAATACAAGTCGTAGGATCTTGGTTGGTTCAACCCTTTGAATGTTAAATGCAACGTGTGTAGTGTTGTACTCCGGTCAATCGTACGGGGCGGTTGAATCGTGAATAAAGTTTAACGTGCGTAAGAATCAGTCGTACGACTCAGTTTGATATGCGACAAAGTTAAACCTGTTCGTCTATTTTGTAGACCTATTGATGCGAGTTGGCATGGAAAACATACATTTTCAGCGAAATTTCATGAAATTTGTAGAGAGCATTTTTATTTATGGGACGTCATTTCTTCATAGAAATTTGCAGCAACCAAATTATGTCTGTGTTTTGATTTGAATGAATCGTCGACCATTCGTTCGTTAAGTGAATTTACACAGTGCAACTGGTTTCGAGAGAAACAAGAAGACAAACACTGCGCAGTATGCTTATTTGGAAATTTAATTACACTGTTGAAAACAATCATAACAAAATTAGGTAATTGTTTAAAATAGCGACTCATCTAGTAAGGAAGAAAATTAAGATTTCTTAGAGAAAAATTAATTTTAAATTTGAAAAAATGTTTTTTTTTTCGGCTTTTGCTTGAAATTTGTATGAAGCAAATTTTCTATACTATATGTCTATTTTTTTTAAAAAAGTTCATTTAAATAGCACATTTTTCAACTTGGTCAGTCTTGGTCAATTGAAAAAATCAAAATTTCTTTAAAAAAAAATAATTTTAAATTTGAACAATACTGATTTTTGAGGTTTTTTCTTGAAATTTTAATAAAAAATATATTTAATATTAATAACAAAAATATAAACTTAACGTAAACTAAACTAACCTATTTTTTTCAGAAAGTTTATTAAAAATTACGTTAAATTTTTTTTTTTTTTTTGAAAATATTCTATTTGTGATAAACTTTCTGAAAAAAATTAGGTTAGGTTAAGTTTCTATTTTTTTTTTTCTTTTTGAAAATATTATATTTTTGATGTGCTTTCTAAAAAAATAGGCATAAATAGTATACAAAAATTCATAAAAATTTAAAGAAAGTATTGTTCAAATTTAAAATATTCAAAAATTCATAAAAAATTGAATAAACCGCAAAAATCGGGGTTTTTTCAAATTTAAAATTAACTTTTCTCTAAAAAAGAAATATTACTTTTCTTACTCGATTGAAAAAACGTCTGTGGACAAAACTTTCCACGACCTGCCTTTACGATTTACTAAAGGAACTTTGGTGACAAAAGTCGCTTAAAATGGGATAAAACTGCAATGCCTCATAATACATAAACGGACATCGTCAAACGAAATCGAATTCGCAGTATCAAATTCTACCTTTGCAGCTTGCTTTCAGAGCAGTTTATGCAGAGATAGCAAAGTTCAAAGTTCAGTTCGATTTTAATGTATAAAATTCATATGAATCTACTAATTCTTAGGCTTCAATAAATAGTAATGAAATATCACAGTTTTAATAATATATAACTCAAAATATTTGCGGATTATTTGCCATTTAATTTCGTTTTGTTGGTCTGGGCTTCAGTTTATTACGCTTAATAAGCAAGTGGGCTTAGTTTGTTACAATTGTGAACAGTAAGTAGTCTTATCTTTAGGCGGTTATCGCTATTTGACAACACGGCACGTCGCATGGAGTCTGTTACAATTTTCTGTTATATGCCTGTCTGTCACATATTTTAAAAGCACTTGACACTTTGGAAAATATCGAAGCCCATGAAACCATACTTGGAGACCCAATTACACGCAATATAAAATGAATGAAGCGTAATACAAGTAAATGAGTATAAAAAATACTTAAAATATAGTTAAAAACTGCCATTAACTTATAAAAAATACTGTAGTGTTAGATATTTTAACATCAAGTACGATTCTTCTTCTTCCAAAGAGTCAAATTAAATTTAAGTGCCCTAAACATCATGTGGCCACCCTTCTAGGAGACTTTTATAAGAATTCAGCACCCAATTTGACCTGGATCCGTCGCCATCTGGTCATGGTGTTGCATCTGATAACGGCAGGCACAGAAGCAACTGGACAGTTTTTAAATTTATTTGGTATGTTGGCACTGTAACTATTTCTGGCAAAAATTCACCTGTCCGAAGAATTAAACTATCATTTCGATACACAAAATTCAGGACTTGGGTATTGTTAAAAATGTTTTCAGATTTTTCTTTAATTAGAGTAAATATATATTATGGAAAGATTTGGCCGATAGCTTCGTTACGAAGCAATATGGTTTATTTTGGTTCAGAACCTTTAGAGGGCAATGTGTCTTTATCACTTTGTATTATGTAGCCACTTTGGTCCCTCTTCCAGGAATGGGCCTTGTTCCGCCTCTAAAAATTGTTTACGTCCATTACCCAGAATCATGTGGTGGTGAACTTCGTCATGAATTATTTACAAATAAATCGGTAATTAAGTTAGGAAGTAACAAGGCAAGAAACACCATAGTAAAACTTAAAAAAAAACGTTATTTTTAACCCAGTTTTTGGCTTATTATCATCTTTTCTTGGGTCAAATGATTCAAGCAATGCACAATGATTATTTTCAAATTTAATTATTATTTAGGGTTAATTACATACACTATTGGAAATAGTATATCATCAGTTATAAAAATATATTTAAACAAGCACTTTTCACAAATGTAGTGTACATTTTTTGAGAATTTATTTTTGATTTCAAACGTCAGCACTATGTCGAATAATACCGCATTAACTTATAATTCTTAACACAATACTATTTTAAAAAAAATTAGAGCTTAAGTTATAGATTTAAGGAAACAATATAAAATATTAGTTTGCATCTTGGTGTATAAATTACATTCTACAGTGTTAGTTATTGTCCACGGTAGAATATGAAATATATAAGAAACAGTGTTTAAATTTTAAAGATAATTTTATTTCAATTTAGTGATTATAGTCAGGAGTTAATTGTTTGATTTTTTTTTTGCAGTTTCATCATTTTTTTTTTTTTTTTTTCAAAAAAATATATCCCTGATAGATTAGCGACTGTTAATTTGTCTTTTTAGTTTGATTAAAACACTAAATTCACAATAATACGCTTTATTATAGTTCTTTCTTAAAAACTTTCCCGATTATCAAATGTAAACAAATCCTTCAGATATGTTTACAAAACAAAATAGTTTAAATAGAGCCCGTCGCAACGGTCCATCGGTGAAGATGATGACGTAAGCTAACATCCCTAATCTAGCATGTGAGATTTTCATTATTATTAAATACAAGAAATGTTGTTTTAGAAGTTTTTCAATGTAATTCACCAAAGGTTTGGAATAAAGCTACAAACTTGTATAATATTATTAAAACACTCGTCATTATTTATTAATACTGTATTTATAATTACATACTTACACCGTTTAAAATAAATTAACTGATTTCAATTTAAAACTTTAACATCAACGACGGCAAAACAAAACTATGGTGACTGCAAGAATGATAAATATAAAAATATAGTTTTAATATTGACTAAGGCACCATTTATTCCAAAAAATCCGACGGCAAACAAAGGTGCAGTGTTTGCAATAATTATAAATGATAGATTAGCGACTGTTAATCTGTCTTTTTAGTTTGATTAAAACACTAAATTCACAATAATACGCTTTATTACAACAAACGTAGTTTAACCCTCGACATCTAAAGCTTGACTGCCTGGTTCTTTCTTAAGAACTGCCCCGAATATTAAATGTAAACAAATACTTCAGATTTGCTTATAAAACAAAACTAGTCTAAATAGATGTGAGCACGTCGCATCGGTCCATCGGTGAAGGTGATGACGTAAGCTAACACGGCCTTCCTGACATGTGGGGCGTCCTCGACCCTTCCACAGTTTTGCAAAGATTCACCTGACACCGGTAATCTGTAAACATTATAACAGCAGTACAAGCTCAAAATATATTCGAAGAACTAAGTCTAAACCTTATTTCATTTAACAAAATAGACTGTTATGCGGCACAGTTAACAATCACTAGAAGCTCAGAGGCGGCTCAACCATCAACAGGTCTGTTACACCCATGACTCTCAAGTGCTATCAAAAGATACCATATTCTAGCCAGGAGCTCAGAGGCGGTTCAACCACTACCAGGTCTATTACCCGCTTGTCTCACAGACCCAGAACACAACAATCTAAGCCTGCAGAGCAGGGACCTTAAAAATAGCCTGCCGAGCAGGGACCTTTAAACATAGCCTGCAAAGTAGGGACCTTAAACATAGCCTGCGACGCAGGGACCTTAAAAATAGCCTGCCGAGCAGGGACCTTAATCGTAGCCTACTAAGCAGGGACCTTTACACACATTCACACATCAATCTTATTAAATAAATCTATATCCATCATACCTTATCGAATTTCTGTATCTGGCCAGGTTCGTAACTGTTCATGCGCTGCTGTTGTAGTTCTACCTCGGGTACCAATCCTTCGGAGTGCGTACCTCTCATTAGGTAAACAATGCGTTACCTCAAAGGGTCCGTGATACTTTGGTTTCAACTTTCCTCTATTCGACAGCTAATAACGACATCTAATCCTAACGAACTTGCTTCTGTATGTAGTTCGGTTGACAATTCCAGATCAAAAATGTTGAAAATCGGATAAGAAGTCAATCGTACATTTTCACATTTACATGTCCATTCAAAAGATTTTTCCTCACGTAACAGAGCAGATATCGGTGCTGTTAAAGTTGCAAAGTTTTTCACAAGATGTCTAAAATATCCAGCCAGTCCTTTTTCGATCACACCTAAATATTTCACAAATGTTTGGAAAAAGTTACATTTTTGTATATTTAAGGGCGTCAATGTCCTTTCTTAAATTCTTAAGACATTCTTGAATGGGTCGAGCAGGGCACAACACATCATCAACATAAACAAACGTAATATCGTCTTTAAGTGGTCCAAGGGCTTTAACGATGGCGCTCTGATAATCTGATGGAGAGTTTATGAGATCAAACGGCATTCGGTTGTTCTTTTATTTCTTTCGTAACCCACTCGTCCATTCCTGACAAATTCAAGTCATATTCCTCAAATGCAATTTCTAAATCTTACAAGTCGAAACTGCGCTGCAGCCACACTTAAACCTTCTGCGCAGCCATCTTCAATGTTGCTTGAGTAGTTTGGGCGTTGGCCATTGTCGATAAAATTTCCATGTTTTGTTTTTGGAATCTGTTGTTACTTTCTTGCTGCTAGTCTCTCTCCGATGCACTTTCGGTAATGTTCACAACGTTCGGACTCACTGCGCGTTTGTGTTTTTCACTATTGTTTGTTCGTTCACAAAGAAACACAAAAAAAAAAAAATTTTTTAGGTCCTTTCTTCCGGAAATAATTCACGAGAAGATATCCTTTATCCCACTTCTGATGATAGATTAGCGACTGTTAATCTGTCTTTTTAGTTTGATTAAAACACTAAATTCACAATAATACGCTTTATTACAACAAACGTAGTTTAACCCTCGACATCTAAAGCTTGACTGCCTGGTTCTTTCTTAAGAACTGCCCCGAATATTAAATGTAAACAAATACTTCAGATTTGCTTATAAAACAAAACTAGTCTAAATAGATGTGAGCACGTCGCATCGGTCCATCGGTGAAGGTGATGACGTAAGCTAACATAAATATAAATAAATAGTTTTAATACACACCCAATCAATTCCATAGCATCATTTTAAATGTACAATATAACATATACATACTGCAAAATATATTGTCAAAATTGCTCTGTACGATTCCCGAACCAGAAAAAAGTATAAATGTATTGATTTTACACATTAATTTAATGACAGTATTGCCACGTTTTTGCTTAACATTGGATGATATGTATTTTATGAAGACACTACTCAAGAGAGTCTTATGTAATGACACTAATGTATAACAAGTTATACATTAGTGTGTCAGTGAGTTTGTGTCGTAGAAATTACGTGTTCTATGAATGTTCAGAATCAACATGCGTGTAAACGCGTGTAAAAATTTTACAGTAAATTTACAGCTTTATAATATAACATTGGTATGTTATATTAACAAATTTTATCATTATATTTTGAGTACTGGCTGGATACGTCTCAACATAGTGTCAACTAATGTTTGGCAATTATCCGGATTAAATTTGTTTGAAATTTCTTGGAGACGACCACGCAACTCTTGGATGGTCCTTGCGAGATGTGATCGTAGCTTTTTCTTCATGATATTCATGAAAATGTTTAAAAAAAATTTTAATAACATGTAGATTAGGATGAGCCAAAAAAAAAATTTTTAACTTCCAACTTTATTTTTTATTGGAAGGTCCTCCTCATCACAGTTTTTTATTTTTTCTTCAGTTCCATATGGCAAAATCCATATCTCGCCATTACTTGATCATGCAGAAAATTTATATTTACATTTCTTGTAGGAAATTGAATGCTTTATAAAAAAGGTATTTTTTAACTTTTCATACATATACTGACATGTCCGGACTAAAACATTTACCTTAGATTTTCGTATTTTAAAGATTTCTAAGAGTTTGTCAAAATAATTTATAAACAACAAGTTTTCTGCAGTTGTATAAAAATTTTTCCAGGAATATTTAAATTTCAACTGGTAAAATACAATATTTTCTGATCAGAAATGTGTTCATTCCACCTTAGATGGGAGACAACTATGAAGAAAAGATGGGACGCGGTACGACGAAAATCACGTCGTTCCCAATAGGCAATCTGTTAGAATTACCCTGAATGTGTGGAGGTGGAGGAGCGATTCAGGTCCAGGCTAACTGGTTATTCTTCCATCCAGAGATAATTTAAATAATTATTTGGACGTCATGTTGCCGTCCGTTCGTACACTTTACCCCGCCGATGATATGGAGGTAATTATTGTCCCATATATCAAGCTCGTATGGGAATGGTTTGCGACCCACAGAGAGGCATAGAATACTATGGTCCCCTAGGTCACCGAATTTTAACCCAATTGAAAACCTTTGGGGGCTCATGGTGCAAATGTGGGAGAACCACAACGAACGGACGGCTGGGGACGGCACAGCCTCCACATATGGGAAGATTTACGGAGAGGGAAGTATTGGTCAAATATTGTGAATTCGATGAGGCATCGATTTGAAGCCGTAATAGCAGCTATTTATTTAATAAAATTTATATATTTTAAATTTTGCTTTATATTTAGTTATTTTATTTCATCTATTAATATCAAATATAAATACACAAAATGTATTATAAATCATACGATGTAAATTTATAAATAATAATTTTATAATAATATAATTATACTTCTACTCAAAAATTTTTAAATTTACAAAAGTATTCTACAATTATTGCATTGAGATGGTCACACAAAATTGTTACCTATTGAAATACAAATAAATGTAAATTTGGGGATAATTTATGCGAGCCCGCTTGTTCAGGTCACAAACGAAACTCGACCTTAGAGTGGTAAATTACCACTACTACCACTGGTAATGCCATTCTATAGCCGATTGTACATACCAATTTTTCGCCAATGTGAGTGTTCATTTTTAGGTTCTGTTATTTAAATGTGTCAAACATAAACATACAAACAATGTTTATAAGTAGGTTGTATCAAAACGGATTATAAAATTGGTGAAAACGATAACTTAGTCTACCTTCCAACAATTGAGAGACCAATAAATTGGTACAATATATAAGAATATCAACGTTTAAAATAACAATAGTCAAAACGGAACAACACTGCACAGACAAGAAGAGATGCCTTTCAGCCGTGCGCCGATTGGACGTTTCGTCAACGGGAGCGGCAAAAATTCATTTACAAACTTCATCACCGAATCCAACAGGTCAATCTTTACAAGGCCAACGTCAATTGCCAACGGCAATCTATAAATTGCACTGCAAATATCACAATAGTCCGTAGTTTCGGGTTGACGTAATGGCAACATTGTAAGAAGTGAGAGGGGGCGTTTGTGGCGCATGTCTCATGCGACGTTTAATTCGAAATTTACTGTGTTTACACTCATTGTTGTGCTAGGTCGGTAGATTTAAATTGGACGTCGGTGTGGTTCTACGGTAGTTCAAACAACACGTGTTCATACGTTTTAAAAAAAGTGAGTGACTTATAAAGTATAAGCGTGTCGTAATGTTAAGTCGACTATGTTTCTCCATACTTTTATTAATTCATCAGTGGAATACGAAAGCCTTTGTAGAACCATAGTCGAAAACAAAACTGTTGAAATGAGAGATACTCACTTGAAATTATTTGTTGCATCTTTGCCGGTGGTTTGGTGGGGGTGTTTCCTGTGCATGGCGTGTGCAGGTGCAAAACATTGTGCATTTGTGTATCGCCATTTTGTTGCACGTGTTGCAGCATCCAAAACAACATCTCTGTTAATGTCAATTGACTGCGGTGTTGCCGAGTAATTTGAAAATATAAATAGAGCAAAATAGATTTTCTTACTTACTTTTTAATTACATTAAAATACATCTTACTATAATTAACAATTATATAAAAAATGTCGATTTTAATTCGTTATCATTTTCAATTGTATCATTTCCTGTAGACATGGAACCAAGAGGTAGAGGAAGAGCCCGTGGCAGGGCCAGGGCTGGTGCACCGAGTGTAAGTTCCGGAGAATATGGAGGTGGCGATAATTATCCTAGACCAGGGATGAGCGGTCACCAAGGTGCATCAAGATCAAGACCAGCTGGGTCAGTTCCTCAGGGGGCTTGGAGTGAATCTAGATCACATCAACAACAGCAACCAATGAGGCCTCAAGGAGCGTGGGGTGCAGAGTCTGTCACCAGTGTAAGTATAATATTTCATTATTTTCATTACATGTGTTTTCAAGAGAATTATTAATTGATATAATCAGCATTAGAGGTGTTAGTTTTTCTACTTGCCATTTCTAGTAATCAGGATCAATTTTATTTCTTAACATTTATGATGGGATAATTCGGATTAAGAATATACACAATAAAAAAAGTTTGGATGTGTTTATTCATTTTTGTCCTGTTTTCTGAGTTCATTGCATTACCCAATTCAGAGTCGTTGACCGTCCGTCCAATTCTTGCCCTTCTGCGAATCTAGCGCGACGGCGAACGCTGCAAGCCAAAATGCAACTCTGTAAGGGATAGCACTTGATCCTAATTCCAGCTTCAAATTGTTATATTTTGCTCAAAATTCTAGATCTTTAGTCGATTCAACAACGGTAGCTTTAAGTAAAATTTCGTCATTAAGTTTACCAAGCTTGTTTTCTGCACTGGTCTGCAAGCTAGTTTTCTTCTTGATCATATCAAAAATTTTTAAATCTGGTATCCACGAACCTGGGTTTAATAATTTTATTTTATTTTAGTTTCCCAGCCTACACGTCCAGCATTTTTTTTCAAGCACCTCCTATTTGAATTTGGGTATTGATTTTTTTTTAGTGTTGACTGCATCCCGTTAATTAGAGGAATTATGGACAGCGCATTTAGCCCGATAAAATTTTTGTAACTTCATTAGCTGGCTTCAATACTTCGACACAGTCTCCCAAAATTCAACAGGCAAGTTGAATGACGTTAAACATAAAGAGTGCTCTAATCCCTAATATTCTCTACGCTATTATTAATGCGGAGTTCTGTACAGCAACATTTTATATCCGAACATCAATTTTTAAAAAGAGGATTTTAATGTGTCCAACTAATATCGAGTCATTATTAAAAAGGTAAGTTAAACTAGAAAACAATCGACTCATTTCGTAAGTCAAAATATCCCGGTAGAATTTATATATATAAACTGTTCCTTCAATTCAATTTAAATTTAGTAAGTTGAATAACTGTATTTTGTAATTGTCTGTTATATGTTGGGAAATAATGTGGTCATCCATTTTTCAAAATTTTGTAAGATATTTCATAAAAGTACCAGACAATATAAAAAATATATTTCAATATTCTACACTATTTTTTACTTTTTTGTCACACATCTTATGAACGATGCAGAAATTATTTTAAAAGTGTATATTTGATTTGGTTGGCCAAAGAAATAGCACATTCAAATATATTTAAGTTTTGTGGCTCTATTTAACATAGTAATAATTTATGTTTATAAGAATTTTCGTTATTTTATTGAATAAATTAATTCACTTTCAGTGAGAAAAAATAAACATAGCACTTCAGAAAAAAGGGTAATAATAATTAACTCGAAGAATAATGTCCAAATATTCCTGATATCGCTAAAAACTTAATATGCGTTCGAAAATTTTGTTTGCTTATTAACACTCATTGAAAATACAATAAAAAACAACTTTTATTGATAGGCAAGTTGAAGGAATCAGTAAATAATATCCTTTTATTGCCTTTGGGCATAATAAAAAATGAATTAATTGAGTCATAATTTCAGCGTATGTAGAGCCACTATTGATACTAAAAGAAGAATATTCGGACAAGACTAATGCATAAAAATATATTAATTATCCTTCAGAATTTTGGCGAAATTTCATTTCCACTAGTATGGGTGTAAATATGAATGAATCAAATTATCACTAAGTGAAATACTGGATAATAATTCATTTATTTTGTCAAATAGCCATGACGTATAATATTTGTCTTCTGTCTCAGAATCATTTAATTTATGAAGTTATTTTTAATCCAATCGCAAATAAATTAGTATTGTTAGATTCGCCAAAAAGTCCTCTATTCAAAAAGTGCACATCAGCAAAGGGTGAAAATTGTGTGTAATTATTACTTGAACTTCGATTACCCGAATATCTTGTTTGTCAACCTTAGATAAGTCGAATTTTTGGCTTAACCTCTATTTCCAAAAGTATTTCGCCGCTCTCTTTATAACATGGTAATGCTTATAATTCGGAAGCAGTGAATAAAGCATCGTTTTGATTTTTTTCATTTGTTGGCTATTGTTAATTTTTTATTGATGAAAAATTTTAACTTAGAATGTGGTACGTGCAAAAAAGATCTAGTTGTGAAGAATGGTGTTGCAGCAAATATAGTATTTACGATTTTAAATAACAGGCAGTCAATAATAACTGCAAACTGGTTGAACAAGAAACTAAAAGAACTTGTTTATGAAAGTGTTACGGAGAATGATTTGTAACTTTCAAATTATCAAAAATTCTTTAAACGATATGCATTCGTATATTAAACACAAATAATTGACCTTTTTAAATTTATATAAAAACTTATAATATTATACATAATAATAATTGGATGAAACATTATTCATATGGTTCCGAAAACCTCAGCTCAACTTTATGTTTCAAAATGTTACGTATGTAGACGTGTTATTTTTAATGACTAGTGTATTCTGCCTTTAACTAGTAATGTAATATTTTAATAACGTAAATATGTTATAATGTTACAATTTTTTATGTTTATATTTTATTTAAAGCTCTTTAAGGGTATACATAAAGTATTAAACAACTCGATTTAACAAAAAGATGACTTGTGGTAATTAACGATATCAAGCACACGGTTACATTGTTACATAATACAATCAATAATTTCAGTAGAGTTAATAAAAGTGTAATTTTAAAAATTTCTGCCTCGTTCTGTATTGTAAATCTGCTTCCGGTAATGTGAATCAAACTATTCAACCGTATTATCATACGAATATTGAAATATTCAGGTCGCAGGGTATTCGATTACTGGACTCATCAGATTATCTCCATCACCAGTTAATTTAATGACCTTGTTTAATTTGGAGATGCATTTTAAACGTAATTGAACAACACACCCTAACAAAATTGTTAAAACTTGTCAATTGAAAATAAATATTTAAACGAGGAGTTCGTTTTACCAAATAAAGCGTTAGATTTCACCAAATGATAAAATCGTTTTGATCACATTTATCTTATACAAACAAATTCTATTAGTTTATGTCATACGTTTATTTTTTAAGTTTATGAATCAAAAAATCTTTTTTTTTTAAACTTATTTTTTTTGTGCGTGCTGACTTGTATAAGAGTTTTAAGTAATTCTAATTGGTGTAATTTCCAAATTTTATGTAATTTATCAATCAATTTTATGTCGGTTGTAATATTTTTACAGTAAGAGTCTCTTGAATAAACTATCCCATTAGATATGAAATTCTAAAAACTTTTCAAGCTCTGGGCATTAAGTAAGTTTAATTAATTAAAATTAAAGCTAGAAATTTCATACGGCGAAGTAATAAAACCTACATCAGAAGTAGTATTATTTCAGTTAATTGCATAAATGAGAGTAATAATATAGTAATTAATTAATAATATTATAGGCCAGTGGCCGCGGTAGTCGGACTGTAAGAGTAACAGAACAAGGCGATGGTGCCGACTCCAAAGCTCATCCGGATGTGTCCAGCACTTGTAGACGAGGAGGTATGGAGGGAGTGCGAGGTCGCCCGACTCGTAATCCCCTAATTAGGACGAAGCCAGACAATTTTGAAAAAAAGGGTATGTAACTAATGGGTGTCACATGGCAATCATATTCATATTATTCGAAAACATTTCAGGCACTTCGGGAGTACCGCTAAAGCTCCACGCGAATTATTTCGAAATGCTTAGTACAGGTAAATGGTGTTTGACCCAATATCGTGTCGACTTCAATCCAGAGGTTGACAACACCAAGGAACGCAGGTCACTATTATATACGGCTTTGAAGGACACTGTGGTGGGGTACATTTTTGATGGAACGGTTATGAGCACTCCACAAGTTATTCATCCCGATCCTTTGGAGAAATTCGTTGAAAATAAGGATGGTGAGAAAAAAATGGTCACCATTCGAAGAGTTGCTGAAGTCAGCTGGGGAGACTATTCCTATATCCAGGTTTTTAATATTATTATCAGAAAGTGTTCAGCCTACTTGAAACTTGAAATGGTTGGCAGAGATTTCTTTGATCCACATGAGAAAGTAAGTACATATTTCTAAACTTGCGCAAATTTAGATATATAATATATATTTTTTACAGACCCAATTAAATGATCATAATATAGAAATATGGCCCGGATATCGTACGTCAATAAGGCAACACGAGCAACAGATTTTGTTAAACACGGAACTCGCTTTTAAAGTTATACGTACTGATACTGTGCTTCAAGTGATGATGGAATATAAAAGTCGCGAGGACTTCATGAGTAGAGTGATTGGCACCACAGTTTTGACAGAATACAACAACAAAACTTACCACATAGACGACATTGATTTCGAATCCACACCGTGCAGCACTTTTACCGGAAAAGATAACAAACAGATTTCCTTCATACAATATTATAAAGACAGATACAACATCGAAATACGCAACAAGAATCAGCCCTTGCTCATATCACGAGCTAAGGCAAGGGAAATTAGACTTGGAATGTCTGAAACAGTTTTGCTTGTCCCGGAATTGTGTCGTCTGACCGGACTGACCGACCGCCAAAGGTAAATGTCGTTTATAAAAACTTTTCCCAAAACTACCTGCATATTATATATTACAGGGAAAATTTCCAACTTATGCGATCAATGGCCAATATAACACGTCTTCCGCCCAAAGGACGGATTGAAAGGTTAATGCGGTTTTGTCAAAGACTCCGCAATTGCAACGAGGCAATGCATGAGATCCGTCGTTGGGATCTGGAAATTGCCGATAAGCTGGTTGAACTTCCAGCACGTCTGCTAACACCAGAATCGTTACTAGCCGGCGAAAATAGGAGTTACAGTGCTGGACAGGAAGCGGACTGGACCAGAGAACTGAGGTCGGTACCCATGTACAGCACCACTGAAATGAAGAGGTTGGCCGTCATTTGTCCGTCAAGATTATTTGATAAGACTGAGGAGTTTATGACTTGTTTGCAACGTGCCGGTGGGGGCATGAGGTGGAATCTCAAAAATTTCAAGTATGTCTTTTTTTTTAACTATTCAGTGTTCTTATCAAAGAAGTCTGAGAGATTCGAAGTTTCTAATAAAATCTTCTTTAATTTCAGGATTTTTCCGATTCCCAGGGATGATACTACCAGTTATCTTTCGCAAATTGACTCGGTCTTAGGTCAAAATCCGACAATTATAATTTGTATTTTGGCCAGTGCTTCAGCTGACAGATATTCTGCGATTAAGAAAAAGTGCTACGTAGATAGAGGCGTTCCTAGTCAGGTGATTTTAGCTAAAACATTGACTAACAAAGGTGTCATGTCCATTGCCACTAAAGTCGCTATCCAGCTGAACTGTAAAATCGGTGGTATACCATGGTCCGTACATATACCTGTCTCTGGTTTGATGGTAGTAGGATATGATGTGTGCAGAGACACAACCAAAAGAGGTATTACATTAAACAAATGTCAAAGGTTCGTACATTCAATCTGTTTTATTATTTCAGGTAAAAGTTACGGAGCAATGGTGGCAACTTTAAATAGATCCGGGCGTTACGTGAATTTCGTGACTGAACATTCCGCTGAAGAAGAGCTATCACATAATTTTGGAGCCAATCTGATACTGGCATGTAGGTATTATGCGAATGAAAACGGCCATTTACCAAAAAAGTTCATAATCTATCGGGACGGTGTCGGTGACGGACAACTGCCCTACGTTATTGAACAGGAAGTGGGTTCAATTAAAAAAAGGTTGATTGATGAATTGTATATGGATGAACCTGCTCCTGGTATAGCATTTATTGTTGTTAGTAAACGCATAAATACTAGGGTTTTCCACCGAGGCGAGAATCCACCGCCGGGAACAGTCATCGATGATGTTATTACTTTGCCACACAGGTAACAAAATGCTAATATATTTAATTGTATCCATAGTTTTATTTTCAAATTATATTTTATAATAAGTTGATGAACTGATTTCTAATTACTTTTAATTTTGTAATACAGGTACGATTTCTTCATTGTATCGCAGTGTGTACGCCAAGGAACGGTTTCTCCAACCAGTTACAATGTAATATCTGATACATTATCTTTGCAAGCAGATCGAATGCAAATGCTGACATACAAGATGTGCCATATGTATTATAATTGGTCAGGTACAGTTAGAGTACCTGCACCCTGTCAGTATGCTCACAAGTTGGCGTTCTGTGCAGCTAAATTTTTGCACAGACAGCCTCACAGGAATCTTGCAAATGTTCTATACTATTTGTAAGTTATGTTGACAGTTTTAAAAAGCGCAGTGACTGCATTTGAATGTTACCTTTATATTTTTTATATTGTGACGAGTATTCCGTTTCTGATTTAGTTATATTAGGAATTATTATTTTTTTTAATTTCATAAAAAACTTGTTATTTTTATAAAAAAATATATTAATAAATAATAAATGTTCGTAAATATATATAAATAGTTTTATTACCTTGAAATAGAGCTTGTACAAAGTTTCTTCTAACTTTTACATGGTTTCCCCATATTTTTATTGTACATTGCAAAATATAAATGGTATAAACATTTGGTCATAAAGTCCCATGCACAACATATAAGTATGAAATTATGATTTATTTAATGAGCTCATGTTCCAATCAAGTAGTTTCATGTAATTGTTTTGAGAAATTTCTGCGAGTTTTGAAGACTCCAAATGCAACTGAAATTTGAAACGAATATTAGGACCTCGATCTATATTATGCAATTAAATTCAAACCTTTTGTTTTTTAAGATTATCTATAAGAAGCAGTTGTTTTTTAAAACCCATAAGAAGATCCGTCTTGTACTTCTCAATGTCTTTAGCGGTATTTTCAAGTTCATCCAGCTTTTTACGATGAGATTCTATGATGTCCTAAAATTAAGAAAAAAGTTGGAACAATACATGCATATGTAGAAATTAAATACTTTCTTTTTCATTTGCTTTGGCCATTTTCAAATCATTCTTGTACTTCTCAATGTCTCCGAAAGATCTGTTCAATCTTAACTCTAAACCACTCATTTCACCCTTCAAAGTTTTAATTTCCTTTCTTAATGCTTCATTTTCCTTTTTCAATACATTAATCTCAGAATCCTTTCCAGAAAGTTTAGAATTCAGAATATTAACTTTGGCTTCCAGTTTATTAATAGTGCTTTTCCCATTTGTTGTTTGTGCAAACATTTTAATTCTTTGATCATTTAGTTGTTTGTTTTCTTTTTGAAGACGTTTTACTTCCTCAATTTTTAAAGTATAATCTCTTTGTAATTTATCCAAGTCATTTTGTAGTGATTTTATTTGTGCCTTAAAGAAACTGGATTTTGCTTTCGTACCTAATTCATCTACAGTTTTAGGAAGCTTCAGCTCTTCTAAAGTTATCGCATCCCCGTTATGGTTGGATTCAAAATTGTTATCATTTGAACATTCGTCCAATATTACGGTGGAACTAAGTGTTTCTTTCAAAAGACTATCTTGTAATTTCTGGAAAATAGTGAAGTAATGTATACAAACAAGTTTAAAAGTTAAATAAGTCAGTTTTTACCATTACTTCATCCACTCTTTGCATTAATTGTTTAGTTCTTATTTCAAGCTTCTGATTTTCTTTGCGATATTGTTCCTCCTTCTGCAACAGATCTGGTTCCATATTACTTGTCAATATTTCGTTGTCAATATTATGAAGTATGTCAGATGAATGGGAATATTAGATATATTGAAATGTTCTTCGAATTAATAATGTGTATTACACAAGAATTTAAATTAAATGTATGTGTTACATCTGTATTGAATGTACTAAACAAAACGTTTCGAAAACAAACAGTTACTATAGTGACTCATTTGAACTATGATATGGGGAACTCAACAAGTAGTCAGTTTTGTTTGTATTGACTTGGTTGAAAGTGACAATCCAATTGGCAATATTTTATATATCAGTTTCTATACCAATTAATAGGGTCTACGGTATCGAAGTTAAATCAAGAATAACAAAAATGTACAATGTCAGTAAATGTCTTCAAAGGCTGTATAACAAACTACACATTCCTATAAAATTACAACATAATAAAGATGTGTTTATTTCAACTCCATATATATTGATTTTTAAAATCTATGTACAGATTAATTAACTGGAACAGATTTTAAAAGTCCCAACATCCGCACGAAAGTTTTATTAATAAAATATGAATAAATATATAGTATTTTAAGGTGTTGTCTGTTCAGGCGCTTAAATCGGTAGATCGAAGGAGGATCTAACGATGTAGAAACTGCCAAGAAGGTATCGGAATAGAAAATAGTTATGCCATAAAATGCCCAATCTGGCAACTCTGCGTGTAACGTTGCTAATAAATATATTTATATGATATGATATATAAGCTATATCTAGATGAAATTTAACTAATGTAGTAATATTTACGAACTCCTTGATTTAAATCATAATTTGTTATATTTGAAGAAAAATTTAACAACTAAGAACATGAATATTTTATTTCTAATTATCAACGTTGCCATTTAGTAAAATACTCATATCGGAGACAAACTTTGTACATTATTTATACACCTTGATTCATGTAATTGTAACGGCTATTATATTTATTGATACAATATAAGGTCCTTATCAAATATATTCAATAATTATTGCGACAAAACACGTAAACTAATGATGATAATATGCACCGGTGGTTCCCCTACGTATCAAATATGTAACGTCTCCATTTTGCATAACCCTGCAGTCAGTGCATGTTTGGGTGTTCGACGTTCGTGTTGCAGTGTGCAATAGTTCTGTTCTGTTACACATTTAGTAGAACGACCACCAGCAGCAAAAATGTATAGTGTAATATTAGAAAATGCACCAGAGACTTGGGATAGAAAATACACAAAGACAAGTACGCAAATTACACTCGATAGATATGACGAGGAGTACCGTCAAATTTTGTTTGAAGCAAATCAAGCTATGAGTTCAACCTTTCATGATTTGAATATTCAACGAAATCAAAACATACATGACCTAGGTCAAATGCTTATAAAGGAACAAAAAACATTGGTTGAAGGAACCTCAGATCTATATAAGGTTTGTATAATTATATAAATTTACTGTAGTGTAATTATAATGGTCGAATAGCCTTTAAGTTTTAATTCCTTTTTCAGG
This sequence comes from Aethina tumida, assembly GCF_024364675.1. Taxonomy (NCBI): domain Eukaryota; kingdom Metazoa; phylum Arthropoda; class Insecta; order Coleoptera; family Nitidulidae; genus Aethina; species Aethina tumida. Next base: position 46,690,479 of record NC_065435.1, on the reverse strand, counting down.
GACGAAGGTTCATCAAAATAAATCGAAATTATTTGGATAAGGCTTTAAAGTACAACCTAGACCACCGAAGATGTGGCTTGAACAATCTATGTTTCAAGAAGAGAGTAAATAAAATTGATAGCACTGAAGTTTTAATTGCTGTTCAGTGTTTGTTACATTCAAAAAATGAAGACAATATTCAACCTGAATATAGTGATGAATATTACATTGATTACATTATTACTTTGTAAAAATGTGATTATAATCTTTTATATTAGAATAAGTTGTAAATTGTTTTATTACATATCAAACTTACAAATCTGAGATACATGCTTTAAGTTTTAACCAAAACTACATTTATTTTACAATTTAAAATTTCCTGCTTTAATAAATTTATAAAAATAAAAGTGGTATTTTATTATAATAAAATAAATTAAACATTTTCATAATAATATCGGTGTTAGTTATGTTGTTTATATAATGACAAGTATTTGAATTTAACTAACCTAACCATATTAATAATTATTTTTTTTGTTGGGTTATTTTTACAAAAAAATATATTAATCCCGTGCATAACATAAGTGTGAAATTATGATTTATTCAATAAGCTAATGTTTCAATTGTTTGGAAGACTTCAAATGCAACAAATTAACAGTTTATGCTATACAATTGAATTCAAATCTTTTGTTTTGAGTTTTTTTATTACTGGCAAAAAATAGACGTCGCACTGGATCATGACTGAGATCGTTCACAAATTTATGAGTAATTAATATGAATTTAAAGCTAATATTAGGATGGAGAGCAGGGTTAATTTTCTTTTATGTAACATGTATTTTAAATAGGTCGAACATAAAAGTAAATAAATATTGTTTAGAAAAAACTTAAACAAACCTCTTGAGAAGATGAAATATTTTTTATATTAACACATTAAACCATTCCTAGAAAATTAAATTAAATATTTTATATTCATTTATTGAATTAGTATTTATGAATATTTGGTTGCTTTTGAAGATATATAGTAAATACAATATTTATGATTTTGGAAATTAAACATGACTTTTGTATTTCTGAAGTCGTGTAAGATATATTCTGAATTATTCTCGAGAAAGTTATTCATATTTTAATTAATATTTAAAAAATATTTTAATTCATATTTTTTATTATAGAAAGTATATACAAAAATATAAACACACTGTACATGCACACATCTATATGTACAAATTTTCAGATATAAAATTTATCACGGATAAATAATATAAAATATGATTAGATAATACTTTAGATATCAAGTAAAACTATTAAACATATATAATTACATATTCTATAAAATATTCATCTGAATGATTAGGAATAACATAATTTTGCGTTCTCGTTCTTAAAAGTGTTTGGACAGCAATTAATATTTGATCGCGTCTAATTGGAGTAACAAATCTTTGAAATAGTAGTTGTTCAAGACCACAACGTTGATGATCCAAATTAAATAATAATGCCTCATCCAAATAACGTCTGTCTATCTTGATAAATCTTCTGCCCTGGAATTATAAAAAAAATATGTGATTATAATTTTTGGTGAATTAAATATAGTATACTAAAAAAAGTATATTATAAATTAGGTACAGTTGGATAAATATAATTCACAGTGAAAACAGTAATTAATGTTAAAAATAGTAAGCTCCAATAATTTAAAAGTATTTATTTATCATTGACATCAGTTTAACTGTTTTACACCATCAAAAGAAATTCTGAATACTAGGTACATATAAAGACGAATTTTGAAAAATGTGGGTATAGTGTAGAAGAAAATAATATTATCTGTTGTTATTGAACGTAGATTTGCCTCAGTTTAAATAACTTATTTGTTACAAACCCTGTAATGGTATAACGTTCCTCCAACCAGTTCTTTATGTTCTTTGACAAAAAACTGATTTAAGTCATAGTGATGGTAAAATCTTTTAATTCTTAATAATTCAAAATTGGTACCCATAGCATTGTTTGCCTCATTACTCATTATTTCATACTCGTGAGTTCCCGGGGAAACTTCCGTTTGTGAGCAAGGACCTCGGTCTGTCATAGTCCATGTTCGGCTACTGCTTTCAACTAATAAATGATACATTTTTTTTTAATAAAAAAACCGGCAATGTCTATCAATTATTTTCAAATTCAAACTTCAATTAGATGGGGAAGTCATCGTTTTCACTGAATTTAATTAAGTTGCCCATCCTGAGGCATGGCCAACTTCTATTGTTATTAAAATTTAAAATAAGTTTTTAGAACCCAAAAAACTGACTGGAACAACATTATCTCATTACAGAGTTTGTGGTTAACAATTTACAATTAATATATATATATATATATATATATATATATATATATATATATATATATATGAAGTATTAAAATTATTGTAAAAGTTAAACATGTTATAAATGTTGTACAACAAAAATACTGAAAATAATCAATTTCAACTGAAAAGAAATACTAATAAAGTCAATGTACGACCTACCTCTATTCACCATTCTTTAACAAATACTACTAACGCAATGTGCCCATGATACAAAAAAACTAAGGAAAATTAAAAAATACTTTCTAATTTATTTTATAAAATATTCACCTGAATGATTAGGGATCCAATAATTTCGGTCCATTGTTTTTAAAAACGTTTGAACCGTAATCATGATATTGAAAATTATATCTGAAAATCAACAAATAATAATAATAATATTAACATAAATAGTAAAAAAATCTATTTCTATTCCTGAATTCGGACTAAATATTAATTTGGTTTTCCAACGTTAACAAAGAATGATTCACTGTCATGAATTTTTGATTGTTTTAATGTAGCTGGTCCAATCCACACCTTCGGTAGTCCAGGTTTTAGGTACGAGCTTCGCCCACACGCATTTATTTATTTTGTACCACCTTCTCTGGAAAAAATAGGAAAGTAAATTTTCTGTTAGAAAGTTTCTAGTTAGATCCTGTGACTACTTACCATGTTTAATTAATAAAAGTCAATTAAATATATTAGTAAAAATGCTTAACTTTTTAAAGTTCATTACAAAAAATCCTTACGGCTTATCGCAATTAATCAAGCAAAATTTTAAAAAATATATTTTAATTTACACGTTTTATTTTAGAAAATACATACGAAAATATTGTGCACATTGTGTATGTGCACTTACACGTTTGTGTATCTAAAATTTATCACAGATTTAAAAATCTAAATCTAAAATACACATTCATTAAGAGAATATAACTATATACATAAACGAAGGCCTTAAACATAAATAATTACGTATTCTATAAAATATTCATCTGGATGATTAGGTATAACATAATTTTGAGTTCTTGTTCTCAAAAGTGTTTGAACAGCAATTAATATTTGATCACGTCTAATCGGTGTAACAAACTTTTGAAATAGTAATTGTTCCAAACCACAACGTTTATAGTCCAAATTAAATAATAGTGCCTCATCCAGATAACGTCTGTCTATTTTGATAAATCGTCGACCCTGAAAATATAATTATTATCAATAATAAATATACAATATACAGATTTTTTTTTATTCTAAAGTAGGCACATTGACAGAGGAAAACAATAATTAATATTAAATAATTTTATATGCTCCAATTATTGTTTTATAATTAAAATCAATTATTTTACATCGCCAAAAAAATTTTGAGTACCACAAAGGTGAATTTTGGAAAATGTGGGGGTGTAGTAAAAGAAAATATTATTTGTCAGAAAAGAGAATATAACCCCAATTATAAGCCTAATTATAAATAAATTATTTGTTACAAACCCTGTAATGGTATAATGTTCCTCCCACCAGTTCTTTGTGTTCTTTGACTAAAAACTGATTTAAATCATAGTGGTGATAATATCTTTTAATTCTTAAGCATTGAAAATTGGTACTCATAGCATTGTTCGCTTCATAACTCATTATTTGATACTCAAGTGTTCCCGGGGAAACCTCTGTTTGTGAACAGGTGCCTCGATCTGTCATAGTCCATGTTCGACAACTGCTTTCTATTAATAAACGATACATATTGTTTAAACAAAAAACAAACGGCAGTCTTTCAATATTTTTCTAATTAGATGGGGAATTCATCATTTAAAGTGGGCATAATTAAGTTGTCCACCCTGATGACGACCGATTGTTGTCAATATTTGAATTAAGAAATATTTTTATTTTAAAAAATGTTAATTAAAATTTGTAATAGGCCATGCATATTGTTTAAAGTATGATTATTAATACTAATTAAGTATATTAATATATATTATTAATATTAAATAAAGAAACAATTAATTTAAAAAATAAAAACAGTTAAAATTTATTTATTGTACATTTTTGTTGTGGTCGGAGGCCCTTATCGCTTCGTGAACATTACTGATCGGAATGACAAGTTTCGTAGTATCTTTATATTATATAATATATTTATTTAATTATCATTGACAACAATAAGACTTGGCCATGCATCAGGGTGGGCAACTTAATTAGGGCCACTTTAAATGGTGAATCCCCAGGTCTAATTGAAGTTTGAATTAGAAAAAAATATATTAGACACTGCCGTTTTGTTAGTTGAGAAAAAAATGTATCACTTATTAATGGAAAACCGTCGCCGAACTTGGACCATGACAGACCGAGGTCCGTGCTCACAAGTGGAGGTTTCCCCGGGAACCGACGAGTATCAAATAATGAGTTATGAGGCTAACAATGCGATGGGTACAAGTTTTCAATACTTAAGAATTAAAAGATTTTACCATCACTATGACATAAATAAGTTTTTAATCAAAGAAAACAAAGAACTGGTTGGAGGAACGTTATACCATTACAGGGTTTGTAACAAATAATTTATTTATCTATGAGATTGGGTTTTTATTTTCTTTTTTGACAGGTAATAATTTTTTCTTCTACCCTATCCTCACATTTTTCAAAAATCGTTTTTATATATAGTGTTTCTTTTGTTATGTGTTAGGGCTTATGTTAATTTTTAACATTTTCCACTGTGAATTATATTAAAATGATTATAAATTCTGAATCTGAATTATTTATAGTATAGATCTTTATTGTACTACCACACTAAAAATTTATAATTGTATATTTATGGAGATGATTCCTTTTTCTAATTTCAGGGCAGAAGATTTATCAAGATAGACAGGCGTCATTTAGATGAGGCATTATTATTTAATTTGGACCATCAACGTTGTAATCTCGAACAACCACTATTTCAAAGGTTTGTTACACCAATTAGACGCGATCAAGTATTAATTGTTGTTCAAACACTTTTAAGAACGCAAACTCAAAATTATGTTATTCCTAATCATTCAGATGAATATTTTATAGAATATGTAATTATATATGTTTAAGACCTTTGTTAGTGTAGTTATATTTTATTAATTAATCTCACCTTGTTTTTTTCTTAATTTGTTGTTAGAATAATTTTATTTTGTGATTAGATATATTATATGTAAAAATTAATACATATAAATGTATGTCGCAATATCTTTATACTTTTATATGTATTTTTTTTCTTTCTATAATAAAAAATCTAAATTAAAAATTTATCTTTTAATGTTGATTGATTTAACTAATAAAATTCTGGCATATTCTTAAGAACCTTCCTGATCAGGGACACAGAAATAAGCAGCACGTACGTTTGGCTCAAAGATACATTTGTATTGGTATTGGTACGTGTTCTGTGAATCTAATAAGTAAGGAGCACAGCAGTTATGAAATAATATATATATATATATATATATATATATATATATATATATATATATATATATATATAAGAGATAAATTGATAATATAAGACTTAAAATTAATGCAAATTTAAATTTATTGTATGCATCTTTAGTAACTGACTATTATTTGTTTAATTGAGCATTAAATTTGAAATAATATATTTCATAATTGTTCATACTTGTGTATTGCATGCATAATATAATGCGGAATATTTATAACACATATAGATTTTAGTTTATATATAGAATTTATTATAATTAACGCATAATTTAATTGATTTAAAATTTTTAAATAACACGCATGTTGGGGGCTGGTTCATGCGCACTTTCAATCAAGCAGATCAAATAACTTTACGAAATTCGGTGGCCGAGTAATCCACAAAACCCTTATTATGTTAATCGATCTTTATTTCGTATTCAGTATTTTTCTTGGTAAGTTTAAATTGATGTAATTCTAGTAATAAAATGTGTTTGTTTAGCTTTTTTTTTCGTGCATAATTCTGTTTGTTTAAATGTTGAATGACTGTGAGTGTGGACAAATTTTGTCAAATGTAGGGATTTTATTGGGCACCTGTCTCAAATTTTTACTAATATTATCGTTATCAAGTGCCTTTAATAGAAGTACTTAAGGTACGAGTTACATATTTATATCTACAGTTAGAACTTTTCTGTGAAAATTGTGGGACTCTCAGTTATTTTTTTGTCCTGCGTAACATCAAACCCTCTTCGACCTGTGAATGATATTTCTAAATTTTCCTACAACCCCAGGAATACCGAGAATTATTCATTTTACTAAGAAAATCCCTTTATTGATAAAGTTTAAATAAAATATTAGTCAATTTGAGCGAACATGATGCGTGTTTAAGCCAATTTTCACATCAAAGGGATTCACCCATGTGTCCTATCAACTGTGAGTCACGGATTTCTATTTATATCTGGGGTTTCACATACTTATCTTGTTGTATTAAATTTACTATGGTATACAAATTGATGAATGTTTATCTATTTGCCTGATACGTAATTTCTTAAGAGTAATTGCAAAGTGTAAATTATTTTGTTGTTGAAAGTTTTTTGTTTTTTAGGGATAAAATCAGTTGTTTCAATACAAATAAATTACATCAAGGTTCCTGCAGCTGTTAAAAATGACTCACAACATCCCGTTATCTTGGATTGCAACTATTCCATTAGACCCGATGACACAGAAGTCGTTGTTAAATGGTACCTAAATGATGAAGTCGTCTACCAATGGATTCCACCTCAAAAACCACAAAGTTTGGGTATCATAATCAACAAGTTTGTTAAAGAATATATGTGACAATTATTTTGTTGTTTCCAGGTGTCCTCAAGAACAATGTTGATTTGGAATATAGAGCGTCCGATGATCCAAAAACAGTGTTCAGGGCAGTAAAAATAAACAATCCAACTGAAAAAATGGCAGGAGAGTACAAATGTTTCGTGTCAACATTCGCCGATGAGGATTTTAGCACAAAAAATATGATTGTCTTTGGTAAATAATGTTTAAACGTGGTGGCTGATGTAAAATTATAAATGTTTTAGAACCTGAGAGGTACCTAACAGTGGAAAAAAGTGGCGAAGATAATACCATTGTAAATTTCACATGTTCCGCATTTGACGTATACCCATCTCCAAAGTTAATTTTGTATAAAGATAATCGGGATGACTTTTACAATAAGTGAGTAGTCGTACACTTACTTAACCAAAACTAATATGAAAACTAACTAATATGGGTTCCAGAAATCGTTTACAAATAGTACACTGGGACATTAACAAAAATCAAAACGGACGATATTCTGTATCTGTAATTGCAACAGTTGCATCAGAACTTATAACTCCAGGCACCATAATTAGTTGTGAACTACGTATACCGGGCACAGGATATGTGAAAATAAAAAATATTTTGTATTATCCTTCACGTAAGTATGCAAAACTTGTTAAATAATAAATCTTTCAAAGACAATAAATAATTAACAACACAATATTTATGTTATTGTTTCTCTAATGGCTGATGTAGTAAAGGTACCTATACATACGAGTAAGATACACAGTTTAGAAAACTATTTCTCTTGATACCATTTATTGAAGCTTAACTACTTTTTCAATGTTATGGTGTTACCACAACTTTATTTCAAGAGAGCTTGCAAAAAAATATGTATCTATGTACGAGTAAAGTTGAAAGAATTTGAAATATTTCTGATAATTCTCAGACATTTGTAAGTCACTTTTATTAATAATATATTTTCTCCTTACATCTAATAGTTTATGAGATATAATCAACGATCTTCATTATTAGGCCACCTCACATTCCTATTTATTTTGTTGTTTATTTGATAACTCAATTTTTTCTGTGTCATGGTTCTAGTTCCCCAAATTTGACTGTTTTTTATTACCATTCTTTTAGAAAAAGCCATTAATTTTGCAAATATGCCATGTAAATTAAAATTAATATTAATAATATATTTATATAAAATTATTTAATTATTTTTATTTTCAACAGCTCCATCAAAGGGAAAAGGTAAAATAATTGAACTAATCCTATTGTTTGTTAGAAAATCTTATTAAAATTAGTTTATTTTCAGGTTTTATGGTCCAGCATGATTTGTGGATTATTTCCCTAATTTTTTATTGTCTGATTATGTGAATACTTGAGGTAGCAAGACAAAGAATCAGTTTGGAAATTGATGTTGTTTCACCGCAATATGATTTTAAAACATTGAATTAACACTGATGTTCGCTGTATTTATAAAAATAAGGCTAACAGTTTTTACTTATATATGTATTTGTCCTCTGGCAAAAAATGCCGCACGAACACAAAGCGCCGATAAACTTCAAAAGGCTTTGTAAATTAGCAAGCGGCACCTTTTGCTTGAGCCGACTTATAAACCCATTCCACAATATTATATCTAGAAGTGGACTTTGATTGTTGTAAATTATTATTTTATACTTGGCTGAAGACGATTGTTCAGCTTCATAAATTTTGTTTATATCCTGTACTTACTTGTAATATCTTAACTTATGCTTAATTGCCGTAATTATATGTATTTAATAAAATTTTAAAAATAACCATAACCAGTTTAATTAGATCTTTAAAAAATACTGTGAGAGTAAATTTTATAAAAAATATTTGAAATCAAAGTATTAATAGTAAATGTCCACTTTAATTATACATGATTGTACACCTAAGCAGTAATTATTATATTTTTATGAAATTGTTTTCTTTCGTGAATTGCTGTGACTTCATTGAACTTTGTACAATTTTTATGTCTAAATAATTATTTAGATTATAAAAGTGATCCCAAGTTTTCTATAGGGTTGGTGTTTGGAGATCGGGACAGGATTTCTGTTTGGGATTTTTCATGTTGAACCACATTTATTAAGAGCATCATTTCTTCAATATATGGAGCACATTGTTTTTTAATATATTCTTGTATGTACATAAATCCAGACGAATTGAAGTACAATTGAATCGCCACTATGTTTCACTGTGAATATTAGACTTGTCAGTGATCCCAAACAAGTTAAAATTGTACTTTCATATTTTAGAAAACAGAGTTAATCTTGTGGGTCGTGATTTCAGCAAATCTCATTACATTGGCGTTAATTTCAGTTGACGATAAGATTGTGTTCTTTTTTGATATTGGAATTATATGTTTATAAATTTTCCTTCTGGGTTTTCGAATACAGACAAATTCTTCGTAGCAACCTCTTGGCTGGTTTCTTTAAATTTTTTCATAATATGAGAAACGATTGAGTTACACACAATATCAAAACTCTTGGACCCCCCTCGTAAAACAGAAACAAAAACTAATATCAATATAACAATTTTTGACATCGTTCAACAATGTTTTCGTCTAGTTGTAACACATCACTAATTACAATTTTTCACTCTGGTGTAAATAACAATCAAAATAATTTGTTTCTACTTGTCGAAAAATGCCTGGAAGTCAAATTTCTGATTTCCCCCAATTTCAACGATACTTGCCATACGTAGATCATCTGTGATCAAAATAGTGTGATTATTTCAAGAGGAACTGTGCATAGAAGACTAGGTTGTGGACATCCAAGAGTAACAAATGTAAGCTAATTTTGTACGATGCAATCGTAATGTTACTGTCCCAACTGTAAGAAAACAGTTTAGAAGACTGATTTCTGCACCTAAAATCTGACGACGACTTGCTGATGCTAATTTAAGATTCAGACGGCCATCAAGAGTGCCTTGACAACTCCTCAGGAGCTAACTGTATCAATTCAAGACTTCATAAGAAGACATCAATAATTTAATTTTGTCAATGCCCCGGCGGATTAATTCATTCCTTCAGAACAGACATACAAATTTTAATAAACTACGTTTTTAGTTCTAATTTCTTTTTATTTTCCTTTCTATCAGTGTTACACCAAACCAAATAAACAAATATGCTTAAAAACCTTTCTAATAAAGCAACAAATTATGTACAATTAGTATCCAAAAATATTAGGGTGTTCAAGAGTTTTGATGGTGTATGTTTAGCCGAAAACTCTTAACCATCTCTCGATATTGGTAATGTTTTCTTACAGCTTTAGTTCGACTAATAATTAAATAATTATGGTAAGCAAAAGATCGCTAGTAAATAATCAATGTAAATTCACAGAGAGTAATAAAAGTCCACAAAGTAAAAAGTTTGTCCATTGAAAAAAGAAAACAATGTACTAAAATTTTGTATTTTTACTTAATAAATTTTATTTTTTTAACTAAAAAAATTAAAAGGTAAATTAAAGTCAATAACATCATTAATTCAATGAATCAATTTTCTTGAAATGTATGTGTGAATTTTAAGTGTGATAGAACATTTATCAACTAGAATAGTTTTTAGTCCCTCGAACTAGGGTAATTATGAAACAGTGACAATGCATCAAATTTATGAGGGCATATTTGCGCTGACATTTTAAATGTGAAACATTTTCATAACTGAACAGTAAAATCATCGCCAACATGCAGAGCACTAATGATATGATACGACTGTGCAAAGTATGTCCCAACGGTGAAAAACCAACAGCCTTATAATAATTTGAATACACAATTGTTGTGTAAAATGCAAAATTGCCATAATTAAGCTTTTCATGGTGCCTGGCACGATTTTATGTCACAATTTAATTGCCTATTTGAAAAGTTGCGCCGTGGAAAATGTCGTTTAAATATCCAACTAATCACCATGCGCTAGTTTTATGTGCATCTCAGATGTTTAATTAAGATTTTTCCAGTTAATAACAGGAAAATATACTGGAGGAAGTTTTACTACAGTATAAATAAAATTTCCATAATGCTTAAACTTATCTTATCAAATAAAACAAACAGATTAGGAATAAATTAATGAACAAACTTTATTTGAACTGTTACACAGTTAGAAGTTAAGGCTGGTAAAATTACTATTAATATAATAGCAACATTGTCAAGACGATAAATATAAAAAATATTACAATTTTTAATATGTACATTTACACACAGAAAACCATTCTTAATATTAACATTGTCAAAAATACATTTTTAAACCTGTAAACCATAAAAACATATTTTCGAACAAACTTGATCAACAGTTTTAAATTCTATATTTAATATTTAAAAAGTTGTAAAAATGCAATGTCTATCATTAAAATGAAAATAGAATTAATTTCACAAATCATTTACAAATCTTAATGTCGATATAATTATAAACAAGTATGTTTTCCAAAAACAAATCGAAAATTTACAACACTATCCAAGATACATTATTAATAGTTTTCACACACCACATTAAAGAGGTCCATCAGTTTGAATTGTTCACCAATTCTTCTCTGGACGATTCAATGACTTGTTTCCGCAACGAAGTCAGCTGCTTTAAATAAGCGCTCGGACTGCAACTCGGTGCCCTGTGTCTTCGGTAACTCCTCCTCGGCAAACTGCCGTAGTCCGAAAAAGTTACCGGATTACTTTCCAACGAGGAGTCCTCGACGTAATTCGAAGTGCTGCTCAAGTCCCAAGGATTGAACGAGAACGGTTGCGACAACCTGTCGGAAACTTCCTCGTGGAGCGAACAAGCGGAAGAGGTCATTCTCTCCGGTATAAAATTAATTTTCTCCCCCAGTCTTCTGCACGAGTCCTCGAGCAACGCCTCGAATTTATTTACGGGAATCGACTTGCCGTACTGAGTGAAGCTGTCGGAATATTGAGCCGAATAAGTTTGCGTGAAATTGTGTCCCTGCAATATTTTATCCGTTTGTGTTTCGGCGTGGTCGGAAGGTTTTTGTCTTTTGACCTTCCTCGGTCGGTTTGCGAACCTTTTCAGTCCGGATATGTCGTTCACCGTTACTTGTAAATCGAATTCGTCCTGAATGCTGGAGACGGGGCGTTCAGTTTTTACTGCAACAGCTGCTAAGTTAGACATCAGAGTGGTGGCTTCCTCCAAGAACGAAGACATGGCTTTTATCATTCGCTGATTGTCAGACTGTTTTCTTTCCTTTCGGAAATGGACTTTTTTATTATTTGCCATGTGATACTCTAAAGAATCGGGTATTTCGCAACACGAGTCTTCGATGCTGGAGTTGTTTGAGGTAATGTCGTCTTGTATTTCGGGATAGTTGTTTATTTGGCGCATAATTGACTTCAAAATCAACGGTTCCTTGACTGTCACACATTCTACACAACTCGCTTCTTTCGGTTCTATCACAACGGGCTTCGCCAACGTTGGGGCATCTGTTATGAAGGGTTGACAATAGTCATCCAATCTCTTTAGCAAACAAATTTCAGCAGCACATATTTTTGGTATGTCAATATTCGTGATCTGTTCTTTTAATGGTGGACTAACCTTGCAGGTGGCCTGGAAAACGTCAGGATAAACGAAAAAGTCCTCTTTCAAGCATTCATCTGCCGTAATGGGTAGAGCCGTTATGTCTGCATATTTCACGTTCAACGGATCATTACTGTTTACCGGTACGTCGTTTCCAGATAATGCATTCTGTTCCAGAGAATTATGATTGCTGATTAAATCTGGTGTTGGTAAATTAACATTTTGTGTGCTATCCTCCAAACTATCGTCCGATATGGTATCACCTGTTCTGTTGCTATTTATGTAATTGTGCGATATGTTTATGTTCACTGAACTGGTGTAAATTGGATTGTTCGGACACGACTCCGATATTATTTCGTAAGTCGGCTCTTGTAAGTTCGTCAAGTATTTAGCAAACGACACACTGCTAGTCCCCGGTTTCTCATTATCCTCTTTAACTTGAACCCCGCAAGATCTGCTGATTGTAAGTCCATTGTTTCCAGTTGTCTGATAGTTCATAAGGTTGCAGTCGGTGGATTTATCGACCATAGAAATTTGATCGGTGCAAGTTTCGCTGTCCTTAATCTCAAGCAAAGCCACCTTCAGATCGTCCACGTCCGTACATGTTTCTTTGACACGTAGGATAGGTAAATTGTCTGTTTGAATTTCCACATGCTTGTTTCTGTGGGCTCTCAGAGCCCTTTGTGTAAGCTCCCTCAATCTGAACCTCGCATTCGTGCAAATGGACGTTTCTCTTGGATTTGGAAGCTGATAGGAGTTAATGTCGTCCGTGTCTGTTGCAACCTCTTTTTTCTTTGATTTACTGTAAAGCCGATTGGTCACGGCCGCTATCATTTGAGCTCGAGGCTTAGTTGGTAGTCGCCTTATGGAATCAACTTTTGCCTTAACACTTTTCTCAGTCGTGCTAGCTTTGTCGACTTTATTGATCTCAGGAGGCTTCCTTTTTGGCGATTGCTTTGGAGATTTATTCTTTACTAGTGATTGTCTGCGTACAAGCGGTGGTAGAGATGATACGCTTGCTTTTCGGATGTTCTCATGGGAGCCAAACAATTTTGGTTTGTCTTTTTCCATGGTGATTTGCTGGTCTACACTGAAGGTTCGATGCAGCTTTTGTTTTTTGTTCTGTACAGTACTTGATACGTTCATTAAAGGCACCAAGGTTTCGGTGGTAATCTGATCTTTGTTACTAGCTTCGGATTTCGTTTCTGATTGACACTGATTTTCCTTGAGATCGGAAGTAACTTTTGGTATGTTCTCTAAACTTAAGGTATCAGTTAGTTCTATGGAACTTTCAAGATTTACGTCACTTAAATTTAGTTCGGGAAAATGATTCGCACTTTCACTGTCATCAGTTTCTAAATTAACGGAGGAGCAACTTGAAGTGTCACTTATTCCCGTATTAAGCCCACTGTCATTATCGTAAACTGTATTGTTTGTACGTGGCAATTTGTCGTCAACTTCTGTTGAAAATGTGGTCGGAGCTTCAAACATTGGGTCTTTAAGATTCACAGGAGTTAACTAAAATGAGAAATGTTATAAATTAGATGGGTACTGAAATGCTTTAAAAGATGGTGCGTTAATGGATTTGAAGACGGGAAGGCGTTAATGTACCTGGCTTTGAAGTTTGAGGAGTTCTCTCAGTCGGGCAATTTCTGCTCTCAATTCACGAATAGTGGCTTCATTGGGGTCCTCCACGTGCAATACGGGCTGAGAACGGATGAGTTTGGCTCTTTGCCCGAACCTCAATGTGTTCACGGACTCACTGTAACAGGAGCTCGATGGCGATACCGCTGGAACAAACGGGAATGCTATCAAAACAACTCTATTTTTGTGCGGAATCCAAGATGGTGATTGAATACTTAATCTATCAGATTTCAGTTTGTACTTAATATGGTCTTTAAATTACACTTAAGTAGTTACTCAAACAATGAACACATTACGATAATTAAATGCTACAAATTAATAATTATTGAATTAAGTTTAGATGCTCCAATAGGAAAGGCAGACCAACACTTTTACGTGTAATGATGTATGAATTCTACTTAGAATATTAAAATAACTTACTCGCTATCATAACCGTGTTTGAGTTTCCTGCGAGTGTATCTTTTAACAGCCATGTCAGGACTGAATCTCTGTACGGAACGAACCGCCTCTTTAGATTCAACCGGCTTGGAGCTTGATGTTGTAGCCGCTGTTTGTTGTTGGTCGTCGTTTGCTCAGCTGAAATTTTTAAAATAAATTATGTCGAAACGTGCATTCATAAGTTTCCGGATATTAATTGGCATGATGGATGCATCCTCGGATTGAAATAGAAATTTTCAACGCCAATAACTTTTTTTTATTAAATTTTATATAATTTTGATATTTGTGAATGGTCTATTTGGGCCAAGACAATATAAGTCAGCAAATATGACCATTTTAAATCCTAGAACCTCATATTATAAAAATCTGGTTTAGAAGAGGAGAAGAGAAATAGTATTTCTAATATTTTTGAGAACATTTTACAGGCTAAGAGGATGTTTTCCGAAGAACTTAATTATTCCAAATGGACTTCAACTGTAAACACTTAACTTGTTAAACAAGTACGCAGGACAATTCATGGGATGACCGAATCACAGCACCATCAACAAACAAAAAACAAAACGATACATCTCGATTGGATTTAGCGGAAAACGAAAAAGCCTGATCTTACATGTGGTGTCCAATTAATTTTGGCACGCATTTTCTGTCACATAATCACAACAAAAAACGGTTTTTCCGTCTCGTCGCTCTGATTGGAAGCACTTAGTTCTGTCGCCGTGCGTTTTGTCGTTTGACTCGGCCCGGAATACGAAAATATCGCATCCGCGCGGAATTAGACTGAAAAATGCATCTCTTCAACGATCTGCCGTCTCCTTCCCTGCTAACTGCAGTAGTTTATTCTGGTTGCAGCGCCGTGCTGCGTCCACGCTGATGTAGGTTTTCGTGGCGCTATTAAAATAGGTTACACTGCCTTAACACACAAACAATCTTGGAGTGCGTCAATTACCTATGCGAAATATAATTATCATGCATTTTTTCCATTTTGGAACATACAGTTGGTACAATTTTATGGTTAATACATAAACTTATAGAATTTATTATGGTAAACAAATTTTCTTGTCTTGGTTTAAATACAGTAGTTTCTATTGTCACGGTTCCAATATTTATTTGTCAACATCACGTTTGTTTCTTTAGTATTTGAAAGTGATTGGCGGATGCAATTTTAAATTGAATGTACCTGGAAGTGTCGGTAAATCTATTTTTGTATTTTTGATATCTGAAGGCAGCTCACACTTTTTGGCAAATGTTTTGATTTATTGATTACTTTATAAACGGTTTTGCATATTAAATCTTGATTGTAAAAAAACGTGTGAAATAAACAATGATTAGTTTTATTAGAAGTTTATCTAACACAACATATTCACCCGATTATAACCAGTAAATTACAATTGAATAGACTGATACTATCTATTTACTATATTACTATACTGGACAATTTGGCATACATCAACTCTGTGGCAAGTTTAGTTGGATTAACATCTTGCATGGTTCTTATTCGAAGTCAATATCTTCTTCCAATAAAAAGTTATTAGGAAGGGGACCTTAATGTGTAAATGCTGTTGTATTCAAATTAATAAATATTATAAATAATACGAAATATTAATGTATTTCAATGACATTAAATCCTTCATACATTTTATCTAAGCACGTTTAACTGAATAATATTACACAGAAATTTAAATTAGTTGTTTAGAAAAAAGAACATTTACAATTTTTGGCAAAGTTTCAAACCTTATCACTAAAACAAATAAAATTTATTTTTAATAAAAATTGAGATTTAAATCTCATAAATCATAGTTATAAATTGTAAACATTTATTGTTAGTTTATAAATATCATATAAAAATGTTAATGCATACAATAGTCACCAAACAGATAATGATAAAATGATAACTGTGTCATACATAGTATCGGACAAAACAAGAGTGACTACCTTAAATATTATATAAAATGTTTAAAAACTAAATTATAAAACATTTATTCAAGCCCACTACTTTTTTTCTCTTAGTTCAATTATGTCCCACTATTGTTTACGTTCAGTAGGGGGGAATCTGTTTTTATTCAATCATTTTTAAAAATCAAAAAAATATAATCGACAAAATTAAAGCGACTCGAATATTCAGTCGTATTTATATCTTGCATACACGTATAATATGGTCAACGTTTGTCGGCAGATTTAAAAAATAAAATTATTCAGGAAGATCGCAAAAAAATTATTATTTCTTGTTTTAAAACCAGTGGTATCAAAAACAATTAAAAGTTTTCGAATTCATGGAGAACGAGGTGAGCGAAGGAGAAAAACCTCCAGGTGAGGACACCCCGCACTTAAAAAATAAAAAAAAAAAAAACGGTTATTTTTTGAGCCCAAAATTTTTATTTTTAGGCCGAAATTATCCCATAAAAAGCCTGAAATTTCAGTACTAGGAATCGACAGAATTAACTGTTTAATTAACATCCATTATTTTATGAGCTATTTTTTTTTTCTTTTGACTATTCGTGAGCCCATAAAGTGCCAGAAATTCCTGCATATAAAATTTTTTGACTGGATAGCCCCAGCTTTACGGTAAAGCACTTTAAAAGTAAAAAAAGACCGGTTATTTTTCGAGTTCAAAATTTTTTCTTTTGGACCGATTAGCCCGAAATTCCCATATAATTGTTATGCCGTTTTGGCGAAGTACGACGTGCAGTTTTTCTCACCTAAAACCTCCGAAGCATTAGATCGTCGCATAAAAATGCTTATTAGAAATAATCTAAGGATGGATGTCTGCAACTCAAATTTAGCAGGGCTGCCAGGAAGGTGTTCAGTAAGAAAACCCTGTCTCTCAAAAAACAATTGAGAAGCAAGACTTCTTTTTCCTCATAGGCATCTGAACTGGACAGCAAAAGATTGGAAAAAAGTACTTCATCCAAAATATGTTACAACAATTATTATATATGAAGTGTTATGGGCCCGATTTACAAACTACAAGGTAAAATTGATCGTTTTGTGTATCGTAACATATTAGAAGATGTCTTGCTACCCTGTTGTAAATGGGAAATACCGTTAAAATTTATATTTCAGCATGACAATGACTCCAAACACACTGCTAGGCTTGTTAAAGAATGGTTTGTTCAACAAAAAATCAATGTCTTAAAGTAGGCAGAGCTCAATCTCCCGATCTTAATCTAAAAGAAAACTTATTGGAGATTGTGGATAAGAAGATTAGAGGAAATTGCATAACAAATAAACTAAATTTGTTTGAACAAATCAAAAATGTTTGGAAATAATTTTCAATCTAAAATCGTCTATGTCAAAAAGTGTGAGAATATTATAGCCAATAAAGGATACTGGACGAAATATTAAATATTAGGCCATTTACGTTGGATTTATACGCTTATTATAATTATTTAATCATTGGTCGAAGTGAAACTGTAAGAAAAATTCTTATTGTTTACTACTAAATAAGTCAATCGATTTCCGTATTATTCAAAAAAAAAATTGAGAAAGTGAGAAGTGGTAGCTACAAAAAAAACTTGAACAAACAATCAGTAATTGGATAATTCGAATGTCAAAAATCAATTCAATTCTATCGACAATTGAAATTGAAGCCAACCTGCAGAAAATGGGACTGAAATTAGTTCAAGGACAGTAAGAAATTGGTTAGTGGATGAGGGCTCGTTTGATCCCAAACCTATAAAAAAAATCCTGGTTTCTACTAAAAATGTAGTCCAATTTTGATTTGTTTAGAAACTTATTCACTGTACCACAGAACTGTAGGGAGGAACAATTTTTGGTAACGAATATAAATTCAATTTATAAAATGTTAAACGTTCTACAGAGACAAAAATGCATACAAGTTTGTATATACCCATAGTAAAATATGGTGACGGCTCAATTATACTATAAGATGCTTCAATTCTTCTGGCGTAGGCCCCTCTTAGATTGATTTATGTATGGAGAAATGATACTCTTAATAAATATGTTTTAACGTGAAAACGATTCCAAACACAAATTGAAAATTATGACAGATTGGTTAAAAGACCAAAATATCGATGTTTTATCTTGTCCGTCCTAAATCTACAGATATCAACTCCATAGAAAATATGGGAGATCACGTTTATAACCAAATTCTACATAAAAATTTTACAAATATATCTCATCACAGCAATTCAAGAAGCTTGAAGGAATATAGACTTGTGTATACGGAAAATGGTCTATGCCACGGAGATGATCCAAACTTGTGAAACAGAAAGGATATTAAATAAAGTGTTAATGTTCAATTAAATAACACAGATTTAATAATTAAAAATCCCTTTCAAAATTAAAGTTGCTATATTTATGTCCACCTCAATTCAATAAAAACAATAGTAAATTAGTATTATTTTAACAATTTAACAATTCACATCAAATAAAAAATATTTAACATTTTAAAAAGTTACTACGATGAAATGTATATATTAGTTTACCGAGACTAATAAATCGTGGTTCGACCTATCGAAAACGACTATATATAGTTAAACAAAAGACACTCACCTAATGCGGATATGACATTTCCCAAAGCAACAAGACTTTTGTTGATGTTGGCACCTTCTCGAAAACGACATGTACCATAGCAGCCGTGTTCGGCTCGTTCGCTGCCTGCGAGGTCCACCAGGTGCAACTTCACACCCCCGTAACAGACGCTGAAAACCGAATGACTGCGGCTCGATCGGGGGTTGTTGAAGGTGGCGGCGACGCGACGCCTATTGTTCCCAATCTCCAGACAACCGATCAGATCGTTCGATGATCCGACTGGATGCTCCGTCAATCCTAAGTCAAAATAAACACTATGAGGGGAATGTGGAGTGGTTCAGGCAGACACAGGTGATTTGTAAATTGGGGAGGGAATTCTGTTTACATCTTGTAAATGAGTATTTCTAACGGTGTTTGTGTACTTAATTAACCCACACTCTGTACTCCGGGTAAATGGAGTAAGGAAACAATTAGAATTAGAATGTGAAAATTGTCACTTAACTATCTATTGTTATATTCTTGGGTCTATAAACTAATAAATTAACGGCAAGAGGTTTTATGCTTGTTCCCATACGGTTTCATTCATTGACTGTATTGCATAACAAAAAATACAGATAACTAATCTAGAAACGGCATTGTTTGTTTATTATGAAACGAACACTAATCAGAATATTTTAATTGTATGCTAAAATGTTCCAATTCTCAGGTCCATTACTCGGAACTACTGGAATAAATGAGTTTTCGCAAATCTTTTTAAAAAATGTTTTCTCTTACCTTGGACGTATGGGCCTTTTTTGGGATGCTCCCTAACTTTTAGAGGTTTGTGGACTTTTTTCTCAACGTCTCGGCATAGGAGATCTCTCACTTTTTCATTGTAAATTTCCAAGTAACTGTAACAATAAATAATATCACTGCAAATACACTTTTAAATCATTTTAATTTAAATAGTTACTCCTAAATTTTATTGATATATATTGAAGATTTTTTTGTCAAATTTTATTTTATTATAATTAACATCTAACATTAATTATTTATTTTTATCATGATACATAATTTACAAAGTGTAATATGAGATTAGTGAAATTTACTACTTTTTTTGAGAATTTTATTATAATTTCAATATATTTATATAAATGTCAATTCCATTAAATTAATTTACATTTTTAGTTACAGTTTAGTCTTTTAAAATCTTTTTAAGTTTCTTCTGTGCTGTGTAAATAATTTTAAATTATATAAAAAAGTAAAATTCAGAATTTAATTTTAAAAATTAAATAATTATATTTTTAATTATAGTTTAGTTTTCTAAAATCTTTTTAAATTTCTTAATTAAGTTTAAATATGAAACAAAGCTAAAATTCAAAATTTAATTTAAAAAATAAAATAATTCTTTACATTTTTAATTATAGTTAAGATTTCTAAAATATTTTAAAGTATCTTCTGTTCTGTGTAATTAAGATTAAATATGAAAAAAAAGTGAGAAATTCAGGATTTAATTGAAAAAATAAAATAATTTACTTTTTAATTACAGTTAGTCTTCTACAATATTTTTTAAATTTCTTCTATTCTGTGTAACTAAGTTAAAATATGAAAAAAAGTGAAATTCAGAATTTAATTTAAAAGATTAAATAATTTACATTTTGAATTATAGTTTAGTATTCTAAATTATTTTAAAGTATCTTCTGTTCTGAATAATTAAGTTTAAAATGAAAAAAAAATTGAAATACTGAATTTAATTTAAAAAATAAAATAATTATTTACATTTTTAATTATAGTTAAGACTTCTAAAATCTTTTAAAGTATCTTCTGTTCTATGTAATTAAGTTTAAATACGAAAAAAGTGAAAAATGCAGAATTTAATTGAAAAAATAAAATAATTTACTTTTTAATTACAGTTAGTCTTCTACAATCTTTTTAAATTTCTTCTATTCTCAGTAACTAAGTTTAAATATGAAAAAAAAGTGAAATTAAGAACTTAATTTAAAAAATTAAATAATTTACATTTTTAATTATAGTTTAGTATTCTAAATTATTTTAAGGTATCTTCTGTTCTGTGTAAGTTGAATATGAAAAAAAATTGAAATTCAGAATTTAATTTAAAAAATAAAATAATTTACATTTTTTATTATATTTAAGACTTCTAAAATCTTTTTAAGTATCTTCTGTTCTGTGTAATTAAGTTTAAATATGAAAAAAAATTTGAAATTCAGAATTTAATTTAAAAAATAAAATAATTTTCATTTTTTATTATAGTTAAGACTTCTAAAATCTTTTTAAGTATCTTCTGTTCTGTGTAATTAAGTTTAAACATGAAAAAAAAAATTGAAATTTAGAATTTAATTTAAAAAATAACTTGATAAAAAAATTTACCAGAAAAATTGGTCTCCAAAAACTAACCAATTAACAAATCAATTAATGTCACACTTGCAACACCAAACAAGCGATCGCGAACGCGAACACCAACCGTTTAATAAGTCCCAACGGCGTTTTTCTGAGAGGAAATACAATTTTCGCGTGACATCCGACCGGCAAGCGTTCTGTGCAATAACCGTACACGAACTGAGGCACCGTCGAAAACGTTTGTAAAACTGCTTTGCACTTTGTTAAGTTGTCTGAAAGTTGTACAAGTGTTTTGGCGGTCGCATTGTTGCCCAGCACGAAACCAATTCTTATTCGTTTCATTTAATTTTCATCTCCCGTTTTTGTTTCTCCCACATTCATGTTCGTCGGTTCGACCGATTTATGGCAATGTGAATTGCAACCGCCCGCAATATTTTATATATGTCTGGCACCGATGGATAAATCGCAAAGTGTTGGGTTGCATGGAATAGAAATATTTATGTTTTTTATATAGAAAAATGTTATTTCGAATGCACTGTAGCTTGGGGGTGTAAAGGGGTGACTGAACTGGGGTCAAGTTAATTTTAATAAATGTTATAAAATTAACTTAATTTGTCAGATTTTTATCTCCAAGTCTTTATTTTAATTACCCAAGTGATACGCCGCGCCAGATAATTAAAAGTACAACAAAATTATTAATAAAAAACACCTAATTACAAGCCCAATTTATCAAGCAATTTTTTTTTGTCGCGTGCCTAATAGTACGTAGAAAAAATGCGGTTGGAACAACGTTCAGACAAAGAAAGTGTCGATCTATTTTAAGACCACGGTCACGATTAATAAACAAAAGTAAATCGTTCCAGAAAGTATCAAAGTTGGGCAATTTAAGGTAATTGTTTCAGAAGAGTCCTGTCGGCGTCGAAATGAAGACGCCTCCGAAAGTAAGTTTTGCCGCGGCGGCCCAAGTGTTGGCGGCACACCGCTGGTCGATAAATAATCAAAAACGTCCTTGCATGTGTGCAGGCGATGAGAACAACTTCTGCCAGCTATAGATAACGTACGTGTGTGTGTTTATATTAACTAGGAATTTTTACGCAGATTTTTATCCGAACCGTCGACGTGTTTTACTGGCTAGAAAGTGGAACGGCCCGCAGGCGGAAAATTTGTTTTTAATACGTTTTTAATTTAGAACATATCGAATTTTTTATCACCAACTTTGGTACTGTAAACAGTTACAGAACAGTTATTATTGTTTGTTCGAAGTATTATTTATGGACATGTCTTCTACCTAACTGAGATTTTCATTTCTGAAACTTCATTTCCGACGGCCGTTTCTTCCAAATAGTCGAACAATTTTTCGCACAGCTTGGGCGTCAGTCCGGGATCATGGGGAAATCCCATCATCGTGTGCGTCTTTCCGGAAGAACTCTGACCGTAGGCCAAAACGCAAGAGTGGTATCTGTTCTTGATTGCTTTGCCGATGACACTTTCGATGGCCTCGAACACCTAAAAATTATCGGACGTTACAATTATCCCGTTTTAAATGGCCAGTTTCGTTAGTAGAACACAAAATATTTGCATTTATTGAGGCACCTGATCTTGGGTGGACGTCTCCTCGAAGGCATAGTCGAAGGTAAATCTCCTGGTGCGTTCCCGGCTGTCCCCCGCGTTCTGCTCAGGTACCTAAACAAGCGAGACACAGACCGAAATTAGATCAAAGCGGGCGACGCTGATTATGTCAAATTAATATGAAAGGCGAAAATGCGAAATTAAGGAGTCCTGGCACCCGAACACACGGCAGGGCCTTCGTTATGTTTTGACTCGATGATGAAGTCTAATGTAATATTTCATTGCACGTGGATCATTTTTGAAGTATTTATGGTTTATAGGAATATAATTAAGGTGCGTCGCAGTGCGTTTAACTTTCTCGTAAACGGCAGCTTTACTTAAGCTTTTATTTGCTGTTTGCACGAAATATTACATTACCTAATCTAACCTAATATAATTTATTGCTTAAATTACCCATTCATTATCTGGTTATAATAATACTAATAATTAAACTTTATTAAATAAGTTATTTGAAATAAATAGACAAAGATGAATGGAACATTTTGAACATGTAAATGGCAGAGAATATAGATAACCTGGTTTTCTTAATTGTTTATATAAAGTCCAGTTAGATTGGAAACTCCGTTTGTGTGCAACCTGACTTTATAATTAGAACTGGTGGTAAACTTATAAGCGTCGACAGATATGAGTGTACTGGTCTAAAAATAAAATGGCAATGTGTCTTGACCACATCTTATCAAACAATTTAATCTAATCGGTGTTTTTTATTTTGAAGCACAAGCTACTACTATTTACATACTTGCCTTAACGTTAGTTATGGCTATTGTGCATCCATTTTCTACATCTATCACAGATATTGAGTCGGTCTCCCTGTAACATAAATTATGTATGTGTTAGTAAACAACAAACTTCTTATCTTATTTACATATTATTCTTAACAATAAAAATCAGTGGCTTAGGTCTGTAATCCCAACATATAGTTAACTAAAGTAAGTACATTAATTACTTAATTAATCTGAAAATTAATTGAAACATTACTGTACATATATTGTGTACAATAAAAAAGGCAACACCTAGATATAATTGATTTATTCCATTTTTTACAAAAATATTAACCTGTTACAGAATAATAATTGATTAAAAAATTAAACAAAAATCTTAAAGCATAAATTGACAGAAACTAATGATGAGTCGGACCCCCTCTTTGTTTAAAACACTCCCTGACGCGACGTGGCATCGATCTAATGAGATTATTGATATTTTCTTGTGGTACCTACCTCATCGTACACGAACAATCTGACGTCTTAGTTCATTAAGATCTGTGGAGGGCACTGTAAATTCGTTAAGCGTCGCCCCATCATATCTCACACATGTTCGATTGGGGAAAGGTTTGAAGATCTGTATGGCCAAGGCAGTAAGTTCACATGGGAGGTTTCTAGGAAGTTGTATGTATTCCGGGCAAAACGTGGATGGGCAAATATGTCCAAAAAGGGCATAAATCCGTAGGTTAAAAGACCTTATACAGAGGTAAACAGATCGAATACCAATTGCAGTGTGTCTTCTGGAATATCTGGCTTTACTTCTTCTGCCCTCTTCACTTCATGACTACCAACATTGACTTCAAATTTTAATCATTTCTTATTTCATTAGATTTCTTATTCAACAGAAATTTTATGAAAATATCTGAATGCGTTCTGGGTGTTGCGTTTGTTTTACAGTTAGTATATGAACATACACATAAAATCATGTTAACACTGAATTGTGGAACGCAGAAGGTATTTTATTTTCACCTGTTCTGAAAATTCCTGTCTAAAACAATTAATCCTATGGACAAGGAACATATATAACGTAACGCATTGGCTGCGTTGAGTATTTTCTTCAGTCGAACATGAAAGAAAGCAATTCTCTTTTTGCCAATAAAGAATTCAGAGCATTCTACTACATGACATCAGTGCTGTGAATTCAGTAAATCAAGACGAGTGAATTTCAAGCTTCCGTACAAAAATTTAAAACAAACAAGAATGGCACTGCGTATAGATTTCAGAGCATTCAGTCATATTGTAAAAAATGCAATAATTGCGTACGTCCAATTAAACATATTTACCTCTAAACTCGACTTGAATGCACGCACGTATTTCCAGAATAATTATGAAAGAGCAACTGTTATATTTCAAGACCGCATACTTTTCCCCAACGCTCCTTGCTTTCCTTCATTGCCATGCTCCTTTTTTCTCTTACCTATCCAAGAATATATTCAACGTTCATACCGAGGTTATTTATAAGATGACAGCATATGCACGCACGTGAAAATATTAATTGGATGCATTAAGGGATGAAATTTCATCTGGTTGTTATTATGACTGGTTCTAATTTGTTTTCGAAATAGATTTGTATTTACTTTAATGCTTCTGACGAAGTAATTCCGCCACATAAATCAGTGGTGGATATGATTTTTGAAGTTATTTTATACATCATAAAACTGTTCTGTTTTCTTTGACAACATTCGAAAAACTTATAACCGACTTATGGACCGGTGGAAAGAAATATTGCAGGATTATAAATCACAGGACACCGCGTGCTTTGAGCTTCGGAGATCCGCTAAAATAGATATAAAAACATGCATCAACGTCGACACGGCGTAGATGAAAGTGTTCCGCAGCTTTGGAGACAAAGAAGCGCAATTCAGATATCACTGGTGAACTTACAAGATAGTAGTAAATACGGTCTCACGTGTGTCAAACGGAAACGACTAAAAATAGCGACCCTCCTGTTTTCTTACTATGCAAAAAGAAAGGTTTTTTTTTACTTCAAAGTCTGGCAATTAGAGGACTGGGAGTAACATTCTGGAAGCGGGAGTTTCATCAATGTTGAATGAATGCACATTTCTGCAAATATTATAATTTCATTAAAAAATTAAATAATGGATAAAAATATTCATTTTTTATATTATATGAGTTGAGCCCTCTTAATTTAGTATTTTGTTCTATATAAATCAGTACTGATGATGATTTTTATTTACATTTACTTGTATAAAAGTCTTATGCCATTTTAAGTTCGTCAAGATTATCTAAGGTCATTTAGACAGAGTTCAGCTTTTCTATGTTATTTTAAGGAGCAGGAGCGTTTCGTTCTTTTTGGGGTGTGTACACTTGTGGGAATTTCATGTTAAGCTGTTTGTTTACTAATTGCTGACACAAGCTATGTGCCTTGAACAACATTTAACATACTACTCCCGGTTCCAACTATTCATATAATCTTAACTATTTTGTCCTAATGTTGATTATCAGCAGAAACAACATTCACTGTTATTTCAACTGCAATAAACATGTTATTAAAAACATAAAATATTAAATAAATTCCTTGGAGCATGTCCTGTAATTTGTTGTTGATATTTTTTACATGTTTGTTTTGTAGCAACTCTGAAATGTTGCCCCATCCAACCACCATATAAACATATATTTTTTTTAATAACACACAGAATCAAAATATTTAGCACAAAAATTACATTAATGACACTGGTTTTGACAATATTGCGTTTGATAAATAAAACGGGGAATTAAAAATCTTTCACAGCATCAAAATTTACACAATAACTATCATAAAATTTGGTTGAAATTGTCAATAAAAATTTTAATAAAGCCAAAATACGGAGCAATTAAATTGTCATGCAAATCAAAAACAAATAATTACCTCTGAGACAGTGGTCTAACTCTCACAGCAACCTTGAGATGTGTCATGTTGCACCTTCAGTTTGTATCAGGACGTCCGACTGTTATTTTCCATAACGATTTCCATCAAAATACGATTGTGAAAAACTAAAAACGTTCGTCCATTCGTTTTATTTATACGATAGAACGAGATATTTTCATACACACAAGAGGCAGCGTGTCGTGCACTGGGCAGCATCCAGAGTCTATGTAGATGTTGCTTAGCTGCAGCGCCGCTTGGTTCTAATTTTGTGGACTGCATACCCCACTAATTGGTTGGAAATGTTTTTTTTTTTTCTTGAGGCGGCACTGGTTCACCTGCAGGGGTGTTAAAGGGGTGATATTTTTAGATTTTTTTCAACGTCCGTCAGTCTTGAAAAAAAAAAATAATTAATATACATTTCTCTGGATGAATTTTTACAAACGGGGCCAAAGGTAATTAAAAAGTAGCAATACATTTTTATTTATTATTTTTATAGGATATACTCACAGAACGTCCTCCACATCCATTATCAAAAGTCGCCAAATAACAAATAAATATGGGTCAAAATATCAAACGCAATGAATTTCAAAATAGAGAAGGCTCAAGATAATAGTAACTATTTTATATATAATCAAAATTAAATTATTTTTTCTTAAAAAATTTCATTCTCATCGACACTTATGCCATTAATCACATGGATTATTTTTGTTAAATATGATATTGCTGTTCTCCTAATTGTAAACTAACAGAAATAGATTTGTTAATTAGCCATCCAATTATTTTTTACAACCTATAAGAGTATTTATTAATAGAAAAATACGAAAATAGCAAAATAAAACTATGAAGTAACAAAATTTATGATCAACTATTTGCAGTCATGACTGTATGCAACCCTTATTACAGATTGCTGCAAGGGATGGGAATACTAATGAATACAAATATATTTAAACTCAATTATTTTACTTTTTTAGATATTCTAGAAAATTAATTGTAGAAAATAAAAATTAAAAGTGCATTTTATATTATTTTATTAGTACTATGAAACAGCGACTTTGTATACACGTGGATACACCTTTTTATAAAATTAATAATCTCTTGTTCGGCATCAATTTTTTGGAATTTAGTATATATATTATTTTAACAATTTTGAACGTTTGGAAAGAACTACAACGAGTACAATGAGTTACGTGACTCGTTCAGAGTAATATTGGTCAATCTCTTGTACTCGTCTACCGCAGGATCTATTTGCTGAATACTAACGAGTTCCTCTTCTTTGTCCTCTGACGAACTTACTTTGGGGGCTTCCTGTTCAGTTACAATGGGTTTGACAGGTTTGTTTATTTTAACAGTATCAGTTTCATTATTAGGCTCTTTGGCTCTATCAATATCCCGCTTCTTCAAATCCTGCTTGACGTACTCCTTCAGTTCATTCCAATAATCCTCATCCGTAGGCGCCATTTCTCTTTCTCTCTTCCTTTTTGCCAATTCTGAACTCAAGTATTTGTTCACGGACATGTTGAGCAGTTGCTGCATCTGTTGTTTTCTAGGAGGCAGCACTAGGTTGGACTCTACCGTTGTGTCTAATACAGTTATCTCCGCAGCATGCAAAAATGATTGTCCAGAAGAAGAATTTGAGGGGCATCTCGATGTTTGATGCATCATTACCAAGCGCCTATCGTAGTCCTGTCTCAGATTTTTGACGAAGTCGTTCCGTATCGTCCTGATTTGGTCACGTCGCAGTGTCTGCATCTGACGTCGAGGCTGGCCGCTATCCTGCCGCAGTGTCTGCACCTCCTCCTGCACCACTACCTGGGTGTAGGTGGCCTGTGGCACGGTTACGTAATCGCCTTGTGTCGACGGTATATGTTCTTGAGGCACCAAGTGCACGTGCTCCTGCTCAATCGGCAGCACGTGCTCCTGCACGACCGGCACGGCTTCGTCCACTTCCTGCGAATTACCCTCGACGACTGACTGCTCAATGTTCTGTCTTTCTGACAGGAGTCGGTTTGTTGACATATGGATATTTTCTAAATTTTCAAGACAAAAATTACGGGGGGAATTTATATTGATGCGCAAATCTCTTACCTCCTATGTGAGCCCTTTGTTGTCGAATTTCCGCATACAACAAAAGATTTAGAGCACATGACATAAAAGCAATGAAACTTTCGATGTAGAACGGGTTCGATCGTATACTGGACGTTATTGGACGCAGGATCCTCCAAAATATATCCACAAGTCGCTTCATAGTACTACAATTTTGTTGTTCAAAATGTCTTAAATAACTTCCATCTCTTTACGCGTTTTCAAATTTTTGATATTTGACGGCAAACAAATTATAATCAATGTGTTGCCGTAACTTCAAGAAAAAGTTGAGCAACACAATTTATGTCATTGTATAAATGTTTGTAACTGATGTAAATAAAACAACATATGTAATGGTAAAACCATATTTTATTGAAACATTATTTATTTAATACATTATACGTATATTTAACACATTAAAATACATCATGGGCAAAGATGACCCCTTAAACGAGATCATTTGCCGTCATTATGTATACTTTTTATTTTAATAATAACTTAAATATGTAGAAACATACTTGACGATTGAGACCACATTAATAGTAAAAAAGTTATCCATTTAAAAATTCAGTTATTGCAAAAACTGATTGAAAAACATTTGCATCGTTACATTTTTAACAACCGTCTGGGAAAAACACAATTTTGATTTAAATAACAAGTTTTAAAACTAGAATAGACGGTGTATAAAAATGAGATTTAATACATAGATTGGTCAAAATAAACAAGAATATATTTGTTAGTGTTCAACTAAAACATCCGCATAAATGTGTTAGTTGAACACTAAATTTGTGTGTGTTCATTTCGATCAACCATTTCGATTTTTTAATTATACTTATCACAATAATTATTTATGGATATTTACAAATTAGGTTGAAATAACAAACGCAAAAACCCTCAAGAAAAATTTCTAGTGAAAGAGAGCCTTTTAACGGTTGCTTAATTATTATCTGAGAAATCACACACGTTGTATGTTTGATTTATTAAAAATATTTCTGTGCATTAAACTTGGAAAGTCGAACATTGTTACAGATCATTTTATATTACTTAATCTTTACACAACTCCGGTCCTTTGTAAATTTACAATGAACGTCCCTTTCCAGATTGCACTGTGTGTTAAATTATCATGGAACAATACAAATGTTATAGTAAACTTTTTCACAGACTAACCATTCAGAGTGTTGAAAGTTTGTATAAAAATAACTATTTTAACAATGGCACCTAACTAATGAAAATTATTTAAAAATAGAAAATATGTTGCGATTCATCTGCGAATCATCATGTATTGCTAATAGTTTAACACACAGCAAATGTGTCGATCATTTAAATATTATTTGACAAATTTTGAACAAATTTAACAAAAAACAGCATTTAAACTTTGATACATAACAAATGAATTTACAGTCTATAAAAATACGCAATTTGTTAATTTTAAAATTGTATGTTATTTACGTTTGATTTTGTTTTGTTTTTGTTTTTTGGAATATCTTAGGCACCATTTCAAAACAGCAGATTCATAAAGTTCTTGTTTTGAACATTTGTTCAGTCGTCTTCTTTTTTCTCTGGTTTGAGATCCACCATTGCGTGTAGTTCTTCTGGACTGTATCTTTAACAAAGGAAAATTATCGTTAAAAAAATAACTTACAATACAATTTTATAGGTTTTTTAAAGCAATTTTTTAATTTACTAGAAGGCTAATGAGAGACTGGTACTCACCCAAGTAATGTTTGCAAATCACAAACAAATCTATATACATATCGTTTGCCAGCAGTCTTATGTATTATATTTTTATCATAATAGTATCGGAGACCGCGCGACAGCTTCTCGTAGTTCATCTTGGGCTTGTTCTTGCGGATGCCCCAGCGCCGCGCAACCTCATCAGGATCTGTAAGTTTGAACTCCCACCCGTCACCGGTCCAGGAAATGAAACCTTGACAGGTCTTGTCCGTTAGTAGCTCGAGCAGGAACTGCCACAGTTGAATCGGACCCGAACCTAAACAAAATAAGAAACTTGAAACATGGCACTGGAACTGATTTACCGGTCTATCAAAGTCAAACGTACGCACAATTCGATTTGTAGCACATGCTAAACAATGCAACGAAATTATGTATGAATGGTTCTTGACATTGCGAGGTTTTGTATAGAAATGTGTCTTCCCGAAGGTCAATAGAACAATGGCGAGTTCATTATTCTTATTTTTACACAAACTATCGTCACAATATTTATTGCGGCTCAATCCGGCACGCGTATTTGACATTTGTTGAGATATTCACCTGTGAAACAAGGTCCTCCGGCGCCCGCATTGTTAGGATAGCCCTGGATCATCCCGTTGGTGATCATGGGTTTGGTGTCCTGACCCAGAGTCAGGGGATCGCGTCCCATTCCCGTCGGCAGGAAAGCGGGATGAGTGTGACCGTGCGCGTGCGCCAACGAGGACAGGTCATGGTTCTGGCCCCACTGGTCCTGGCCGTTGTTGGTGGCGCTCGGCACCGTCTGGAAGGCGCCGTCGTACGGCGAACCGTATCCGTATGTCTCGCTGTCGTTGTACCTTCCTGTACCTGGAAAAAGACGCGTTTTGTTAATATAAATTGAACAAAGTACCACTCAAGTTGAGGACACAGCTGCGTCATAGGAAGGAACCGGTATCTTTTTCTATAACTGTATATATTTTAATTAATAACATTTTAATCTCGTGGCCTTTATAAGGTACGACTTCATTCATTGACTACCAACAATTTAAAGATGGAACCATTTCTCCTAATGAAACACCAAGTCATATTTGCTCAAAATTGTTCCGAGAACTACATTGATGTTTAAACAGTTGCGGACATATTTCCATGTTTTACCGATATAACAATACCAAGAATTGCATGTTACCTACCGATATTGCTTACAAATGATGGACTATTGTTCCCAAATAGGCTGCACAGACGTTAGAATTTATTAATAAACGCAAGACGCGACATTGAATTTTAATTAAGCATTTTTTCAAAAGTCCAAGTTCATTAACATTCTGATTCATTAAGACCCAGCTCAATTCTGTTGTTTCCAAGAGTATTATTACGTTCGACCTCAGAAAAATGTAAATTGCTTGCCAGTTTTTAAATTAAATATTAATTTTGTTTTTGCGGATTCTTAAAGTTTATCATTTTAATAAATAAATGATAATGGATTATATTGATTTTTTTATGGTATTGGTTTTATCATTCTACAGCTATTAACATTTCTTTTTCTTCAAAATTTTAAGTTGTTTTAATTCATATATGATATTTCATTGACAAACTTTGCTGGAGGAAACCTTAATCAAATACCTTATGCCTTTTAATTTAACTTTTAAAATTGTGCTTTGCTAATAAAGCATTTACTTCAACAAATTATGATATGTAAATGATTTTTTTGTAAGTAAATTATATTGATATTTAAACGTTTTAATTAGTGATAATATTCATATTTGGTTTTATTTATACGAAAAACGAATTACCATTTAAATGGTTTGTTATTAAAGTATTTTGAACTTTCCTTGATATGTGTGAGGTGGGTATTGAGTCATCTTCTTTTGATATTTCCTTGCCGGTTCCCACTGAGTGATCACGCTAATGATCTTAAGTTTTTTCGTCTAACCCTTTGTTATAAATAAAATTATTTTATTGCCGTAACGTTTCACACACACACACACACATGTATGTGTATATATATATATATATATTCAACCGTACACGATGATTTAGTGTTATTTCGAAAAAAGTTCACCTCCGTTGCGCATTCACCAGCCGTGACAGCCCCCAACGCTAAGTAACACTGGCCTACAGCTGTAAAAAATTACCAAGCCATAACGACGGCCCAAGAAAGAAGCGATGTAGTAAAATGGAAATATGTAAGCCGTTGATAAATATCAAGATGTATGCGAGCACGGTGGCGTCTACAAAGAAAAATAATAAAGAACGTGTGGGAACACATGCAAATAGCTGGAAATGAATGGCCGTTCCGAGGTCTTTTGTGTCCTTTTGCCACGCCGCAAGCCGACACTGTTCAGTACCGATTCCGTGTGGGATTATTGGGGGAAATTATGCGCCGCTATAACACCAAGTGCATAAACATTAATCACCACAAACTTACTTCTCACGTAACTCTTGACGAAGTTCTGCGGATGGTACTTGGATTCGATGAAGCTGTTCGCCGCGTACAGCTCGGGGGAGCTCTCGAGATAGGGTTGCTGGTGGTTGGCTTCCAGCGCTTGGTACTCGTGCTCTTCCGGCGAGTGGTACGGCGTCTGGAACATGTGGGGCTGGTGGTCTTCGTTCGGTAGGATATTGCCGCTATCCAGGCCGGTGAAGTTGCCACCCGACGATTCGCTGCCTGGTGGACACGAACCTTTGTAACCTGAAACGGGAATTAATGTTGTTTAGCTGTGGGTTCTTGCGAGGGTTTGGCGGAGTACGTACCATCTTTCAGATGGTGATATGCGGGGCTTCTGTGGTGGAGGTTGATGTATGCAGATGACGGTGGGGGTGGTGAGCTTTCGTCTCTAATTTCGTCTGTACTCGGACAGGCTGGACTCCTCAACTGGCCATAACCTCCTGAAACGAAAGCCAGCTTTATTGGTTGGTCATCGCTAGTTTTGGTTGTAATACGGAATTATTGTTATGTTGCCCATCACTTGACTGAAGAGAGAACCGGACCAAGACCCAAAATTTCCGAGTTCTCACACAGTAAAAGCGTCAATTATTTAAAAAAAACCGGAGCCCAATCGGCATCAAGAGGCTAAACGGAAAATGGCTCCACTTGGCGAATTGGCTTTGGCCGAACGAGATCACCGTAGACAATCGAACAATAAATCTAGGCATCGTAGACCGAGAGGTACGTGCATGCCCGAACAATCGAACATCTACGGAGAGTGACCGACGGGAGAGCGACGCATCCGCATTGGCTGACAATGATCCGCCCTCCTTATCCCGCCAACTAATTGGGAGGCTGGGGCCACTCCCACGGACCGCCGTTGGTCCTCGAGCCGGACCGGATCACTATCTCCGGCTGCGTGATACTTCTGACAATTGATCTTTTGTTCTGCGTCGACGGCACCTTCGTCTCTTTATTGCGATTCGTTCGATTTCTCGATGGCTCTGGATTTAGATCGAGTTTCTTCTGGTCTTTGATTGTCATAAGTATAAGTTTCATATTATGTTCAAAGACGTACACAAGTTTTAGTGGCAGTTTGTAAGCAGTACCGTGGAAGAAGTTACAGATAAGGAAGGCGTATCAGACACAACAACAAGAGCAAACAAAAACATTACCTCTGTAATACATAACTACAAGATCACCGAAGAGCAAGACGGAACGGAACGTGATTTCCCACTTGGGGTTCCTGCGAAAAACGATTGGAAACTGAGAGGATATTTTCATTTTGTTCGACGTTTGTCGAGTTTATTTTTCCATTACCGCCAATATATTTTGAAAGGCGAACGGATATGGATTTTTGCGATGCGCCACGGCAAAATACATCTAGCTTTAATATAAACAACTGGCCAGGCCAGGCCAGATATTGAAATGGCCCCGGATGGTAATATTTGTAAATTCCCGCATGCACGGGGCGTTATAAAGTGTTAAGACACGATGGCTCTGCTTAAAATCGTTCGATAGTATAAAGACGGATGTCCGGCGTAAAAAATTATGTTCGCTGAATATTAATTATAGAGTTCAGTTTTTCAACATTCAACCGCACGTAGACCTGTACCGTACGTTGGAGTCGATTAATAATTTTTTTCTTTCATCTGCTCGCACCGAATTTGGTTATGTAACCGGGTTTAATGCCATTAAGGTATATTAAATTAATTATTTATAATCTCGAAACTGCAACACGTTTGACTGTACGCCTATAAAATTACGTTGTAATGAATACACACACTGCCGATGACATAACACAATAATAATTTTGCTTTGCGGTAGCTCATACAACTCCATTGTAATTTTAAATGATGGTTGTTTAAATGTGAAGTCCCACAATCACGGGAAAAATCGAATTTTCTGTGATACAGTTATTGTAACATTAATAGAACTCAGTAAAATGGATCAGATTTCCCCGTGGCCAATTAATCTCCATCGAGGCGGCCGATAAAAACTCAAACTAATTTTCATTTACCACAGAAACGAAGCTGATAATCTCGCCGGTTCTAGCAAGTAAACGTCTTTTAATAAATAATTAGAGGGGATTTAATTGAACGCTTAGCCGGCTATTAGCCATTAAACATGGCATTTGCGTCAGGAATTGTATTAAACTGAATGGGATAATTATATTTCAAAAATTATTAAACCGACCTGAGTACACTTCCCATAACTGGTTGTTATTAATACCCGTCGTACGGGCAAAAAGTCCACGTTACATTACAATTATTGGGTATCTTATTTTGTAAATTATCAGGTTTTATGAATTTAAATCGTGTACCGATGTGCGTGCTCAATTCTAATAACCCCGATAGCAAATTGATTAACATCTTGTACTACTTGAAATTGTCAAACATGCCACTGGATATACGCAACTCTCACAGGTTCTCAGAAGTGTCGTTTTCTAAGTCTTTTCCACGAGTAAATAAAGATTATATCGGACCAGAAAACCCACAGGATTAGGAATTGCGTTATTTAGTGGCATTCGAGACATTTATCTTTCGGATCGACACCTTTATAAACGGTCTCCGTCGTCTCTTCGTCGTCCCGTGTCATATAAACGCAAGGTGCATTTTTTTATCTTGGGGGACGTTTTCGCAGTAAATTATCAAGCGATACGATCGAGCCCGGGCGTCTAATAAAATCCAAACCAGCAACAACAGGTCGGGTGCGTTAATAAAACCGACGCCGATAATGCGCATCATTAAATTTGTCATAGGCAACGTGTAACATTTCATCGTTGACAATGGATAAAGAAGCGGAGGCAAATTGCGAAGTTGGTAGCCGGGAGCGGATCAGGCCGGATGAGGCATGTGTCTAATTATACCGGGGAATTCGCGCTTTAATACACAAGAACCCGTCGATATTTCATAATCGAATTGAACTCATAACTGCTGCCAATTATTTCCTCGCAAGATACGCAAGGAATTCGCTACCAGCCACATAAAACAAGCCTCATTGCGCATCGGCATGTATAATGAGCCCGGCCATTGAAATGTTATGTATGGCTCAGGTGTACGCTTGTGCTAATCCAAAAAAAATAATGGACATCTATCTGTATACCTAGCGCATTATCTATATGTGCTAATAAGCTAGCCATGGGAACCGAACTGCCCCGGTGCTTACGGCCAGTGATAAGACTTGGATTTGATTTGTTTTAGTTTGTCTAAGAAGTAACTAACAGACAGACTAAAAAATAAAATTAAAAGTACAGCAAAATGTTACATTACTGTTCAAACAAATGCTTTGAAATTATGTCATTTATAGATTTTTATTAATTTGAACAAAATTTGTATTTTTTTTTAATTATAATTATTTCTGCATATTTTTAATTAACATATATCTTTAAGGTTTCGTTTAATATTCAGTATTTTAGATGCCGGTTAAATAATTAAATAATTTAAAATAAATTAGCACAAAAATATGTGTGGTTCAATGATTTATAGACACTGAATATTATTGGAACTACCTATACATGTTTTTTATTATCATAGTATTTTTTTGTTTATTTCAATAATTATTTATTAACAAATAATATTTAATTTAGAATAAACTATTATAAAAATATGCATGGTTTGGTAATTTGTGAAAATTAAATATTATTAGAACTATTCCTACATATTTTTTTAATTCCTATAATTTTTTTGTGTATAGATTAATATTTTAATTTTAGCAGACTATTAAATAATTAAATAATTTAAAATAAATTAGCACAAAAATATGTATCACTCAATGATTTGTAGATATTTATATTGGAACTATCTTTACATATTTTTTATTAACAAATAATATTTAATTTAGACTAAATTTGTATAAAAATATGCATGATTTGGTAATTTGTGGAAATCAAATATTATTAGAACTGTTCCTACATATTTTTTTAATTTCTATTTTTTTTTTTTGTGGGTAGATTAATATTTTATTTTTAGCTATTTAATAATTTAAATTAGCACAAAACTATGTCTGGTTCAATGATTTAATATTATTGGAACTACCTCTACATATTTTATTATCATAATGTTTTTTAATTTATTAAATTATTATAAAAATATGTATGGTTTGGTAATTTGGGAAATTTTAATATTTTATTTTTAACAAATTATTAAATAATTAAAATAAATTAGAACAAAAATATGTGGTTCAATGATTTGTAGATATTTAAAATTATTGGGACTACTTCTACATATTTCTAATTATCATAATATTTTTATAGTTTAGTTTAATATTTAGTTTAAACTAAATTAGTATAAAAAAATGAATGGTTGGGTAAATTGTAAAAATTTAATATTATCTGAACTATTTCTACATATATTTATAATCTTTATAATTTTTTTGTGGTTAGATTAATATTTTACTTTTAGCAGATTATTAAATAAAATAAATTAGTACAAAAATATGTATGGTTCAATGATTTGTAGATATTCTATATTGTTCAAACTACTTCTACATATTTTATATTATCATAATATTTTTATAGTTTAGTTTAATATTTATTTATTAGTAAACAATATTTAGTTTAAACTAAATTAGTATAA
The DNA here is from genome assembly GCF_024364675.1 of Aethina tumida. NCBI lineage: Eukaryota > Metazoa > Arthropoda > Insecta > Coleoptera > Nitidulidae > Aethina > Aethina tumida. The sequence goes on along the minus strand of NC_065435.1, from coordinate 46,652,992 downwards.
AAAATAAATGATTTAGCCAATTGTGTAAATTCAATATTATTTGAACTATTTCTACATATTTTTTTTTTAAATCTCTATAATTTTTTCTGTGGTTAGATTAATATTTATTTTTTAGCAGATTATTAAATAATTAAATAATTTAAAATAAATTAATTCAAAAATATGTATGATTCCACGATTTGTATATATTCAATATTATTGGAACTATCTCTACATATTTTTTATTATCATAGTGTTTTTATGGTTTAGTTTAATATTTATTTATTAACAAAAAATATTTAGTTTAAACTAATTTAGTTTAAAAATATGAATGGTTTGTTAATTTGTGGAATTTTAATATTATTTGAACCATTTTTATATATATTTTAATCTCTCTCTTTAAAATAAATTAATACAAAATATACATAGTTCAATAATTTGTAAATATTCAATATTACTGGAATTACCTTTACATATTTTTTATTAGGTTATAGTTTAATATTTATTTGTGAACAGACAATATTTTATTATTGAAATAATATATTATAAGAATTAATTATCCACATTTTCTTTCGATATTATTTAAATTTTTATGGTCCTATATATTTATATTTAGTAGTGATGGAAGTGATTTGTAGAAATTTAATATTAGAATTATTTCAGCATAATTTCAGTTTCCCCTTGAGCCACTAATAAATAAATAATGGATTATATTTCATAGTTTTATCGAACCATTCGACATTCAATACGCAGACCGAAAACTACGATGCCTAACGGTACAGTCACAGACTCCCGAACATCCGACCAATATTTACTTATGGTACCATCGGCACGTAAATAAGACGACAGCCTCAAAAAGTGACCGAAACGATTTACGTAAAAACGTTCGTCGTTCGCGTGAATTGTCAAGAGCCGAAGCTGATATACTATATTAAATTTAATAACGCGGCATTCGGTTATTTTTTGTTGTTGCCCCAGTTAGAACCAGTTTTTCACAACTCAAGGCTCTATCGTTTAATTAATCGACATTTTAAAGCGCCCCAATCGAACAACAACGGCGCAACGAAGTACGAGAGAGAAAAAAAAAATAATAATAAATAAAATGAGAAATACGCGAACGGCAACACAACAATAAATAAATTGGCAAGAGAGCATAACACGGTGTCCTTTTGTTTCGCCGTTTTTTAGTCCTAGTTTTACGTCCCGAGAGCCGAACGAACGAACGAACCAGTGCGTAAGTAAGTACGTATCCGTTGAAGTTGCTCGGATAAAAGGCAGGTTTGTTCGGACACTACGAGTTAATTCAGCAGGTGGCTGCTCCGTGGATCGAAGCACCTGTCTTACAACACACCAGTTTGTATTTTTTAACTGAAAACTTGCAGTGAACTCGGTTACTAGCCGAGCCACCACAATAACAGCGTTTCATTCTTAACCGATACAAGAACAACGGTCTTGATCCAATTCACTGTCGCTTCAAAAAATTTTTTTTTGTTTTACCCTTTCGCCGTTCCGTGCGACTGTTTAATGAAATTTTCGAATCGTCGCCGCACGGAATTCGATTTCTTTCTTTGGCCTGTTGAATATGTTAAAGCGACGTGTCGTGTGAGTGTTCCTATGCCATAAATATAATAAATACAATGTCCATAGTATGAAATAGATACACAGATAAGCGATTTTCAAATTGCATATCATTATCTACATACATACATTACATAGGTCTTAACTAATAATTATTAATTTAGTTTTAATATAATTTAGTTCGTGAACGATTTTAGAACTAGTTCTCTTGCTTAATGATAAATGATTCGATTAATTAATTTATGAATATTCATTTTCGACCTTATAATCAGCTTTATTTTTATTAAATTATCATAGAAATTGGTTATATTATTCATCTTCTTTTAATTGTTTTCGTATGACTGGTTGATTTTGTATGTTAATGATGAAGTAACTCGTTTCATCAAATATGACAAGTTGTATGGTTTAGTTTCTCCTTCACTTTTATGTTTAATACATTATAGTTTACTGACACAATAATTGATTGGATGGATTCAAACTATAATTTGTAAGAACCAAGAGAGAGATTTTATACTACAACTTTTTTAATATGAAATATATTTTAATGTAAAATATTATTTGTATTGGTTGAACATACTCTCATTACTGTCAGCTGTGATGATGCTACCAGAAAAATTATGGTTTTTAATATTTTAATAAGAGACATGTTGGATTAATAAATGTTAACTTTCATGTTATTCATTAAAATATTATTTGTATTTGTTGAAGATACTTGTATTACTGTAAGATGTTGATGATGCCGTCAGAAAAGTTATGGTCTTTTAAACTAAAACTATCTTAATAAGAAATATGTTGGATTAATAAATGTTAATTTGTATGTTATTCATTAAAATATTATTTGTATTCTTTAACTTTCTGTATTGATGAAGATACTTGCATTAATGTTAGCTGTTGATGATGTCAGCAGAAAAGTTATGGTTTTTTAAAACTAAAACTATGTTAATAAGAAATAAGTTGGATTAATAAATGTTATTTTTTATGTTATTCATTAAAATATTATATTTATTGTTTGACTTTTTGTATTGGTGAAACATGCATTACTGTTAGCTGTTGATGATGCCATCAGTAAACTTCAAGTTTTTAAACTAAAATTATTTTAATCAGAAATATGTTGGATTAATAAATGTTAACTTTTTGTGTTGGTTGAAGATATTTGCATTACTGTTAGCTGTTGCCATAGATTATGATCTTAATAATAAATTCATTGGATTAATAAAATGTTAACATTTATATTATTTTTTGTATTAGTTGAAACAGTAATGCGAGAAATTTTCTGGATTTTACACTAAAACTATTTTAATAAGAGACTTGTCAGATTAATAAAACGTTAACTTGTATAAAATTTTATGTTATCCATTAAAAACATTTTCCCAGACACCAGACAATACCTAGTTAAGATAATTAAACCAATTTATAAATAACACATCAGCAATTTATGGTAATAAGATGTTTACAAGCAAGTTTTCCGGGTCAAAATTTGGCGTTCCACCTCGACAATAACCAATTAAATCAAACCGTTGTTACAACTCCTGGGCCGGACACGTGAAACGAAAGAGCCATGACTTCTTGTCCACAGCTAATTAATCAAGAAGACAAGGTGTCCGGAGGATGGTGGCACCAAGAGGAAAAAAAGCGCGTTGCAGGCCGGGCCGCCGGCTACGGGGTGATTTTCATTTGTTGGGGCACGCGCCAGATCACAACAGGTGTATCGAGACATAAGGCGACCGGGCGACTTCGCTAAAGGTCCTTTCGTCAGCTGCGAACCAACTGACTCTTGCGGCAGATGCTGCCTGTTTCGTTTATATCGAAACGCAGCTCGATCGAGTAGATTTACGAGTTCCCGAACTCCCACACATGTGGCCGGCAAGTACAAGACGAATCGAGTTACCTATGGTCGGAACATGCGAAACAGATGACTCGACATCGGAGGTGTCTTACGGTTTTAGTTAGGTACCCAATTTCCGGTTGATCCGAACACTTATTGACAATGCGGATGAGTAATTGTTTGATTGTACGCGTCGTTTTGCCAAAACTTCTCGAGAAAATTCAACAGCGGCGTAGCGTGAAGTCGGTTACATGTGTGTGGTGTGGCAAATCGGGATACAACAAACAAAACGGTTGCGACAAACACCGATAATTAGAGAGACCGAAATTTTGCAAAGTATAATTCACATTTAATTCGTTTTGCGTCTGTTACGTTAGAAAGCAGCGTTACGTAACGTTTTTGTTATAGTTGGGAGAACCTGAAAGCAAAGCACATCACTTTTTTGTTTAATGAAAACATAAGTGCTTCGACCATGGCATAAATGATATTGTCTATTAATTATGAGCCGTGATTTCGGTGGGACGACACTTTCATGCAACTTGTGACATTGAACGTTTGATTTTTTTCACGCTCCACCGTGACATTAACCAACTACTGGTGCTGTTAAAATATTGGCTGCCGACTGGACTGGGTACCGAAGTCGTAAAACAATCAATGTTGGCTAAAATGTATCGGTGGGCAAATAAATTCTGGACCACAAACTCATTATGGCCATACAAATTATTCAATTCAAACTGGTTCTTAACCATAATAATACACATTATGTCTTTCTTGCTATTTGAGGAATTCGAAGCGGATAAATGGCACCAAAACTATTCGTTTGTTAGATAAAACTGTCATTGAATTTAGTCTATTGTGTTTGACACCAATAACAACAATAGACTTTTCAGTGTCCAAAATAATATAAAACAAACCCAGTACTTGAATCATTGATCTATTGGATAATTAATAAACGGTGACACCTCCACCAACGGACTAAAGAATGAATTAGTAACACTGGTGCCGGTGAAAACATTGAGACATCAACTGAGGAACTTTGTTCCAGCATTGACACGCAAAATTAAGATAAATCTCGTATTAATTTTATTGGAGTATGCACGATTTCTTGTAAAGCATTTACGGTCGATGTAATCAACATTGATTTGCATAACATTTTGTCCATTCATGTTGCTAGGTCATTTATCCCTTTAGCGAGACTTAGCTGGACGTTTTTCAACGCGACAACACAACGACGAAACCAATTGGGCCTTTTTAATAAATGAAGTGGCATAATTACCTTGTGGTAACACGGTGCAAGTCGGTTGTGCCGTGGTGTTAACATCCAAATTCGTGTAACTCGGCACCGGACAATCCCCGTAGAAGGGCTCGACGGTGGGCGACACAATGTCCAACACCTGAAGCACCATGGTGCTCTTGACCGCCTCCGTGTTTACGACCGCCGCCTGTCACTCCGTTCTTGTGTTGTCGTGTGTGTGTGTGTGTGTTTGTTTTCGTTCTGTATTGGTGTCGGATAAGTACGCGCCCGGTTCCGGCCCTCTCGAACTATCGCACAACGTATATGAGCACCGAACGAGTCGACTAGAACTTGTGGACTGAAGTCGCGCTGGGTGCCTCACGGTGCCTCCCTCCAGCGCACTCGGAACGCGGAGCGTCGTGCTAAAGACAAGGACGGACGCGACTTTTTCGAATCCCCCTACCCCCCACCACAGTCGCGCGTCATGCTTTGATGAGCTTTTTTGACGGGCGCTCTCTTCGCCGTCGTCTCGAACCAACTTGCATCGAAATGCATTGTTTTATTTATTTATTTATGTCTGCCATTTATTCAATAACAACAATATTCCGTCAAATCATCCAACGCAGATAAATAATTGGCTCGTGGAACTAAGGTACTGAAGGTACTGCCAATTGAAGCCTCCGAACTGTGACTTAAGCCATACGGAGCAACAAAAAACACCACCACCACAACCAAACCTACCCGGTGTCATAAGCGTATTATTAATTTTTTCTCGTGTGAATTTCCAGAAAGGATCGTCCGTCGGTCGGAGTAATTGTGAAAACAAAAAACCGAAAACTGGTACCGAATAGAGCCCTAGTAAAAACAAAAACGGAAAAGACATGACCTTGTCAAATACTGTGGGCACTTAAATGCACCAAATGGTAATGGCTTGTTTTATTTTTAATTCCGTCTACAGGCTGCCCTCGCTTCAATGCAACCCTTTTCATTCAGACGCGTGGGAAGGAGCGCTCTAAGTAAACATTCCTTAACGTGGCGGGCACCCGAAGTTAATTCCTTCTTCGGGTACGATTCCGCGTACATTTGAATCGCCAAATTGGTGGTCCGAAAAACAGTTTGCGTGAACCACCGCATATGTTGTTTCGTTCGATTCGCACGAATCGGACGTAACGACAAGATCGGATTTACCTGCAGATTGCGCCACTAATAAAAACGCAATCGGAGCGGCAGGCAATGTACGTGGATGGTGCCTGAATGGGCTCTTTGAGTGCTCCACGGTACCCCATGAATGGTCCTCGTCTATTGTGCCCACTTCCGTTGGCCGGAAGCACAGCAACCTGATACCCAACACACGTGATTTGCCTACCTTAATGCCCCACGAATGTCGACGTGTACGCCACGGCGTTTTATTGCCGATCGACTGAACCGCATCGGAAGCCAAATGACACTGTTTTCGGTCCGTTTTTTTTTATCCTTTTCGTTTGGTTATTTTTTATTTACGGTGCACCAGGAACATGTGTTGCGGTGTTGTTTCTTGATAATTGTTAATTTTTGAAGGAACTGACCCAAAAATTTATAAAAACCATCGGACATAAAAATTATGGTTTGGTTTTTAAAAACAATATTATCGTCAAAAATTGTATTTACAATGACGAAAATCACGTTAATTGTTATGGACAAATTTTAATTTAATTTGTTAATTTTAAGTTAACTGTGTTGGTCTGCGGTTAACACTTCAACCACATTTTCCGTTTTTTTTTAACACTAATTATCTACAAAATCTTATCTTCACATTTTCAACCACATGTTCCGTTATTAATATCAGTTTATCTGTAAAATCTTAGCTTTAAAATTGTTTTAACTTAATTTAGTTTCCATGTTTAGATGAACAGAGAAAATTGTTCAAATTTAATTCAATAATAATTTAAGAATTTTGGGTTACCTTATTTTAAAATATTAATAAATTTCCATAAACATGGTTTGATATAATTTAGAATAAAATGTGCCGGTCTTATTTACCGTCAATATAAAGTATAAAAAATAAAAAAAATCATATCATATAAACCAAGATTTTATTTTGTTTTTAATTCAATAATAGTATAAGAAATGTTTGGTTAGCTCACAGAATTAATAAATATTAATTAATTTTTTTAAGTTATTTGAAACATGAAATAAAATGTGTCGGTGTTATTTATCCCCAATATAAAAAATAATAAAGATAGAACATCATCCATAAATCAAGTTATTATTATTATTATTTAATATTAATTATTTCTTTTAAACAGAGTTTGAAACAGTTTGTAAATTGAAATAAAATGTGTCGGTCTTATTTATAATGGCATCAATATATAAAAAATAATAAAGATAGAAAATTGTCCATAAACCAAGTTTTTATTTTGGGTTTTAATTCAATAAGAGTCTATGAATTTTTAGATTAGCTCACATATTTTTATAACATGAAATAATCCTTTTAAACAGGATTCGATACAGTTTGAAAATTGAAATAAAAAGTGTCGGTCTTATTTAACTCCAATATAAAAAATAATAAAGATAAAAAATTGTTCATAAACCAAATTTTTCTTTTGTATTTTTAATTCAATAATAGTCTAAGAATTTTTGGACTAACAAAATTTTATGATATTAATTTTTAAACAGGGTTTGATAAATTTCGAAAATTAAAATAAAATGTGTCGGTTTTATTTAGCCTCAATATAAAAAACAATAAAGATAGGAACTTGTCTATAAACCAAGTTTTTATTTTATGTCTTTAATTCAATAATAATCTAAGGATATTGGATTGCATCATAGAATTTTAAAATACTAATTAATTCTCTTAATTAGGGGACCAATATAAAAAATAAAAAAGCGTTTCTTCCAGTTATGTAATACAATTTAATAACATATAATTTATTGGCATAAATAAAAGGATAAAAAAATGAATTATTTTATTTTTATGTATATGAGTAATTTTGATATTTCTTTGATAAATTAAAAGAACAGGAGTTTCCTAGATTTATTTCGTATTAAAAATGAAGAAAGTTATTCCCCCTCAATAAAAATATTTGTTAATAGAGAACTACGTATATTTTAGATAACTGATTGCGAGAAAAAAAGGGGACAGCACAAACCTCCAGTATCGGACAGGAAGCAGAAAGCCAAAATTGATAAACAAAAGCTTGTAAATAATTAATTTAAAATAAAATTCCTTGATTAAGTCCCTATCTCGGCATGGCTTGATAGTGGTTATATGTTTATTAAGATACTGTGCGGCAAATTATCAACGGCACAAAATATTTTTCAAGTGATGTAAACAATATTTAGTGTTTTTAAACAAAATTTTGCAGCGAACTGTGATTATTATTGTTTTCAGTGATCCCAGGATAGTTTAGGTCTTTGTTGAAATGAACAGTTAGCCGGTTCAGCCTCCTACCTCCGTTGGCGATAACATCAACATCCCTCGGTACATATGCAAAACAGAACTACCGTTTGTTTCGACCTAACCGGCATTATCTCGGAAAAAATCATCACCCGCAATAAAATGGACAGATAACAACCACTTGACTTATGCATTTTATTTTTGTTTTCACAAGAAGGGTGTCTCTGTGCTTTATGATCGTCGTTTATTATTCCAAAGCTGTAGATTCGAACATAAACAGTGTGTCAAGTTTTCGGGGAGTTATTGTCGAGTGCTAATCAGCAGGGGATGACATGAATACTTAAGTCCGCTAATGCGACCAGAATGTAACACAAAGTATTTTACTCAAAAATAGCGTGCGATTGGCGTGTAATTACAACCGTTTAGAAAAAAAATCGTTTTGAAACGCTGTTTTCTGGGACAATTAACTACAGGACAATTTATTATTAAAATTAATCTATTATTAATGAAGCACGTTACAAATATTTTTTCACCATCGTCGCAAACAATTTTTATCTATCACGAAACAATAGAACTGTGATTAATGAATTTACTGGCTCCTGATGACTTTTTCATTTATTTAATTATTCATTTTGTGTCAAAATGGGCATACACGTTTAATTACACACAGATAATGCCGTGATTTGTGTGATTTATAAGTAATTCTATTTGATGGAATCAGTTTTGTATCCTCTAATGTTCGCATGCGGGCATTGCCCAATAGTCATTGATAAAGTCGACGGATATACACACGCATTTTTCCGATCCATCGACCACCGCATTAGAAACTAAGCCACAGGAAGAAACATTTCATGAAACTATTTCGAGAAATATCCGCTCCTATAAAGACAGAAGGCGGCAATTATTGTTGTGTAAAGCGAAGGCCTCGAAGTAATTACAAATCTCTCGCCCCTAGTTTTTTTTTCCTCTATTTGGTCAATTAATTATTTAGTGGTATTTTGATCAAGTATGCCTCTGATTTTATCGTCGCTAGTTTCCTGTCGAACAGGAAATCAGCTCTATGGACACACACGGAACGAGTTCTTTTTCAATTGCACATGGGTTTTTGTTCTAGACGAGTAAATATCCATAAATTTTAATTTGTAGCCGGGAACGGCGCTTTGTCAGCCAAACAATGACTGCGATTTTATTAATGCGTTTCATCTGTTATCTGTATCCACTGCCGAAATTTAAATATGAAACACTAAAATGTGTTCCGCGATTGTCATCATCGTTCGTTTCCGAAACGGTTACGTTCTAGAAAATTACACACGGTTCACATTATTCGTTCAACACGGATCAAACGTGTCACCATTTTTCTCGCAACAAAAATTCCATGGGAAATGACAATCGAACTCGGACTGTGTGCTTTTTAGATTAACCATTTCCCCACACAAGCGTCGGGTATGACCGCATAAATATTTGATACCCCTCGCATATCAGCCTTTAACACTTTAACCTGATTTTAATTAAGCCGTACAAATTGTTTGTAACGTTTATGTAAATAAAACTAAACAGGCTGCGCCACCGCCGACAGGATTTTAAGGCACAATACAAAATCACCGATTCCGGTCGTTTCAGCAAAACCACCGTTCATCCACCGATTTCTACTCAACATGCATTTATCATAATTAAACCATTAAGCCAAAAAGCTGTATAATTGGGTGCGGTTAATCCTGTTTATCAGGAAATCAATTTCCTCCTCGGCGCATATAAGTGCTCGCTTAGAGGAGCAAGAGGAAAAAAAAAGCGGTGCAAGAAGATCGGTGGCGATCTCCTTTAAAGGAGGCGTCCGAGTACAAATAAATGACATAGTACAGGATGTTCAGACTTACACGTACACACACATAGTCAATGAATGGTGCAAAGGTACTACCGTTCCCGTAACAATCCGCTCGAACTGCAAAAAGTCACTTCCGCCTCAGCTTTTTAAATTATTCCGTTCGATCTAGAGGATGTCTGGTAATTATCGGGAACGTACATTGCGAATCACTGATTAGACGAGGCAACCCAACAATTTCGGCTTCACATCGATCGAACGTTTCACCGGATCGATCGGAACGTCTTTTTAAATTTTATCTAGTTAATAATAGAATGTGGGCCCACCTTTAAAAAAAGATTAATTAAACTCCAAGTTATCTATTTTAGTACACACGTGGCCCTTATACCGTTAAGATGTTTAATACAATGAGAGCTTTTAATACAGGCTGCACCCTTGCACATATAAAATTAACCAACCCTTCTGCCGCAGAAGAAATCTCAAGGGCACTCATGTGTTGAGATAATAAATAAATGTAAAAACGCACGAGGTACAAGATTCCTACCCGGCTTCAGTCTGGTCGCCTTTATTAAAGTGACATTTAGAGATTTCGGAGATTGCTGTAATTAAGCCCAAGCCAGACATGAGAGGGTAAGATCTGTCGCTATGTGGTGTAATTTCGGAGGCATTTGTTTCAATTAGTCCATTATTTCAGTGCTAGATGAGATAATTGAATTACGAGTGGGTCACACACACACAGAAACCAGTGAGAAGCGCTCATTATCAATTTGTTTAAATGAGACCCACAAATGTTTACACGGGTGTCAGATCAAGATAACAGATTATCCTTCTGAACAGACACATTGTTGGTGCAGTTATCGGATTCACTGACAAACTGGCAGTACCAGATAACATTTTTCAAAGATGACTTGTTCTGTTGATTAGTTGTTCGGCGATGCTTCGCCATTCATCCGAAAACAATAAAGACTTTAAAGGCAAAATAAAGAATTTTATATGTAACGTTTGTAATATTTATCCACTATCTGTTGTTAAACATATGAATCATCATTCCTGAAACCAGATCTTTTTTTTAATTTTGCTCTCGACAATTGTGCAATTTGCACAAAAATATCGTTTTTCATCATTTGCTCCGTCTTCCTAGCCGTTAATAGGCGTGTAAAGTATGTTTGTTTGGCTTGTGCTAACAGGAGTGTATGTATGCATGTTTGAAGAGTGTGTACAAAAGGTGAGGCATGCTCCGGAAATGGGCGTACCGCAAGAACATCTTTGCCAATGACACAATAGCGCGCTTTTCGTTAAGGTTTTTTACGAACAAGATAAACTGGATTATGGACGAAAACCGTTATGGATTGTTAATGGCATTTAACCGGCAAATGGTGAATTACATGAAGGGTCCAATTAAAACTAGAGGACAGATAACTAAAAACTGGAAACTTCAGCGTTCCCTTAAAAAAGAGGAGTAGAGACGTGGACGATTGGCGTTCATTTTTAACCGTGCCCAATGGTATTCAATGTGCTCGCATTCGTTACGGTGTTTGCCGTACACCTCATAGATTCAAGTGGGCCGTGATATAGACGCGCACGTGTTCCTTGCCAGATACCCCTGTCATACGAGCACTTCCTCTCCATTCAAGGGGGTAAAGGGAGCCAAAGATCGTGCAGGGCGGAACCGGCGACAAGGTAGAGGTCTCGCGTTACCCCAGCACGTGAGCATAGACAATCGTAGGTACTTCATTTTTAAGTTTTCTATGGCTACGCGACCGATTTATAGACAAGCCAAGAGGAAGTATGTTTGCCTCTATTATTCCGTCGTGACGGCACTTCAGAGAATGCTGTACAGTTCTTATCAAATGGCAGTACCAACAATCAAAGTATCAAGTGTCTGCATCGACATGACCAAATACTGCACTTTCCATAATTCTAGACCTCTAAAAATACCAATTTCGACCGCCATTGCTGTGCGCAACAAAAAATAAAATACTTGATGGGGTGCAGTGAAAAAAGGGCAGTGCATGACGAGTTTATCTAGTTCTGTAAATAGGGCGTCGCGTAAAAATAGGGAGCACCTCCCTAATCGGTGAATAAAAACCATCATAATGGTGAATGGGTGAATGTTGTGTGTGGTAAACGGATTGAGCCATGGAGTGGAGTATCCAAGAGTGCTTTTAAATTTATTATTCAAAGCAATTATTACAATGAGATATACATTTGATAGAGTCGTAGATATTGTGTGGCCTTTGAGGGGTGTGTTGATCTTACCTAAATAGAACAGGTAATTTGGGATATGTGGTTCACGGAACACGTGTTCATAAGTTAGTTAAATTAATAGAACTTTTGTAAAATGTCGCACTCAAAAATAACGACACAGATCATGCATCCGAATAGTTGGAAATAAGTTTAATTATTTACATAATTAAATTCGCTCCCCCCTTCAAGAGTGCCCCATAAATCGCTCGTTGTTTATTTGTTTTTCACGGCACATAGGTTTTAAAAAACTGAAAACATCTGACGAAGGAATCAGCGACGTTTGAAGTGAGTCGCTTTTTTGTGGAAGCTATTAGACAAACAGGATGCGCTAGAGATGCTTTTACAAGAGGAATTGACCATCTCGGCGTATGTGGAGTATTTCCTTCCTGAGACCGCAGTGATACGCATGATTTAGAATTCTAATTATTGGAAATGGCTATTAATTGTCAGGAGGCTAACGTGCGACATCCTTTGTTTTGTGCCGTTAGAGGAAATGAAATTTATTAATTGAGCATTTAAATAGACTCGCACGAAGGAAAAAAAGAACATGTGGTGGTAGTACGGCTATAAACCGTTCAACCAGTACACGGTTTTAATTTAGTGCTTAATAGTGCATTATAAAATGTATTTGTTTATTCACCTCTGAAGACAATCGCCATGCTTCCAAATCTCCAAATCATATACACAACACTTCCTGCACATTCAGAGTGAACCCACTAATTCTTCACCCGGTCCCGTCTTGATTTCGCGCGGTACTAACTTCAATTTTGTCCACCCACGTCCTAATCAAAATCGGCCGGCCACCGAAGTGAACCTCTCCTCTTTTTTCGCGAAGACGAAGAATAGAGAGCAGCATTGGCATTGTTGGTAACCAACCATGTCCACTGTGCAATACGGTTTTAAAACGGTGTGCAACACGGCTTATCTCACTTTCACTATCGGGACTCATCCTTATTCTTTTATGTGTTTTTTTTGTTTGTATGAAATAGATTAAGTATCCGTTTTAACGCTTTGCATACTGCTGTTGCGCAAGAGTTTGTAAACAATGACTGGTAAGGGTACATGCTGAAGATGTACATGTTTTGCCTGTTCACCTGCTACTTTTTACTAATTGGGGGTCTGAAACTCGAAGATACGCATCTTGTTTGACTAAAATTAATAAGGAACTTCTTCGATTTGATAGAGAACAAAGGAACAAGACTCGCAGTCGATTTCCTCCATTTCCATTTTCGTCTTAGGTCTGCGGATGATTCAAACCACATGCACGCCTTCGTGATTTTGAGTCACAAAAAAAAAATAATTCTTTCGCAATTATAAACTTAACCAGACGTAAAAATCGTTATTAAAATTTTGCCATAGTGCGTTAACTCACTGTTTTTTTAAATAATAAACAAAAAGATGTCTATCGACAATTGTGTTATTAGCAGAATTTCATAATTAAAAATAACCGTCATGCTCTTGATTTTTGAAAGTGTTTTTTTTCCTTCTTATTACCTAATCTAGGTTAATATAGTTAACTCTTGGTTTATTTGATTTAATGTGTTTTGTTTGTTTTTGAATACATTACTTGCTTTTCATACATGAATGATGCCCTATATTTTTCAATGCTAGTTATTTTGTAATTGTTAATGTATGGTAAATGCGAATTTGTTACGAAATGACGCATTGTACCAGTCCATCAAGTGTGGAGCAACATAAACAAAAGGGCTAAGTATATTATTGTTCCTATTGTACGACACAGGGATTGGTAGTTGATAAAATGTTTGTTTACTTACCCTCGTGAAGAAAGTTGTTGTTGTTAGGCACAGGGGTGTTCGTTGGGGGAACGGGGGTGACCACTGGTTTGCGATCTTCGGGCAATTGACTGTAGTCAATGTAGCTCATCTCCGGCACGCACATAGAATCGTACATGGCATTAGGAACTATGTTTTGACTTAATGCCCTTTCTTTTTCAACATCTGCAACAAATATGTTGTGTCAATTTTCACATAACGATAACGTGCATTTGATAAAGCCAATAATTTTCTCAAGGTGAAAAAGAACTGCATAACGTGGTAATTGACAATATTTACGATATCAATATTGATAGGTAATTTATTATGGTTGAGGAGACTGATGACGGTATTTTGTCGTTTAATTCAATAACATCTAATCATATTTCACATGTATCAGAATTAAATAAAATACATGCATTATTGGCAATTTCGTTTATCTTTACCTTGATCAGTTATAATTTTGCTCAATTAAGGAAAACATTTTTTCAAATGTGGAGCTCTTGTTGATGGCACAATTATCTCACATGTGAACGAATTAAAGATGGTGGGACAGGTTCAAAATTAACGAGGTTAACTCATATTTTGTAAATAATGTGTCATATTCCAATTTGTTCTAAGTAATCCGTTAGTGAGAGCAAATTAAGGCATAAACAACTATTAATTCTAAATATGACTAATATGGTCTCAATTCCTTAACAATGAATAAACTGCATAAAAACAACCGATTAAAATTGTTTATGTACAAATGTAGAAGCAACGTGTGGTGATGTAAAAAATCTTAATTGTTAGCTATTCAACCTTACAAGCTGAGAGATTTAATTACAGTGCGAATTAACACGTTAAATATGGCGGATAATGTGGTTATTGTTATGATTTGTGAACGATGTTATGCCCGACGCGAGAAATTTCATTTTATAATTGATTGAATTTATTATTTTATTTAATAATGTTTAACAATAAAAATGGGCTGATTAAAACTAATGCAATTTTCAATGTATAATTGTATGGTTTCCACATTATTATTCGAACTCGTTAATTACAATAATTACGCAAATAAAAAAAAAAAATTAATAACATTATTTACCCGATTTTCCATGATTCATTCATATCCCACTGTGGAAGGGAAATTGAGCAAATAAATAATGCTTAATGCAATTTATAACATGAATGCGCCAAGATGGGGTTTTACTACTGATGCATGGTAGGATCTCATGGTGTGTAATTCTTGTAATTAGATATCATTTTACGTTTCATCATTGACACACTGAGAAAAGGAGAAAGACAGACGCATTAGCGGCGGTTGTTCCGTTCCCGAGTCGAGACTCCGTGTTCAGGTAGAAAAAAAATATGAGAAAAAGTGGCCAGGAGTTTGTCCCACGATATATCGCATATGGTCCGGTGCCGTTTTTGTAATGTTTAGTCTTGAGAAAATTAGTGTGCATTAGGGAAGGTAAAAAGTTCTATTGTTTCAAAGTTATGAATATTCTCCCACTAGAGGGTTAATTATCAATCTTGATAATGTGTCCATTTTTTCCAACCAATTACCCAATTTTTTCTTCTCTTCGTACTCGATATTCATGTCATACCTTTTTGGAGAAGCTCGAGGTGTTCCCACAAAATGTCGCCAACGAAGGCGGGTGCCCTTGCCGAAAAGGTGTCTTTGCCCATGGCGCAAATGTCCTTTCCCTTCATCCTAAACTGATGCAACGGAATGCACTCCAGGGAGAACTCCTTGGCTGCCCACTGCAACCAATGGGCCACGTGGTTTTCTGTCCACTGACGAGGATCTGTAACAACGAAAGCAAACAATTAAAATCAAGCACATGTTGTCGTGTTGCTGTTAAGTCCAACATCACACGAATAATTTTTTCGACAAGTGTCAAGAGCAGGTTGGCCTTTGAAATTGGACGTCCTTATCAAAGCCTTTTTGGTAAATCAACAAGCTCGTCGTAGGTGCGATCGATTTTCAGAGACGGCTCGAGTCCCGCGTTCAATCCTAATATTGGCGCTTCAAACAAAAGAACGTTAGCACGTCCATCTCTTGTTGACACGTCAAACAGCATCAAAGCCGGCCGACGCGAATGTTTACATATAAATCGGGTCTTTAGTTTCGGGCCATTTGGTTTCGGCACCGTATTGTTTTCGTCGAATGTACCGAAAACCGTTTATTGTTGTTGACACAAACTGATTTTTTCCTTATTTTCCACGTCTTTCAAAACTGGCGTTGCCAAATCGACGTTCCGATCGGCACGTGTTGGAAAAATTGCGCGGATGGAGGAGGTGAAACGGCGATAATAGAAAAATCCGCGATCGCGGGTAATTAACAAGTGCCGCGAGCGGGACAAAACAGGACAATGTCGGACCGGAAGCGGGCCAGATAGGCGCGCTGGGTCACCGTGTAAAGTTTCCGGCGCGATCCATTCAAAAGCAACAACGTGTAACGACGCAGCATCCGTTCCAACAAAACATTTGTGAAATCACCACAAATAATGACGAGATGATCACAGTCATCGATTCTCTCGCGTTCGCAACTGCCCCCGATATACGGTACTTTTTTTCATTATTTTTTCGTTCGGTAATTTCAGCTGTCAGTGCAGGAATTGTAACGCTGCACAAATTAAAATTGGTCTGTTCTCACGCTAGATTTGTTGTAACGAGATATTAAAATATTTACACGTTTATGTGCGAGAGAGCATTTCCCATATATCTTTCAATTTAGCTTCGATCATTAATCCTGATTAAGAGTGTAATTAAGGAAGGGTAACATTACACGCATCAGGCATGAGGAACAGCCTTTTGACTGGACTAAATATACAAAGATAAAGTCAAATTTGCGTGTCGGTAATCTGTGTTTGAACTGATTATCAGTTAGGTTTTTCGTTGAGAACGTACCTCCAAAGGATATCAGATCCGAATCAGTCAATTGTGTTTCAGTTGTAGTTAGGTAATTTATTTGTTGTTTAACGGCGAGTATAAAGGCTAATTGGTGCTTCTTTGATCGTAAAACGCCAATTTTATTGTTTTTATTGTTTTGTTTTATATCCGATGCCGTAATTTTATTCCTTCAATTAAGATCGCTGTTAAATTAGAAACATGCACGGCGTAAAATTAAGCCGTAAATGTACAGTTACGGTTGGTTTTTTTTAAGTTAAAATTCCCAAAACCCCATTATGGTAAACGTGAAGTATTCGAAAAATGCAAGGATTTATAAACTAGACTGAAAGATTGCAAAAATACAAGCTTTCTGAGAAGTCAATTATTGTTTTTTGACCAACGATTAATACCGATTCCATGAATACATAAAACATACAATCAAGATAAACTCTCATTAAATACATTCATTTGGAGCATATTAAATGGAATCAAGAAGTGTTCGAAGTAATTTAGATACGAGTGTCATCAACTTCCGTGAGTTATGGTAGTTTTATCACTCTGTCAAGTTAGGATAATCTCAAAAACAAGCAAAATATGTCTTAAATTAAAACCCCACTTGTTTAATAAGCAAAAACAAATAAAATTCGTCGTCACGTTTATTAAACAAAGATTAACATTCATCCTTAATAAATGTTCGAAAACTTCTATTATTTGTCGAATGTTGTGGTTGAAATATTGAAAGTAAATACGCTTTCGGAGGAGTATTGTTTATTATGTAACGATAAATACCAATTCCATGAACACATAAAACAATACAATTAAGCTAAACCCCCATTGAATACATTCATATGAAGCATATTAATGAAATCAAAATTCTTAGAGAAAATTGATAGAAAGTCACCGATTTATGAATAGGTGAGTAAACTCTGTCCATCAACTTTCGGGTATTAAATAAACATTGACTCTTTGTCTGGTTTTATTTGTACTGAAGAAATTTAAAGTTTATTATTGAAAATATAAAAATGGGGAAACTTTTACTGCACATACGAATACTTATATTATTGGACTAGCTTTTGTGATTGAAATAATGAACATAATAAGCTTTCTCAGGAGTCAATTATTGTCATTTAACCAATGATAATCAACGATTCTCTGAATACATAAAACATATTATCAATACACCCCCATTAAATCCCCCATCATTTGAGGAAGATTATTGAAATAAAAAGCTTTAGAGAAAATTAACAAGATTATCCTGATTTATGTGAAGGAGTTGTACATTACTTTAACATTGCTTTTAACTCCAAACTACATCGTTAAAATAGAATTATCTCAAAACCTTTTTTATGTTGGTTGATAAAGAAATAACTAAAGGACGTCTGATCGTGCAAAAAACGTTTGATTTAATTTTTATAGAAGAAAATTTACAGTTTATCGTTGAAAATATAAATATGTTATTGGACCAGCGTTGTGCTTGAAATAATGAAAATAAATAAGCTTTCTGAGAAGTCAATTATTGTTATTTAACAAACAATAATTCATTGAATACATAAAACATACAATCAAGGTAGACCCTCATTAAATACATTAATTTGAGGTATTTTAATGAAAATTTTTAGAGAAAATTAATAATGCTTATTCTGATTTATGTGTAGGAGTTGTACATTAATTTAACATTTGTTTTAACTCTAATGATATTAGACAAATACTGCTCCACCACTCTGATAAGATAGATTTATTTCAAAACCTTTTTTTGTCGTTTGATAAAGGATAACTAAAAGACGTCTAAAGGTGCAAGTGAAGTCTAATTTCATTTACATTCAAAAAAATTTACAGTTTATCGTTGAAAATATAAAAATGAGACAACTTTTACTGCATGTCTGAATACTTCTGTTGTTGGACTAGTGTTGTGGTTGTAACACTGAAAGTAAATAAGCTTTCTGAGGAGTTAATTATTATTATTTAACCGACGATAAATAGTCTCTGAATACATAAAACATACAAACAAGATAGATTTTCATTAAATACACTCATTCGAGGTATATTAATGAAATCAAAAGTTTTAGAGAAAATTGACAAATTAACAATGATTTATATATAGTAATAAGACAGGGACGCTTGTCAATTAACTTTTGGACTTAATATTGATTTTAACTCCAAATGGTATTAGCTTCAGAACACTATCTCAAGATTTTTTTATGGTTTATAAAAGAATAACTAAAGGGCACCTGAAGTCGCTTTTACCAAAAAAACTTATACTTGAAATGTCGTGGATCTTCGAATTATTGGACTAGCGTACTGTAAGTGTACTTAGGCCCATTAGCTCGAGTGCCGGATCGTAATTCGAAACAAGATAAGCGTAGTCAATCAAAATAAGCAGTAGCGCGGCAGCGATTGATATAGGTATCGAGAATGGCCGGTTAATTTATTACAACGTTGCAACAATTTCATTCTAAACAGGCAGTGAGTCAGTGCCAGTGTGGTGTTGAGCAGTCGAGCGCAACTTTAAAAAAACTTTTTAATAGACGCGTGGGCGTAATACTCGGCACATCACAATTGGAGCTCGCTGGACCGAGACACGCTTCTATCAAAGCAAAAATCTCTTTATTACGCGAACACCCAACAATGGCACAAGCGATGCTCTCGTTTTTATTTATGTAAAAAAAAAAAATAAAAAATCAAAAACGAACGAACAACGTGTCCGAATTTTATTTAATGCGGGGAACTGTGTCGATTACGAAATTTATTAACCATTTAATAATTCGGCGGCGGGGGAGGAGGGGGTCAGTCGTGCCCGTTTTTTTAATTTTATTCCTCGCAACGGTTACACTGATACGTTAAAGTATTTGTGAAACATCCTCTCGAATCCATAATTTTTAATAAAGCCGATCCGAGATGCGATAGCGAGGTTACAATTCGCTAAGGGAAGTAGTTGCGAAATTTTTATTAACCATTTCATGCGCCGCACGCTCCCATTTCGTCACCGCACTGCCCATCGACCGTAAATGCAAAATGCAATCCCAACTCGCAGAACACTTGGGCAATTAAAATGTTACAATATGTTTCGTTGATGGATCTCCGCATATGACTTCATTACGATTTATTGTTAATTTTTTTTGTTCACCCGACCGTCCCGTCCCTCATTGAAAAATGGGATTCTACGGACGGATTTATTGTTACCATTTAGTACTAAATTGTAACTGTTTCGCTTCGTTAGTTGGTTGTTAACGATTTTTTTCCGGATTGAATAAGTTTAATCGCATCTGGCCCGTTATTGCGTTAGTATTTTTCGGTAATGAATGCGATTCCCAAGTACTGTACCGCCCGGCTATTAAAAATTGGATGGATTTAATTGTTTCAGTGGATGCGAGAGTACTGATGGGCTAGGTAACTGTTGGCAATCAATAATCGTTTTATTGCAGGCCTTTATCAGCTAGGATTAGTACCTATGCTCACTTGTTTATTAATATGAGGATGGATCATTTTCTTTCTGGCTACAAGGACTCAAATGAGGCCTTTCGTGCAAACCGGTCGTTATGAAACGATGTCGTCATTAAATAACATGGACGACAAGCAATTATCTACACATACAAGACGATGAGTCTGCACTTGGACGTTCACCGAGTCCAGTAGACGGTTGTGGAAAAGTAGTTGATTAATAAGATTGTCCACATTATTAACTTAGATGCGATCGGATTGGGGCCAAGTGAATAGTGCGTTGCACTTAACATCAACAAGTCTCCTGGGGAGGTGTGCATGTAAATCAACTTATAATTAACTCAAATTTATCTTATTTTATTTGTACAGTTCCAAGGATGGGCCATCTAAATAATTATAACGAAGCACAATATTAAGAGATATAGTATACGAGACCAATCACTGTTAGTGCAATACAATTTTATGGCGTATCATAGACCTATAACTACAAGCGATTTCTTGCCATAACTGACTCACTGAAAAATGCGTGTCTGGAATCGGTAACATTTTATTGGCTCAGCGAATCGAAAAGTTTACGGACTCCCTTAATTGATTCTGTAATGGCCATGTCGACGTTATGTTAATTAAAAAGTACAAGTCAGTTTTATGCAGAATAGGTTTAATGAATATTAAACGGCTTTATCGAGGCAATAAACAATTTTTACTGCCAATCATTCACGCATCACTAGTGGATAATTACCACGCATCGAACATATTCAGTACAAAAGGCACAAACAAAACGCCACACCAACATTAAAGGCCGACTTCCCTCGGGGACCGTCAAATTTTCGTCGAGTTCCCTCCAACCAATCCATGCTTTCCTTAAACTTACACGGGATGGTTGGCCACTCCGTCCTAATCATCAAATCGTTTCGCGTAAATGACAAGTGTTCTTTGAAGTGTTTTTTCACTTGGCCAACACGGTTATTTTTATTTGACGAGTCCCATTAAAAATAATAGAAAATAATTGAATAATATCGTCCAAGTGTATCCATTATTACGCTTATGGTTCTAGTGTACAAATATAAATAAACATTTTATTACTGACGTCAGTCAAATGACTGGATCCATTGTTATTCTTACGCGGCACATAGTTTGCAGACCGAGCCGAAAACGGTAGCTGGAAATTCCCTCCAGGTCCGGGGGAAAAGTGCACGGAAAACGGCGTGCGTGAAAGGAGCAACAAGTGGGGATGTGAATTATGGAACCCCATTAAGGACAGATTGCCGGAAACCGATTTCTTGAACACATTATTGGATCGCCGTGCCGACGATATTTTCTTGAATTTCTTACAGGAAATAATATGTCAGATTTCTCGGTTGCATTTCGCACCTTGGAGATGCCTTTTTCAATTGCTTCCTTTCGCAAATTGAAAACCGGTGGAACAGTGCAATTATCATTCGATGTGATTCCCCAACTTTTGACGTCGTACGTAACCTAATAAAGAGTCAATTCAATTGCGACACTTCACAAGAGGCGGCCTAATATGATGCAATCTCTCCACCGTTTTATCTCGTTTGTTTCCAGTGAAAAATGGCACTAATAATAATTGTGGCCGTTAGAATGCGAGATTTATTTTCATTTACGATGATATATGGATGAAAAATTGAATAACTGTTTTAGTAAAGTGATATTTGTGAAGGCATCATTAATTTTAATAGGGATCACTCCGGATTTCCATTCATATCATCGAAATCTGTTAACATCTCATGTACTACGGCAGCAACATAATTATACGTTGTTCTAAATTGCTGGCTGTGGGGCTTTGGTAGATCACCAATTAAAATCTGATTACCCAAAACAAATTATTAACTTTTTTAGTTGCGTAACAGTTGACGAGCTGAAAAAGCATAGATTTCTTGGTGGATACTCCGTAATCATCGGTTATGTGCTGTTTTACATGAATGTATAATTTATGGAGAGAACTCTTTAAGTCAGTTATAATTATTAGTTTGGGTGGAATAAGTTTTTATTAATGAAGTAGCTCTGAGACATGTATGAAACAACCTACAATGATTCGGCTGATAAATTCACAAAAAAATGACACTAAATGAACAGTGTCCTCGGTACTCTATAAATAAATCCGCACACAATTTCTTTGATGATAAGTCCGTCATTAATTGGATATTAAAATAATCGAGATTATTTATAGGATAAACGTGAAAAGGACGTAAACGCTTTCATAATTAAAGAGACAATTTTAGCTCACCTTTGGTAATGTTTAATCTTATTTGTTCTTTTTCCCACGAAGCAAAGGACGCTTTTAGCGCCTCAGCCATCGTTTTGTTCGTACCCGGCGTCAGTGGCGGAACCTGCGTCGGGATATCTGAAAAAGAAACCACAACATTTAGTTAACAATTCAACAACGAATCATGGGGATTAATTTATATAATTTGACCACTGATAAACCCTGTTTGGCTTATGTACACATTATATTACAGAGTCGAATTTAGTGCAGTTAGGCATTAGAATGTGTCATATGCTGTAGTAGCACCGAACGGCGAAGTACACAAAGGACTGTAAAAGAAAGCGAGGTTCTCAGAAAATTATTTTAGTAAGCAATTAGCATAGTACCATAAGTTAATCAATTCGGTTTATGTCGGAGCTGGTTGTTTCCGAAGATATGGTGCAGTAAACTCGGCCAGGTGCCCGGGGCCATAAATTTATTAATGGTTCGGCTCAGCGACTCCTCTATACGAGGTGCTCGCGACCAGCAAAGGCCCAACAATTGGGTGCATTACGAGAATTATGTGTTTTTGCGGAGGATTCGTCACGTGCAACAATTAATCCGACGCCGCGAAAAAAAAAAAAGACGAAGGAATTCCAAAAAAAGATGCGAACGACGAAAAGCCACGGTCCTCAATCGCGTACGAAAATAGACCACGTCCAATCCGCCGTATTATTTCTTGTAAAACTCATAATTCCAATGAGATGCGTGCCAGCCTAATGGACGGAAAAGAAAAACGGTCCTGGCTCCGAGTAAATGTTTCGTTGTCGATTCAAGCCAACGGATCCGATTCATGTGATTCGGAATGATTCATTGTAATTCAGTGGATGTTGCGGCGGCGTAGACTCGAGATCCCGACGAGTCGAAGACACGTCGGCACGGGTCTAGCTACTACGTGCGGCCTCCTTCCTTTTGTCTTTGTGTTATTCATGTTTTTACTTTTTGTTCACAATGTAGCGGACTGGAAAATTCCAATTTTTATCGGTTTTCGTGTTCGGGGATTTAACTCTGCAATTTTCGAAATGGTTGTTTATCCATCTGACGCTTTAATTTACATTGGGCCCTTCAAAAATAACACCTAAGTGTTATGTGTAACTGAAAAGTGACATTTGGTGATCGTTGGAAAAGTCACAGAAGCGAAGTTGGAAATGTTAGTTTGGCATTACAAGTTACTCAGTAAATATATTACTTGCCAAATTTATCAATTTTGGAATCTAAAATTATGATAAAAATTTTTTTTTGGACAAAGATACAAATAACCAAAAATTTACCCAATCAAATATTTTTTATCAACATATTACTAATTTTTCCATATAATATTTTATTCTTTTTAGCCGGAATAATTATCTAATTATAAAAAATTGAGTTATGTAACATTTATTTGGAATAAATGAGCAAAGTTACTAATAACTACAGACATATTTTTGATCCAGAAATTAATTTTAGTTTTTGGCATAAAGTATTTTATTTTATTCTTAGTGAAAACCATTTAATTTATTTATAAAAAATGACTTTTATATAAAATATAAAATTTATTTACCATAAATTACACATTAATAAAGATAATAGATTGTTTTTTAAAACTGAATGTACTGTTCAATCCAAACTATGGCAAAAATTGTATAATTTATATATGAACAGTAATAACTAATCACAGAAGCGGAATTGGAAATTTTAGTTTGGCATTACAAAGTACTCAGTGAATGTTACTTGGTAATATATATATATATATATATATATATATATATATATTAATTAATAAAAAATAATATATAAAACAGACACTTTTAGTAAGAATTAACTTATTAATATAAAATCCAAAATTATGACAAAAATTTTTGTTTGTACAAAGAAAGAAATAACCAGAAATTTATCCAATTAAATATTTTTATCAAGATATTACTATTTTTTATGTAATATTTTATTCTTTTTAGTCGAAATAATGATCTAATTATAAAAAATTAAGTTATGCAACATTTATTTGGTATAGATTACAATTAATAAACTTAATAAATAGTTTTTTAGAACTTATTGTACTATTTAATATAAACTGAGAAGAAAATTTGAAGATTAATTTTAGTTTTTGGCATAAAATATTCTATTTTATTCTTTGTGAAATCTATCTTATCTATTTATAAAAAAATGACTTTTATATAGAATATTAAATTTATTTACCATAAATTACTCATTAATAAAGCTAATACATTGTTCTTTAAAACTTAATGTATTGTTTAATCCAAACTATGACAAAAAATTGTATAATTTATGTGTGAACAAAGATAGTAACTAGAAATTTACATATCAAATATTTTTTATCAATGTATTACTTTTAGTTTTGTCATAATTTATTATATATTTATTTTTAGTCGGAATCATTACTTATTTATAAAAAAGTTGAGCTACAACTTTTATATAAAACATTGAATTTACTTATCATAATTTACATATTAAAATAAAGTTAATATTTGGTACTTTATGTACTTTTTAATAAAAAGTATAACAAAACATTGTGTAATTTATGTTTGATAAATGTATAATATTTAAGATATTTAAGAAATGGAAATATTTTTGATTCATATTTTTTTAATTTAATTTTCTGTTTACATAAAAGTTGAGTTAAATCTTGTACAAATTTAATAAGTGGCACCTCCTCTTTAATTTAAACTATAACCCAAATTTATATAAATAAAAATATACCATATAATAACTAGAAATTTTATTAGTATAATATAATGAAAAGTCTTTTAATAAAGTGTTTATAGTGATCGATTAAGTGTATAATTTAAACATACGCAAAGACAGAAATTGGAATTCAGTATGATTCACGTGTGTAGTAAAATTATTCAATACGTCCAATGTAAAATTAATAACCTCTAAGACTTTAACAAATAAATACATCTTTTAGCGTTAATAAGGCGGCTGATTAATGGTCTCGTGTTTAATTTGTAAATTGCACAATTTATAATTTAATTTATGAAATTCAATGGAGGAGTTATCGTCGACGCTCCGCGTTTTCCACTACAACGAGAATTTATTAGGTAGGAAAGTGCCTGTAAAGTGTATAAAATGTAGTGGATAGCGCGGTTGAGTTTTAATATTCTCACTCATGATACACTGAATATAAGGTAGGATATTGCGCATGGTGGGCGGTGCTTACTTTAGCGCGAATACGTCACGCGTAGAGTAGGTTTTGAACTGAACAATATGATTTTGACCTATAATCTGCGAATTACTATGCCCTTTGGCAATTTTGTTTCAATAAGCATTATTAAAAGTAAATAGTTGAATATACATATTAGCTTACGTCTTCACCTTCACCGATGGACCAATGCGACGTGCTCACATCTATTTAGACTAGTTTTGTTTTATAAACAAATCTGAAGTATTTGTTTACATTTAATAATCGGGGCAGTTCTTAAAAAAGAACCAGGCAGTCAAGCTTTAGATGTAGAGGGTTAAAGTACGTTTGTTGTAATAAAGCGTATTATTGTGAATTTAGTGTTTTAATCAAACTAAAAAGACAGATTAACAGTCGCTAATCTATCATACATATACTTATTTAACATATGTACGGTATTCTTTTCGGCGTTTTGTTTCTGTGTGTATTGTTTTTTACATAATTTCTGGATTAAATTTGTGTATTAAAGTGATAAAAATGCGGTGTGCTGTTGTAGGATGTAATTCTGACAACCAGTCTAAACGTAGTCCTATCGGAAACGTTAGATTTTTTAGATTTCCTAAAGACAATAATCTATGCAAAACGTGGTTACATCTCACAAAGAGAAAAGACAAAGTAAACACAAAAAACGCTGTAATGTGTTCCAAACATTTCTGTGAAACTGATTACAAAGTTATCTTAAAACATATCCTTCTGGGTTACACTCCTAAAAATTTTCGCGCACTGAAAGATGATGCTGTTCCTACGCAAAATTTACCCCAATCAGTTGTACAATCACCTTCAACTTCTGGAGCTGGAAAAAGAAGAAAAGTTGCGTACAAAAAAAGAGAAACAGCACGTTTTATAAAGAACATGCTTGAGGCTGAAAACACGTAAGTTTTTGAAATATCAAATTGTGGTGGTGTGTTGATTTGATTGTATGAGACTAGCTTATCTTTTTGCTTAACAGGGTTGGGGAAAGGGCAGCTCAGCCTGTAGTTAGTAATGATTGTAAGGTGGAGGAAAATTTAGATAATAATATGGTAGTGGAATCAAATATTACTTTGGAAAAGGGTAATGGTTTTTCTATAAATCATTTATCATATCATTTGCTTATGTATTAAAAATTTTAGTGTTCAAACAAACGAAACATGGAAAAACTTAGATGACCTCGCACTTGAAAATGAACAACTTAAAAAACAACTTGCTGCAATTAAACGGGTTTTTAGTGAAAATGACGCTTTACAAAATTTGGCAGGGTTTGTTTGTTACAAGCTAAAAGAT
Source organism: Aethina tumida (assembly GCF_024364675.1). Lineage (NCBI taxonomy): Eukaryota > Metazoa > Arthropoda > Insecta > Coleoptera > Nitidulidae > Aethina > Aethina tumida. The sequence continues at coordinate 46,626,140 of NC_065435.1, read as the reverse complement.
TCCACCTTACAAAGTCCAAGTCAATCATGGTCATGGATTGATCACCTCACTGAGGGTGGTTTATCAAAACCGTCGTTAAGTTTTATGTCTCAAGTTGAAGAATTAAACAAAGTGTTTCTCGAAGTTAATGGTGAACTCATAGTAACCGAAAAACAAAATTTTATCCATGATCTTTTAATGAAAAGTAGTAAAATTGATTGTCCTATACAAGCAAAACAGCTTTTTTTTAGAACTAGAATGTTCTTCAGAATTAAGGAACTCAACAGGGCTTTAAGAGACAAATCAATCGGCAAAAGAAAATGGAAAAAAATTGTTTCGTAGATTCAAGTGTTAGGTTTTTATGTTTTTTGTTCTATGTTTACCTGTCAAAATGTATTAATAAAAATTTATATTTAAAACCATGGTTGGTTATCCTTATAAACTTTAATAAACTTTATTGTAATAAACTTTTAAGTAAAAATTTTTTTACGGCAACAGTAATGCATCTTATAGCACAGTTACGCTAAATTTTTTTATCTTTAATTTATAAAATATGGCATAACAAGCATTTTTTATATTAGATTTTTTTGTAAACTATGAAAATAAACACATTTCTGAGAATATTCGTATAAAATTCATATCTCCGTAATGCAAGTTACTCTACGCGTGACGTCATGCGCGCGGCCGACCTAAAATTGAACACGGGAGTATCCGGCACTGATTCTCACTTGGACCGTGACCATAGCCATGTATTGCATTTCTAATGATACCACCTGCTTAATATTAAATTCCACCGTTTATTTACATAACTATGCATTTTTCCCCAACATTGAAAACATTTTAACGAATTTATGAGACAAAGGGAATTTTCTTGAGCAATTAACACGTCCACAGAAATCGCCAAGGCCCAATAACAATTCTATTCAACTGTTTCAAGTGTTTCGATGGAAAAAACGCACATTCTCGAACGGAATTGAAATGAATTTTTGTGTCAATCGGTAAGGAGTGACAATGAAAGAGTGCCGATAATGGGTCAAGTAAAAGCCCGTTGAAAACAACGTGCAGAAATTAAGCAGGTGAACCAAATGTGCAGGTCAACGTTTACTGCTAACCGCTTTCGATGGGATACAACACCATCACCTGCCTCTACTATTATTTCTCATTGGCTTACATCATAATTATACACTGTCACAATATTGCGGCAATGGGTTTTAGTTATTATATTTTACGTGTACAAATGCCATTTGATAAGCTGCAAGATATGTGTATTTTAGACAATGGTGTAACTCTTTTCAATACTCCGTAGGGTTGAATCGGAACGGGATTTAATAATATGCGTTGCGACACAATAAACCAACAATTCGCATCGGCGTCTTTTTTTACCATCGAGGGAGATTTCACTGTGGAACGGAGAAATTATCTTGGGCACGTACGATTTGTAGAGAAAAGAATTGGGAGCCCATTAAATAATGACAATAGATTTTTGACAGACATATTCCTATAAAAACTGTTATTTAATTATAAACCGAAAGCACCTGCTCAATATTCACGTGCCATCTGCTGCGCCATCTTGGAAACCACCTGAGCTTTATCATTGTGAAAATACCACCGAAATTTATAGTAAAATGTTCGTCCTTGATGTCATCATAAATAATAAATATTTATTTCTATTATAATTAAGCACTCAATATTCTCGATGGCAAGAATGGTATGGACACAGTAGTCTTTGGATATTCTTATGCGTTATTTATAGACGTTAATTAAATTTCGATGTGTATTCAAAGTGATAATAAAATATGATCCCCAAATAAACCGTCAAAACTTGTCTGTTTTGCATCAAAAATTTTATGTGACCGTAATTTAGCATAATAATGTGTGTGCGGCTTTTTATTGCTCTTGTGCAATTAATTACTGCACCTATATATTATTTTGTGGCAATAAAAATTAGATTCGGTTGTTAAATAATTCACAATAATTCAAGGCTATCAATAACTTGCTGGCAACACATGTTGGACAAATTTATTGGAATACATTAAAGGCAGTAGCACATAAATTAGTTGATAATAAGAAAATATTTTATATAAACTTTATATAAATAATTCTGGGCTATCAATACTAATAACACGTATTAGACAAATTTATTGGAATACATTAAATACAATAAACCAGTTGATAATAACAAGGTATGTGCAAAAATGTGTTTAGATATAATTCAACAAGTAAATTGCCCGTAATTATAATGTACAGGTTTAGAATATTTTTAACACCGACTCTTACTTTCAGCCACTCATGCCGGCAGAAAGGTAAAAGCTCAAAAAACATTAAAACAATAATTACGAACAATTAATTAAACTCATCCGAATGAGAAACCGTTACTTTATAAAATAAAAGCGACAGTTTCTGAGACAAATTACAACTCCTGACTGTACACAGGTGTGTTATAATAAATATAATTGCTAAAACTTATTAATTCTTTTTTTTTAAGACGCATAATTGTATGTAATTATGTAAAGTAGAACAGTCGGCTTATAAAACTACGAGACTTGAACGATACGAGTGAAGCCCGGATCGTTGTAAACTATATTCAGTTAATAAATAATTCAGGTTGTCATGATACAGTTCCAACTGGGCTTTTTTATCGAATTAAGATGAATGTTTACACTGCACATTGGTAATATAGACAACCCCTTATTTATAGCCGGCTACTCGATTAAACGGATAAATTATTTTGATTTATGTCTTGTTACGTTCTTTGGTTTGCTTGATGTGTTAATAGAATTTTATGTAACCGCACACACACACACACACACACACACACACACACGGAGGCAAATAATTGTGATATGCGTCTGTAAGTTTCTGTTCACACCTTAGAAATCGAAGTAATGAATCCAGCACAGAAGTAAATCTTGCACGTTCCACGCTGAAATGTCAGTGAATTAGTTATCAAATTATAAATTATTGGCTCGTAAATAATCTTATCGTTTCGTACGATTTAACTGAAAGCTGTTTCAAAGAAACGGGATCGACATTTGCAACAAATTCACCATGGATCTATCGAAATCATTGTTTGACGCGACGATAAATCAAGATGAAATCACATTTACAATGCATCATTCCTGTAAACAGTCGATAAATAAGCCCGTATACTAGAGAGGCACCAAGATTCGAACCACTCAAAGCCCATTAATTACGGCGCAAGTGAATGGCTCTTTGTGATTTCATTTGTAACACTGTTCATAATGCCTTGATTGTATTGTATTTTTTTAATATTTCCATTGTGGCTTTAAACGTAACACACTTAGGGACTGATTGAGTTTTAATCTGTTGCCGGTTTCTCGTGAATTGGCCACGATCGGATGCGATGAACGTTTTTAATTGTATTGTTCAATTACTGCGTTTATTGCTTCAGTGTTTTTTTTTCTTGATGCGAGCGGCGGGTAATTTATGGCCCACGGTGAAAATTATTAGGGCAAATATTTGGGCGAGTTGTAAATCGTTGCTCAAAAATGGCGACTTTTATGTGGATTATGTTTTGTCAAGCCTCTCCGTAAAAACTTCCACTTGGAACGTGCGAAATAGTACTGTACCACCCGGAGAAAGTTTAGTGTGCCAATAAAATTTTTACGCAAAAACAAAATATTAATGGGGAAAAATATTCCATTAGCGTCGCAGATCAACTTTGGAACGGCCACGTTTCATTCGACACAGTTTTCCTTTTAACTAAAACAAGATGATGAATTATCGTTATGCGTAAATTGAGTAAAACAATGCGAAAAATACCTTATTGTTTTCGTCACATGGAAAAAATAACAAAACAACAAATTAACAAACATCTGCTTTCGTACAAACAAGTTGTTGGGTCTATTTATCCCTAGCATATGCATATTGTGTCCGTTCTATTTTTAAAAATCGTCACCATCATATTAAAGTTTTATGTTCGGCTGTGAGCGCTGCTAAAAATTTCGACCAGTTGAAAAATGACGTAGCGCACGATAATTCACATGACACACTATTAAATGACGGATGTTGGCATTTAAACCGAAATTATTTCATTAAATTTACGCGACTAATTGTATAAAAAGGTCTCCCGAGTCGACACACACAAAATTAACCTTACTGTTTTGATTTCTATTTCTTTTTTTATTATTATTAAGACACTATAACTCCACTAATTTTATTACTTTTGGTTTTCGAACGCTTCATATTTAGGTAATTAATGTGCTGCGTTTAAAATGTGTTAATGGGGCTCTTACACACTTAAATTTTGTGCGGTTAAAATAAGATGAAACGAATTCGCTGAGGTTTCACAAATTTTACCAAATATATTTGAAATATCCACTTTTAATGTGGAAGGTCAATAAAATTGGTTGTTTAACGCAATCATTTTCCTAATTTTGGTTTCGAAACTAATTAAATTAGATAAAAATCAGAGAAAAAAATTTATTGCAAAATTTTAATTTTTCAATTTGTTTAGAGGAATATTAATTGTAATTTATGCAAAAATTTGTTAACTGTTAACATTTTAGAACATAAAATTTTGTTAAAATAAACTAAAACTAATTTTGGAAGGTCGAATGGGAATTAATTCAATTAAAAATATTTGATTAGTTCTATAAAAACCATATAATTTTATTACTTGGTTTGAAACGCTTGATTTCAGTTTATTAATATTAATATCTAATGTTAAAAAACTACAATTTTTTATAGAAATTTAACAAATTATATAATATATTATTATTTATTACAGTACAATATTGACTTTTTAATTTAAAACAATTTAAATTCTAATTATATTTTTATATACCATATATTTTTTTAAATTTATTCAAGATATTACAAAATTAATAATTTCCAGAATTTTCGACAATTCTAATTAAAACAGTTGAGAAATATTGTAATTGAAAAATATATGCGTATTAGAAAATTTTAATTTTTTAATTTGTTACAAATTAAATTTAATGGATACATTTGTAATTCTTGCCAAATTTTGAAATGTATTGTTATTTTTATTATTTCATAAAATAAACTAAAACTAATTTGGAAGGTCAAATGGTAATTACACTGAATTAAAAATATTTTAGTAATTTTATAAAAAACAACAATTTTATTAGTTGGTTTGCAACGTTGGAGTTCAGTTTTCAGTTTTTTAACATTTACAATATGTGGTACCAAAAACATTATGGAAATTTATAAAAGAATTATTATTGTATTATTATTTACGCCATATTGGTTTTTTTTATTTAAAGCAAATTTTAAATTATGATAGTTATATCCAAGAATAAAAAAATATTAAAAAAATAATAATTATAAGAATTTTCAACGGACATTGAAAAAAATCCCATCAGGACTTTGTAATTACTATTCTAATTAAAACAGTTGGTAAATATTGTAGTTTTTATTAAGTTTACTCGAATATTATTTCTAATTTATGGAAAAATTTGAGGTTATAAACTTTTTGAAATCTAAAATTATGTTTTGACGAAATAACTAAAATTAATTTTAGAGATTCGATTAGAAATAATTTAATAATTTTGTAAAAAGCCATAAAATTTTATTACTTAGTTTTAGTTTATTAATATACATATTTCGAAGTACAAAAAAAAAAGATTTTTTTATTGAAATTAAGCAAATTATTTTATCATTTAGTGTTTATTAGTGAACAATATTAATTTTTTAATTCAAGTCATTTATCCAAAATATTACAATTGATAAATTTTCTACGACATTAATTTCCAGTCTAATTAAATCAACTGATAAATAATCCAATTGAAAAAGAAATATATTACAAAATTTTATTTTTTTCCGAATAAAGTTTATTGAAAATTATTTATAATGTAAAAATTCGAGACTTTCTGAATCTTAAAATTTTGTTTCCACAAAATAAACTAAACCAATTTTATTACTTAGTTTCAGTTTGTTCATTTTAATATCTCGTAGTACAAATATAATTTTTAAAGTTCAGAGGAAAATATTATATTTTTTTAATTTTATGATAATATACTATATTTGCCATTTGTCCAATATATTACAAAATTTTATTTATTAGTTTTACGAAGATTAATTGAATATTAATTGAAATTTATGCAAAAATCTGTTTGAAATTTAAAATTTTGTTTTTATAAAATAAACTGATACTAATTTTGGAAGGTCGAATGGGAAATATAGTCAATTAAAGATGTTTTATGAATCTTATAAAAAACCATATAATTTTATTATTCGGTTTAAAATGTCTGGTTTTAGTTTATTAATATTAATACAAAAAACTGTGAAACATTAATTTTTTAATTCAACAAACAAAATAAATTATATTTTTTATCTATTTTAATTCTAAACATTAGAAAATCGATAATTTCGAGAATTTTCGACGGGACAGCGAAAAGAAATCCCGACGGGACCTTGTAATTACTGCTCTAATTGAAACAGTTGGTAAATATTCTAATTGTTCATTAACCGCTACGGTTACGTTAATTGATATTAATTACCGGATGAGTTTCGTCGGTTATTTATTTGTCAACGATACGTGCAAAATTGCGTTGGCCGCGCACAAAAAAAAATTAAAAGCACTTTCCCAAAATAATAAAAAATTAAAAATAAAATAAAATATAGTGCGTGGCATCATTTACATTATTTACTATTTATAGTGTGTGATTCAGGCCCGATTAAGCCACGCAAAGTTTGTTATCGTAGCAGTGATAGTGTTTACAATGTCGGATTAAAAAACGGAGGAAGAGCGTGCGGTGTGGTGGCCGTACACTTTGATGGACAGATGTGCAAGAGTCACAAATCATTAACATTTCAAATCTAGACAATTAGTCATTAAACAAACAAAGACGCCAGCCTTCGTGGGGACTATTGACATTCGGTTTGTGCGAATGTGCAAGCGGCTAATAAGATGGAAAAATATCGGAGTCCGATAAGTCCTCTTTGTCGGCCTGGAATTTCGTTAAAACCGTCCCCGTATCTTATATCTGTACCGCAAATATGCGAGTTGAGTTATCAATCAGACGTTCCGGGAATTGCAACAACCAGAACAAAATAAATACATGATGTACGTTCTGCTGATTGCGGCTTTCATTAATTGAACTGTTTAACATTTAACTGGGTTTTGGTAATTGATTCAAAATAAACCCGCGTTTGTTTTCGTTCAAATGGAGCCCGTTCCGAAAAATGATGAGACTGATGCTGGTGCTTACGTTGTCGATAAATTGTTCAAAAGTTCAAGAACAAAACGATGGATGGTCGCAAGAGTGAATTGTAAATTTGCTCTTCCGCTTCGTAAAACGTAGCAGAAGATGAATGTATTTTGTTAAAACATTCGTGTGGAATTGTAAATCACCTCTTATTCAAACACAACTATAATTAAATCTACATAAAAACAAATGGCAATGCTACATTCCCCTGACAGGGTTAAATGTCTTTTATTCTTTTCTTGTGATTAATGCTATTTACACCATTATTGAATGTCGTTCTTTTGAATTATAACCATCGCACAATAAATCCTGCATAAGGTCACACGTAAATTAAAACTCCTCCCATTTACCTTGATTGTTTCGAACAGAGATGTTTCATTGGTCGATGATGTTTTTACTGAACACCTAGCTTGATCAGGCCATAAAACTACCGAAATTTGTTTGATCAGGTTTTTTGCCATTATGGATTACATAAAATTGCCAACAAGTAATTAATTTTTACTTCTATATATGTACACCACTGAATGCATAATTTTGTTACGTTTATGAACTTGGCGTCAATCAATGTGCAAAACTTAAGTGCCATGAATGAATAATTAAAAAGATATTTGCATATTTTACATGAACAAAACGAAAAGTTTGTTTAACTACGTAGGAAGAAATATTATCGTTAAAGGAACAAATTAACTTTGTCGGGATTGTCATTCGCTATTAGTCAGAATAACAAGTTTTACTTGCTGTAGAAGTGGAATCCTTAATGGTTTAAATAATTCGAAATAATTAAATGGCCATTCAAAATAAGATTAACTTGTCATCTTTAGTGGATTTAGTTGGGTCCACAATCCGATTAAAAGTTATGTGTGACTTCATGTTAAATTAATCGTGAAAGTGGAGAAAACTTTTAGAAAAAAAAAAAATAATAATTTTGGAAACGATTTGTCTACTTTCCCATCATGTTTTTTGTGGTCAATTTAAAACAATAAAGTCTTATAATATACATTTAAGATTTAATACAATTATCTAAATAGGAAATGTGTTTATTGTAATATGATATGATTGTTGTTCCACTTAAATTTGACCAACATCACATTGTGTACACAGCCAATATTCCATATAGTTTAGTATTCAATTTAAAAGAGCACTGGTAACCCACTAAAAAAAATTAAGAACAAAGCAATGGAAGAGCAAACACTCGGTGGCCACCAAGAAAGACGAAGTGACATATTAATCTGTCCCGCCACCGGTATATCACCTGTAGACGGCACCGACTTAATTTTCGGTGTATTTTTTCGTTATTGTTGGCACCGCATTGGGAATCGGTATCTGAATATAAAAGGCCCCGACCGTGTAAGGCCATAATTTTCAAATTAGGCGTGAGCCAGCAGAGGTATTGTCGGACCCGAGCGACTAATGTGGCTCTGGGCCTCGATGTAATTACCATCTTGGCTACTGTGTTGCCTTAATGCAACCGGATGCAGTCACTTGTAGATGAGCATTTCAGTCTTTCGTCTTGTTTTTTTTTTTCTTTCTTTTCGTAAATTTTAAACCCACATTGTCTAATGCTCACATTATCCATCGGGTTATCAATTATTTTATCACGTCGCCACAAACCGTGTGCACGGAAGCAACGCCGATGCTCTTCGGTCGTCGATTTCATTATTTTAGTAAGTCGTTTTATCAATGGATTACGTGTGCCACCGAATTTACATCGGCGATTGTCTTTCGCAACAGTACGGCCTCTCACTCTCTGTGGACCCGGACCACTGAATATTCGCACCAAGAACCTGATTTAGTTGGTCCATTAAAGCATATTTTATGAATGGAATAGACTCTCGAATCTCACAAATGTGTGGTATCATCATATGTTTAACAGATGTTGGTGGCTCGAATGTTTTAGATCATCTCGGGCCCGTTTCTCTGGATGCAGCCTTCTGTCCGTGACGTTTCGTATAGTCTGATGACGATCTGAATTGTAACTAATTTGAAACCATTAACGAATCGTCGATTAATTAGACATTTACTCAGGAAATTTTCCTTTCAAATTTGAGTAATTCAATTTGTACCGCATATTTTAATCGTTGCAATTTTTTTTTCGTTAAAACGTATGAATTACGTAAAATGGCTACCAACAAAAATATCGCATTCGAATAAATAATATGTAATTTAACAATCACAATCTGCAGAGAAAGTTATAAATATGGACTGGAAATTTCATACACATATCATTCGCAAAGTATAACAGCAGTTGAGTGATCGTTATTTCGATTTTGACTAAATTATGAAGGAAACCAGTTTTGGGTAACAAAACGGACGAATACCAAAAAAAGAGAGTGTCAATTACGTAAAAAATGTTATCGAACTCGAATCTTACCCAATACTAATTAATATTTAATATTGTTGTTCATTCATAAGCCACTAAAATCAGGTTTACGACGTATTTTCTGTCAATTAGAGAACGAAAAAAGGAACAAGTCAACATTGTGAATGAAAGTGCATTAATAGTACTACTGCTAGATCCCACAATCTAATTGATTGGAAGTCAACGATAAGTAGGTTGGAAAATTAATATTACTATTTACATATAATTTATTCATTTCCTCAATTAAGCGACATTTAGTTTACTGATTATCGGTGTTATAACTAAATTGACTTAAAAGTTGTGTTTGAATGTGTCTAAGTTACTTGACAATGTTGCAGATTTCACCAAGGTACTAATTTAATTAATACTAATTTATTTAATTAATTACAAAACAGACATTAAAACAATTTGAATTAATGGTAAGTGGTTTGAGTAAAATAAAAAATTTAGAGGTAGTTTTTAAATTTTAAGGCTTATGTACAAAATAAATTTTACATAAAGCCATTTTAATTCAAAGAGTTTAAGTCAAAAATAAATAAAATGAATTATTTAAATAGGAAATAATAATTACTAGGTACCATGGAACAATACTGTAATTTAAAAATGCCTTTAAATAAAAATATGCAACAGCCAGAGAATAAAATAATGTGTGTGGTAAATTGGAGGTTAAAAGAAAAATGTTTGAGAAGACGAATGTAAAACATAGTTTATGTGTTGATACCAAATGTATTAGTACGCCTATTATATTGTATTGTATGTTGGTGTGCCCTACCTTTTGGTCTACTGAAAGCTTTCATTGTTTTTATGCCCATATCGCTGTAAGGCCTTAAAATGTCTATATACATTGACTAGAGTGTTGGATTTTTACACATATATACACAGCACATAAATAAATAAATTAATGATCTACGTGGTTATTTAAAATAAGCATCACTGAAGCACATGATCACCAACATTTTTATGGGAGTCATCATATAGCACCGTCTTCATATTATGTCCATAGTGTCACTGGTCTATTTAAAGATTTCTGTGGAATCGCACTGAAATAGAGTTTCTGGAGTGGCCCGAGGCGCGTATATACGTTATTGTTTCAGATAATCGCGGTTTCAAACTTTCAGCACATCGCCACCGATGGTCACTTGCACACTGTTTTTTTTTTCTCCTTTCTTTAAACTAAGTCCGAGTCAAGTTAGGAAGTCTTCCGACGCAGGTATCACCGTACCAACTTGTAGTAAATTGTAGTAAAAGACGAACAATGGCGTTTTCGGATGGGATTTCGTTAAAATTACCTACGGAATACAAAGGAAGCGCTGAACGCACCTGTGCAGTCCGACTGTTGAATAGAGTTTGGGACGGCTTGAAAACTTGCCAGGCTCCCACCATATGTTTTTCAAAGTTATGAATGAAGCGCTAGCCTCGCCGCGAGGTACGCCGCTCGTAGTAGTGTATCTCGCTCCACGGCCGGATGAAGAGATCTGTGTTCGAATCGGAGAGGAAATGGCACTGGTGTGTGTGTGTGCACTGCACGACGATATGTGGGAATTTTGAAATCTTATTCGCACACGACTCTGGGTCACATTTCGGGGACCGGCCGAAATGCACGATGGATTTTTAATGTCTACCACATGGTGGAACCACCACGTTTCCCAGATTTTGACACCGGTTACGATTATCGGCCGGCTAGAACTCCACTTCCGAACAATGCGCCCGACAACTTCCAATAATTTTAACGGTACCACTTCCAGTTTGCCTTTTTGAGACGGGGCAATAAAACTTGTTTACAAGCACGTACTACCTACTACTATCTTCGTTGGCATTTTTTTAACGTTCAGCGAAAATGGTTGAAATTACTTTTTTTTTTTATAAAATTGTAAATTACGCTCGTAGAGCAATTTATAGTAGCAGCGAAAGATGATTTGTTCTTGGAAGTGGAATGGACTTGAGAGCATATAAATATGAGATGGTATATTTAGTGCAACAATTTATGCATATGATTCTTTGAAAATGAGATTACAGTTATGAATTGAGGAAAGAATAATTGGTCTAAAGTGACTAATTACACATTAATAAGTAATGAAAAGTTAATTATTATTATCTACTGCCTGTTTTTCGAAGAAACAATCGTAAAAAATATATGTGGAACTATAACTACTTCTAACTAGTTTTCAACCTTATTTATTTTAAGAATGGAGCATACGTTGCCACAAAATAAGCTTATTTGACCAATTAAATACACAACTGAAAATTCTCCATTTTCTTAATTTTAACTGATAAAATATAAAAATTAATAAAATCAAACAATTTAATTTAATTAATTAAACTGTGCCCAGAAATCGTTTTTACAGTTTATTTTTTATTAAATTTAGATTATCCAAATCTTTTTGACTGAATTCATTGAACCGCCATTTTTATTTTTACAATTCCCCAAATTTGCCACTTCATCTCGCATATCTCGCTGCCGACAACTGACAAAATAAAAGTTCCGTCATCGCAACAATTAATTAACGCTGTGAAGTGTTCAAACGTGATGTAAACGTAAATAACTTGAACGATTACTACCGGTTTGAAAAAAGATCGACGTTAAATTTGTCGTGTCGTGTTACACTGAAAAAATGGGTTTTTTTATTTTTTTAAAAATCGATGTAATAACATCGAACAATTTGATCAGATAACAAAAAGTAATGCGATATCCACCTGTACGAGTACCCAATAAAACTCTTCATTTTTCTCATGGTTCTTGAATGAATCACCCTCCAAAATGTTCATTGTAAGACCAGATTAGTACGAATATATATTTAGATATAGCAGATCCTATCAATGGACATGCACGTCAAGTGCTAGGGTAATCCGAACAAGGTTGGGTCAGGTAGTAATGGTACAACATGGAAATAGTTGTAAAAATGTGTTTTTGTTTGGGACTATTTTAGGAAACGTTTTTATGGCTACTGTTGTTTTACGTCTTATTTACGATTAAGAGATATAACCAACGTCTGGACGACTAGACATACAGATAAAGAGTTTTAGTATTGATCATATTACGAAAGTTTGTTTATCAACGTCTGCAACAATTTACCCCTTTCTCATCTCGTCGTTTTCACATTCACAATTAACCAAATCCCAACAACTGTTCCAAAGCGAATGACTCAACTTATTTTTTTACTTTTATCGGAAATATTGACGTGTCAAATTGGAAACCGCATAATGACCACCAAAGGTTAAAAATATATTAGCAGATTTTAATTAGAGTCGTTAAGGCGGTTTAATTACATTAATGCTGGATTTATGATTCGTTCTTGTAATCTAAAAACATCAATTAAACTTTGACCACACACAGATCGTCGCTTTCCAGCCGAAGATATGGTAATTATTGAAAATTAGAAAGAAATGTTGCAGCTTCCTTTCCGCGTATTTTATAACAAAGTTCACGAGCGTGCACACATTTTGTTAATTAATTTAAAATATAATCCTGTTTGATGCATTAAAGTTTACTGGTTTAAACACGCTCCAAGTATTAATTATTAACGATTATTGCCAAGTTTAGTATCCATAAAATAGAATATAATCCGCAACTAAAAATTGTCGTATATTTTAGATAAATGCCGTGAATATCGTAAATGTAAATTTCGTAATTGTTTATTACATAACGCGACGATAAATAGAATAAAATAATAAAACGAAACACATCGACGAATAAATCTGTGTGACAAGCCGGCGGTGTGATAAAACGTTGTTTAATATGCTTAAATTTTGAGGTAAAATAATGAGGACGAATGAGCAATTTTCTGTTTATCATTTTGATAGTATATGGTAGTAGACCGGATATGTCAATTTTGAAACACCCGTTCTGTACATATTTGATATTATGAATTATTTTAGATTAAGGCTAAATTAATAGTGTTACGTATAGCAAACTCGACGAAAATAATTTACGTAATTAGTAAAATTTGCATAATGTAATGTATTAAAAATTTCGCAGTTTTTAGTGCTAAAAATATTCATGTGGCAGTGAAACAATGGCTGAATATTAAATACGTGTTTAATATAGTGAAAATGTGCATTAAAGATTTTTCAAATTTGTATACAACAAAAAACTAAAATTGATCAATCAATTTTTAAGTTAAATTTAAACGATTAAAAAAATTATACAGCAATATTTAGGACATTTATGACCTTAAAAAATTATAGTAATAATAATAATGAAATTTAATCAATAAAATATTGATTAACACGTTTTTAATATAGTAAAAATATGTATTAATGCTTTTCCTAATTTATTTACAACAAAAAACTAGTTATTTATTTATTATATTTATTTATTTATTATAATTCTTTTGGTTTAAATTTAAACAAGTAAAAAAATTATACAGCAACATTTTTGACACAAAAATATTAATGGTTTTAAAAAAATATAGCAATAATGATAATAATAAAATTTAACCAATACAAATTAATTAAATACGTATTTAATATAGTAAGAATATGTATTAAAGCTTTTTCAAACTTATTTTCAACAAAAAACTAAAATTATTTATTTATTATCAATATTTTAGTTTAAATGTAAACAATTGAACAAATTACACAGCGATATTTTGAACACAAAAACATTAATGATCTTAAAACAAATATGGCAATAATGATAATGATGAAATTTAATCAATAAAAAATTTATTAAATGTGTCTTTAATATGGTAAAAATATGTATTTAAGCTATTTCAGATTTATTTTCAATAAATAACTAAAATTATTTATTTATTATCGATCATTTAGTTTAAATATAAACTATTAAAAAAACTATACAACAATATTTTGGACAAAAGAATATTAATAATCTAAAAAAGATATAACAATAATGATTTTAATGAAATTTAATCACTAAAAAATTGATTAAATACGCATTTAATATAGTAAAAATATGTACTAAAGCTTTTTTAAATTTATTTCTAACAAAATACTAAAATTATTTATTTATTATTTACCTTTTAATTTGAATTTAAATTATTAAAAAATTATACAGCAATATTTTGGATACAAAAACATTTTAAAGAAATATTAGCCAAAATTATTATTATTATTTTGAAATTTAATGAGTAAAATACTTCTCTGTCGGTTTTATTGAAATATGTAAATTAAAATTATCATTTTTATTATTACCATTTTTTTTAAATTTTGAATTTTTATACAGTTTACAAAAAAGATTGTTAAAAATAGTAATATGTTAATATAATGTAATTTTAAAACCATATAAAATTATACATAATAAATTATGTCATAGTATTTTGAATTATTATAGAATTTATATAATATATTTTAATTTTTGTTCTGTTTTGAGAACAGAATCAATATAAATCAATATCAATTCAAAAAAATCTTGTTGTGTAGATCGGCACAGATTCCATTTAGTCGATAATAAATCGTGGCCATTCCCCTAAATTCCGAATAAAAGCGAGACATTCCACTATCATAAAAATAGGACGTCGCGACAACGTGGACATTAGAGACGAAATTCCTGGTCGCAGTGTCAAAAACGACGTATTTTCCCATTGCTAATTGCAACCGAAACGGCCGCGTGCAATATCGGAACAGGTAGCCGACACAAAAACAGATTGCACAAACCTTGAAACCCACCGGTGGGCAGGTAGTGCGCGTTGGAATCCCATTTCCCCCTGTCTGCGGCGTGGGCAGGGGTCTCGGTGCAGGGCCGGAAGCGAGGGGAAGCCACCCTCACCTTACGCGCCGGAAGTGTAGTAAACACCCCGGGCGAGGCTACGACGCTCGAGTAAAACAGGACAAGTTTGTTTACTTCGGGGTCGTGGTGCGGTGCTGTGTAAATAAAATCCGGGAGGATTATGCAGCGATTGGGCACTTTAATGCTGCACCGTTTGCTACTTTATATTATTCTTTAAGTGTTACTTGATTTGCCTTGTGTCACTAAAAAAAGCGCAGCCCAACACGTATGCTGAGAAAATGGTCAAAACTGGAAATAGATTTCATACGTTCTGGACTTATTTAACTTAAATTATTCAGTGGCGACTTCTAAATTTCGAAAAAGTAATTGATTTAAACTTGTAAGAGTAACCAATTGCGTTTAGCGTCTTCGGCATTCGAATTGGAAGCCTCTTCCTCATCATGCATGGTTGCCAGACCTAGTAATTGCTCACCATTCCATAACAGATCAGTTTCAATTTTTTCACGCAGTTACTTTCAATTTATGTAATATTTAATCATCTTTTGGTCAAAACTGCTCAATAACTTTAAGAGAGACAAAGTCAGAACGATTTCTGACAGATTTCTTTTGGAACATAATGCAATATGTTCTAGATAAATGAAGTTTTGTTTTCTTAAGTCTGAGTTGACATTTTTTGGGGTTCATCTTGGTGGTTGGGAATGACCTTGACCACTGTCCTGTTTAAATCAAGAAATAATTAACCAATTCACTGTTGGTTTAAGTTTTTAACGATATTCCAATTACTTCTAGATAACCAATTTCTTCTAGATAAAAGTAAGGACCGTAAAATATTTATGGCAAATTATATTTCAAGAGCTGGTTTTTTGCCAGTACCTTCTTTTCTGGCTTTATTATATTCTCACAGTTATGAATGTGTTAACGAATTATACAATGTAACATTAGCATAGTCGTTTAAGATATAAACAGAACATTATTTCCAGTCGATTTGTTACGTGGAAGTAATAAATTTTGATTAAAAACTTTTATATATTAATAATTATACCAGCCTCAAGACAAGTAATTTCCATTTACGTGAGTGAGAGGGAGGGAGAGTGAATAATTTAAAATAAAATAAATAAAAAACCCCGATTGTGGGCCTATTTAAATTAAACAAACAACAATTTTATGAGACGAATTAATCATAATGGTGGATATATATTGGTGTATTTGTTATCGGAGCTGATCTCGGTCTTTGTACAGTTTCCTGAATGAATCGCTCTCTGTGACGCTGTGCACGTAGAAAAGCATTAAGAACCGAGCATATAGCGCAAGCTCCCGCACACGGTCTTCTTTCTATTTCTAACCAAACCCATTCACAAAACGCACATAATCATCAATGAACCTGCTCGACCGCCTAGCGTTCTCCACGCCGTTTTTTACCAACTCTCTATATTACTCCGACTCCATGCAGTGTAATTGCATCGGCAATAAACTATCATTAGAGTTGGAAAAAATTCAATGAACCGTTTCTGTGTATGCTACTAATATACACGAGGAAGTGCTACTTGTTTTCTAAATGTAATGCGAATAGGCGAACATGCAGTGTCCTATTGAAATAGATTGTAACATGCCCAGGAGTTTGATTGCTAATGTGCATGCAGGTAATCGGTGTTTGTCTTAAAGGATTATAATGGCAGAGTGTGGTTTATTACAAGAGCTCAAAAAGTAATCGAGAAGATTATGTAGTTATGTTATTTTGTTGCTCAAAAAGTTTTATTACTTTAAATTGAACGACGAATGCGACAAAGAACTGTTCTGGTGTCTCGTGGAAGAATTTTTGGTCTTATACTCATTTGGGTCATCATCTGTGGCACAAGAAGTTGTGCAGGTTAATAATGACTAGATTCAACATACTACAATGTTAGCTTTAGTAACATTTCTTGTAGCAAGAACCAAAAGAAATATACGAGAATTGATGATGACTGGCAAAGACCAGGAAATGGGAAAATCATAAAGCTGCACAGTTACACACGCGGAAGAAAATATCGTTAAGATTACAAATATTTCAAGGAATTAAATAAAAATCTAAGTAGCTGAAAATTAGATACAAAAACTAGAATATTTTTTAGTTCATGAGATTGATATTAAAACTATTATTTTCTTTGAAAAATTGTACATATTTAATTTTTAAGAACTAAAAGAAATATATGAGAATTGATGATGACTGGCAAAAACATGGAATAAACTATCATTTAAGATTACAAATATTTGAAGGAACTAAATAAAAATCTAAGTTGGTGTGTGTGCCAATTGGACACAAAAACTAGAAAATTTTTAGTTCATAAGATTGATTATTCAAATTAATATTTTCTTTGAAAACAATGTACATATTTAATTTTTCTATTGTCTGTTTATTTGTAGCAAGAACCAAAAGGAATATATGAGAATTGTGATGACTGGCAAAGAACAGAAAATAGGTAAATCATAAAGTTGCACAGCTTCACACATGGAACAAACTATCATTTAAGATTACAAATATTTGAAGGAACTAAATAAAAATCTAAGTCGGTGCCAATTGGACACAAAAAGTAGAACATTTTTTAGTTCATAAGACTGATTATTCAAACTAATATTTTCTTTGAAAACAATGTACATATTTAATTTTTCTATTGTCTGTTTATTTGTAGCAAGAACCAAAAGGAATATATGAAAATTGATCATGACTGGCAAAGACAAGAAAATAGTTAACTCATAAAGTTGCACAGCTTTACACATGGAACAAACTATCATTTAAGATTACAAATATTTGAAGGAACTAAATAAAAATCTAAGTTGGTGTGTGTGCCAATTGGACACAAAAACTAGAACATTTTTTAGTTCATAAGATTGATTATTCAAACTAATATTTTCTTTGAAAACAATGTACATATTTAATTTTTCTATTGTCTGTTTATTTGTAGCAAGAACCAAAAGGAATATATGAGAATTGATAATGACTGAAGAACGGAAAATATCACACATAGAACAAATCATTTAAAATTACAAATATTTAAAGGAACTAAATAAAAATCTAAATTGGTGCCAATTAGACACAAAAACTAGAATATTTTTAGTTCATGACATTGATTATTAAAACTAATATTGTCTTTGAAAAAATATACACATTTAATTTTTCTACCGCCTGTTTATTTGTACCAAGAACTAAAAGAAATATATGAGAATTGATAATGACTGGCAAAGACCATGAAATGGGTAAATATATAGCTGCACTGTTTCCCACATGGAACAAAGTATCATTTAAGAAAACAAATATTTCAAGGAACTAAATAAAAATCTGAGTTGGTTCCAATTAGATACACAAACATTTTTAGTTCATGATATGGATTATTCAAACTATTATTTTCTTTTAAAAAAATGTACATATTCAATTTTTTTACCATGAAAACTAAGAGCAAAACATTGATATTACATATGTTGCTAAGATGCAGTTATATTGATAGTTTTTCTCAATGAAATTAATGACTCATAACAGTAATATTATGCCAATAACACCTCACGATTGAAGCAAGTTCGGAGGCACAAACGAACCAGTCGGTTTTTATTGGACCCGGAAGCCGATGCCTAATTAACCATCACCGAATAAATTAAACATTGTTAGCACGGGTAGCCGAATCCTCCCAAACTATTTAAACGAAACTAAGTAGATAATTACTAAAAATGTCTTTGATGAATTTCTCTAAATCAAGTGGCCGCACCGAACTAACGGAATTAAAAGAAGTGGCCCCGTACCGGATGCGGGATATCTGCATTAAACAGGAAGTCGCAGCCTCTGTGCGTTAACGTGCTACCAATTACACCGAACCATCGTAGTCGCCTATCGAACCGTGCCACGGGTCACTTGACTTGATTTTCAGCCCCTTGGTGCGAATCGATTCATTGTCTCGTGCTATGTTCGAGGCGATTTTTTCAGGCGATACATTGTTCCACGGGCTCCTTTAGACGCTAATTACGTTTCTTCCGCTTCGGTTTTTTTTATTTGCTCTCTCCTGTCGTGATTTCAGACACTGTTCACCAGAAATACAACAGAAAAAGTTGTTTCCTCTTTCTGGTAATTGTTAATTTGTACCAGTGACGGCCTTTTATTCCGCACTAATGGGAGAAATTAAAATGAAACGTGGACGATTTCGATACACCACGATGAATAATGACGACAATCAATTGATTCCAATCGCTACACGTTTTTGGTGTGGAGGAAACGTTGACGAAAGAACAAAACTCATGTCCGATGAAATTACTCAATTCGTCTTGTGTTTGCTGAGCGTTTGCGACTAATTGAGTGATCTTCTGTTTCTAAAGTGAAGGAAGACTTAAATTGGACTCTTAATTTTGAAGTTGTTAAATTTTTATGGCCGAAATAAAAATAAACACACATATATTATCACACATTTATTTCCCAACAATGCTAATAACAACTTCGAGAGCTATTTCCCTTTCCGATAATCGTTTTATGTGGTGACACGATCGAGATTATTATACATTAAGAAATCATATGTCTGATACTAAAATCTTATGTGCGCATCCTCCCAATTAGGAGAGGAAGTCGTTTGCTGCAACATCTTTCAATGGAGCCGTCTTCATCATCGTTAAATAAAAGTAAAACGTAACGAAATATTCAATTTTTATTTTTATTTTTTGTAAATTTATGCGGTTCGTATGAGAAATGTTCATGTTTAACATTAGTGTTGATGATAAGTTTCTATGGACATAAACTCCCTGCATTTTACATCGTCCTTTGACTCTTGGAAGGTTTTATTGTCTTTTGAAAATCAATTATTATTCATGTAGTTAAACTTGTCGTCACGTCGGACGTCAAAACTATGACATAGGTATTTCCATTGACTCGTAAAACATATATGAAGTGGACATACATAAAATTCCATCCACAAACGCCATTATCTGTTTACACGGCAAACACATCCCATTATGTTGTGTTGACACGGCAAATACTCATCAAAGGCTTTGAACAATTGTTCTTGAATGATTAATAATATTTGAGAGTTAACACTTTACGGTGTTTGCTCTGACAACACGGGCCGGCAAAGGCAAAGATGTGCTTTTTTTATAGATTCCGAGATTTTCGGGAATGCGTCACGCGATTCTTAGGGAAATTACACGGTTTCATGCAGAATGTTCCCGTCTATGCGGTCAAAACTTACCCGATCCCCAATAGAAATGAAAGAAACAAATGTGTGTTTACCTGAAAAAGAAAAAACGGCTTTAATTAATACACCTATCAGTTTAAAGATCTTGGTTTTTAATTGAATTTTTATATTAAATTAACATAATACAGGTATTCAAAAATAAAAAAAACATAAATGCCCAAGTAATAAATATAAATTATACACTTGTTAGAAATAATCGGTTAAAATTTATTACGGTGGAACTTTTACATTGCGCACTATTAGGACATTTACATACAGATAGATAAATGATTTACAAATGCAAAATATAACAGTACAATTGATAAATATAGTTGATTTATCACTTTTAGTAATTCAACTGGAGTTGAATGTTACGATATATATAAACAATGTATTATTTAATAGGTAACGGTAATGGAGATAAAGATGTCTAGTTTACAAATAAACAGGCGATAGAATTGCAATATTTTGCACGTTGACAAATTAATGTTACATTTGATTATTTTTAATGACACAGAAATCTAAAGAAAACCACGGTGTCGGTGGTCAGCTGAACACAATAGGAACTAATGCCAAAAATGATTAATGACGATTCCTTTTGTGCGTGTGGTCGAGGAATAGATTCCATTGTCGATTCCAAAGCCACACTACACTGGAAGGAAATGGAAATGGTCAGGAATCAATGTTGATGATGCGTTTGTTGCTCATAACACCATCGAAATAATTCTTGTGTTCTTTGGTCGTCGAACGGATTCGTTTGTCACGTGTAGAACAACACAGTCCAACAGACGAAAGAAAAGAAAAAAGATAAAGAGCGTGGATTCGGTTGGGGTCAGGGCGAGTCAAGTCAACAATACACCTTTGAATATTCATACTCCTATATTATATGTAGATTTGCCGTCGATTTGCATAAGAACACTGCCACTTGTTGACAATGTACTACATTATCGGCAATGGCTTTTAAAATATCGCATTTTTTGTTCTTTGGAAACCTTTATGGCGTTTATTATGTTTATTATATACCTAGTTAAAAAGCATAAACAACAAGAATAATATAGTAGTTACATGTCTTTAGATTGCATAAGGAATTAGCGCGATTCGAAGGAACAAACGGACGACGATTTTATCGTCACATTGTTTCAGTTCAAAGAAGACCACCAGTTTATTGTAACACCAAATACAAAAGCCAATGAATAATGGAGGATGATATAAAGACAGTGCGTTATGAATTGTCGGAATTGGAAATGGTGACTTTGATAAGCTGAAGGAATCTGAGAAATCATCATCGTCGGTTTATTTTTCCAGATCTCGACGAGTATTATCGCATGATTTATTAATGTAGTGATTTTTCACGTATTCAGTTTATATGTACAAGACGAATTTATTTACTGTAAAAGTGCGTTCAACTTGGCACATACGGACACAGATGACAAAAACTAAACACAGTCCAGCATGCGATCAACAATAAAAATTATGAATGATTACAACATGCGTGTCTGTGTTATGATAGAAAAAACACATAGTATACAGAAGCCACTACGCCACGATACAATCAAAATATACAAGGCCTGACATTCATTATTACCGGCTTTTTATTGTGGAAGATTGTTACGAGCCAAGTGTTCCACAACGAATAGTTTTTGTCATTTCATTCGAATTCTTATTCTCGGGAATGATGATGTCAAGATGGTATCTAAGATGATTTGGTACATTTTAATTATGTCGAACGGTACGGTGGGAGATTTCATTGTTACGGACACCGAAATTTGGATTACATTCTTCGGATTTCATTCATAGCACCACGGATTTGATCGACGTCAGCTTTTTGGGCCGCATCGCACAATGCGTAGATCCTAATTGCTCCAGTTACGAATTAATCATTGGCCATTTTTAATTGTCACGCGGCATCCTGCCGTCAAGACAGGTAGCAAAATGTTTGTTATTCATGAATGTCGTCAACAAATGACCGCGGAAGGCGTTAGATATCATGCGGATTGGGCTTTTTCAGCTTCCATTCATCTCATTTGAATGAATGGAGTTGGCGGTGTCCGACAAAAAAGCGACACTCGACGTAAAAACAGATGAACGCGTGGCTGCAATGACCGGAAAAGGAAAATATTAAATGGTCAAACACATTGCGTCACGATAATAAGCGACATCCTGCAACATCGTACAGGTTTGTCTAGTGCGCTGGACAACTATCGGCGGAAGATGCTAAGAATAAAACCAAACGGCTGGAAATAACTGTAGTTATGGATTTTAATGTCGGATAATCGATGCAAACAAACGAAAAAAGTATTTGATTTCTTCCTGTCGCATTTGCATGCTGATCCGGCCGAGCCGTTGAATTTAATTAATTAACTTATCTTGACCAGATCAATGAACAGAATCCTCCTCCGTCTTTCTCTGTCTTCTCAGCTTTTCGATGCTTCACGGATGAATGGAGGGTATGTCGTTTATTGGCTTGTTTATTGGATTTAACGGGCATAAAATCCAATTTATGGATGCCGATGTAGCTCCGATAAAAAACATGAGCACATTTTTTCAATTGTACGAATCAACAGTTAGAA
The DNA here is from genome assembly GCF_024364675.1 of Aethina tumida. Taxonomy (NCBI): domain Eukaryota; kingdom Metazoa; phylum Arthropoda; class Insecta; order Coleoptera; family Nitidulidae; genus Aethina; species Aethina tumida. The sequence continues at coordinate 46,603,173 of NC_065435.1, read as the reverse complement.
AACATTATTCTAATTTACGAATATCGCAATGACCTTTCGGATTAATTGCCGAAAAGTGTTTTGTGTTTGGGAAGGATCATGGTACATAAAGACCATTTATTTTATTTAGGTCAATCCATTGCGCTCATTGGCGATTGCAGCAGCGGAATTATAAACCGTGAATGAGTGGTTTGATTGATAAATTGCTGAATTGTTTTATTTAGAGAATGGATGCAATGTCAAATTAATTCATCGATCTACCTCTGATTGCCCCTGACTCATTCATTTCAATTTCTTTCATCGGGTCGCCTTTGCCTTACATTCAATTGTAACTCTGCAGAACGCACAATATTTATTGTTGTCGGCCGGTCGTGCTACGAGGTAAATCCGAAACGTTCGAACATTTACTTGAAAAACACCAAGCCACATAAAAACCTAGTTAAGCTCGTCATTAGGAAAGTGGAAAACAATTAATGGTATAAAATTTAATTACAATGTTCATTTTAAACGTTATTTATATGTCCTGCAGACACTCGTGCATTTTCTCGATTCTTCCGGAATTCTTTTTCTTCTTAACATTCTCCGCATTTTTAAGCGGATGCACTTCCACGCAATTAAAGTGTTTAATAAATAGTTCACTCTGTATCTCTAAATATTCAGCCAATTAACCTTATCTAATTGCAGGTAGAAGTTATTCGGATTCAGTGAAAATAAAAATGGCAAACAACTTTAGATTGCGAACGTGTACATACAATTTGTTGAGAATTATTACCGTAAATATTAACCCAACCATTTGCATAATTCTCTTGCAAATGCATAAGTAGCTGTTATTTATATAAGCGTACATGTAAATTGTTTCACATAAATATAAGCTTCGATTAGATTAATAATATTTAAATATTGCGCATCGATTAAAAAGAATCCGCTCAGGTGATGTGATACATCGAATGCAATAACCACTGTCGATAATTTATCCCCGCTTTGAAGGAAACTATTTCAGTTCCTAATGAGGGATATTATTCCACAGATGCAACATTATGCAGAACGTCGCGATAATGCGTTTATCAATGAAATAGAAACGACATTAAGCGCACTTATGTAAATCCAGTGTTGATACGCCACGATTTGCATTAACAACAAATTTAAATATTTCTTATCCCCATCCATATAAACTGAATTAACGCAATTTTGTTGTTGGTGTATCGACAGTTTAATCGAAAATTTTACTCACAAAATGTTAGGAAAAGATCATTCTTCCATCAACTTATTTTTGGACTTGAAAAATCACAAAATTTCAGTTGTTATTTGATAATTTGATGTGTTTATAGAAGTATCTTATTACACAAGTTTGTATCCGTCTCTGTACACAGTAGTTTAGAAGGAATTCCGAGGAATCTACTGATCTTGTCTTGCTAGAAAAACAAGACACTTCGGTGTTATCTTCTTTGGTGGTTGAACGATGTGTTATCACCGATGACACTTTACAATGTTCTGAATCAACAACAACATAAATTGATTAATGATACTGGACATCCAAACACTAGAAAAAAACACAATATTCCAGTTAATATATGTTTAGTAATTTTTTTAATAAATGATTTTAACAAAAATCATTTATTATCCAATATTTGTAGTCAGGTACCATCTTTTTATTACATACTTTGAGAGTAGTTCCATAGCTAAATAAATATTAATGAATATCTTGATACAATTTAAGAGTAAATTTTACAAAAAAAATTAACAACAAACTTATCTCTAATGAATATCTTGATATAATTTATTTGTAAAACTTAATAGGTGATAATTGAAATAGATTATTTTTCCTGTTTTCTTGGTTCCAATATGTCGAATCATTAGCAACAATGGATTCCTTGAATCAAAAACAAAAATTTACAGTTGGTGAATTAGTTCTAGAAATTTTAGAAAACAATATAGTTTGAGGCTGAACCAGAAAAGTTAGTGCTGTCTGTTAAATTTTTTTCATAAATTATTGCAGAAGTTTGAGGATGTTCTGGTTAAAGAAATATTCAATCGTTGTATATGTACAGAATTAACTCAATTTTGTTGTTGATGTATCAATTTGGAAAATAAACTGAAAAAATATAAGTGATATTTTATAACCTTCGATAATTGATGATCTAAAACTTGAACTTTTAGGACAAGCAGAAAAATAATCGATATTAATTGAAGAGAAAAAATGATAAAAATTCAGTTGTTACCAGTTTAAACGTTTTTATTGACGTATCTTATTACTCAAATAAGTATTCATCTGTGTACACAGTAGTTTAAAAGGTGTTGCGACTAAAGGAATATTAGACTCTACTTATCTTGTCTTAATAGGAAAACAAGATGCTACTGTACTATCCTCTTTGGTGCTTGAATGGTGTGCTTATCACTGATGACAGTTGACAATGTCTTGAATCAGAAATTATAGTTGATAAATGGTACTGGACTTCCAAATTTTTAGAATGAAGAAGGGCCAGGAAATTCTAGCTGTTTGGTATATTTTTTAATAAATAATTTTAACAAAAATTTTTTATTATTTAATATTTGAGACCAGATACAATTTTTATTTTTTTATTCCGTAGTTTAAAAAAAATTTTATTCGAATAAAAGACTGAATTTATATTTAATGAATATCTTGGTACAATTTAGTTGTAAATTTTACAGAAAAAATTTTGAAACAGGCGACTTTTCCATGTTTTTTTTTTCAATGTGACGAGTCTTTACCAACAATGAGTTATAGAAATTTTAGAAAACAATTGATTTAGACTGAAGGTGGACCAGAAAGTATCAATTTGTCTGATAAATTTTTCTTGTTCTATATTTATTGCCTTTTATCATTATACTGTGAAGGAAGCTCTTTCACATTCTCTTTGGTATGCTTTTAATAATCAATAATATAAAATTTGGATTTCTAGAAAAGTAGAATATGTTTTTGTAATGCTTCTTGAAAATAGTTTATTACTCAAATTCTTCTTTTTACACAGTACTTTAAAAGTCGTACAAAGACTAAAGAAATATTAGACTCTATCGATCTTTTCTTGGTTGGAAAACTAGATGCTTCTGTGTTATTTTCTTGAGATATTTATCATTACTGATGACACTTTACAATGTCCTGAATCAAAAACATAAATGGTACTGCACCAGAAAAGAAGATAGGAGAAAAAGGATCAGGAACTCATTTTGACATCATTTTAGTCGGTTTCAATGTGTCGAGTCATTAGTGACAATGAATAATAATAATAAAACATGTGGAATCCTAGAAACTAAGAAAACAATAGATTTAAATTGATAGATAGACCAGAAAATATCAATGTTTGGTAACTTTTCTTTGTTGTAGTTTGAAGGATGTTTTGGCTTGAAACATACTGAAGTAGATCGTTCTTTTTTGCCTTTAATGTGTATTTTGGTCCATGAAAATATATTACGTTCCACCAGCGGTATTGAATTACTCCACGTTTTTATTCAAAACAACAACCACCAAAGGAACAAAGCATCAATTCGATGAGCATAAAATTCCCAATTAATAAAATCACAAATGAAATAGTTTGCTGTAATCAGGATGTTAACAAGAGATCAAACAAATACCACAACAAACAGCGTCCAAAATGACACGTTCCTGGTCTTTGTTTCCTCGAGGCATTGTATGCTAAAATTATACGTCTCCATTACAAACAGTCCAATTTATCATACATGGGTTCACGCCGTTTGGTAAAAATCGGTTTATTGCAGTTGAACAGCGCGGCTCAGCCGTGTTAATAGAAAAATTAAAAATTGACTAGACGGAGAGGCTCTCATGTGGCTAGAAAGAGACGGCCTTAAAAAACTACGGCTATTTGCAATTCAAATAGCGCACCTGCGTTTGAATTTTTCCCATGGTTGGTAAGCCTGACAGGAGAACGAGTTATTTACGCGTATGTTTATTAGCATCGTCACAGAGAAATATCCAGCGAACGACTGGTATTATTATTATTTATCAGCTCCGATCGGAACCGTCTGCATTATTAACAGTTTATGTATCTCGACTAATGCCTTCCAACAATGACGCTGAGTAATGATACGCATTTCAAATCGGTAGCAAACACTTTTCGCTTCGTCCGTCGATTGATTGCATACCAGATAATGCAACCATCTACCAGCCAATAGTTTTGATGCTTCCATACTAAATGACCATTATGGCTTGCACTGTTATATTTACTCGATGCCTGAGACGATAAACAGCAATTACTGAACGTATTGTATAAGTAACGTATTTTACTGGGAATTTGTCAGAATGATTAAACAAGATATATATAATTAATGTTTGTAAATAAACTTAGTGAACCACTTATTGGTGTTCAGACACCGTAAATAACAACCCATTCCCCTCATCGGCCAAAAACTACCTAAATAACGTCTGCAAATCCACTGGTGGGTGGAAAACTTAACGTCTTTTTATTTTCGCATGGACCCTAATTGTTGTTGCGAAGACGTTCCTTTTGAATACGAGGGAATGTTCATCGTTGGTTTTCATCCGAACCGTCGAAAAAAATTGCCAATTGGAAGTGGATACAATAGGTTTATTAGTGGCCAGTAACTGTATCGTTTAATTACTGCCTTAATATGTGTACTATTCCTACTAATGCGTTTTTTCGTACTAGATGTTTTATGTTATTCAATTAAACGTGCAAGAAAACTTGTTTAATGATGTAATTACGTTAAAATCATTAATTTCTCAGCTAGGTGCTCCGGCTAACACGCTAAAATGGAACACAAACAATTGTGCGAACGATGAAATTATTCGAAATTACGATTGGCGATTCCGTTAACACATTTTCACTTTGTGAACGTGAACCGTGTTGACGCGACTCCCTCGTAGCCGAACGTCGCAATGATTCGCATAGGTGAAGAGGTCAGTGCATGTCTGGTTCCGATGGGGAACGTCTCCACAGGTTGAAAGCGGGGAGGCCGAAGGCTAGGCCTGGTCTCTGTTCGGGAGCGCATCCAACCGTACTTCCTATGGCCCCCTCATTGTCTTCGTTATTACACTCTCTTCGTCCGTTTGTCCCTTGGTCCACTATATACATATACATGTTGGTATATATATTTTTAAAGGCATAATTACAGCGAGACGGCGCACCGTTTTTTCGCTACCTTTGTTTCGCTCGTCCATTAATCACTTGTGGTGAGGAACTTTTCATATTATTTTTGCCATTTTTTGGGGCTTTGAACCGATGTTATGGTGTCTGAGGAAATCTATTGTACGTTTTGAAAACAATATCCGTGTGACTCACCCACTATATCTTAATACACATCTAATTGCCGTTGTAAAAAAAAAAGTATCTGGTTGGGCAACGCAATGTTTGGCAAGATCGCAACAAAGGCGCTAAACTTAGGAAGTTTCTTAAGCGGGCAATTAAAACACATCGTTTTGATTGCGAAGATGAATGGAACTTCATTAAACGCGCATCTAGTAGCCGGTGACCTAAAAAAGTGAAAAGAACGCGCGTCCAAAACAAATGCACAATGGAAGGAAATGCCCGGTGGCAAGAGACAAAACGAAAAAATTAGACAATGTCCAATTTCAAGGTAGGCTAATTACAATTATTTGGTAAGAAATTGTTTAATATTCTTTTTCAGTGGGATACATCGGACCCGATTCGCCACACTTTTTGGTCTAGATTAGATTATTAAATTGACTTAGGAAAGTCCTGTTCAAATTGACCGAATAAAGTTCAATGAAGCAGTTTTTTTATTGTTTTGTTTCAGTTCATGTATTAAGACATAAGATATTTGATAATCGTAAACACGTTTCAATTTGTAGGACTCGTGCCAAATGTTGTAAACTGCGACCTTGTGGAAACTTTAATTTATTTCACACTAGCTCTCCTTAAAACATGCTGTAAGTTGTGTAAAAAACCATGTGAATGTGTAAATTAAAATGAAACACTTTTTTTCCTAAAAGAGAAATACCAGAAAAAATAACTATTCTAGTAACATGCATATGTATATGTTTGTGGCGAATTATTCACGAATGGCATGTGGTTTCGTAATGTTTGCTTACATTACCAATAATGCGTGCGTTCCAAAATAAACAGAGCTTTTGGAATAGGGACTTTCCTAGTGGTGCATCATTTCAGTCAAAAACTTCATGACAATTGGAGCACTGATTGAAAATTACTCAGAATTCAACCTTTTTGGCTTCATCAATGATGATTCTTCGAATTTTGAATTCTGAGCAGTGTTGGGTCATTTTTCTACCGATGACACAAACATATTGGAACTTCAAAAGCTCCGTTTTCAGTGCCTTATTCCAAATGTACGTATTAATTTGAATTTTGTTTAACCAGTTAAACAGAATATCATTAAAGAAGAAGTAAAGGAGAAAAACTTCCTTTATAATATGGTTACTAGTGACTAAAGGTGTGTTCCCATTATAATTCAGATACCAATTGCCAAAGTGTTGAAGTCAAAATGCAAAAATTCACGTTTTATAATCAAAAATGAAGATAATATTAAACTATTCCTTTTTGACGTTGTTAATGCCATATGTGTTGAATTCTGAACAATTTTTGATCATTTTGTACCAATGTAATGAACTTAACTCAATAAAAACTCTGCATTAAGTATTTTGTCGAATGGGTCTTGTATTATGTATCAATTTGAATTTTCTTTGACCAATTAACCAGAATTAAACCATGTATTGCAATTTTTAGAAGTTTTAGATGGAACATTCTTCAAAACTGATCTAACTAATTATATTAAATTACCGATCACATTCATAAAGTTCATCCGAAACATTTCCCAACGATCTTTATGTCTGGCTCATTTCTGAAATCCACTTGTCACTCGGAAATATGCTTACTACGTATATAATGCGGGCTACATTAGTGCACACACAATATTTCATTCATTAATTAGCTGGTGTTGGGACATCGGAATCCCTAGGTATCTTAATTCGATGAGAACTAGTCACAGCCATGCCAGTTTTAAAGTTTAAATTGAGACTCGTCGCTTTAACGAGGGTTGTCCGGACATTTCCCACCACTATTACAACAAACAAGATTGGGCTTAATTGAATTATTTGATGCGCTTTGGTGTCGGGATGATTTTTACACCACTATCTCTAAAACAAATATTAACCTAGCGAGCAATAAAAATTTGTTCTATAGTGGCAATTAAATCATCAACGCAGTTGGACGCAGTTAATTAACCATGGGAAAATTTATCTTTGCACTTTTATACATATATTTTTTTTTAATGCGCTTTTAAGTATTGTATATATCGTGATATCAAGCGAGCCAGACAATAAAGTTTTCGGTCCCTTTGTCAGCTCTAATTGCACTGATTCGTCTGTTAATTGTTTTTGTTCACAAGTTCTTAAATTTCTTGTCGCCAAATCAAATAACTTGCCCCCGCATGTAAGTTTTTACGGGCGATTCTTTGTTAGAGGTGACTTGTGACCAATTCGAACAATTTCAGTGTCGTGCCAACTTTTAAAAGTCATTAGATCGACTGATTTAATTCATATTCTAATATGGAAATGAGTGCTAAAAATGCAACATAAATACTTTAAAAGTATTATTAATATTAATATAGTAATTATCTTAGTAATCAAATACCGGTGCCTGGTAAATTATTCAGTTGTGTTCCAAACCCCGTATCTACGACTCTGCAAATAGCTATAATAAAACAGCGTTTTAATAATAAATGGATCGAGATTTTTCCCATAGATAGCGAGGCTTTGTCTTAACACAATTGAATACCACCTAAGAAAAATGTTTTTAACGATATACAAATCTAATTTATGACCTGTTCCGAGCAACGGTCAGCTGTTTGTGTGCGTCGGACTGCCAGTGAATTGTTTGCAGTTTTATTAAATTCGAAATAAATTATGACAATTGCGTTTTATTACAGGCTCGGTCGACTTTATTAAATTGATGTTCGTTCACCTTCAACTGGGCATAATGCGATAATGATCGCTAAATTTGGATTGGGATCATTTCAAAATCAATCCCACATTCTTTGCCAATTAAAGTTTCGCATGTGTTTCAGTTTAATGAAGATGTACCTTAAAATTCACAGGCTGACATGCTGGCACCGTCGTCAAGGGACAGATTAGAGTTAGAAGTAGATGTATAAAGAGTTATTCAGAAATGGTATCTTCAATAGATGATGGTACAATATTCTTTCAAATATGAGAGCTTTTAGTTTTAGTATACAATTTTCACCACTGCTCATCAGACATTGTCCAAAGAAGTATTCCTATTGGTGAGCTAAAGCTAAAGTAAAATGTGTTTCAGTTTAATGAAGATTTATCTTACAATTCACAGGATATTTGGCAGATATGCTCGTACCATTTTCATGAGACAGATTAGAATTAGAAGTAGATGTATAAAATGTTAATAGTATTTTCAATAGATGAAGTTAATCAATAAAAAATTGTCTTTTGGACCATGTCCAGTGAGCAATGGTAAATAAAGTATGCTCTCAAATATGTAAGTATTTCTAATGGTGAGCTAGAAGCTCTTTTGATGTTGAAGCTACAATTTTTATGCTTCGTTGTAACATATATTTGAATATAAATTTAAAAAATACCATCATAAAAGAGATTTTTATTGAAATGCCGATATTTTTTTTCTACCTTATCATCAAGTAAATTGAAATTTAAAAAAAAATGTATTTCGAGTAAGAACTTCAATACTTTCACGTTTTTTCTCACTGTTTAACTTATTTTTAAAGAAAATATTGATTTAAAGAAATAATTACACGTTCCTAACTCTTAATATTGACTTGTTTAATTATTTAAATATTTACTTAAATTTTGACCAAATATTTTTTGACCATTTAAAGCCATGGAAGAATTTTGAAGTCAAATAAATTGTGTGAACAATTTACTAATTATTATACTTATAGACAAAAAATTGTTATAACAAAATCTTGAGTAAAATCACGTAACTTGTCAGATGAGTAAGACCTTTTACTTTTTTGTTACTGCATCGTAGTGAAAGTAAATAGTTCAGCCTTAAACACTGAAAAACATGCGATACAATTTGGAGATAAAGAAATATTTGTTTGGAAATATTTTCTGGAATATTGCATAATGCTGATTATTTTCAGTCAACTCCAAACAAATATATAATTTAGTTGTTAAAGTGGGAGTGTTGCTTTGGAATTGTTGACAATCGATTCATAGATTGCATGATTAAGGGAAATTACCTTAATAAAGTAATATAGATTTTTCTGTGCAAGTGTAAAATTCTTACAAGATTATCTGGAAGTCAATGCTTGATACCATTAAGCTGAAACACTTTAGAACGCGATGGAGTAAGAAATTTAACACAGAATTAATGTTAATGAAAAACATATGCCTAGATATAGATAAATTTTATGTAAATATTATACAGTACAGTGATGTAAATTGCAAATTTCTTGTTTCCCAATATACGGAAACATTATTGTATCGGTCGTTCGACCAAAAGATAAAATGAATGCGGTACATCTATTATGTCACCTGATCTCGCAACTGAACGTCGAAGCAGTATCACCAAACATCATTAAACTTGTTATAATCATTTTACAACCGCCGATATCCCCAATGAAAACGTTTAGCCAGCTAAATAAAAACTTCCTTAACACCTTTCCGATGCAACGGCGATTTTTGCGCGAGAATTCCCATGAGCAATTAAGACCAGATCGCATAATAAAAATGTAAATGTCGATCTAAGACAGTCGACCATATCGAAATACGTAATTGGGCAGTTACACGTTCATGCATCATTACCATCAGGGCCGCGTCTGTGCGACGCAAACTGAAAAATGTCCGCGCGGGAAAAACGGGGGCGAGTGGAACGGAGCACGTGTGTCCACCATTCCGTGGGAAACGTGAAAATGCCGCTCCAGAAGCAGGTGGTAGTGCCCGCCAGTCACCGTTATTTTCGACGATGGGAATGCATGTGTAAACGACGGAATTCGGAAAAATTCGATACCAGACACTTGGACGAACCTATGTATGGTCGGATGGTAATTGAAAAGCGATCATAATTAATTTCCCTCCAGCAATTTTAATGACACGATTGAACTCCTAAGAATGCGCCAGCGCTAATCACTTTTTGTCGGGTCTGTCTATGTCAATAATCTCGAAAGTTTGTCAGGTCAAGTTTTACTGGGTAAGAATAGTGTTGGATTACTGAAAACTATTTTCAATTTTAATGGTGAGATGTACATACTCAAACAGTTAAAATAGTATAAAAAGTCTATGTACGCACAGATCAGGAATACAGAATGACTTTATTGTAGTGAACAACCAATAAACTTGATATCCAAAATATTTCGTTTCATTCAAAATTCAGAAATTAAAAGATGAAGTAATCATTTCAAAATGAGTTTGTAAATTTAATAAGGGATTTCCAGAATAATACTATTTTCAGTTTTAATGACAACAAGATGTTTACTAAAAGTATTAAATTATTGAAAAAAGAATATAGGTATATCTGCAAACTCCTCTAAAGTTCAGGAAGATAGAACAAGAGGTAATCACAAAAATAAATTTATTTTGGGACAGAATCTATAGTAAAGATCAATTTGTAACCTTGGAGACCCACTTTGAAATTAATATATCGTTACTTAATTTCCAAAATTCTTCTATACATTCAGAATGTGAAAATTAAGAGACAAAGTATTCATTTCAAAAAGCACATCTAAGTTTATTGAGTTACTTCTCCAATAATACTATTTTCAGTTTTAATCATAACAAGCTAAACTTACTTTTAATACTAAAGTATTATATTAAAGTATTGAAAAAAGAGTGGTAGTCACAAAAATAAAATCATTTTAGGACAGAATCTATAGCAATGATCAACTGGTAAACTTGAAGACCCATTTTGAAACAAATTAATTTCCAAAATTTTTCTATACATTCAGAATTTGAAAATTAAGAGATTAAGTATTCATTTTAAAATGCACCTCTAAGTTTATTGAGTTACTTCTACAATAATACTATTTCAGTTTAATCACATGAAGCTGTATACTAAGATTATTAAAAGTATTAAATTATTGAAAAAGTATATAGGAATATCTAAAAGTCTTCTAAAGTTCAGGAAGATAGTTCGAGAGGTAATTACAAAAAGAAATTCAAGTTCTATACATACAGAATTTGAAAATTAAGAGGCGAAGTATTCATTTCAAAGTTTCAAGTTATTGGTTGATCTCTGTAATAATACATACTAAAAATATTAATTAATTTAATAAGAGAGTTAAAAAATCTGAATGTAACAAAGTACTCATTTGATCAATCTCTACAAAAGAATATTTATAAAATGCATTTAATAATTTGATTTTATTTTTCTGGATTTGTATATAGAATTTAAGAAGAGTTATTGAACCAAATAATTGTTCGTTGATAGTTCACATTTACAAGAACCGACGGAGTAGTTAAAACGGAGCGTTAAACATAAATTTTCCCCAAATTAAAACGTTTCACAATATTGTTCTACTTCACTAATGAGTCACATCGCCATCGTTTAATGCTTTTCCACGACTGTACTGTATTTTAATACGTCGATGTTGATGATGATAGACAAAGTGGTCGTGGTGTGTTATTGTTGTTTTATTTACATGCAATGGCCATTAGCGGAGGAGCAGAGACTCAGTAGCATGTGTGTGGCCCATCGGACCGTGAACAGAGCCCCCCTAGTCATAGCTGGGCCCCTTCAATGACCTTTACCATTGCCACTGTTCCAACACATTCGTTCGTTGTCATTGCTTTCAATTTCGATATGTCATCAGTTTCCAAAAATTTTGAACGGCAAGTCATTACCAGATAGCGAAAACCGCACTTTGCTTGTTGTACAACAGCCAAAACGAAAGATAAAAACCAGATGACGTTCACCATCAGACACTCAACACACCAGATCGTTATACGTATATCACAACATCATGATGAGTGTCAAGAGCTTCTCTTGTTCGTGAATCCACGTAGTCAGTTGTCCTTGAAACAACAAAGCATCCGGCCAGCCCTGATTACGGCGAAATGGCAGCTAATTAGAGCATCTCTATTAATTTTTAACAAATTAAAAACAGTAATTTCGCAGTGGATCGATCAAGCCGCTTCATCGGAGGTAATTGCAGCCTGCGAACAGTCGCAATCTATGTCTTTATTATTATTGGTCGGTTTTTAAATAGTTTGTTGCACACCCTGGCACTCCAATGACAGTGATAATTTATTACCGGCCTAATTAGACAGTCAACGGCAAAAATAGTTAATGAAGTTGCATCCAATTTACGCTCGGTATAAAATATAATTTTTGGATGCTGAGCTCTAATAAGTCACGGGTAATTAGTACGCAATCACTCATACATCTTATCAATATTATTTATCACACAAATTGGACATCGTAAACGAGCCGACATCACCGCGTTCCTTAGGTGCCATTTGATTTACCGCACACAAAAATACCTAGTCGATAAATCAAACAAAAAAATTGACACGACTCCGGTGCACGTCTATGATCTGAATTAATGGAAATCCCGTCATGTGATATTAATCCTTACTTACAAAGGATTAAAGTCGCGCCTCGTTGAGTCCTTTGGTCACATTATCCCCTCGTTCTTATTTAAACGATCTCCCCGTAATTAACACCATAAAATCGCTCGAAATTAATCTTACGACTCGGTTCTCGGCGATTATCACTCGTCTTTCGTGTCAACACGGACCCCACTCGTTTTAATACAGGACCAACCCTTTTAGTCTTCGTCGGTACGCGACAATTTAGACACAGCCTTAACTCATTTGGATCTAGCCAGAAGGTTTGTTTGAAGGAGGCTTTTTGATGGTGTCGAATTCGGGAGGCGCGTAAATATTCCACGTTTGTGCTTAACGTGTTGTAAACTTTTGGAATTCCCTTGTTTGTGCCGCTAAAATCGTTCTTAATGTTTCCTTATTGTGTCGCTTAATTATTATTATGTATAAGAACAATTTAAGTACGTCTATTGTTAAGCTTTTATAACTTCTTTAATTCAACAGATAAACATTTTTCCCTTGCCGAGTAATGCGGTGTTATCGTTAGCTGAGTCAAATCCGACAGTACTCCCTCGACGAGCAAAACCGCCATCGTTCCCACAGAAAAGTTTTCTGTTGCGAAATGAATTGTTGTCGCTACGTGGAAACTTTTAATTACTAATTACATTGAAAGTTGGCAAATTAACCCATTAACGTGCATCATCCCCACGAATCGACATTGCGCTTAGTCACGATTGTTAAGTCATCCAATGACGGCCAGAAGTAGGTATGCCCGAGCGAGAGCAATAAGGCACACGAACGAAGAGTGTGTGGGCTAAATGTAGTGATTCACGACTAGTTTCTGTCCAACTGTTGCCGATACACGAGGTCAAAGTTCAAGCCAGGGCGGAGTTACATTATCCAATCAAGAATTTAATGCGTCCAGAAAGCGTTTTATAGGTCAGAACAATCAAAAACGTAAGATCCACGTCGCTGTCCATTGGGATTCTGTTGTTTAATTGCGCCTAATTAAGAATAATGACGGGCACGAAAGCCCGTTCCTGCGACGGCACAAACGAAACAAAAAAAATTGCCTTTTTGGCGTATTTTTTCCGCAGCGGCAATTATCGCTAATTGGATTTATTAAATTTTGTATTTTTCACGTGCAATCGGCCGTCGTTAATTAATCAATTCGACAAAAATGACCGATAAAAACACAATAAAATTAATTATCCGCACGATACCGTACGGAACGTATAATCCAGGTACGTTTTAATTTAACTGTCTGCGCATAAATTACGATCGAAGAAGGAACTTTTCGAAAACACAATCGAGTCCTAGTAGTTAGTTGCACAGCATAATTTGCCCCTCTGAGAAACGGAGCGGGCTTCGCGAAGCGTGACACAGAAAACAGGTGGTTGTTGTCAGTGTGGGAAACCCTTACAGGTGTACCACCCACCGTCTCCCCGGCCAATTATTGCCGCTCTCCCCCAAACGATACGATATTGCTGTTTGCTTATCTTAATTGTCCGGTAACGTTTTATGTGAGCGGAATTATTACGGTGTCGATCTAAACTCAATTAGTGCACCTATTGTTGGATTAGGGTGAATTAATATTAGGGTTTTTTTCGTAGCCTATCAGTTAGATGGTGCTATTAATTATTTTTATTTTGGTTGGTAGATTACGATTTACTTTATGTAGGTTGTTTTCTTATCATTATTTCACACGGTTAATACAAATTAGAATGTATATAATAATTTTTGGGTTATAATTGTAATTAGCAATTAATAGCTATTAATAAAATAATAATAAAAAATTATTTTTATAGCAAATTTATATCTACTAAGATTTCTTAAATAATATCTATATTTTCAGTAAAATAATTTAAAGTTTGACTTTAATGATTATATTTTTAAATTGCAGTTAAAATATAATGGAGATAATTTTATATAAATTATTGATATTTTTTTATTAGTAATCAAAATCAAATACAATTCGTGAATTTTCTTTTAAATAATATATTTTTTGTGTTTATTAAATCTAGTTTTTTAAATTTATTTCTTATTACTTTTTATTGAGTTAAGAATAAAATCATTTCTATGAAAATGTAATTCTTCAATATTTTTAATATTTTTTGAATAATTTGTTAGATATTTATTGAAATGTTTTTAAAATATAATTTAATATAATATTTCATGCAAAAAACTGTAATTAAATTTAAATAAAATAATTTTATAACAAGACTAATTAGCAATATATATTTTTTTCATTATTAGATTAATATCAATTTGTGAATTTTCATTTAAATAAGAGAAATATATAATTTTTATTTTCATTTAACTCAGTTTTTTAAAATTTATTTTTTCTTAAATTTTTACCGAGTTAAGAAAAATATTATTTCTACCAATATTTTTCAAAATGGAACTGCCTATTATCTTTAATAATGTTTAAATAATCTCATAGATATTTATTAACATATTTTTATATTATTTATTATAATATAACTAATCAATATCAATTCGTTAATTTTCATTTAAACAATGTTTTTTATATTCATTAAACATAGTTTTAAAATTTAATTCTTGTTAAATTTTTACTGAATTAAGAAAAATATTATTTCTACCAATATTTCTCAAAACGTAATTGTCTAGTATCTTTAATAATGTTTAAATAATATTATAGATATTTATTAACATATTTTTATATCATTTATTATAATGATGAACTAGTACAATTGAAATAAAATAATTTTATAATAATATCAAACCAATACTTGTCAAAAATTAAGAAAAATTATTTTTGCCAATATTTTGTCTAGTATTTGTAAAATTTCAATAAATTTCCTAGATATTTATTATATTATTTTCAAAACGTGATATAATATTTCATGTGAAAAATATAATATTTAATGTAAAAAATATTTACGGTGCTAATTAAATTTAACTAAAATGTTCTGAGATTGACAAAAAAATACATATCTGACAATATTTTTAAAATATTTAATTATCTAGTACTTATAATATTAAAAAAATTACTAGATATTAGTTAAAATATTATTAACATAATATTTATGTCAAACAGATTTACGAAAAATTACATTAATTATAGATAATTACATCCTCTTTTATTATTAATTGAGATTAATTGAAGTTTAAATCCAGGAATTTTCTGTTCAGTATAAAATACATATTTTTTAATTAGTTTCATTAATTTTGATAATTGGTATTTTTTCGTTATTAATCAGAATATAATTTATATGAAATAAATAAATATATTTTTGTTCTTAGGTTGACAAAAAAATACATATCTAACAATATTTTTAAAATATTTAATTGTCTAGTACTTATAATATTTTAAAAATTTACTAGATATTAATTAAAATATTATTAACATAATATTTATGTGAAACAGATTTACGAAAAATTACATTAATTATAGATAATTACATCTTCTTTTATTATTAATTGAGATTAATCAAAGTTTAAATCCAGGAATTTTCTGTTCAGTATAAAATACATATTTTTTAATTAGTTTCATTAATTTTGATAATTGGTACTTAAATATATATTTCTTAAAAATATTTATATCCCATTTATACCAAATTATTAAAAATTCGATGCACATTTTATTAAAATATGTTTTAAATGTAGTCTAAGAAAACATTTTAAGTGCAAAATATTTACAAAATAATCAACGATAATTTTTTCGTAACCTTAAAATAATCAAGCTAATATTTTATAATTTTTGACATAATAGTTAGTAAACCAGCGTGTATGTGTGCGTTTGTATAGATTAGACATGCCTTATCAGAATCATAGAAAAGGAAGTGGTTGTCAACTTTAACGAATATCTTGGTACATCCTAAAATTTTACAAACAGAGGTACCTACGTGGCAAAAAGCTGAATAAACAATAAAATAATTAGTTAAGACGTATATTTGTGACGACTCTTGCAAAAGGAAGTTAATTTAAACAAACAAATAAGAGGCTTTATCTGGTATTAACAACAACAATCGTTTAATTAGAGCTAAATATCCTTCAATCCACACCCGACACAATTTTCAATGCACACGCACATATCTCTGCAGCATAAACAAAACAAACATATCAATAAAAACATACCCAAATAACATTTATCCAATATATTATCGTCGAAGTTGTTATCAGTGTCGACCAGTCACAGGACATCCCGTTTTGAATCCGATACAACACAGAAATTTTAGCGTGTAAACACGACGACGATTCTGTATTTCTACACTTTTTCAAACTATCTTGTAAGTAATCTGATTGACAACAACGGAGCGGTTAACAGGAAATTAAACCGTGAATACATTAATAACAAGAAAATACAGAAATGTCCGATGCCTTATCCTTATCGCCGCTTCGACACGCCCATATGTAAAGGATGTTGTGGTTTTTTGTTTAAAACGTAATAACTGATTTCGTTCTGCAAATATTTAGACAGTCTGGCCGTTTAAAAACTCACGGATTTGTTTGTCGAAGTGTTTCCAATAATCCGTTGTTTTATGTGGCACCGCGTAGTAACCAGACGTTGCACAAAAGAAACGCGGCCTCTTCGCGATTAATTGTTACAATAAAATTAATACGCCCGGCTCCTCCGCCAAATTTTCAACGTGTACAACCACTTTACCACCCGATTTTATCGTTTTACTGCCTGTGAAATACATAACACGTTATATCCCACGATACATGCAACAGTGTTTTACGAACCACGAAAGAGACCACCTTCAAATCTCCAATTAACAAAAAAAAAAATGTATGCTGGCTTGATAATTTTTAATTGCTATCTAAAATAGACCCGATAGAGTTATCGCACGAAATCAGGACAGGAAGAATTAAACAGAGTAGATCCGTAGCTTCTGTTTCGATCCGGCCACGATTTATGGCCTTTCCCTTTTACCTTGTTTAGCATAAAAAATCAATTATATTGACTAATCATTCGATTGTGCTGTCGATGCGTCGCAGTTAAAGATTTTACGACTTACCTTATCCAAAGGACTGATATGCATGTTGGAGACGGAAACCAGTCAATAGTCGTATTGGAAAATAAAGTTTTACTCACCTGAAAATAATAATATAAATACGTTACAAACACCCACGAAAATCTTATAAACGAGATAAATCATAGATAAAGTGGCAAACCGGGGAAAAGAATCAATTAAATCGATATGCAAACGATTAAACTGCATGCATTAATTATCAAAATATTTAGGTTGAAGTCTCTTTGAATAATTTGGTTTTTGCTACATCCTGCGAATGATTTTTAAAAATCATGTTAAAAACAAAAACAACATCCTATCTGTGCAAATTTCCGGTCATTAATTGTTTATAAATTAGTTTTTTTTTTTTCTAAACTAATACATTGTCACTATAGCTCCATTGATAAATTAATATTCAATTTCTATTTGACTGCATTCTAAATGGCGTGTATTATGTAATTGTTTAGCATTAATAGATTAATAATTATAAGCATTAAAGTGAAATCGGTCATCGAAAAATTCCACGTTTTACAATTTCCGTTGACATTTTATTATTTGAACATCGAAAAAAATCGATTTGACGATACTTAATAATATTATCGGCCGATTCGCATGCTAAACAAATTCGAAATATTACACGGCACATTATTTATGGTAATTTTTTTAATGATATTCTGTGAGAACAAATCAATTAAAGCTGAATTTACATTTATATATGAATAAATAACGCCAGATAAAAGTAAACAAGATCCACTGTCCGTGTATGCTTTACGTTCAGTTCGTAAGTGCAGTGCCGGAGGAGAGTTTTTCAGAAGACACATTAAGTGATTTACAACACTTTTATGAACAATAAATATTAATATTGTATAATGTATGCGTTGGTACCCTATAATTTACAATATAAACCGTATTATGTTGTATATTTATAATTAAACTGTAAAATAATACTGTTATTAAATTAGTTATTATAAAAATATCATGGTTTAAAGCGACACTTAGGAGCTACCAAAAAAAAACATGGAAGAAAAAGAAGTAATATCATCAAGCTGAATAATATTATTAAGCCTGATTGCAGGCCATATCTCATTTGCACCGTTAAACATTGCTATCCGGACACCTTATTATTAGTGCCTATAACACGAAAATATATTAGTATCTGGGTCACATGGCTTTATAAATCTTTCCAGCGAATAGAAAAATTGTTAAATGCCCCGATAAAATCGACGATAAATCATGTATAACGTTGCACGAACATTTGTTCGCCATTATATTTTCTCACACTTTCCAGCAATTTTCGAATTAATTTAAATTTTTATTCGCGAAAACAGCTCGATGTGACACCGAATTTATGGCGGAGTTGTTCGATGAGATTTAACACATACTAAATCGTCGTTGTCGAAAACTTGTTACGTTTATAATCAGCGGGTCTATTTTTAATTTGGAAATGCACTTTTCATTAAAAAAAGGCCCTGATTAGTTAACGTGGATGCCCACCGAAAAAAAAAGTACACATTAACATTATCGAGGCGCTTATTGCCTGATATTCTCACGTTTTATGATTTTAACGATGACGCAACCCATATGAGTTCAGCGTTTTATAATTAAATAAAGTTGTTTTAGAGAGTAAAACTCGTTTAAAGATAATCACGGGCTCAAATTAATTAGCGGCCTTTTTATATCTAGCAATATAAAATCGGTAAAATTATTGTCTTATATCTTTTTAATACACCTATTTTATTTTCGGTTTTATTATATTTGTGATTTATCTCCGAATTAACGTCGGTAATGGTCCACTTTATCTCGAGATATTAAATAAATAAATGGTTAACTTAATTAAGTTTACTAATGAAATACCTATTTATATATTTTTTTAATCCGTCCGTATCACCAGTAGCACCTACCGACAAACTTTTTGTGCGCAGATCGAACCACCGCACTTCGGCAATTAACGCCAGCAGTGCAAATAAAAAAGGCCACATCGCCTAATCTTCGCACATAGACAGTTTTAAGAAACGCTTAATTAGCCGTGTGACGCCAACAAGTAAAAAAAAAAAACAAATGCCCCCACAATAAATCCGCAAAATAACATAATTACGATCGGGTCCGAAAACTGTCAGAAATTTCGTTTTGAAATTTCTTCTCACGGCTTGCAATGGATAAATTAACAGCGCCCGAAATCGCAGTTCGATACGCTAGGAAAATTTTCGGCTACTAATTAAACGTTAACCGACATTGCTCGCATGTAACTATAAGTGTTTGGGTAATTAAAACGTGGCATGATTAATTTCTAGATTGAGGTAAAAAAAAACGGCGACCGATGGCAAAAAGCGCTTCTGGATCTTAATTGGGGTTTTTATGCGGCCCATAATGTAACATTATTAAACCTGTTTGTGTTTCGTTGTACCGTAAAATAAGCTCGGCATTAGTAATTAGGGTTTGGACCAAATTTTCAGGATTTCAGTCCGGCATGGAGACTAGTTTTTTTTTTTTTGTTATTTTTTTCAATATTTTGCAATTAGACTGACGGATTTCATTAAATTAAAATGTGGTTGAGTAATTTGAAAATTATTTTCGGGACAAGGACACCAATTCTACTTGGTAATGTAATACAGGGTGACTCTAATTAGTTGTTCTGAGTATCATCAGTCCTAATAGAAAATACTGACATAATTAATAGTGTAGTTTATAAAACGAAGGAGGCGTTATTGATACTTTAAATCACACAAAAAATTTAGTTTTATATATTTTTAAGGTATTTCGGGTGTGCTGCACACGATAATCATATTCATTTTCTTTTCTTTTGAACCATTAACCTAGATAATGGCAAATTTATATTTTTTGATTTATCACTTTAAGGCGCCTAGAATAAATGATCGAGATGTTTCTTTAGAAAGGAGAGTAAATTGTGCATCCAACGGTGCTTAATTCGTTTCGATAGGATAAAAAATAACCAAGTTACAGGTCTTGAAAGTTCAAATTTGAAGCAATTTTTTGACTATTTTCAGCCACTTTCGCCATTTGAGTAATTTTTTTTTGTAGCAATTAATTCCAATATTACAAGTATTATTAATTACATTTAAACTCTAATAGATCAAGGCGAATGTTTATTTAAATTTACTGCTAAATTTTTTATGTTTCATCCTTTGGCACATCCTCCTTCACTATCATTCCAGAAATTTAAACATCTTTTTTCTATTTCAGTCATGTTTTGGTGAAGAGAAGTTAAACTTTCCAAAAATATAATAATTTGTGACATAATAAATTATGTTTAACAAAAATATAACTTTTTTTTGTAAATTTCAACATAATTAATAGCGTAGTTTATAAAACAAAGGGGGCGTAACTGATACCCCAGAAAAATATAAAAATTTATTTTAATATATTTCTGGGGTAATTCGGGTGTGCTGAACACGATAATCATATTCATTTTTTTTTTTCTTTTAGACCATTAACCTAGATAATGGCAAATTTATATTTTTTGATTTATCACTTTACTTAATGCGCCTTCCAGAATAAACGGCAAACCCGATCGAGATGAATAATGTTTCTTTAGAAAGGTAAGTAAATTGTGCATCCAACGGTGCCTAACTCGTTTCGATAGGATAAAAATAACTAAGTTACAGGTATAGAAAGTGCAAATTTCAAGCAATTTTTTGACCATTTTCAACCGTTTTCGCCTTTTGAGTAATTTTTTTGATAATTCCAATATTATAGGTATTTTTAATTGCATTTTAAACCCTGATAGACCAAGACGAATATTTACTTAAATTTACTGCTATATTTTTTATGTTTCATCCTTTCACCACCATTCCTGAAGCTTAAAAAGCTTCTTTTTCTTTCAGTTATGTGTTGTTGAAATCTTTCACCTTGCTCATCGCTATAACCAGATTTTCTAAGAATAAAATCAAATGACTGAAAAAATACTTAATTGTCTTTGTTTAAACTTAAAAACTTAAACCAAATTTTCAGTATATCATTCTGACACGAAGACTAGTTTTTTTTTTTTGGTTTAGGAAAATTGCAATTATAATGACGTATTTTCGAAACAAGAACTTATTTGAACCTTCGAAATTGAATATTTTGGTACCAAAATCAACCTTGCCCATTTCAAAGTACTTTGAACGCAGCATAAACCGACGAAAAAACACGTTTTAATCTGGCCATTTTTTCTATTCATTTATTTGCATTTAAATAAGTCTCTTAAAAATCGAATCTCTCACAATAAATTTATTTATCTGGTTTCGGACACCGCGGCCCGTGATAAAATCAAAACGAATTTGTTATGTTGACATCTTTATTGACCGACTATCTGATGTATGAAATCATATTTTTTATACTCGTCCACATTTAACACGGCGCTATTCGTATTGAATTTGAGCGTGGGATAATGTGGGAAATTTATTGAACGATTTCGATTTTATTCGATTTCTAATGTGTTTACATTTGTAATTCAATACATTTTTAGACCAACACCATAAAATATTACCGATTCTATTTTATATAAAAAAAAAAACAGGACCCAAAATTCCGATGTTCACACATAAATTTTATAATATGATTTTTAAAACGAAACCAGACGATTAATGATCGTTAGATGATGAGAATGATTTATAATATATAATACGGTATAAATAGCAAAATATGATATTCATTTCTATGAAATTGCACAATTATGTGTAGGTCAATTAGTAAACCGTTAGAGGCATTTAAAAATAACACTTCAGAATTTGTTAATCACATGGAAATCAGAAGTAATAAGCCGGTAATATTGTAGCGGAGCAAGCATACATTTATAAATTGTCTTATTGAGTAGATTTACAATTTTAATGAAATGTTTGAGTCAAATAACACCATCAGAATGAATCATATATGTTGTTATTCTTGTTTACCGTTACAACTTACAATTCATAATTAACAATTATAAAAATCCCCAATAATTGGAGTTTGATTTCAGGTTCAACCGGCTATTAAAGCTGAAAATAATATTAACGAATTGAGATTACACACCACGGACTTCTCTAAGAAGTTTTTTTTCAGTTGCCTCATTGTATTCTAACGGTGCATCAGAAATAGATTAATTTATAATGTGTAGTACTGTTAATATTGCTCGAGACAAAAAATTGTAATTCTATCTATTGGATATTGTATATTAGACCGGTCAATTGGGATGACCATTTTAGTAAATCGATCTGATATCATCTTCCAATTGACAGCTAACGATCCACGATTAAGTCCTCCAATTCACAACTAGAAAATGGTGAAAGCAACAAATATCAAGTTCGGTGATGAAATTGTTATTAATTTAAGTCGATACCCACCATTAAAGGTACTTAAGTTGTAACAAAAATTATTATCTTTATTCGAATTAATGATATACGTCTTATTAAAACGTTAAAATTACATTATTTCAATTATTTGAATAGTGTTAATATATTTTTTTATTCATATCCTGAAATCATAAATGATGGTGTAGTGGTGTGTATAATAAATATGACTCACTTTCACCTTGTGTAGTATAAATTGACAATCAATATTGGCGGCACAAATAATATTGAAAGAATAATTTTCATCATTTTGCCTGATATCCAGGTAATAATATATGTTATTAAAATTATTGAAATAGAGTGAACATGTTTTTTTACATCCTGAAATCATTTCAAAATACAAATTACGTTCATTTAATGGTTGTATGTTATTTGAGCCACTTTCGCCTGGCTTATTACAAATTAACAATCAATACTGGCGTCACAAAAATTATTTAAGATGAAAAGTAATTAACCTTATTTTTTAATTTTTAAACGTCAAATTTAACATTTACAAAGCATATTATAAGTTGTAACACTGATTAATTGAATTCGTCACGACAAATCATGCTCCTTTCCTTGTAATGACGTAGATATTTTACATTAAACGTTATTTATTAATGTTTAATAATTCATTGCCAGTTGAGTACACATTTCGTAAAAGAACTTCAATTAAAAATCTGTATTAATCAACCGAATTTTATTTACAAATCAAATACAAGTGGAATACAAGAAAAATTGAAATGTCAGTGTAACAAATGACTTTTTTTATCAAATCAGTACATGGCACACTCATTATTACCAATAATTTATGTTAATCGTATTGTTGATTTATTGCGTTCAAGCTCGAATTCGAAGTAATTCATATTGAGTTTGATTGAACGGTGACCGCCCTAAAAGAAACTAACAAGTACTTTTACTATGTACATATTAAACAATAAGGAAATTGTAACACCAGAAATTATTTCCTAGAAATTAAATTTTATTCGTTGTTTAACTGAATTAATTTCATTCTTTTCTTTTTTATATTAAAACGTAGCTACAACCTCTTTGAATATTTATTAATACTAAAGTTTTTATGGTTTAAAACATTTAGATTTAAAAGCAAAATAAATTTATTTTATAACCGTCAAGATGATATTCAAAAAACTGTGCTTTGAAATAAACTAATTAAAGTTTTATGTATCAAATGGGTTGAGTAATTTTACGATACCAAGTAGTGGAAAATAACGAATAGTCGAATACAATTTCTCATTTAAAATTTTCCATTTTTATTTCGTTAGTTATTTTATCGTTTATCTAAAAATTATATATTATATTTTTATTAATTTTGAATAGAAAAGAGTGATGTATATTCTCATTTTAATTAATCTTTTATCATCGAACATTTCAGCCTGATAATTTAGTCTTGAAAAAGTAGTAATTGAATAATTTTTTTTTGTAATTTTCATGTATAATAACAAACATAGTGATTACAGTTACACTTCCATAAAATACTATACTTTAAAAAATATTTGACTATTTAGATCCTCCTTTTCCATATAATTGAAGTAAGTTTTCTGTAATTTCAACGGATAATAATAAATACAGTGTTTACAAATAATATTTTCTTAAAAATACTCGTCGTAAAAAGTAACATTTTACCCAATAAGCCTAAAAATTTTAACCAATTTCAGATTAACGCCAAACATTTTTGAGTTCTTGTAAAGGTAAATCCAATAATAACTGTTTTCAAGCCTCAATAATAGGAAATCGTTAAGTCTGTATTAAGCCCATTAAGGAGCTGTGAATAGTGACTATCAAAACAAGTAGAACTAATGATAAATAGGGCCCAATTTATTTACACTACGAAGATTGCTTTTACATTCACAACATCTTAATATCGACCAGCAAGTTCATTCATTCATTCATTCGACGTTTTCGAAAGCGTATTTCACCACACATCAAGCCGACCAGAGCCGGACCGGTGGAATTGAAACGTTTGTTTTGTAGCCATGTTAGGATTAATTAGTGGGTTTCATTAAGTAAAATATATTAGGTGTGGGAAAAATTAAATCACCTTTTTAACGTTTAACTTTAAAATAACAGTTGTTTCTTGAAAATCATTTTATTCAACTAAATGATTAACAATATAATCAACCATTCTACAAGTAAATTCAGGCTAGGAGAAAATTACAAGTTCATTTTAATCTTCTCTTCATAATTAAACATTTAGACAAAGGATGAACTAACCATTTAGTATTTTAAATCATTTCTTCCTTTGAGTTTCTATTTCATTAAGCAGTGGACAGCGGCATTGATCTTCTTGGAGATCGTCAATGTGTAAAAGTCATCAAAATCTTTCCTTGGTTAATAGTTTTTTGAATACAGTTCCACCAGATTTACTAGCTTCAACCCAGTGTCCAGATCTAGTATAACTGTTGTAACCAACATCAATAAAAATGCCTAATTGTTTTATCCTCACTTAATTTCTCTATTTGTCCAAATTTGATTGATGAAATTTGTTGCAAGGAACATCTTTGTAGTGGTTTATTCACTATTCAATGGTTTAATGACCAAATAGTTGCTGTACGAGAAATCTGATATTGCTGAAATTCTCCTCTGATGGAGGTTTCATGATGACCTTTACGTTGTTCATCATCGAGGCATTCATTCACTTTTAAACAGAAGGAAACCACAATTCTGCGACTTCATCATTTACAGTATCTTCTTCAACCTCCATTATTACTTTTTGTAATACCTAATATAACAAATAGCATCATCCTCTGTGCCTAGTGATATACGAAATCCAGAAGAGGTGATGAGTGTCAACTCTCTTAAGAGCAATTGGGACAATCATACGTTTTTATTTCGGTACAATTCCCGTGGCTCAATTTCGATCGTTACGGATCTGCCCGACACATAGATCCAAGTCAGCAGCCACAGATCGTTACGCAACCGTTTACAAAATTAGGTTACACGAAGACCCGTCTTTTTTTTCCTCTCCTCTTCGCGGCTCTTTTTGGCGCCGATTTCCTTCTCGCAACCGGACCGGTTCTCGAAACTTAATAAATTACGACCCGATACCGGCCGATGGTCCACCACTAATTATCAATGAATTTAATGACCCCGAATTGCTCGTGAGAAAAAAACACGCGCTCGAATTTATTTATGCGCCGTTCGGAGATAATCCGCCGGCGCATTCGATTCCGCGGCCACGGTGTGTAAATTTTATTAATTAGTTATTAATTATAAATTGATGAATGTGACGAGTCACCGTCCACCCGTTGACGTGCCGGTACTGATAAACCGTCAGTTTCCCATAGATGGTTGCATTTTGCCTCTGGTCTGACGTCATTTTGCCAATTGTTAAAACTACATGGCCATCTGACTAACCGTCCCGACGTGCCTTATGGCATAATATTCATCGGCGAAGCTTCAATTCTGGCTAGGAATCCTCCTCGTCAAATCCGCCAGCTCTTTATTTGTTTTAATTACATTGTAAATTTATTCTCTAACCAGCGCTTCTTTATGATCCATCGAAAGCGTAAATATACGCTCAATTAAAATTTTACAAAATGATGAAAGTAAAAAAAAAAGGCGAAGCGCAGGCAAATTAAACGCAGTGCACGCAGTGAATAATAAAATTACTTGGCCAGAACGCAACGAACACGTGTAGACCAACAGATAATCTATACTTTTAATTGGTTATTCCGATATAAATATAATTATCGGCTTCTGTGTGGACTTATTTTGATTTAATACTTTCAGTTCGTTATTGTATAAGGTAAATTTGAACAGGGGCGTAACTCAAGAATTATTGTGCTCAGTAGATTCGGGTGGAATAGGTGTGACGCACAAAAGTGAGATCAAGACCATAAAAAAATAATTAACTAAAACTGGTCAATCGTTAACAGGATAAAGGTTAATTGGTTTGACCTGTCGCTTTTTAATCATTAGGTTTCAGGTAAAATCAAAAGTTGGACATTTAAATAACTTTTTTTCCTACTTTCTGGTATTTTCTTATAAAATATTACCATCGTAAAGATAAATAAAATAATTATATAGAGAAAGTATACATTTTCTTTTTTTGTCTTAAAGATATACAAGATGGATGTTTTCTTAATTTTTGATAAATTTTGTTGAACAATATATTATATCTTTAATCTATGAAACAAAGTGGTTTTTCTAAAACCTTTAAACGACAAATAATTCTTAAAATAATCCAATAAATAATTAATCCCTGAATTTTTGACCTATATTTATGAAACACTATCTAAAATTTGGATAATTTTTAATAAAATTGTTAAAAAATATTGTTGCCTTTATTTGTGGAACAAAATGGTTTTTCTAAAATCTTGAAAGGCCAAAAAATCCTTATAATAATCGAGTGAATAACCTCCTGAATTTGTGTCCTATATGTATGAATCATTATTTAAAGCTTTTGTAATTCTTAATAAAATTATTGAAAAATATTGTTGCCTTTATCTGTGGAACTAATTGGTTTTTCTAAAATCTTGAAAGGACAAAAAATTCTTATAATAATCGAGGGAATAACCACCTGTATTATATATTATATTTAGGAATCATCATTTAATGTTCTTGCAACTTTTAATAAAATTGTTGAAAAATATGTTTGCTTTTATCTGTGGAATAAAGGGTTTTTTCTAAAATCTTCGAAAGCCAAAAAATTCTTACAATAATCGAGTGAATAACCTCCTAAATTTGTGCCCTATATGTATAAATCATTATTTAGGGTTCTTGTAAGTTTTAATAAAATTATTGAAAAATATTGTTGCCTTTATCTATGGAACTAAGTGGTTTTTCTAAAATATTTAAAAGTCAAAAAAATTCTTACAATAATCGGGTGAATAAACCTCTGAATTTGTCCCCTACATTTAGGAATCATTACTTAAAGTTCTTGTAATTTTTAATAAAATTTTTGAAAAATATAGTTGCTTTTATCTGTGAATAAGGTGGTTTTTATAAAATCTTGAATGACCAACAAATTCTCACAATAATCGAGTGAATAATCTCCTTAATTTGTGTCCTATATTTAGGAATTATTATTTAAAGTTAAGTTATGTAAAAATCATTAAAGGACAACAATTTCTTAAAATAATCCAACGAAAAATTCCCCGTATAAAACAACCAGATAAAACAAGTGCCTTTTAAAAGAATTGTGTCAAATAAATTAGAATTTCCAGGATTAATAAAAATACGTGATCTTTGGAATAAGCATTTTAATTGCGATTTAACGTCCGATTTAATTATTGATTGATTTACTATCACAGTAAGTTAAATCTCGTTTCTCCAACTATTAAATAGGGATAAGAGGCATTTTTTTTCTGGATACGTCCCTGGCATTTATAAACGAAATGACTGCGCGGTATCGCGCATTTTTTTCATTTATAATTAGCGCCCAAGAATTTATCCTCGAATCAATGCATAATTGAGTTTATTAGCTCAGGATACATGTGGAATTTGAACGAGCCATCAGATTGAAATTTATTTAAGAGCTGCACATACGATTTCTGCGTTATAAACATAAAATAACCCTCGACTTTTTTTGCCTAATTAACGCCGAACATGCGAAACGTTGGCATTTTATATATAAAATACGAATCTGGATAATTGATGATTCCCGGTCATTTTTCAGGACGGTTAATTTAGAGGAAGGCAGGATGGAGAAGAAGAAGGCAAAAAAAAACGCAGTGCCGCAAATTAAGCGATTTAAAACTAGGGAATTATCTCATTGGACATTTCCAATTATTGAAGCCTCTCAACAAATGTTTATTTCGATTTCTCACAGTGTGGCAACTCTTTGTTGAGGCTGGCGTTTTAAATGTAAAAAATGGATAGTTATAGCATCCGATAGTTAACTTTACAAGGTGTTAATGGAGTTACTGGTTTTTGCAGCGATATTTGTTACTCTATTAAATAATTACAGTTATCCATAAATGTAATTTAAATATTCTCCAGACCTGACAGATAATTATGGGGTTGTAAGAGAAAATTGTACTTTGTATTTTATATTAGGTTTATATGCTCTGCATGCAAGCATTTATTATGATTACTTACTGTACAAGATAAAATTGTTTGGTGAAGTGAAAAAAGATTAATAGGAACATAACTTGAGTTTATGTTGCAGACCAAATTGGCCTTACGCTGTGATTGCAATAAATTTTTAATGTGATTACCATAATATAAAAGCTAATGAGCGTACGTATTTAAGCATTTCAAGTACTAAACCCAAGTCATTCTCGTAATCGTACACTTTTAAGAAGAAAAAAGGTGACTTGTGACGAACGGAAAAAAACGGACCATTAGAATCGTATATTTGTGATGCGTAATTTGCGTCGTGGTTTTCCGCAACGACAGAAAATGTGAAAGACAATTATCTGAACCTATTCATTTTGTATATAATAGGTGAATATATCATTAGAATCAACGATACCGTTTTCTAATAGTCATTTGACATTAAATTTTGCGAAATCAAGCAATGAACAAAAAAAAAAGTAAAACGCTAATTATATATTATTAGATTATGTAAATCGTGACAACATAGCCAACAGACCCAGACTGACTCTGCGAATACGAAAAAGCACATAAATTGTGTTATAAAAGTTGCGTAACCACGTATTGCGAATACCCGTCCTAATCCATTCATAAATTAACAACGGATGTTAAAACCATTAACTGCTGGATTTTTTTAGATGTGAAAGATTAATGAACATGATCGACTCTCGTTTACTGTTAACTCGGCAACGAGAAATCGTTGATATATTCCTGACAGGCAGCCAAGTTCATAATTGGTCCGATGTTCGCCATGTAACTAATTGTAAGCTTTATCCGAAACCACTTCTTTTTATCGACTTTTTTATTGTTGTTATTACGTCTTATTGCTGCATTATTTTAATTACTGTTACCATCTGTTGTTTTGTTTGTTTACTGATTTTTTGGAATATTTTTACAAAAATATTTAGGTACTTTTTAATTTAACCAAATTTTCTTTAACAGTTTTTTAAAGCTAATTTTATTTCTTATTTACAAAAATTAAATAGGAAACAACTTATGTTTGTAAACAAATGTAAATTATTATTTTTTTTATGTTCTATAAAACATTAATAATAATTATTGAAATGATTTGCTTCTAAATAAATTTAACTACAAATATTTATCGAACTCCACAAAACCTTTCAAATCTTTTCACATTATATTTTCTACATTAATGAAAAGTTAACAAACCGGAAAACAATAATTCCTTATGTTTTCGACATCATAATTAAAAAGAACTAAATTTGAATAAAATCTAAATAATATTTAAATATGGAAAACTTACTATTATAAAATGTAATAGCAAAGTGTATCATTATTTTTTATTTAGTACATTTATGTAGGTTAATCAAATTAATGATTTGACTTTGTAGTTTGTAATTTTTA
This sequence comes from Aethina tumida, assembly GCF_024364675.1. Lineage (NCBI taxonomy): Eukaryota > Metazoa > Arthropoda > Insecta > Coleoptera > Nitidulidae > Aethina > Aethina tumida. Next base: position 46,572,988 of record NC_065435.1, on the reverse strand, counting down.
TTTTTTAAATAACCTTAGAGATGGACCATCTTGACAGAAGTTATAGACAAAATTACCACAAGAATATTTAATATTGCTATTGTTACAATTATTCATTAATAATGAAATATCCAATTAATTAATTGTATTAATTTAACAAAATACTTAAATATAAAATATATATATATATATAAATATAAAACTATTGTCCTCTATATATATATACAGTGTATTATTTTTCACATTCTCCTTAAAAAATAAATTAATTAAAATTAAATAAATGGATTATTATAAATGGATTATTAAATAACGTGCATTTAAATATATGTAAATTAATAATTTTTATTATTTTAGCAAATTTCTTAGCATTTATGTAATGAATTAAACTAATACAGCGTTTATTTATTTATTTATTTTTTAAATTGCTCATATAGATAATCTTAAAATTAAATTCAAATGCAAATAATATACGAATAAATTATTGATATTTCTATAAAAATAATTTATCGAAGTAAATGACTTAACAAATTTCTACAGAAATAAAACTATTTTATCTTGAGTTTTATATGTTTTCCTATAATTAAGAAAAGTAATCCGACAGGAAAAGAGTAATTTCTTCAATTTTCGACATCTTGATTTCAAAAGCTAAATTTGAATAAAAATCTAAATAATATTTACATATAGAAAACGTATTATTATAAAATATGTTTGTAAAATGTGTATCATTAATTTTAATTTAGTAAAATTTTTATCGTTTATGTAGATTAATTAAATTAATGCTTTGAATTTATAATTCTTAATTTTTAATTTTTACTACTCTTAGAGATAATATTTATTGCGGTTACATATTTACGAAATTAACACTCAAATTTATCTTTATATTTGTTACTATTACTTACTATGTTTATTTATTCATCTAAACAATATAATATTTAGATTTATTTCTGAGAATTTAAATTGTATTAATTTTGCGAAATACTAAAATTATTGCTTTCTAGTTATTACTATTATTATGTTGATTATAAAAATTAAATTTAAATAAAATTTTAAAACAATATTTACAAATTTCTTAGGAGTTATGTAAAGTAAATTATAACAGATAATGTTAATAATAATTTCAGAAAAAATATTAATGAATTATTGATATTTTTATTAAAATTCTCAAATTAATACTTTATTGTTAATATATTTAATAAATTTTTACAGAAATATATTATGTTTATTGATTTATCAATCAATAAAATATCTAGATTTTTTTAATCTAGACATCTTCAAAAATTAAACTGAAATAAAAATTGAAATAATATTTGCATACAAAATTATTATAAAAATTATAATATTATTATTTTTGCAACTTTCTAAAAATTTATATATTTATCTATATATAGGTGAATTATAAAAGAAAATCTTAATAATAATTTCAAATAAAAAATAATTTAGGAATAAATTATCTATTTAAATTAATTATTATTAAAATTATCATTTATTATTAAGTAAATAATATTTTATTATCAAATTTATTTAGAAATTTTTACAGAAACGTTTAAAACCATTTTATTTTGATTTTTTTCTACAATTATGAAAATAAATCCAACAGGGAAACAGCAATATATCTTTAGAAAATTTCTATTGATTAGATGATTTTAAATTAAGTTTTTGGTTTTTATTTTTGAATTACCCTAAGTAATAGTGACTTTAAACGAATTTACTTACCACTTAGATTATTATTTAATAAAGAGTGAAAACTGCAGGATATATGTTAATGAACATCAAAAAATAATATAATTAATATACGAATAATTTAAGGATAAAATTCTAAAAATAGAAATTCTTGAAACCTTTAAAACCACTATTTTTATAAATTTTTGTACATTAACGGAAAATAATCAAACAGGAAAACGGCAATTTGTTAACGATCCTCATAACAAATGTTACCTATTTGTTTACAACGATCGCACGTTATGCATTGTTTCCACTAGTAAATAAAAGCCGGTGCCGAGTTATTAAACGGCGCGCTGAGAATATAAAATCAACACAATCAACAAGAAGCAATAATCTATATTAAGAACGGTAGCCCGGGGCACCGTGTACACGATATATGCAACAAGCATCACCTAAGGCCGAAATCTCCTCCCGCGAACGAGACAGAGGTGCCCGATCGCATTGTACAAGAGCGGGACAGAACCAATTCGAGTTGCTGTAGAGTGTATTTCCCACGATCAATGAATGAACAGGTATATTCGGGGTCAGTATACCTACTACATAGCCTGGGGGACCACCTTATTATTCAGCAGGAAACACATAAGTGTGTGGAGTACGGGGCTTTGTTAGAAAGTAGCAGAAATCAATATTAATCGCCGATATTTATGCTAATCTTAAAATAACATAATAGAGTGACGGCGGTATTAATTTAGTGGGACTTTTTAATGGACGGAAGAATAATAATGCACTTGGTAACAGTGTGATATTTCAAAGGAGGTGAGCGGATGCGTTGAATCTATTAGCGGGATAATGCACATTTATTAAAATACTTAGCAAATTACCGACATATTTCTCTAAATGATGCGCCCGTCTCGTTCTTAAATCCATTACTTTACATGAGTGACAAGTTTCTAAAAAAAAACCCGATAAATAGGGTTCATCCTTGCTCCTTGGGTTAAGTACACAAGAAGTGATATCGAGTACGTTGGAGATTTCCAGTCTAGTTCCAAATGACAAATGGTTTAGTGGGTGTGCTCCTGCTTATTTTCCCGGGGCCACGTAATTTATTGGGGCCCAGTCGTTTAATTGCGCACCGTTAGCCCAAGCTCTCCGCCGGCTTCCTTACTGCCAGCTAGCGAGGCTGAGATAAAGCCGCGAATTAATTACCATAGGAAGTGGAGTTTTAGACAGAAGAAGATAACGTGACGTTTTATTATTCTTTCGATTGGAAATTATTGGTTATGCTAATTGTTTAATGGTGTGTCAGGATGTTGGGACGCGGTGAAAGTTCTCTCCGGCGAATTACGTCGAATCAATTTTAATTGGTTCCAAGGGTTAAACGGTAATATGTCGCCGATGATTTGTGCACCTCTTCGCCAACGGATCGACTTTGTGTTTAGCAAGAGCGAAGGCCATGCGATTTCAATTACGTTGACATGTTATTATAGGAGATTATTTACTCAATGTTGTACTCCTGGATAATTGAAGGCTGGCAGCATCGGCCGATGGTAGTCGTTGCGGCCACAATTACCTCTCGGTCATTGGCGTGCTTCACAAAGACTGAATAATTACGAATTGATAATTAGATCTAAGACGACAGCTTTGAGCACTAAGCCTTCAATCCACTTCTCTGGTTAATGCCAAAGAGCAACGGATGCGTTCGATTGTGCGGCACACAGCCGAAAACTCCAGAAGAACACCCATCAATTACCGGTATTGAACTCTCTCTTGAGGCAAGCCGGTCGGCCCGGCCGCCCGGGGTGGCGCGCAACAGGTTTCCCCCGGTCCGCGCCCGCGCCTGACGTCACCGTCAGCGCCACGCGACTCTTCATTCATGTTCTTGGTGAGCGGCGGACCCGGTCCCGCTTCCCCCCTCGCTGGTAAGACGAACCGGGGGGGAGCCGCGGACCGTCGGTCGCGCGCTCGTCCATGAGCCGCTCGTACGGACGGTATTCCATGTCGAGAGGACGCTGAACAGTTTATGTATTCCATGGAGATAACCAACCTCTTTAAGTGTTTTCTTGATGTATATTCATCAAGGTATAAATGCAGATTTTATTTGGCAATTTACTGCGAATTTGTCTTCAGGTTTTGGCGGATGCGCACGTTTCAATTTTTGGGGAAATTACACTGAGCAACATTTGAAGCAATGTAGCTTGATATTATTTCTTTTATGGATGAAGATTTTATGAAAGAAACTTATAAAAGTTACAAAAGTAAAACAACATAAAGTCTTTTCACTTTACTTATACTGAGCAACATTTGAAACAATGTAGCTTGATAATTATTTCTTTTATAGATGAAGATTTTATGAAAGAAACTTATAAAAGTTACAAAAGTAAAACAACATAAAGTCTTTTCACTTTACTTATATTGAACAACATTTGAAGCAATGTAGCTTGATAATTATTTCTTTTATAGATGAAGATTTAATGAAAGAAACTTATAAAAGTTACAAAAGTAAAACAACATAAAGTCTTTTCACTTTATTTATACTGAGCAACATTTGAAACAATGTAGCTTGATAATTATTTCTTTTATAGATGAAGATTTAATGAAAGAAACTTATAAAAGTTACAAAAGTAAAACAACATAAACTCACTTTACTTATACTGAGCAACATTTGAAGCAATGTAGCGTGATATTTATTTCTTTTATAGATGAAGATTTAATGAAAGAAACTTATAAAAGTTACAAAAGTTGCTTGATAATTATTTCATTTATAGATCAAGATTTTATGAAAGAAACTTATAAAAGTTACAAAAGTAAAACAATATAAAATCTTTTCACTTTACTTTTACTTTTGAAACAGTGTTGATGGACGGAGAGAAGGTGTCAAAGAATATACATTACATGATTTATTAAAATTCTGATATGATAAATTATAAACAATGATGATGATGAACTTTTGAACGGAACAAGATGGTACCTTATTTCTAAGGTATATTTATTCTCAATTCAGTACTATTTTGCTGTCTAAAATCGGATGAAGAGGTCTTCATTTAATAAGTTTCCAAAAATTACTATTCAATATTTATAATTGAAAAAATTGATATTCCTACAAAAATAGGTATTACAGGTCAACATTTATAGAATTTATAGAGGTTTAATAACTCATTTATTTCTGAATTAATGAATTTACTTATAGCAAAGACCCATTGTCTCAGGTATTACAAATTTTTGTCTTATCTCCAATTTCCAATAAAATCAATACACGGAAATATCAACGAGGTTTTGTAAATATTTAAAACGTCAGTTATTTGCAATAAGATAAGCAAAACTCCAAGAATTGTTAACAATGTTAAAAATTGTGCCTTTTTTATAATTTTGATGCACAAACAAAATTATTTCATTTAACTCCCATTAAACAAGTTTTTCCAAAAATCTATTTAATTATAAAGAATTAATTGAACAAAATGAGTAGTAATAAGCCATCGATGGTAATACTCTAAAACAAATCAAAGGTTTATAAATTACGTCCGGTTTTGCAGAGGTTTACGTCAAGTGTTGAAATAATCGTACGTGTCTCGTTGAGCATTGCCAATCGACATTTACAGTCTGATAATATCATTATTATAATGATATGTGACATTTGTAAATATATTTATACAGGCCGTCCGATGTACATTTTTATTTTGTTTCCGCTGGATGGATCCGTAATGGATTTGATTTGCAAATGCCAAGTAAGGACTCGAAATAATTCTCGAAATGTCCATAATTATGCAATATAAAATTTTAAACCCGCAAGAGAATCGAGTCCACTGATAAGATATTACTGTACGTCCATCACAAATCAATTAAAGCAGTGCAACAACAAATTGCGTGGTACACCTCGCATGGTAACAAGCAATAATGGCCAGATTAAATGCAAAAATAAAAGGACACAAAATACGGAAAATACATTTAGCATACATGTCCCGCGGGCATACGAACAAAAGTCACTGACCGCAAATAAAAAGTTACCGCCTCGGGCCTCAAAACACAGTCTTCTATCATTTGGTTCTAGTCGACTGTGATTTTACGTTGCACCAGGTTCTTGCGTCCCGTTCCACACGGCCGTACGGCCAATGCGTTAGCAAAAGACAAGCGGTGCCGGCGTCGAGGATGGCTAGATGAGCTGAAGAGCAGGTGGCGCTCATCTAATAGCCACTGTGTTTTTGTTTTGAAAAATAGAAGGTCGGACTCTTAGTTGCTTCATTTGTTTTACCGACGGTTTTATTACGCGGCCTACTAATTTCACGTGCGTTGGAATCTAGGAACATGATCTATGATTTAAATGAACTGAATATAATCCACTATAACTGCAATCTTATGCCCACAACTTTATGTGTTGGTAAATCAACATTGTGCAACACTTTGAAGCCCAATAAGTTGCTGCCTACTCTACCTAAATGATTTCAAAAACACTTGAACTAGACAAAATCTATCTATGAACTGCGAAAGGAAGAAGTCAATTATCTATAGGAGGCACAAAGCCTCTGGAACAACCTCCCCATTCTGCCATAAAACCCTGAAGGGAGGAAGGGAAACACCTTCCTCCACGAGTGTGAAACAACAGTTTCCATCAACGAGCACCTTATGTTTAAATTTTTAATTGGCAACTCCCGCCCGATGGCACGGGTATTGTTGTTTATAAATAAATCCACTTAACCTAAATATTAAGGGCAACGCCGTTCATCCCACAAACATAATTTAAACTTCCTCGACAACTCACTGACTCACTGACTCGATGCAGATCGGTGCGACACCGGATACGGGCCATAAAAGTGGCGTATCGGGGGTGTCCAAGTTCCGACACGAACCCCCCGGACCAACAGCCACCAGATGTCTTCTGGTGGAAGCAAGGTGGAAAGACCGAGATGTGTAAACTGAAGCGATCTTACGCACTGGCTGACGTCATATCCGGCGACGACGGCTATGTCAGAGACACGCAAGGCGATGACAGCTTATTTGAATATTTACTTGTACTGTAGTCCGCTATAAAATTGGACAGGCGTAATTATGGTCAGAGGTGTTTGCTCATAATAATTATCTTTTGATAAAACCACCGCAATTGCAATTGCAATTTGTCCGGTTTGCTATATATTTGAAGAAGCAACAACTCGGTGGTTGTTTACTTCACTTCCTTGCATCTTAGTTAATTGAGTTGATTAATCAATTCGTATGTCTATGACCTAAGTAACATCTTGACGAAGTTTCCATCGGCCGGAAGCATTTTCTGAACCCGGAGCCAACACAGGAATAATAATTGCTTTCGGGCCTAAGACCGTCGTTGTACTGATATATTCAGTTTTTATTGATGTGGTCATTGATTGGGACATGAATGGAATAGACATTATTGTATGAATTCATGGTTTGATTTATCTAGTAATGCATTCATACTTCCAACCATTGAAAATTTGAAAAAAAAAAAAATCAACGACATTGTGAAGAACCGTAAAAAAGATACGGGCTTAATTAAGCATAAATTATAAGATATTTATTAATATCAATATTGTCCGCCTTGGAAGGAACCCAGTGCATTATACTTATAAAACAGATATTTATCACATGGATCTGTTCGATGCCTTATTAATGTTTTTTTCTCACGTGTTAATTCACTCAATTAAAATTCGTGTGGTGTACCATTTAATAAAATTGACTTGCATTTAGTCCAATCCAATTTCCTGCCGGTTATCGACTACTTCGCATCGAACTTTTTGAATATTAACAATTTTAACAGGAAGTTGGATGTGCACCGATCATAATTTTATCGACACCGAAAGACAGGAAATACATTTCGTCTCCTCATGTCTTTTAATTAAACGTTGTTTGGTCTTTTATTTGATTTTTGACTTAATTAATTAAACGCAGAATAAATTGTGTCAGTAATATGAATTTTTACTAACTAAAATAATTTAATATTTAAATTCAAATAAATTTATTGCCTTAATCAATCTTGGAATTAAACACAAGGCAAAATCGGACTATTAAAAATGTTTACATCATTAATTTGAAATAATTTTTTTGTAATAATTTTAGCATAATTAATGACTTGTGCATTTGATTGGAGCAAATTGTGTCATTAATCAAATTAATTAACTCAGTTATTACCGATTTATTTTAAAATAACTACTAATTTATACATAAAATCTTTATTTCATGGAGATCTTTTCCTCTTATCTATTTTTTTTTCAGCAATTATTATGTCAAATCGATTATTTTTGGCGAAAGAAAGATAAAAAAGTACTAAAACGTTTCTAATTTCGAATATTTTCTACAACACGAGTTCTTGGAATAAGATGATGCATTTGTTGATTGAATGTAACTCTAATTGGAAACAAATGTTAAAATTACTATAAAACCACAACATTGTATATATTATAAAATTTTTATTTCATGAATAACTTACATATAGTAGTAATGATTATAGAAACTTTTTAAAAGGTTAAATATTTTAGACATAACTTTTTTATTTAACTTTTAAAAACAATATTAATTTACTATTGTTGTTTTATATAGTATTACAAGAATTATATAACTAACTTCTATAAAATGTTACGTATATTTTTCTGCATTGAGGTGGACATAAATATGGCAACTTTAATTTTGAAAAGAAATATTATTGATTGAATTTATGTTATTTAAATTAACATTAACATCTTGTATAATATCCTTTTTGTTTTAGAATGTTAACTTATGTCCGTGGCATAGGCTCGACCATTTTATACCAAATATACAACAAATTTATATTCCTGCAAACTTCTTGAAATGCTGAATTTATTTAAATTTGTAAAACTATTTATCGAATTTAGTTATAGACGTGATCCTCATGTTTTCTATAGGGTTGATGTCTGGAAACTGGAATGAGCAAAACAAAACATTGATGTTTTCGTCTTTTAAACAATCCGTCAAAATTTTGAAGCATATTATCTTCAATATGAAAGCAAATTGTTGTTTAATATATCCCTGCACATAAATCAGTCAAAGGGAACCTACGCCAGAAACAATTGAAACATTCCAATAGCATAATTGAACTACCATCTTGTTTCACTCTGGGTATAACAAACGTTTAGTGTAGATTTGTTCCTGTATGATGTTTTTTTATAAATTAAACTTAGACTGGTCACTAAACAGTACATATTCTCTCTATTCTGCAGTCCACATTATTAGTAGAAACTAGGGTTGGTTTTCTTGCAAATCTGAGATTTAAGGAACCCCCATTCAATAACTATCTTCTCACAGTCCTTGAACTAATTTCAGCAAGTTCAGTTTGGACGCAAGATAGATTTGGATTGTTTCTTGACATTCGAGTTATCCAATTATCAGATTTCCTTTCAAGATTTTCCTTCTCTTTTTGTTTCTCTAGATCTTGGTGTCACCGAATTATAATTTTTCTTATAGTTTCACTTTTACAATGATTAAATAATTACAATAAGCAAGAAACAGCTAGTAAATAACCGATGTAAATTCATAGAGGGCAATAAAAGGCCATAAAGTAAAAAGTTATAATTTTGTCCATTAAAAAATAAGAAAGTAAGCACTTCTTTAAGAATAAAATTAGACTGACCAATAAACATTATAAGTACTGGAATACAATTCAACTACATACTTATTATTTTCTTTAATTTCTATTACATTTGGCAAAATAAATTAAAAACATTTTCATTTTCTAAAATTTAAAATATACTTTTTATTCTAATAAAACATGTTTTCATAAATTGAAACGTAATTGAAAATAAATGTAGTTATAATTATATTATATAAGAAAACAAGCAACATGTATTAATTCTAGGTTTTTTACTTAATGAATATTTTGTACGACCAATTAATTATCTTTAATTTTTATTTCATTTAAACAATTTTTTACGTAATTATTTAATTAATTTGTACAAGTAAAAACGTTTTCAATTTCAAAACATTTTCCACTACAACATGAGTTTGTTCGAATGAAACATTCATTCATAAACTGAATGTAAATCCAATTGGAAGTAAATGTTGTAGAACAAACATTTTTAAAATACACGAACGGATATTAACAATTACTAACAGTGTAATTGGACCTTCAGTAAACCAAAAGAAGAACAACCGCGGCAGCACTGTACAGTGTTATCTTCATTCGAGAAGGAAACCTGTATTCCACAAGTTTGTGAGTAGTTCCCCAGATGTCGGCGACAATCAACCGAACAAAGAAGTAATTCCAATTTGTCGTCAGGTTAACGACAGCAAAGTACTTTTTATCGATAATAAAATTATTTATATAGCACAGATAACAATCGTTGATCTGGTGGCCTTCAGACAGATCAATAAATATTACTTATGTAAATGTAATTATGACTAATAATTGGCCGCCTTAATTATTATTACAATTATAACGCAGCCGAGATCGCAATAGGATTGCTCAAATGTATGCAGATTGCGTTTCTAACTAGTTATTATTTACTGTAATTATAAATTTATTATAATCATTTTTATGGAGTAAATTGCCCTTTTAATGTTGTCTGATTTATAATTGTCGTTTAAATTTATTAATTCGCAAATTATTGCAATTATCTATACAGGCAATTGCTTCGCTAATCTATTTTATTTATTATTATTAAATACTCCGTGTACCATGTATTGCAGGAAGACCGAGATGATGAATCTAGTCTCATATAATATCCAAGTCCAATTTGAAACTTAATAACATAATTCGAAGAAGATGCACCATGAGAAAATGAAAACGGACCGCACCAATTTAACTTTTTAAATGGACGCCAATCTCATTAATTGCGAATGGCGAACTGCTAAAAAATTAAGGGAAAATAATTTATATATAAAATTTAAATTGAACGAACTCCCCACAAACTTAGAACATAATCGGTCTTGCGAACACACCAGTCCAAGGTTGTATATCGCAATACCGTCCGAGGCATTCTCTCGCTGACAGGTTAAAAATAAGATTATGGCCAATTAAAATCAGAACTAGTTTACTCATTTTACTCAATACTTAAATTTATTGAATGTTATGCTTTGGGTTTTTTGGTTTATTTTCGCCATTAATGCCGAGTATGCATCCTTGAATGAATGCGTTGCCTATTTATAACTACTCCATAAGTCTTTGTTCGGGCGAATTTGCACAGAATATTGCACCTCTTAGCGATTTTTAATGCTCTACGCTTACTCGAAGTGCAATAATGCCATCGGTAGTTAATTTAACCGCATAAAATGGATAAAAACTGTCAAGATACGAAATGGTTGGTCGCCAGTAAGTTATTATTTTCATTAACCGTCTCTTATAAACGAGAGAAACTCAATATTTTCAAATAAACAATGGAATTCAAGAAGTATTTCTCATTCGAATAAAATTTTAATTAAATAAATTTAATTAAGTTACACAATAACATTTATGTCTGATTTTATTACTTGTTTATGCGGTTGTATTGATTCATTCATTATTTATACAGACTGTCCCAAATCGGTTATCTTTGTCTGTTTACAAGTGTTTCCAGACCAGATAAAGAAAAACTGATTTATCGCTCACCGTTTTTGAAATATCTACGAAAACTGACTTTTAGTAGATTTTGAAAAAGTGTGATAACTTAGTTATTTGTTTGTTTATTTGACGTATTATTTCAATGAAACCGTTAATAAAATTAGTTTTCCAAATGACGGAAAAAACTGATAATTTATTTGAAAATTAAATTATCAATATCAAGTAATTTTTTGTGCATATAACGTAAATTATCTTTGTTTGATAGACAATATTAAATATCTCGAAATTTATCAAAAATGGCGTTACATCTTAGTTAGAAATAGTTGAATAATCATAAAGAGCATATTTTTGTAGAACTTTTTACAAAAACATGCTCTTTTTCGCTTTTCTCTGCTCAGTAGTCTAGAAATGCTTGTACCGGCCAATTTGTAACACGCTGTACACTCATCAACACTAGGCAACTAGCACTGTTTTGTGTAGTCTGGGTTGCATATGAAAGATATTTAAAAATCGGACTTCGGGGGATTACAATAATAACGGCTGCAACCAAGACAACACGAACACGGTCAACACGGGTTGCCTACCTTTAGACATCGTCCCAGCTACGTTTGGGATCCCATAAATTTACGACCGTTCCTCTAATTAGTACAAATGCATAAACAACCAATAAAAGAAACATAAACGTTATCGTCGTTAATGATTATACTTTGACATTAGCATCGGGTAATTTGATAATTGAAGAGTTACAATTTAAGTTACAAAACCTACTGAATGATATGTTTGGATTGTGTTTATGGTGATTTTATTTTGTTTTGGCAGTAATCAAGCAATTAAGCAAGTAATTTCCCAGTTAATTTGTATACTATTAAATAAAATTTATGAATGAACAAGTTGCTGTCAACGTTGGTGTCAATGTATTCAGCCTAATTTTAAAATTCGGTAAAATTTGTCGGAACATCCGATTTAAATTAAATGTTTTCTAACATATTACAATCAAAACAATTCAATATTATGACGCAAGAATAAATTTAGATATTTATTTGGTCTGGGAGCGATGCATATGTCATGCATTTGCATTGAAATATTAGTGTTAATTACATTAACTACTTATATATGAATTCATTAATATTTCTTTATAAAGTCAGACATATTATATCTTAGTTTAAAGGGAATACAATTGACCCAAAGAATCGATTACGTAGACTTAATTCAATGTAATGTTACGAAATTAATTTTGTTTTAATGACATAAAATAAATGAGGGTATAATATTACATGTCTTAATGTAAATGATATTGGGAAAGATACGCAAAAAATGTTTGTGTGTATTTCACAACATTGCAAATCATGTGACTTAAATTTTGATTAATCAATGAAAAATTGTCGATAATGAGACCTAATAATAACAACTCCTATATGTATATGGGGGAAAAGCCATGATCCATAATGAGGATGTGGCACTTAAACTCTATTAGCATTAGTTTTAAAGCTACAATATTATTTTGATTACCTGTAACGAATTTAATATAATAAAGTAACAAAAAAAGACATAAATGATAGAAGACGAAAACGAGTGAAGAAAAAACCAAATTACGTATAACGTACATATCTTATGCGACAATATCTGACAATGGTTTATTTAAATTTTAGGTAACAACATAAGTGATGGAAATTACGCGTCCATTTTCTGCAATGATTCCTTACAGTGGGCGAGAATAATTTCCGTTTTCTTTTGTCTCACACTTGAAATTCCGCAACTCCTTAATTACGTTAATTGCTTAAATGCTTATAATGTAATAATCACACTGTACATACCTAATGAAGCTTCCGGATCCGAGAGATCACTGATGGAGGGCACTTTCTGGATGGAGCAGAAGGCCGGCATTGGATCTTCATCGCTTTCATCGAGCACTTCTTGCTTGAGATTCATCATCATATCATCATTCTGAAACAATATATCAATTAACTAGCTGTTTCTAATTTTATAATATGTAATAATTGAAATATTTATCGATTGGTGTGTTTGGTTAAAATTTTAAGACGAAAGCTAAGAGACAAAGATTGGAACGTTCCTCTAGAAGGAAAAAGAGAAGAAATCGAAAGAACATTGTGATCAGGAAGTCTTTTATTTAGTCTTCTCAAGGTCCAGGACTGGCCCCATTAAAATAATTTGGTGAATGAATGTTTACCAAACATTTACCCAAATCGCCCAACCCCAAAAATAAATTTAAACATGTCAGTCGCATAAACATCTTCGTATCAAATTGATATGTGTAATGGAAGACAGTCATGTAAATTCCCTTGTACAAACATACTATTTTCTGTCACAAAGCCACATACATTTGTCGTACAGACGAAAACAACACATAAAAGATCTCGTATTAGTTATGCATGTGAATGAATACACGGGGCATGCTTCAAACAAACAGATTTTAAACGTACGGAATATTAAGTAAGTCGATTTTTCAAGCAAACGATTCGTCTCCGTTGGTGCGGGATTGAAGAAGAGTGGGAACGAGAAAGGGAGGTGAACATTCAGAATCATGAATGAAACGCGACGAAAGTACTACACAAGGTCTTTCTTCTGCAGACTGTGGCACAGACGTGGTTTGGTTACGTTCAATGTTTGTCTAGTCGAGAACATAATTCACCAACTGGGGATACAACGTCTGATTCATAAATTAACCATACTTGACTTTCTTCATTTTTTCCTGTACAAATGTAATGAGTGAAACAAAAGCTTGACATTTCTTAAAGAGATTTTATTCATCTTAAGTGTTTGGTCTTCTTCAAAATTTTATACGTCTTTCTCGAGGGTTGTCTTTGATAAAACGATCAGGTTTAACTTTTCAAAGGTTTACGTCTCGACACGATAAGCTAATAAATGATGAATTAATTTGAATCAATTAAGTCGACCACTGTGGGATTTGAAATTAGCGACCGACACCTGTGAACGAAGACATTGATTTTGCTGCCTACCATGTCTGTTGCTGCTCGAACAAACGCTCAAATCACGATTGAAAATAGACGTTTTATCATTCTTATTGTAAAATGCGAACCGGAGGCGTAAAGAACGAGATATGCAACATAGTAATGCGATACTGCCACTGGTTTCTTTGCTCCACTGTATCTAATAGTCACACCAGTTTTATCAATCCAGTTCCAACTTTATCACTGTAATTATTCAACATTATTTTTGAGGGTGTGTTTTGATGAAAAATTATTGTAATAAAATTAAATTACTAATCATCACTGTATGTCTGTGTGTTCATTTTCTCTCCGTCTAATTCGATGTCAACAATTAATCACAAACACTATCGCCGTTATATTTTAAATTAATTTCTTCATTGGGCCTAATTTATGTGTGAATTAATTTTTGTGGTGTACACAAATTAACATGGGCAATTATGAATTAGTTTAATGTCCACAATAAAAACAGTGACGAACATATGTTTAAAAATAAACCTACATATGTGAAATAGTTGCATTGCAAGACTCGATTTAAAATTACCATATGAAAGAGCAAGCGTATAGTTTTGTAAGTTTGATTTTCGAAAACTTATTCCGTAAATTAGGATGTTGCCATACTAAAGTTATATGGATTAAATTAAAATCAATTGACTGACAATGAGAAAATATACATTCGATCTAAAAGTAAAATTTGTTAAAGTGTATTGAAATTAAGATGAGCTTAACACACCATAAATATGTACATATTAAAGTTTTCTCTGGATAATGTGCAAATTAGTGCTTTTATTCGTTCAGCAAAGCGTGTCAAGAGTACTTTGTGTCCTATATTTACGGACAAGAAACGTATTTAAAATCCACGTGAAATGAGAAAAATGCACTGCCGGATAAAATTACAGGAGAGTCAGACATTTCTATTTAAGGAAGAAGTTTAATTTACAATTTATCTAATCTTTATCTTTAATTTAGTGTAAACCAGTTAATTACATAGTGATTATAATTTTAACAACGTGAGTTCCTCGTGAATATAAATGAATTTGTTCACTGTAATAGAAAATTATCATGTACATTTAATTTTATATAAATTCATGTAACGGATAATTATAATTGGTATCAATTAATTTATGGCATAACCATTATTTTATTATTCAATGCCAGTTAATATCGGAAAATCGAATTAAAATAAATAACGTAAGTAAAAAATAACGAGTTGAAACGGTTTCTGTTCGAGCGTTTATTCATTTGTACGTTCAAGCCCAGCGTAGTAAATGGTCTCGAGTCTTTTGCGTATGCGGGCAAATAAAAACATTCAAATGAATATGTAACAAATGCGTAGAAACATTCACCGAGATTGATAACTTGAATGAATAAATATATTGCGGGCATAAATCAATTAAAAAAGGGGTCAAGTGAACTTAAAGGCTTGTTCACCGTACCGGTTTACAATAAGTGAAAAACGAAATCTATTGTCATCTGATAAAGTCGATTTTTCATGTAAACCGCAAATCGAGAAAAAAAAAAAAATGATAAATGTTATTTATTGACACTGAATTCTCCTAGGTAGGCGAACCGATAACAGTTAACAAACAGAAATGAATACTGTCATTGTTTACAGTTATTAAGCCATTGCATTAACAATGTAGTAATGTTAACTATGCGTCGTGTTTGCATTTATTTTTGATGGAGTTCATTCATGAGTGCGACTAATTTATTCGGTATTTTGAAGATTAAGCTATTATTAATATAATAATTAAGTAAACAACTTCCTTCATAATGATTATAGAAAATTTGACGCATTATTATGGTTATAACCATTTATTTAATTATGAATTACCTACATTCCGAAGTGTATTAATTGTTTAAATATAGGATATTATTAATTGTAATCACTGATAATTTTAATTGGTATTATATCAATTATGACTTTAAAGAGACAATCATTAGTTAAACAATGAGAACAATTGTTAGGCATCATTCTTTCAAATAATTTTTATTCTGAGAAGTAACCACCCCTAAGCCAACATTATACAAACAAATTCACGGTACGAGAAAAAAATCTTGAAACTAAAGATAAAGTCAAGCTCATTTTAATCTCATCTTTATAGTTATGGTAAACCTATTATTACGTAAAAAAATTGACAATGACAAAAATAAATATATAGTCACATGGAGAAACATTTGAACTATATGGTAAATGAGAACTTCCCATTTAACAATTTGATGCTTCCTTTGACTTTATAATGTGACGTGTGGTCTTTGTTGTTGTGATGAAGGAAAATACCTTTTCTACTAACAAAAGAAGCTCGTCTCTAAGTTTTCACTAACTTGGTCAGTCTGAGAGAAATAGATTATTGTCTCGTCTCTTAGGAAGTAATCATTCTGTGTAGAGTCCATACAGTCATAAGAAGCTTTCTTGAATTAAGACTGTCTTTAAGTAGTGTTCCAGACCTCAGTTCATTCTTAATCGCAAGTAACAATACAATCAATAAAAAAATAAACTCATCACTTACTGTATGTGAACACTTTGTAGTGATTGATTCAGCACAGTTTAACGACTGACCTATTTCTATACATATTGGTGGTCGAGTATTTTACTCCAGATATTGCTTTATTTCTTCGTCATTTTTAGGGCGACCTTGAAATTGTTCATTTTCAGCGCCCCTTTTTGAAATGACCAACGAAAATCCTGCGATTTCATTATTTATAGCATCAACCAAATGCATTCTGATGCTTTAAGCTTGTACTCATAAAATGAAGGAAAAAATAGTTAGGAAGAAAGAGCATAAAAGAGCTCCCAAATAATATATACAAAAACTTATTCAAATAAATCATGAACAAAGAAAAATGATAATTTTTTTTTGCTATTTAAACGTTTTTGAAGTAGTATATCATTAAAATATTTCTAAATTCATCATCCTGCAGCTGATCCGAAAAATCATACCAAATTTATCACAGAGACCAAAAAAAAAACCCAATCCAAATTTTCCCCTGACAGCACGTAATCTCATCTATCAAGGAGTGTGAGAAGGGTTAACGTCAACTCATCACGGCCCGGCGCATTATCCAAGCGGAAACGAACAATCGCACATCGACGAGAAATAAGAAGAAGAGAAAAAAAATAGACCATCATTAAGGTGACTGGATGAGAGTGCACGCGGACACTAAATCTTTTGTTCCGGAAGTCGCTGCCGCTCCAGGCACACGTGACACAAATCGTTATAATTCAAGTACCGGATCGGTCCTTTCGTTTGGCTATTAAAAACGTGCGGGCGAGAAAAGATCTATTGGAGTATGTAGATGTCGTGTAAACGGTTTTTTCGGCTTTGTGCATTCGTGTCGCGTTGACACCTGAGATTCGGTAATGGCTTCATTTGAATTTCCGGTATGCGGGTGCATTTCCGTCTTCGGATCGTGCGTGAATTATTATTAGATTCGAATATCGAAGTCATATTGTTATTGAGTGCGTTATTAATTTATTAAACGTATTGTTCATGTCAATGGTATTGTATTCATTTTATTATGACAAGCAGAAATGCGTGGGAACAGATTTTTTACTTTTTATTCGATATTCACCTGATGAAGTTCTAATATGAAAGTTGAGGTTTTGATTGCATAATAAAATAAGTTAAAAATAGTAATCACTGATAATTATGAATTTTTAATTATAACAAAATAGAAGAAGAATTTTCGTATTCCCTCAAATATTATTGTCTTACACAGCATTAAAATTATATTTTTGTTCTATAAAATGTTACATATTTTTTTGAATTGTGTTGGACATAAATATAACAACTTTAATTTTGAAAGGGATTTTTAATGATTAATTCTTTAAATTTGAACAATACTAATTTTTATCGTTTTTACTTGAATTTTTTTGGAAATTTTTTTTATGACTTTTTTCAGAAAATTCATCAAAGATTGAATATTTTCAAATAAAAAAAAGGAATAGAAAACTAACCTATTCTATTTTTTTAGAAAGTTCATTCAAATTAGAAAATTAAAAAAATGTCAATAACGTAATTTTTCAATTTTTTAAGGGTTTTTTAAGATTTTGTAACTTTTATTAAATTTTATAAAAAATATTTATGTTTTTTTTTTTCGTGATTTCTCATGTTTTTTTTAATGCTCCGTTATTAATAATAATTAATAATAATTTGCAAAAAATGTTGATTGAAAAAACAATTTTAATATTCCGTTTTAAACAATTTCTATTTTACCATTAACAGATAGGTATATTTATAATATTTTTTTCTATTTATCATATCATATCTTTTGGTTATTATATAAATATTTGAAAATTTTATTATTCTTAAAATATTAACAAATATGGGAAAAAAACAAAAAGTTTGAATTAATAAATATATTCATTAAATTTCAAGAAAAAACGTCAAAAAATCAATATTTTTAAAAGTTACTATTTTTTATAGAAAAATAGGCAGTATAATTTTTTTTTCATAAAAATTTCAAGAAAAAAAGCTCAAAAATCAGTATTACTTAAATTTAAAATTAATTTTTCTGGTAATAATGATTTTATGATATAAAAATTGTTAAATATACAAACATTTATAAAAAATAGAAAAAATTACGTTTTTGATTTTTTTTTGAAAATGTGCTATGTTTAATAAACTTTTTGAAAAAATACGCATATAGTATAAAAAAAATTTCAAGCAAAAACTGCAAAATCGACATTTTTTCAAATTTAAAATTAATTTTTTTTAGTAGAATAATTGAAT
Source organism: Aethina tumida (assembly GCF_024364675.1). Lineage (NCBI taxonomy): Eukaryota > Metazoa > Arthropoda > Insecta > Coleoptera > Nitidulidae > Aethina > Aethina tumida. The sequence goes on along the minus strand of NC_065435.1, from coordinate 46,554,155 downwards.
CATAATAATACGTAAAACGATTGACATATTCAGCTCTAAATTTTTATACATCTCTTTTTATTTTTCTCGTTCTTGGTAATTATAATTTTTCCTAACAGTTTCACTTTGACCAACGATTAAATAATTATAATAAGCAAAACATTGCTAATAAATAAATCGATTTTAATTCAAAGAACAATGAAAGACCATAAAGTAAGAAGTTACTATAATTATGTCCATAGAAAAATAAAAAAGTACGCCATTTTTTTTAAAGAATAAAGTTAGATTGACGAGTTGTAAAGTAGACATAACAACAACAGAAAATGCAAACATTACAAGTAATAATTAATATATTTTAATAATTTGTTATATAAATCTATAGAATTGTAAGCATAAAAACAAATTAAATTAACTAAAATATATTTCAAAATTAAATTTATTCAGCATATTTTGTCTGGATTCAAAATTTATATGCATGTAAATATACTAAGACTTCTACATTTCATATTAGTGACTTTTAATAATGTCAATCACTGAGAAAGTTTTCATGAATAAAAAAATTTGATCTAAATATCATTATTTAACTATCTCATAATGTTATTATGGTTGATTTTAGAATAATGATATACTTTTTTATAAATGAGTCTAATTTTAATAAAGATAATTTAAGAGTTTTAATTATTTTTTATGTTATATGTTGTTTATGGTAACTAGGTAAAATCTATATAAAATAAACTGGTTAATTGATAATTATCTGAATTTTTATGACAGTAAATAATACCATAAAGATTTGTCAAACATAAATTAGATAAATTGGTAAAAAATCTACATAATTTCCGTTTTGCCACAATTATTTATGGCGTATAATTTTCTAATTGGATTTATAATAGGAAGAGAAACTATTTTATTTTCAATATCAAACGTTTCTGCTCAGTGTTATGAAATGTAACATTTGTTGGGTTTCCTCAAATGCGTCCTGCAGTTCACAAAACATCGCATCAGTCTATATTTAAAATTCGAACATAATTAGTGTTTTCTTTAGTTTTTCGAAACTAATTACTAAGTGTTGAATAGAAGTAACAGAAGTAGAGCCATAAATAACGTGGAGGCAGTTCTTTCAATTTGAGACAGACCGGATGCGAAATTTATTAATTAGCTTTGAAAAAGACACCAACATCAAAATAGGTAAACCATCCCGCCTGAAAGTTCCCAATACACTTCTGGCCGTTCCTCAACAATTTATTCAGTTCGTGGTCGTCGCAATGTTTGTTTTCATGTGACACGGCCATCATTGAAATTCGTCGTTCGGCAATGATTTTAAATTAAATATTCATAATTGATCTTGCGGTTGGAACATTCAGTAGCCAGACATATTTGAATGGGACGTTTATTCAAATCACACGCTTGTACAAGGAAGAGAAACAGTCATTACAAGAATTGAATATTGAAGTGATAATATCAGAGTGCAAACGCAAAACTAATGACTTCTTAGGGTCTTCCTACGGAACGCCCAGCGACTACATGCACCGAGTTCGACACCCAACAATGATGCCAAATTGACCGTACAATACATGATTCACAGGAACATTTTTATATACATAATCGGAGCAAAACCTTCTTGGTGTTGCTTAACATTGGTTTTCAGTTCCCGTTTTGTCTGGGACCTTTTTGGTCATTAAACAGCTACCCCTATGGCCTCGGAGTGTGGAAGATGAATGCTAATGTGGTGGTCGTTCCACGTTTTACTTGGAAGACATAAATTATTATTAACAGATTGCAAAGCAACTGGGTACACTGCAATATTGGTAAAATACTATGACTGATGTTGACAACGCTGCATGTTTAAGCCTACCCAAGTTAAGTATGCAGGCCCAGCTTGCTTTATGAATAAATTGTTTATTTATTTATATTCTGGTGTCGCAACACTATTCACATCTAACAAAATAACGTAGGGGTCTGTATGGAAGTTTACGATGGACAAGATTAAAAACGTTCAGTATGGAAGGCGAGTACGCGTGCATTAAAATTTACACGAATCACAGAAGCCACATTGTAATTACTATTCATAATAAAACTGAAAATTTAACTTGCTGCCAGTATTTAATACGGCTCGACCACATCCAGAGAACCTGATTGAATTGGATACTCGGCAATAAAATCAGCGATTGCAGGATGTCTATCTTATATAATTGTATATAATTATGTTAAATTAAATTAAACCGGCTTCGTACGTTTAATAAGCGTAAGTTATTTGCAACACCACGCAACTAATAACCAATTCCATTTCGAAAACGGTCGCCCAAATACCGAATTAACGACGGTAATGGTGCGTCGAGTTACAAGCAGAGACAAAAAAAGCGGCAGTTTTTCAATCTCGCGGGGCGATATTTAAAAATAACGCTCGCTAATGAATTGAACGAGAGGCGCGGAACGACCCATCGGGAGTCACCCCGGTGATTTATGTGTGATTTACCTCGTTTTTATTGGGTGTTTTTCGCTTCACCTCTGGAATTAGGTGCCGAGTGACGTTTGTAGGCATGCAAGTAAATTAAAGCGGGCATATAAATTATTTTACTACAAATGGTGCTTTAGGCCGTTATCTAAGAGAAGTGCACTAAAGTTTATTTTGAGGCACGGAGACGTCTCTAAAAAATGCATATTATAATGTTTGGGATTCGAGACAGAAGTTTACAAGTACTTGACTTTTTCAATTGAAATATGACAAATCACAAAAACGTTTATGTCCCTTATTTATGACTCTAGGAACCAGAAATGCACCATTTACGTACCTGGACAAGAATAAATTATGTTTACTTGATCATCAGGTACTTACTTTTTTCACGGTAATTTTAGAAGAATATTTTGTTTTTATTTCTTAACTGTACTTTGGTTTCTTTCAAAAAGCCAATTTCTGACTATTATAATGATTGGAAATCATTTTAATAGCAAATGTATGTGATAATACTTTGAATTTCATTGCAATTAATTAATAAAATGTTCGCACTTATTAAAAACATAATTAAAACCAAGAAAGTTTAAATGAAAAAAATTCCGATATTAACCCAAAATTTCTCATATATAGTAGAATAATTTTACGTATTATATAAGGAGTCATTAAACATTAAATAGCCCAGTATAAAAACAAATTAACATGTCTCTTGAACAATTCAATTGTATCTGGATAAACGATTTAGTATACCTTCACCGTTATGATTTAGGAATAGTTTATAATTTAATCCAGAATTTAATTGTTTATGTCTTTCTAAATAGTCATAAAATATGATTTCAAATATAATCATAGAATGAACAGGATCCCATAAAAATATAAATAATAATTTTTGAAGACGTTGAATGTCATCGAAAAACTTTTAGAAATATTATGCATTAAAAATATCAAATTGTGACTGTGTTGTGAACAGTTTTGATTAAATTAAGTAACATAATTGAAGTCAAGAAGTGTGAAATAATTAAACAAATAATAACTTCTTCCAATTTTAATGAAGCAACTATATGTTTTAGGAATACACGATAAATATATTATCATAAACACATATTCCCTTAGACAATTGTTGTAAATATATAGGGTGTTATCGTTATAATCAAAAAATTCATATAAATGAATGTCGTAAACGTCGCAAATTTTCAAATATAAGAAGTGGTATCATGGATATTATATAAAAGAATAAATTTTGAAAAGTTTGTAACAAAATTTAAAACATTTAGGATATACGTTCATATGATGTTTTTTAAATATTTTACCTTACTTTTGAAACATTCTGTATAATTTTGATAGAAAATTTAATATACCTATATAATTATGATTTAGATATTGTTTTAAATTAATACTATGTATCAAATATTTAAAAATATGAATTTAAAATTATGAATTTTAATTAGAAATGAGACTGGGTGAAATAATTAAAAAATAATAATAATAAATCAGTATTTTTTAGTTTTAATTAACTAAATTTCTCAGAAATATCCTGCAAATTATTTTATATATTAACATAAAAACATATTCTCTTAGACCATTCAGTTGTAATAGATTTCAGTTTTAGTGAAGCAACTAAATTTTCCAGGAATACACAGTAAATTATTTGATATATTAAAATAAAAACATATTCCCTTAGATAATTCATTTGTAAATATATAGTGTTTAGACAGAAAGGTAAGGGTTTATTATAAGGAAAAAAATCATATAAATGTATGTCGTAACTGTCTTAAATTTTGAGATACAGGGAATGATATAAACATTAAAATAAAAAATATAAAAATGGATAAATATTGAAAAGTTTAGCACCTTGTTCATCTATGATCCCCACTCCCTGTGTTTCATATGATGTTTTTTAAATATTTTACCTTACAATTGGAACACCCTTTATAATTTTGATAGAATATTTTATGTACCTACATAATTATGATTTAAAAATTGTTTTATATTAAGTAATATTGATACTATGTATCAAAATATAAAATTATGAATTTTGATTACATTAGATAACATTAAAATTAAAAAATAAGTTAGTGAGAAATAATAATAATAAAAAAATAATAATAAATCAATATCTTTTAGTTTTAGTGAAACAACTAAATTTTTCAGGAATATACATTATTTGATATATTAAAATAAAAGTTCCATTAGATAATTTAGTTGTAAATATATAGGGTGCTTAAAAAGAAAGATAGTTTCATTATAAAAAAGTCCATATAAATATGTGGTAAACGTCTTATATTTTGTTATTACAAAAAAATATAAATTTTGTAATCATTGCCACCCTGTATATCTATGACAACACTCCCTTTATAAATATTTTTCCTTAGATATAATTATGATTGTTTTAAATTGATAATATTAATACTATGTACTAAAAATTATGAATTTTGATTAGAATATATAATGTAATTGAAAATGAAAAGTCGATGAGCATGAAATAATTTAAAAAAAAACAATATAGGGCAGTTAAAATGTAAATGTATAATTTTAATAGAAAAATTTCTTGTAGTAACATAATTATGATTTAGGAGAAGTTTTATATTGCATAGTGTTCTGATTCAATCCGGAATTCCGCTGTATGGTTTCCTCACTAAATCGTCCATAAAATGGGGTTCGTTCCGAATGTAATCATAGGCCCAGTAAACGGTCTCCTACCAACACACAACCATTATTTTTTTTGGGCACGCCGTGTTTCATAATAAAATGCAACAGGACAAATTTAAAAAACAAAAAAAAAAATGATCACTGTATTATAGTGCGTTCGAAACCGTTGGCAGTTTTTTGTTTATGTTCGCCTCTGCCCGTCTCTGGCTCAAGTTCAAGCCACTCCGTGTTCGACGTCTATTTCTGGAATTGCGCACCGTTATTACGATTCCTTGCCGTTTTGTTCCCACCATCCATGAACGCGCGCTCGAAATGGCAGAGTGTCCTGTTCTCGTATTCCGAGAAGACAATCGGACACCCAGAGACAATCGATCTTGTCCATCAATGAACTCGTCGATATGCTCAAAAGAAATCACGACGGACATGCGACTGTAATACCAGTAATTCTTGTTCGGCACAACTCAAAACATTTTCGCTACATGCATAAACAATGGTTTGCACGTCCCCCGGGACATTGTTCCACCGTCATTTCCAATTGCTGTGCCAAATTTCAAAAAGGCAACAATAAAGATTGTGGTGACAATTAGTCGCGTTTGATTCATATGGTTGCGCGCCAATTTAGCAGGGTCGGCGTATCATAATTGCAAAAGTGAATAATACACGAAACCGCTCTTAAAAGACGCGAAAAAAAGTCACCAAGGTACTGCTCCCTTGCATCGTCGGCTTTCATGTTCGCCGACATTGCGGTAAGTTCCAGTCGATTTCTGCCAATAAATCACCGAGACATGTGCTGGATTTTGGCTAAAAGTAAAACACTTATAATACGTGCAGCTGCCGTCAGCATATTTCTTCGGAGGAATTCCACCCTGTGACGCTAAGGTCTTTAACATCTTAATTTCAATTAGTTAGTGCACCAGTTGCGAACGCCGCATTTTCTACAAGTGCCCATCATTTGAATACGTCAACCTTCACATCGAATATCGGACTGAACATTTGAAAATTTTATGGTACACGTGTTTTTTGTAAACCCTCGTGCAATTTATTCAAACTATACGTCTATAAACAAACAAGTCAATGGATGAAATAATATTTAAACAGCTGCCAAACCACAGGCAAAAATACAAGTTTTAGGCACTACTCCAGTCAACAGGTTTCATGGTACTCTTTATTTGAACTGCATCAACCATATTGGATGTATAGATTCAATATTATTGGTTTTAGATTTACAATTATTTGTGCTAAAAAATTGATCGAAACGCAGATTAAGTCACGTACTTATTTTAAAAGGCACGTTGTTTAGATTCACGAGCGAAAAAAATTGATGAAAAATTTATCGCAATTTATTGAACCCAACGCTAAAAGATTCGTTATAATATTTTAGCAACTGCTTGTGTAAATAAGCAAATATTGCAACAAGTGTAAAAATTATTATTTAAAACAATATTTATACAATTCTATTTTCAAATTGGTTTTATCCATATGTGATAAATTTATCACAGTGCAGAGTAAATATTGTGTTTCATGGTGTTGATGAAAACTTTGGAAATGGAAAGTCCGATTATCTGGACAGTATAATCACACGAACCAGTAAAAACTAGATCAAAACCAATACAAAAATCCTAATTTATTAATAAATCCGCAACAGTATTAATGGACGCCATTAGTAATATCTCTACCCGTACGTACTGGCAATAAAACGACGATTATGATATTGCAAATATGTTACATTTAATGCAGGGTTATTTAGTTATCGCAAAAATTCCAAATGTGGTCTTTCAGTAGTTTAATTACAGACACCGCCTGAAGTGATTCAGATATAAATTTATCAGCTGCATACGGACATGTATACGTGTGTGTAAGCGGCAATCGATACTTAAATCGATACGATTTTTCGTGGTGGATCGAAACCCCACAAGAACAGGTACCGCTTCCGATCGTATACCCTCGTACGATCTGAAGTGAGCGAACTTCCTGTAGTGTGTTGCGTCACACGTACTTTGTGTCTCCCGTTTCCTGTAAGTACCAAATTAACCCGATCACTGGACGGGCACCGATTATTTTCCTAGCCACACAGACACACACACACACACCACTCACTTCGTTACGATAAATAAATTTCGTTCAAGTGACTCATCGATTAAAATCTACGTTAAAACAAACAATTGTAGGAAAGACACAAATTATGTTGTTACAACGTTTCAGGAGCAGTTTTCAGTCAGGAAACGATACGTGAATGCGGTGCTAACCCTCTTTGATCTGGTGGATAGATTAAAAATAATTGAGGGCAAAGTAAATAAAAGTTGAAGTGTTACGAAATATTTTAAAACGAACCGCGGGAGTGAATCCTGGAATTATGATAAAACTTACACCGTTTGATAAAACATATTCTCGTTCTTTAATCTTCATTGTGTGTACGTTGGGGAGGCAATATTTTATCTTGTCTCGTTAAGAAAACACAGTTTACATTAAAAATATAAGTTTTATGAATTTTAAAATTAGACTTACTATTGAAAATATTAAAAATCCATAATTTTAAATACTAAAATTGGTAAATAATTTCGTTACATTTAATAACTTTTAGTTATTACAATATATACATTATAATACATGTTAAAATAAATTAAAATACGTTATAAAACAATAATTAAAAGAGTATAAACTTTAATATTCAAATTGATTTAAAAATATTTTTAGATTTTAAGAAGAAACAATACAAATTAATTGTTAGCATCGTGAATTTGTTGTAAATTAAAAAATCGTTAAGTTTAAAATGAAAAAATCTAAAAAACATATTTAAATACTATAAAATTAAAATATATTCTATAATTAATTTAAATACATACAATACAATACAATTAAATATATTATCACCAAATTTATATTTTAAAATAACAGTGAAACATATTTAAAATTTAAATTATGTTAAAAACGATTAAATTATTTATAAAAAAACTATAAAAAGCGGGTTATTAATGAATTCTAAAAGCAAAAAGTAGGTTTGCCATACAAAAATAATAGATTGCAATTTTAAAAATTCAAATTGGTTAATAAAATATTATTAATATTTTAATATTAACTAAATTATTTTTTATGAAACTAAAAGAAATTTCAATATTGTTTTATTTTTAAGGAAAACAATCCAAATTAATTGTTAACGTCATATATTTGTTATAAATTGACAATTAATTAATTTTAAAATTAAAAAAGATCACGTTAAATATCAAATTATAATTTTATCACTTTTATTAAAAAAAATAATTTATTTATTTATAATTTTATTAAAAAAAAATTAATTTGAAATTAAAATATAATTTATGTAGTTCAAGTAATGAATTATAAAAACTGAAAAATGCATTTGACATTAAAATAAAAATAATTAAAAGAATATAATTTAAAATATTCAATTTGATTAATAAACTTGATTAAACTTTTAAATTAAAGAAATTTAAATATTTATGTGTTTTCAGAATATTATATTTAGAAAAAACAGTCCAAATTAGAAATCCATTTTTAAACTTGAAAAATAGTCAATTTTACTATTACAAAAATATATATTTAAATATAATATACACAGTCTGATAACAATTTTTACCTTTTGTATGTATAATTAAATAACAACTTTTAAACTAAAAAAAAAATAAATAAATTATATGTATTACCAAATTATTTTTTTATTTTTCAACAAAAATGTGTTTCAGTTATAAAATACTCATTTCAACTCGTAATTTTACTGTATATTTAGATATAGTTTAATTATTAAAAATAAATTATTATAAAAGTAAGATGTTTGGGTTTGTAAAATATCAATGACAATTAATTCTTCTTATTTAGGCAACTGGACATAGGTCCATTTTCGCTTATATTCCTATTGTTTTGTGCCAATTTAAAGCGAAGGAACCATTTAACATTGCAATTCGTTTTAAAAATGAATCATAAATATTTTTTAAAGATTCTTATGCTTAAAAAACGAAGACTTACCTGAGAGAATACGTGGGTGTTAAAAGTGACCTTTCGCTTCTGCGGCGCTTTGGAAGGTGGCGTTTCGTAAAAATTCTCCTCAATGAAGTCGAAGGAGTTGTCCAAAATATCCAGATCCATCTGAAAAATTAAAATTTACCAGTTAACATACATATTACTTAAATCATAACGTCGTAGTATCAAATTAGATTTTGTAGTTTACTATTGTTTAAATAAAATATACCGATTTTAGTCTAATCAGCAACCACACGATTAAATAACACGATACGTGTTACCAGTTTTTATTGAATATTTTTAACAGAGTCTGTTTATATGTCGATATAATATATATTTGCATTGTTTACAGAATCTATGACTGTATAGTACTGAATCCGAATTTAAACAAAGACACAAATCATTTTGGCACCGGACTCGCAGGAGTACGTGGACACTCGCAATAATACTACTTATTAATAATATTTATAAAATTAAAAAGAACTGAAGTTTGAAGTGCATTATGCACGCCAGCTAACAAAAGTATTTCTGCGTTGTAAAGCAAAGTAATTTGAAGCAAAGCACAAGTTTAATGTCGGTAAAACCGGCGAAAAAATAAAGAAGTCGAAGCGTCACAATTACTTTGCAATTTAGATTCCGCAGCGTCAGTTGGACATTTTTCTTTCGGACGCCGCGCAAATCTCGATGTTTATTTAGAGAAATTGAAAAAGACTTGCTCCGTTCTCAGAGAATGAGACGCTGACAGTAACCAGATCGGACGTATCTGACCTTGCCACTGCTCGTGCTCTTTTGCTTTATTTCTGCCACGATATTCGTCCCTCTAATCGTTTGCAGTCTTCAGTTCAGCTGTTCATCATACGTCAAGGATGATTTGTCTTTAATTCGTATGCAACGTGCCTCGCTATCCGCTTGCAAACCATTTTTGTGCAGCTAATGTGACTGCTGATTTGTTTAATTTTATCACTTTTTAATGTCGCTTAGTAAATTTGCAATCGAAGCATATAAAAGCTCAAGAAACAATTGTTTTTACCCATAATTTATTTGCACATCAAAAATTAATTCACGAAATAAGCTTGAATTATATATTTTTTTCTCTTATAAGACATCAAAAAAGACTCAAAAATTGAATCGTCACAAAATTTGATGGACAAATCTCCCGTTAAATTTTAAGACAGTTTTCTACATGATATTTTTTCCGCTACAATTTTTAGTTGACGAAGTTGTGCGGTCCTAACTGTGAATTTAATAAAACTGCACGACTCTAGTGTGGTACAGTGAGGTTACTTGATACTTATGGAATGGGCCCTCAGTGCAGTTGGGCGGGTATGAAATCTAAATGCAGTCAACAGGTGGCTGACAGACATCGTCATGTTCAATCCTCTTCGCCCCCTTAACCCCTCGACCATCCACCCTCACCGATTTCTTGTACCCCCGGCAGCTGGAAACGATATTTCAAAGATCAAGAGATAGACCGGTGTCCCAGTTATTCTGTCTTAAATCCGCACACAATTTTCCAATATTTTAATTATGATGTTGCAACCTGATTTGAATAAAAAGAAGTGCCCAGACTCAATTTTATTAAAATCAATAAATCACACAGACGAAATGAGATAAGTTATCTGCGAAACCGGAGGATAAAAATTTATAAATATTATGGGTAGGTAAAAGTTCTATTCAATAATACTTTGTAGCAATGATTTACCACCTTATTAGAGGGTTTAAAGGAAAGTTTCTAAATGATTCCTTGGCGCCCAACTTGTCTGTTCAAAATTGCAACGTTTATCCACGGCGTTTTCTATTTACGTGCTGAATTTCTAAAAATCTAAAAGCCGTTTTAATTCCCAATTATTTGATGAAGGTAAAATCCTACCTCACAAATTAAATTTTGGTTGTTGGACCTAATAACTGAAACAGGAAGTGCTTGTTCGTGATCTATTTCATTTGCTTTGCTACAACCCCATTATTTCACCCCTATCCTAATGTTGATAATTATTGTCACATATTAAGTTACAAGATAATTACAATAGATTAACCCTCATTATGTTAACACACTATACTGATTTATACAGGGTGGCAATTAAACTGGCCTCGTATTAAATTCACGCTACCCCTTTTTTAATTTTGTGGGTGGCATCGGTGATAACTAGCCACAGTAATTATTTAACCAACGTATTTTTATTCAATTAACGTAAAATGGTAATTTTATGAATGAACAACACATGTTTGTTCTAGTAAATTATCATAAAATAATTTTGCTGATAAAAGCGTTGTTCAAATTTTATAAAATAAACTGCACAATGTTTAAATGAAGCAATATTAATGATTAACAACTGAACTTAACTGATGTAACCATTTTCGTAACGAGGTTCCATATTTATAATATGTGTCCCCGATAGGTGAGCTATATTTTAAATTGAATAAAACATTTTGGCCAAATTAAATATTTTCAAACAAAGCGTTATCACAATTTTATTACATTATGTTTCCTGTTTAATGTAGTTATTATTTAAAATATGTAATGAGTTGATAGTGAAAATGTGCTTAAATTAATTACACAAATTCCTTCCACGTAATTATGGTAATTGAAAAAGTAAAAATAGTGATAAATATAATTCAATTAATTGAACAATACAATTTATGTAGGAAACTATAAATGTCTGTGACAGTTCCAAAATCTCAGATTATTTGCACAGTTGGTTGTTAGGTTTGTGATGTTCAAGTAATTACACAAAATTACTCAATTAGACATCAATTTATTGGAGTTTCCCATGATTAGATACAATTTTATATTAGATAAAAGTATTAGAGGTAAATGTGATTTAATAACAAAATAAATGGAAATTTTCCGAGGGAAAATTTGTCTAAGTTTACAGGGAGTTTCCCAGCTGAAATAACAAACTTAATTAATCGTTTTGGATTCTAATTATTTTAAATAATTGTAGTGAATATATATTTTTATTAAATATTTTATAAATATAATTTTAACGTTCCTCTGTTCCAAGAAATTAAAAATTTTTGGACAATAATTATTTATAACAATTAATTTTTATTATAACAAAAAATGAATTGTGAAAACTATACGTATAAACTTTAACATTTAATTTAATAAGCCAGATTTATAGTACACAGCTTGACACAGATATTTATATACAATACGATCTGTTGATATACTTAAGTATTTAAAATTAATTTGTAGAATTTTCACATAATTAGATATACCTTTAAATTACATAAAAATGTTAAAGGTAAATATGATTTAACATCGAGATAAATAGAGTTTTTCAGTGAACTTTGGCATATTTCCAGTTGAAATAATTGGAAAATCGCAATTATTCAAGTTGGATTATATTTGCCTGTTAAAAATATTGGTGAATCTTTTTCTTAATCTATTATTTTCACAAAATTTATACATGCACAAATCGATAAGGCGATGTAATACATATTTTGTAGTAAACTATTATTTTAATAATGAAAACATTCGAGAAAACTAAATATATATTTAGCTACATATAGTGTAACTAGTCTAATTACATTTATAATTGGACTTGGCACATTTTAATTTATAATCTTTATAGTCTTTCAAATTATATTTACTAATTCAGTATTTTTTATTATAATTTACATTACGTGAATGTGTGCTAAATACACCCCTGTATATTTCCTAAAACTGCCCATTATTCGAAAAGTGTCTGACTACCTACATTATCCCTAATATTAGGAAGAACCTTACACCCATATCTCGGTGCATTTAAGCACTTGCATTGGCAAACACTAAAAAACAGGTGGCCAATTACCGAGAGGGATGGAGCGCTCCAAAAAAAATTGTTTAATACAGCTACAAGGTAATATTTTGGTTTAACCTTTAACAGATTAATATTTTAATTGACATTGCTTCATCCATTTAGATCAATAGTATTTGGGAAAAAATTGGCGGCCACCCAAACAGTAGGTGCAACTTTAATCAAACAACAAAAATAAATCTAATTTGCTTGCGAGCCAGTAAACAATTTTACTCGTGTTAATTCATGTCGGATCTTTTTGCATAGCTCCGCACTGACAAACTCATATTCTTGAAAAATAGGTAAAACGAGCCTATCATATCAGGTATCAGAGTACAATAAACTTGTTTATCTTTCATAACCTCACAGCGCTAATGAAACACGTAAAGAACAAAAATCACAAACTCTTCAGTTGCTCGTCACTATCGTAGTACCAGACGGACTATTAGTTTTTTTTCTCTTCATGAAACCTCAAAATGTACAACTTCGTCCGGTTTGTTTTGGACATTGTAACATAAACATTTGAATGAAAACCGGGTCCAAAAGCGTCGGTATTCCGCGAAACTTACATCTGTGGTATTCCGATGGGTCAGTGCCGACCGTATTCGATATTTTCACTTAAAAAACACCAAAAATTCACGTAAAACCACACGAAAAACAACAGAACACACGTTCACCGCACTGACGGACCAACAAACTGTATACAATTAAAAAGAGACAGCCGATGGCTAAGTCACTTGCTCAGTTCGGAGATAACTGATGAATGAAACGGGAGAGGAGTGGGAATCCCGCCGTCACGATTGGTGCGGAGCACGCTGGATGGATAGTTTTGTATCACATTTTGAATTTGGCTCGGGAACGCGCCGTTTTGTTACAATTCGGTGAAAGTTTTATTCCGTGATGACAACGTATTGTTATTTTATTGAATTATGCGCACTTTAAGTTAAAAAAAAATGCGTTTGTCGTTTGTTTGTACTAAACCGTCCGCACCGGTTATCGTATGTGCTACAGGTAATCGGATTGTATACGGTTTTATTGTGGATGCATTTATGGATTACCTGATATATTATTTCGAAGGAGAATATAATAATAATATGGATATAAATTATTTGGTTATAGTATAGTAAAGTCACATTTGACGAATAAAATTTAGGGCCAGCTCAAATTTTTAAACTTTATTGTGAACTACCCACTTTTAAATCAAAGTGAAAAATTTATTAACTAAAAACACAAATATTTTTTAAATAAAAAATACATCACTTTTGTCATTATAATATATATTTAATCCCATATTAAATATAACATATGTGCATTTAATTATAATTCCTAAATATTATTTTACATTTATTACTTAATCAATTAAAAATTAATCGCGAATCATAAATTTCAAGCTCATTAATATTCATTACATAGCAGTAAAGGCTATAATAACTTAATTTAAATTATTTTAAACTAGGCAAGCTTGAATTTGAAATATATTTTCAATATTATTTTATTTTATATCAACTAAAATTTACTTTTTTATTTCTACTTAGCATAAAAAATAATAAAAGATGATCTGAATAATTCGATCAACAAAACTGATTGAATTTTTAATAATTTATTTACAGTCACTTTAGTAAAGAAATTATTTTTAAGTGAAATAAGCCTCTTTGATCCAAATATATTCTATAAGTAAATTAATTTTATCATAAACATAGTTAACAACGTGAAGCGTTCTCTGATGCGATCGCTCTACCGAATATAGTTCCATTGTGTTCGTTCTTGATATACGAGGGCCTGTCTGTATTATACGATTACTTTTACAAACGTAATTTAGCCTACGTCTCTGTCATATACATATTCTTTACTTAGTTTTTTGAATTTTTATCTCACAGATTACTTGCTTTTGCTAAGACCTTAAAAACAGATTTTATACAAGGAGTGTTCAAATTTTTCTTTTATGAAATGAATTAATTGTAATAATTCCCTGGTAAGAAATAGAATTAATAAAAATATTGGAGATATAAAAGATCAGTAATTTAAAATTTATGTATGTCCACTGACTTGCACAGTTCCAAATTTAACTGCTATTATACATTTATTCAATTATTTACTATATATTTAAGGATCAAGTCCTGTTTACATTCTTACAATCTTGTGTTATAATTTATTGCTGCGCAAAAATGTGGCAGCAATATTAACGTTAAACTTTTTAACAAGACATTTAATAAAATAAGTGATAAATTTAAAATGATTTTATTTAATATTTTTATACACATTTAATAAAATTACATAAATGAAAATTAATATGTAGGTATTTGTTGTAAATCGTATATTTCATAATACATAATGTGCTCATAACACTTTTTAAATTATAGTTTGTGTATTCTTTTTACAATATCAACAATTAGTCACCTATACAATTCATTGTGACAGTACATACATATAATTACTTTATCTCAAAAGAATACACAGACATGCAAAATATAATTTGATAACTATGTACATTAAGAAAATCATTTAATATGAGATAATGAATAAAATTATAATGTACAATGTCTCATTTAAACTACAATAGAACTTATTTTATAACAATATAATTAATGATTATTTAATATGTTTACATGAACCAAGAAAGGTTACGTAAATCAAAATTTATATACCATGATTATGTACCACAAGTAATAAATATCCTACCTATAAAAATGAACTATAAATTACAAAAAAATGGAATCTAGAATCACAATCCGCATAGAAAGGAAAACAGAAAATTTTGGACTATAGCATAGCATATTGTTCATACAACAAAGATCTGACTCTGTAATAATCTTCGGACACACAACCTTCAAGAAGGATTTTGGAATTTTCGACCCTCCTTATGGCGATTGTTGCATTGCTGCACCAAAGTACGCCACCCGAAAACTCGGAGTTTATGTTGTTCTTTGCCAGAATCATTTTGAAGTCCGACAATTTGAGTTCGTTAATAAAAACTGGGTCGTGAGTCTTTTCTGTGGAGCAAGGTGCCAAGGTGAATTCATCAAAATCGTCATCATCTAAAAAAAAAGTTACGTAAGCATACATCAGCAAACGATTTTCAGAAACTACCCACCATCTGAAAAACAATCGTCCACAATCATTCTTTGTTTATCCATCGTTCCTTCGCGGGCAATAAGCTGTCCATCGATCCAGGCGATATCGCCGTCTTTCGTTTTTATGAATTTCAGAGAATGCGACAGACGATCCATCAATCTCACTTGATAGATGTGCGTTTCGCTGGTAGCGTCAATTGCTTCGCCCTTTTCGGGCGTGAATATCTTGCCACTGACGCTGTCCTGACAATGTTTCTCGATGATTTTGCTGTTCTCTTCGGGACTACGCACCAGTATAATCCTTCTTGGTTTGAGTTGCGACAGAATTTTCACGAGAGACTCTCCGTCGGATCTTCCTTCGAAATCGATGTACTGCACTTGACAGTTTACCTGTACAGTGCGTTGTAACACTATGCATTTAGTTGGTACTTCCGGAATAAGACCTGGAAATGTACTATGTCAGTAACAGATATTGGTCTAAGTAGTTTTGATTCTCACGCGCTCGAGCGACTTTCACAAGACCAACACCAGGAATTATTTTAAAACAATAATGAACACGGCGGCGGCGGTATTTCCTCCGCACTTTTTTACGTTTTCTTATTCTTAATTCTAAAAAGAACCAAAAAGTTTGCTAAATTCGTACTGTTCTTAAATACATATTTTTTCATTTCCGTGCCTATTATAAAAAAAGAAACACAATATAGACCAATAAATTGAAACATGTCATTTAATGCAAAAATAACATAATTCAGGTTTTGTAAACCAATTAATGTTTATTTGGTCTAGTTTGTGTACAACAATTCTGGGAATAGGGCTAGGAAATGGGAATAGGGATAAATGGGTTTGCTTACTTTTAGGGTACAAAATCTGGATTAACGTTATTTTTACAAAGTAAAGAGTGACTGAGCTAAAAGACAAATATTTACATAAAACATGTATTATATTAAAAAGTTGTAAAAACTGACCTATTTCCTCCTCTTCCTTTTTAACTACAACATTTTCTTTATTGTCTTCACTATCAGTTACAACATCTGACAGTTTGTAATCCTCTGGTCTGATAATTTCTCCATACTCATCATATTTTATTTTGTCTTCTTTGAAGGGATACATAGGATATTGCTTCTTTGTTACTTTGAAGAAACCACCAGATACTTTACCTTCTTCTTTAATAACAATGTCATGGCGACCTTTAGATATGACACTCATTTCAATGTCATCATCAGAATCTGAGTCACCACTAAAATTCAAAGTGATTATTAACTGTTTTGATAGTAAATGTAGACATACTTGTCTTGTCTGAAATCTTTCATTTTCTTCTGGTACTCCTCCAGTTCGGCCCCTTCTAATCTTACTCTTTTTTCCACTGTCAAATCAATGGTCCTGTTTCCTCCATTATCAACTAGATCTCTAGCCAGTGTACCAGGGGAGGTTCTAAAATAATTAATTACATTTTTACATAATTATATATAAATGTTCTCACTCCATGTCTTTGCTCTTATTGATGTTACAAGATGACATTATGAAAAATTATGACAAAGATTCAATAGAGTCATAGATATAAAAAACATAGCATTGCATGTGACATTAATTACTGTCAGCAAACTTCTAAAAATTACATACCTAGATGTGATTATTACACTATTGTTTGGATTTGAACACCATTGTAAAAATAATTCCCTAGAAAATCCACTTTCCATGTCTGGTGAACTGGCTAACACAACTTTTGGACTTGAAACTTTACTTAATTCATGAAGACTATGACAAAGTTGTAAATGTTTAAACTGAAATGGATTATTTCTTGCACCTAAAATATTAGTATTGATATTTAGTTATTAATATGAATAATAAATATTGTTTCATACCTTCAAAATTTCTCATAAGTTTATCACTCATCCACTCAATTTGTGACTTGGCAAATTCAACCACATTATAACTTACATTGTTTAACAGTGCCAGTGAATATGATAGCAATCCAGATTCTTTATTTCGCCATAATTGGTCCAACATATGAGCCAATTCTAAAACGCGACCAGCAGTGTCTACTGAGATTAAGACATTACCATTGTTTCGTAAGGTTTGCAGGATGTTGGCTGAAAATAACACATTTAAACCCATATTCTACGAAGTTTAAAATTAAAATTACTCATTAGTTTTTCATCTCTAGTCCTCCTTCTTGCTTGTTGGTACCCAGCATTAAAGCCATCGGTAATTAAAAGGGATGGTCTCTGAAGTTTCTCCAACTCACAACCATTTAAATGCCTTTCTTTTTTGTGATTAAAATCGTTTGCATAAATAACGTCTTCCTCACCAACTTTTAGAATTTTCCAAATTGTGCCACCTATCATGTGTCCAGCTGGTAATGGTGTAATGGTCACTCCAAATCCCTTGCCTGGAAATAATATTTACATATATTATTTTATTGTCCACTAGTGTTTATAATTTATACATACCTTTAATTGATACACTCTGATTAAACTTTAATTGTATAATTTTTTCAAATGTAGCATCCACATCATCAAGCGAAAACACATTAAAATTCTTCATGTTGTGATGAGATTGGTACAAATCATACATAAACATTTGACCCATCTTATACACAGGTATTGTGGCATAAATAGGACAATTTAAGCCACATTTGCCAACAAGATAAGGCAGGGCCCCTAGATGAAACACATCTGGGAATGATATTAAAACTGCATCGATTACGTTGATATGTTTCTTAACTTCCTCAATAAAATCCATATTAAATTTTTCATCCCAGCCACAGTCTAGCAAGAGGGTCATTTCGTCGACTTCCAAAAGGTAACATGGTGGTGATTCGTCTCGGGCCCCCGAAAGGGCCGTAAACTTTACTATCGAGGTCATTTTGTGATTGGTATATTTTATACACCCGAATTATATACTCATGTTACTTTTCGTGCGCATTTTATTTAATGCACACATTATAAATGCGGTACGGACCACCAACGACTCCTTTTACTAACAATCATTTATTTGCAATGAGACTTTTTGTGATTGAGGTTAATAGCTTGTTGTTGAGCCGCATTGTACCTAGATAAAGTAGATTCCTAACTCCATACAACTGTGGATTTCTTAATACGAAGACTGTATTAATTTAAAAGTCTGCTTAAATAATTAAAAAAATTGTTTTAACATTTTTAATTAATTACATCATAGTTGGCCTTTGATAGGCCAAATGAAAATCTAATTTAGAGATAACTTTGCATCATTTAATATGTAATGAAACTAGTAAAAGTAGATTCCTAATTTAATACAGTTTTAATTTTTCGGTTGATACGAAGATGGTACAAATCTAATAGCATAAATAAACATATATTTTCAAACACATTTTAAATTGATTATATCATAATTGGCCCAGAGACAAAAGAGTCTTTTTCTACGAATTAGTTTATCATACGCCAGAGAAAAACCTGATGATAGTCTTAATTATTTACAGTTCATAACCACATATTTTAAATTACTAAAAATATTTTAAACGAAATGGGAAATGTGTATTAGCTGTATCGTCTTTTCATAACGAAGGTTGCACAATTTATCAAAAATTAAATAATATACAACATCTTCTTTAATATACAACAAAATAATGAACAAAATCTCTTACAACTAATTTTATATAAGATTAATTTACATACAACATATACTGCGTATAATAAACAACATTTCATTTCTTGTTAAATTTTTGTTTACAAAAACAAATTTTTTAATTTTGAACACGTTTTATTCGGTTCATTATTAATTTATTTGTTGTGTAGGTTCCAAAGAAGACTTTCTTGTGAAGGCAGCCTACGGACTGCAGCTGAATACGTAATTGTTTGTTCACAGATGAGTCTAGGCACACATTACATCATTAGGATTTGGTCAGTGTGGTGGGAAATATCATGAACAAAACATTGCTTCAACTGTTGCTTTGGAGGTGGCCCTGTAACAGTATGGGATGAAATTTTTTTACTCGTTTAATATGTCACAACAGTTGCTCATATTAAACGGGGAAACTACGAATGCTCCACAATCACGATTTGGTTATTCAATCAATTACTATTCCATTTGCTCAAGAATTTGGGTCAGATTTTGTTTTTGTAGATGACAACGCCTCACCTCATTATGTGACTTTGCACTCAAAATCACCAGTCTCAAAAGTTGGAGGGGCTTGGTAATGCTCTTAGAGAATAATGGCGAGTTATAAATCAAAAATCTATTCGTTCATTGATTTTGAGTATGTCGAGGATAGAGGAAGATGTTGGTAGAGCAAGGAAGGCCAACCAACTACTGATTGGAAAATTTGGTGATAATTGGTAATTAATTTTGTTTGATGTAAGCGGAATATTATATTGTTTATAAAACATATTTTGATAATATATTAATTGCAATATAATGTCATTGTTTTCTGATTTTTTGAATTAAAATTTTAAATTTGATCAGTTAAATCGACATATTTTGTAGTGCCTCAATAATTAGGGGACATGCACAATCAATAAACGAATTTGTATTAACAAATATTTATTACAGATTTTTTACAATTTCCTTTGCTTTCTTGGCCTTGGTGGATTCCATGATACTCTTGTGGCATCAGTAATGGAGATTATTTCTAAGCCTGACATTTGCAAACCTTTAATAGCAGACTGAAA
Source organism: Aethina tumida (assembly GCF_024364675.1). Lineage (NCBI taxonomy): Eukaryota > Metazoa > Arthropoda > Insecta > Coleoptera > Nitidulidae > Aethina > Aethina tumida. Next base: position 46,533,610 of record NC_065435.1, on the reverse strand, counting down.
TAAATCAAATTTTAATAGTAGTTAACAACTCACAATATAAATAATTTATATTACCAATCTTCCAGGTCCAAGACCTCTCACAGTTACCCTTACTGTTTTTACACCTCTTTCTAGGGCTTTCTAAAAAAAATAATTTGTGTAATAACATTGTTTTTATACATGCATAAAATAATAATACATTTGTAGTTATATAATAATTTTAACCAATGTGTGATGATTTAAGAAAAATTTAAATGTTACATACTGTTCCTACTGTAATGGCAGTAGCTTGTGCAGCAATGTTTGTTCCTTTCCTAGTATTTTTAAAGCCCTCAACACCACATGACCTAATAATCTTTGGAACACCTGTGAATGAACAATTTAAATCTTAGTAATAAGTTATATTTGATTTTACCATTTGCATCTGTAAGTGATAGGATTGTGTTGTTTGGTGACACCCTTATGTGGAAAATGGGAATATCTTTAAATGGGACACCATTGAATAATCTGTTAGGTGTGTCTGCATCAGGGAACAATTGGAAATTCCTAAAATTCGAACAATTACATATTTGCATAGCACATAATTCGTTTTTTTGTTACTGGCTAATTAGAGAATCTACATCAATGGCTTTTTCTCCAGCAGTTCCTTCATCAGTTGATGGTAGAGACTTCAACATTTCCTTTCTGTTTGTGACTTCCCTTAATTTAGGGGCATTTGTAAATATTGTTCTTCCATTAGACAGTTGCGTTTCTAATATGTTTAAATTTCTAAATAGACTGCATAGATTATTTCTCAACATTTTTATTTGTTAGATGAGGTTAGGTGTTATGACAATATAGGTTATGTTTTACTATATGCAACCGTAAAATGTTCTGGATATGCAACCCAGATACTTCCACTGTACTATTTTTTGATGCAGTCACAACTTCCAAAAAATGAACATATTTAATTATAATTGTGAAATATATTAACGTTGTATTAATTTGTAACAAATTGTACATGTATTATTTCAAATTTTGTATTCATTTTTATTTATTTTTGTCCTACATTATAAATTCTATAATGGTGTTTAAGTATTACAATTCGGACTTTGATTATGTATTCAAAAATCACCAGCACTAACGGTACGTCGCAATCGTAAGTTGTTTTAGAAGTTTCAATGCATGCATCATTAGAAACGAATGAATTTCATCATAAAAAATTTGGCGTTTAACGATTGTTAATTCTTTTCTTGCACGCAACGCAAATACACCTTTTGGTTTGCCACGATAATTCTCGCTGGTTTACAATGAATTGAAGTTGGTAAATCTGATGGAACAGTACTTAATCTTTAGCCAGAGCTTCAAATTTTAGATATTAACTATCAAATTATCAGTGCAACTGTTTTGCATTGTATGTTCATGAAAAACTTGCTCAAACTCGAGTTTTTTTTAACTTCATTTATGTAGACTTCAAATGTTATAGGGGAAATTCTACCCTCTTCACCAATATATTTCTGATATTTCTCCAAATATCTATTTCTGATGTTATATTTTTCATTGTCCAATATTTTGCACCATAAACGTTATAATTCTGATCTAAGATGTAGCTAAACTGAGGTTTTTTTTTATTCCATTCCCAGAACTAGGATTTTTTATAGCATGTAGAACCTTGGCAAATTGATTATAGAGGTGATGTATTATTTTGTTGAATAAAAATTACGCAAACTAACAATTAAAATGTTATTTTTTAAGTCATATTCCTTATAAAGTTTAAATTTATCCGAAGGTTAATGTGAAGTAGAATTGTGACAAAAGAGCATAAAATAAAAATACATTGCACATTAAACAATAATTTATTCGTATTATAAATACACAAGTCGTTTAATATAATAACTTAACAATACAAAACACAGCTCATCTATTATAATAATTGATTAAATGAAATATGAGATGAAATTCTTAAAAATATCTAAAATAAATATGAAGTGGACTACTACTAGTTCAGCAGTTGGCACAAATTTAAATAGTTTGGAGGAGTGTAATAGAATAGTGTAATTACTTATTTTAAATTGACAAATACAATAATTTAGCACCTAGTATAGGCAAGAATACGTATTATTAGTATTAGTAACGAATTTGGTAATTTCAATTTTCTTGTCTACATCGAAAACGACACATTACTACTGTTCTAAATCAGTAAACATAACATAATAATATTTATAAACTGAACTATCCTTTACTCACAGATACTTATGAAATACATTTATGAAGCTTAGTATGTCGATAACTATACATATCACGCTCCAATTTTGCAATTACAATCCGAAACGAAGAGTAGTACTTAGATTGGACTATACTTTAATCAGTACAAATAATTTTTAGGTATGTCATTGATGGGTTCTGCACATGTGCCCATGTTTCTTTTGGTCACAAGTGATCTTGACCTGCAGTTCTCGATTTCCAAAAAGCAGGTGTTACTGTATGTCTTGTTGTCGGTACCGCAGACGGGATCGTAGTAAGTTGGACATATTTTAGAGCAGCCTCTGAACAGGAATCCAGCTATGCAGCGCTTCATCGGTACCACATAGATGTGTTTTCTAAACAAGTACATAAATAACGAATTAGTCATAGAGATATAATTGGATGGTGGCAATTTACATACCCACAATTATCTCTCTTCATTTCACACTCGCTTCTGTAGATTTTGTTGTCCGATCCGCATACGAAGTTTCTGTCGTTGGAGCATTTTTCGTTACATAACGCGGTGGTTCGGCAATGATGAGGTGGTACTTGTATTACAAGTTGTCCGCAAGTTTCTTTTTTTAGATGGCACGCTGATCTGTAAACATTTAATAGACGATTATTTGAGATCAACTCGACATAGTAAATGACGTACTTGTATACATTTCCATCTGATCCACATACGGGTTCGTCTTCGGTTTCATTACACTCTTCGGGACACGGCTCTTGTTCTTTCAGCGCGGTACAGTTACCGACATGGGCAAATTGAACGCCTTTGAAACATGTGGCCAAGTTAAGTTGGCAATTATTCGTGTAAGTCCTGGCGTCGGTGCCACAGACGGGATCGAAGTCGTTGTTACACTTGATCTTCAGACATTTGCTCAGTCTGTTCCTGCATTTCTCGAAGTCCACCCTGGTCACGCGGCGGTTGGAACTGAAACGACAAAGAATTTAACACATCCGAATGGCGTGTCGAAGCTACTGTGTGCTTACCCACAGTTCAGCAGTTTTAGTTCGCACTCGCTTTTGTAAATGTACCCGTCCGAACCGCAAGTAGGTTTTTCAATTTCGTTGGCACATCCTGATGGACATCCGGCACTGTGAGAGGTCCTTTCCTGGGACACGCAATACGCCATCGGCACTTCAAACACGTGTTTACTGAAAATACATGTAATTGAATAGTTTCGGTCAAAGCATCTGGGTCAGTGTTTACACACCCGCAGTTTTTGGACTTCATTCTGCAAACGTTGGTGTACAATTTGCCATCGGAGCCGCAGGCCGGTCTGGCGTTTCTCCAGCACGATTCCCTACAATGTCTTGTTGTCTGGCAATACTTTTTATTAGTTCTTACGACACCTTGCCTAAAATTCGATTTTATATTCTATTAAAATAACTGAGGCTATTAATACAACTAATATAGGAAGTTATGACATGGACAATTTTTATACTTTAAGTAGTTAATCTGCCTAATTAACCATGTTATTAGTAAGTATTGTTATTATTCTATTAAAGCTGTGTTCAACGAATAGTAATTATAATTTATACAACGTTGGCTCATTACAAAACACGCCGTTGATGTAAATTACATATAAATAATTGTCATACGTAGGTGTATTCAATAAATATTATCACTGGTGCCGCCGATTTTTTTAAAGGATGGAATGAAACGATATAAAAACAGTGAGAGATGAGATTTCAGAAATATTAATAGCAGAATTATTAAGGAGAAATTAGAAAATGCATAAAAGGTTGATTGGGAAGTGTACTCTTGTTACCGACTACACGCTAACCCCATTATCAAAGTTTTCTAATCTCGATACATGTGTTGGAATAGGTGTGAACAGTCGTGTACATTACATTCATTTGCATGTGTGAATCGACTTACCCGCAAGTCAGTAATTTCATCTGGCATGTATTTTTGTATACGTTTCCGTCGCTTCCACACACAGGTCCGTCTTGAGGGGCCTGCTTACAATCGACGGGACAGTTCTCGCGGTGAGCGCTGATGTTGTTGCATGGACCGAGATGCGACAATCCAATGTCTAATCTGTGTCGACGTAAATCACGTTTAGGAAGCGAATAATGTCGGGGATGACGATTAATTACCTGCATATCTCCACTTGTAGCATGCACCTATTGAGGTAGGTCCTTCCGTCTGTTCCGCAAACTGGGTCCTTCTCGCTGCCGCATTTGTGCTCGCACTTGGAGCCGCCGTGCCTCTTGCATAGTTTGGGGTCCGACGACAATGAGATGCCTGGACGGTTTGAATTAGCATTTCGACGTTAGATATTTTATAATTGTTACCTTTTCCGCAGGTCTTCTTCTTCAGTTCGCAAATGTTGGCGTAAATGATGCCGTCAGATCCGCAGACTGGGTCTCCGAAGCCGTGAGGGGTGCATATTCTGGGACATGAGGAATTCCTGACCGATGCAGTCTCTGCAACCAAGATGAAAATGGATGTGATTATCAATTTAATAACGTTTCCTGGTTCGTTCATTATCCGTACAAAAATAAATAAGCAGATACACAATGTAGTCGCATCCAGATAGATACATACATATTCGATATGGCTTTTGCACGTGAGCGGCGTGTTAGTAGTCAGTTACCGCTTCATTTATACTTGTAGAATTTAATTCTATAAAATAAATTCTAGTGCCAAGTTCATGGCATTGCGGAGAATCGCGTCAGAGGAGATTTAGCAGACACGTCTGTAGCATAACACGACGAAAGAAATTTATTTTAAATTTATACGCGATACTTTGTTAAAGCTCTATTTCAAAAGCAACGAGCCAAGCTTCGTATTAACTTATCATTTTTTCGCTTTAAATGGAACGCCATCTCTTCGGAAACGTGTACCAAATGTGACCAATTCCATTCTAAGTGTAGAAAAATGATGGCTCGATCCGTTACCGCTTTGGCACACACTGTTTTTGATTGAGAAGATTATCTCGCACTGTACATGGTCATGTCTCCGTTCTTTTTATCATGAAACTAGGATACGACGTACATTTGCCTATTAAACACATTTTTAATTCGTACTAGACCAGTTTGGCCAGTCTATTTGAATCTAGGAGGCACATTTCCTAAAATAAAACAATGCAAAAAAAGCGCCGTGCAGTCAGTATGTTTTTATATTCTCGTTGGACGCGGAGAACGTGCTGGTTGCAGTTAAGCCGGCAACTTTTTCCTCTTTTTCGTTTTCCTGCACGTTCATCCCGCTCAGTAGATCTGCTTTGAATCGGTGGCCAGATTTCACGGCAGATACCATTTCTACTTAGCACGCTTCCGTACATGGTGGTCGTGTTATCGTCTTTGCATTTTTGCTTGTCGTTTTTTTCCTCCTTTCCTTACTCAATGCAGTATTCTCGTGCACGTAATATATGGTAACAATATTCAGATATTTGGTAGATTGTGTTTAGATTTCAAGATACGGGTGGCTTTTTTCTGAGTTTATGGAGTGCTTTAATGCGATATTTAAGGATGAAACTTGCCCGAAGTGATCGTTTGTCACGGTCACATTACCTATTGTATTTTACATCCACTCGAAGAACATTGGAAGTGATCAAACTCAATACCAGGAAGTATCACTATTCTAAGCTGGTTTCTGCAATTTATTACGGACACCATTGTTGCGTATAAACCATCAAATGGTCCGGACTTAAACTAAAACACCTCATTAAATCAACCGTCGTTTATGCTTATGGTTGAGTTGCTCGAAATCATCCATAATAGAAATATCCTCATGTGACAATTTTCATTTTTATCACGACCGTCCCAAGACATTAAACTTTTTGCTCGAACCGCTTTGTCACACATCCACATTAAATTCGACAAATTGCGCCCGGCAACATTTTTAAATCGAATTCGGATTTCTCGCTCATTGAATGAGCAGCGCCGCGACTACAAAAAGCCTCGATGGTATTCATAAAAAAGTGCCTACCTGAATTTGCTATTAATGGTAACAATACACTGTGTATCTGCACAAACGATTTACAACGGTACTAAAAAAAAACTGTTTAGATCATTTAGATTTGCATGACGGCTTTACGGTTCAAATCGGCAGCTGATTAATTGTTAAAGTTAATGACTCTAATTACTGACCGTCGATAAACATAAACAGAAAATCAGTTAGCTAGGTTCTTAATTCATTATAATCAGTTAGCTCAAGTATTTCGATAGTAATCTGATTCTGTTTGAATTAATTACACCGCTAAAAATGTATCTAACAAGTCATCACTGATGACTTGTCAGATTGATATTGTCTGGGTAACAGACGACCGATAAACAACAATTTTGTTCTCGGTGTACTGCTTAGTTGGTGCGATGGTCAATGCTCTTTACGACCAACGCCAACAATTAAATCCTTATTAAACACAGTTTAGTGTACATATTGTTCCAATTTATTTTCATACGTGTACCAGCGTGGAGTCATAAGTCACATCAGATATATTAATATCGTGCATGTGCAACATTCACTGGATTACTTCCTAGGTTAAAGTTTAGGATTTAATTTATTTTATATAATTTCCTGTACAGCATAAATGAGTTAATAATAAATCTTGTGCGGGTAGATGCCGTGTAGGTGATATCCAATTAACCATCTCACGTTTCAAATTTCATTCAATGAGATGGGCACAGGCAATTTACTTCAGACAGTCCAGTCATCATCTACGTTTTCTAATTATTAGAAAAATTGTATCATGTTGCAATAGACTTTGCTCAACATTTCTGTGCTGTTGTCTACATGCAGTTGAAGAAAGTGTTGTTTTGTAAAATGAAGATCCTACCTACAAATCTACGTTTTCTAATTAATAGAAAAATTGTATCCTGTTGCGATAGACTTCACTCAACATTTCTGTTTTGTTGTCTACATGCAGTTGAAGAAAGTGTTGGTTTTGTAAAATGAAGATCCTACCTACAAATCTAGATTTGGTAAGAAGGGATTTACTACACAATGTCACTGTGCTTTTAGTTGTTGTTTAGGTTATGTTTATATGTATATTTTTACTTTCAATTATGTTAATAGTTTTATTACACTTTCACTATACCTTATGCATACTTAAGAACTACAGTAATATTTTACTCGCTTGAAATAAAAATTGTGATGATTCACTTTATTCTAAGACTATTTTGTAAACCGCCTTCCTTTAGATAATTAAAAAATATACTCTTCTCAAAAATTACTTAAATTTTTTACTATATATATTTGTATATATTGCTTATTATAATTATTTAATCATTGGTCGAAGTGATACTGTAAGAATAATTATAATTCAGCGTTACCAAGACCGTGAGAAACAAGAAGAGTTTACGGCTAAATAAGTCAATTGTTTCCCGTTTTATTAAAAAAACTAGAGAAACTGGCCAAGTGGTAGCTATGAAAAAAGTTGTTTGATTTCAAAAAATCAATAACTGGATAATACGATTGTCCAATAATCCAATCTTATTGTCAACTGAAATTGAAGCCAATCTAGAGAAAATGGGACTTGCTGAAATTAGTTCAAAGACTGTTTGAAGATGATTAGTGAACGCTTCTACTAAACATATGAAAATCCAATTTTGACTTAGGATCACATCCACTGGATCACAGAACAGTGGGAACAAGTAGTTTATTTTATAAACAAGTCATGGTTCTGCTTATGTTAAACATCCATCAGGAACAACACCATACAAAAAGTTTGTTATGTCCACAGTGAATCGTGGTTGCTGTTCAATTATGCTGTGAGGATGTTTCAATTAGTTAATTAAACAACAATTTGCTTTCACATATTGAAGAAATAGTGCTCTTTATATATGTGTTTTAACATGAAACAAACATCAAACATAATTCTAAAATTGTGACGAATTGGTTAAAAGACACCATTGATGTTTTGTCTCAGTCTTCAGGCATTAACCCTATAGAAAACGTTTTAACCAAATTCGACACTATCGAACAAAATCAGAGCGACTTTTTTTGTTTAAGTTTGCTTGTTTGTTTAAGAACTAAACATACATATATAAATTATATTGTTCATTGACGAAACATCTCACGTTAACGATGACATAAGAAAAAATAAAACCAGAAAAAGGAAGAAAGTAAATTAACAAAAAGTAAATCCAACGTAAATGGTAAATATTTTGTCTAATATTCTTTATTGGCTATAACATCCTCACATCTTTTTGGAATAGACGAGATTAGATTGGAAATTATTTCCTTGTTTATATTTTTCCAAACATTTTTGATTTGTTCAAAGAAATTTGCTTTATTTATTATGTAATTTGCTCAAATTTTCTTACCCACAATCTCCAACAAGTTTTCTATTAGACTCCCATGTTTAATAGTTCTTGTTAACATATTTTGGATAAAGTCCACCGTTTTTAAGGCGAAGAGCCATCACATCCGAAAACATAAAACTTTGATTCGTCAGAAAATAGTACTTTTTTCCAATCTCTTGGTGCCCAGTTCCGATGCCAATGAGCGAAAAGAAGTCTTGCTTCTCGATTCTTCTTTGAAAGACAGTTTTTTTTTGCTGGACGACTTCCTGGCAGCCCTGCCTTCACTAACCGACGCTGAATTGTCCTCGAACTAATTGATTTATCTCCAAAATCTCTTAAAATATGAGTTGCGGACATCCTGAACGTGACAAATGTGTGAGACATAAATGAACTAAGAGAAATAAAGTAACGGGCATAAATAAATGATTTATAATTTAGTTTTTAAACATTTTCTGAAATATTTTAGGCAGTCGTTTTAATTTTGTCCGATATTGTAAATATTTTTACAATTCACAACAATTCAAGAATGCTTGAACGAATATAGACTTGTCGTATATTCGCAAAATGGTCGAGTCTATGTCAGAGAACTGGACCAATTATAAAACATATTATACAAAGATAAATAACACAGATTTAATAATAAAAAAGTTGCTATAATTATATCAGAAAGATATATGTAACATGTTATAGAATAAGAATAGTACTTTTTATAACACTGTATAAAACAACAATACTTAATTAATATTATTCCAAATAAAAGAGTTATGGCTGAAAAGTTTAAAAAGTTGCTACAATAATGACCACTACCATACGTGAGGTTTTTTTATTGCTCGCAATTCCATCAGTGACTTTCTAAAGTGCACCGTCGAAACGCGATGGTAAAATCATTTTAAATAATTACCAATAAATCGAAACTTCAATTTATCTCATCTCCATCGTCTTGTAATTGTTACGAAAGCAGCCTTCATTTTCCGTTGGCCGCTAATTTTGCCTGACCTATTCACCTACTTCGGTGTAATCGTTTCTTCCGACGACCTTTCTTCATTGTGTTTCTGTGTTATGTTTATGGTGCTTCTTCGTTTGCTTTATCAATTTTGTTTTCTCTTGAGGTTAACCTTCCGACACACGAAACTAGTTTATTACCTACGCGTGTGGTTTTCTCCTAGACAAATTCATGTCGGAATATCATTCACTAATTGGTACCTATGTGGATGGATGACGTGAGATCGAAATTAAGTAATGGAATAAATTCCTATTTGTAGTTTACGGGATTTTTTTTGTTTAGTTAAAAGCACGAAGTAAATTATACTACATATTTTTATTGGATAACTGTGAATTTTTCCAACGAATATTGTGTGCGGTGCCTTCAAGTTTAGAATTTATAAAGTCTCAATTTGCGGTGGTTAAGCAAATATTTATTGATATTTAATAGACTAAATAACAATAGTTTAAGTTGGCGTGACTTAATGTAATGTAAATATAAACATGTTGTTAGAATTTAATAGGGTATTTGAATGAGAATATATAAGCGATACACTTATATACTAGAATTTAGATTGCATGCCTTATAGCTCATTTCCTAAACGGTAAAATCCCTGAACCGCGAATAACGTCCCTTCCCTGGTTAATAATAGTTGAATACGGCCATAATTAATTTAAGATAATTCCCGTTTTGTCGAGCAGAATGAATTTCCTTATTGTTATAAATACTATTTCGTGATTTGCAGTTAAAAATCTCTGTTGCATTCGCGCTAGGTTTTCAGTTATCCCGTCCGACCATTTAGTAGAGCAAACTAACTGTCCGCCAACATTAAAATCGTGGCGAGTCGGGTCGTTAAAACAATTAAATACTTTTAAAATTTGTAATGAGTTGTATAATTAGCCCGACCGTTTGCGGTAAAATTACACAATTACGAATCACCTGCATAAAACACAAAACAAAAGCGCCTCATGACTTCAAATTTGTCTCGACGTATCAGCCAAATGATATGTACGATCTACGGCGTCCACGCTCTGTGATTACACTTTTTGGCGAGCGGATGAACTAAATACTACGATCATTAGCGGATCACCATCATAATTCCTGGTTGCTAAATTTAAAAATTATCAACCGGTATTTTTTACCTACCATTTCTCCGAACACGGTAATATTTTGAACAAAAACAAAAGTGAAAAAAATATGTCTTGTTACAAAAGGCTAAACTTGATTTGTATGGTATGTCAACAAACAATTTCGCATATTCAAATGTCCCCATCAATTATACCCCGAAGTGTTTGAATGTCTGTTCACTGTACGTTATTGATAGCGAAGCGGGATTCTGGTGGCAAACGTGAGTTAATAAGGCAATTTATTTAAGTTAACGTGTGATTTATCAACAAAGACGATTGATTAGATGCCGAAAACAGCTGGAAATCTATTAAATCCACCTATGCGGCCTGCGGGATTATATACAACTCAAAAAGAAACGCGTTGGATCAAATAAAACTTTTGCTAAGTAAAACAAATAGATGTACGTATGAGAAATGATATTTAGTCGTTACTATCCAATATTTTATTTACTATCCAAGCAGACATTTTTTTAGACAATAAACATTTCAAATAATGTGTTTGCTTTAGTACGTAATAACTTGGAGATTACTTTGATAGGATGAATACTTACTAATACAGTCGTCTTTAGATCGAATTTGAAATTGATTTGGCAATAACTTCAAGAATGGACACCACTTGGGTAAAGTGTTTAATGCCATTACCGTCACAGAATTTTTAGAAATCTTCTAAAAGTCTTGTTGAAGTGACCAAAACATGGAATACTGACGTTAGAATTGAGGCCATGTCCAATTGTTTTAAAGTAATCACTTTTGATGAATATTCTAAATGGCAGTAAGGAAAATGAACGCTCAGAGGAAAATAGTCAAATAGAAGTTTTTCAAAAATATGCCATGTTTTTCACCTGGATGATAATATTGTAACACAATGGGGTTACATTTTGTAGGAAGAATTGCAGGAATTTCCAAAGAAATTGCTTACAAATTCATCATGTACTTTGCATTCATATTTAAACTGTATATAATAGAAAAATTATTAAAACATTTTAAAAATATATAAAACATATATTTTTAAAATGTAGTTTTAGTTTTAATCTTGATGATTCGAACTTTTCTCATGGTTCGAGTTATCCAGTTAGACCATATATTTAATCAATTAATTGACTTCTTAAATCTATATAAAGAAACTCATTATATATTATCAAATTTCAAATAACTTACCTTTTCTCATATGCATAAGTTCTTTTTTATATAAACTTGCCTTTCGTCCAGCTAATTATTGAAGTCAACGATAATTATGTTCTGCATAATTTGAATAAAACCGAGCCAGTTTAATCGGATTATAAAAAAGATTAACAGTTTGAACGCTATTAACAAGTTACACCATTATTTAATCTTGGCTAACATAATAATATCAAATTTGCATATAATTAATTAGAGAGGCTTGTTGAAGTGCAGCAACGAATCCTTCGGAGGTCTGAGTCAGCAGATAATTTCGCGAATACGGTTCAATAATTACTTCAAATTGAACGATGTGCACTGTTTAATGTGAGTGAATCGAAAGAAACTCATCTGCCAGTGATGCATTAAATGAAGACATTCAGGCAAAAAAAATGTAGCCACTTTTGGCACCTTATTTCAAGTTTGGTATGTATAAATTTTCAAAAATGTTTCGATAAATGTATCCGTAATAACTGTACAAAACAATAATAAACATTATTAAGACGTTAATTCAACGGACTGAGATAAATTAAGCAGAATACCGTAGCGAAATTTTTTCACCATCTTGAAGAGTGAGTGTAATGTATAAATTAATGGGGCCTGATAATTTAATATCATAAGTGTAAATTACCTCGTATGGTAATTTGTGTGCAGCAGCCGTCGTTATCTTGCGTATTTAATGTGTTTTTTGAGAACCACTTGAGGCCAGTTATTTAAATATCGTACAAATTATGCCGATAGATAGCTTCTTCTTTAATGTATTGGAGAAATTTTCATACGGAGTGGTAGTTATTTAAATTGAATTGGTTTATTATGATTATATTATCCGAAGTGTGTTACATGTCAATTAAACCCATATTAATTTCAAGCTCAGCTCTATTCATTGCCGTTTCAAAAAATGGCGAAGGATTCCAAGTATTTCTAATTGTCTAATAAGAAAAAACACACGCATAAACGTCGACTTACATTTACTGTAACTGTATAACAACTATTTCGAGGTACAAATCTAAATTACATTAGTGCATCCATTAAGTTAATTATTCCGCCAGCCAGCGCTAAATTAAATGAATATATTTAATTAATTAAATTTAATTATAACGTATCCACTTAAACTCCATCATTTATCGGCTTACAAATACAATAAAGCTGTCATTAAGCGACAATTAAACTTGCTGTTAATCAATTATATATTTGGACGGACAGTTCACACCCATCATTTATGGTGTTTGTTTTGGCAACAGGTGTGTAAATTATGATATTATTCACCACAGTACCACATGTCGATTGTTTGAAAGTTTATGGGTATCTGAAGACCAATTTGTTATATCTTGTTATCTCGACGATCGCCATTTATCAAATTTTCAGATGAAGATCGCTGTTCCCATTTCTTAGTAACACAGTTTTAATTATGGCGAATGGCCTGAAGACTCAATTAAAAATCTTCATTTAACGTCGGGTTTATTGTTTCCGTAATTATGATTTATAGGTTTTAAATTGTTTGGAATTTTGGAGAAAGAAAAGAAATTTCTATTAATTTCATACTTGGTTGACGTGATGAATTGGAGTTTTTATAATTTATAATTATAATTATAATTCAAATAAACTTTGTAACTGTATTCCTTTTATATAAACTAATTATACAATTTTTTACAAATCAATAGAATAATTCTCGAACTACTCCCTCGATTTTAGCCAGTAAATAGCGTTAAATAGAGAATAACCCTACTCTTCTTTAGCAAAAAATAGTTGATTGGGCCCCACTTGATACAACTGAGCCAGCATGACAATATTTCACATAAATGTTTGAGGTCGATAACCATTCAACAGCCTCACCATGTATATTTATCAATATAACGTTTCATAGGATCCCGATAAACTCAAAATAAGACTTAATCATAATAATTCGCATGATTTACGATAAATAACGATGTTGCAGGTTCATAAATAATTGGGGAAGATCGCAAAACATAATGTTTAATATAAAATATTCACACAGTAGGGAAAAAATATTTCCGTGGACGCAGAAATAACAGTGTATGAACTAAAGGTAAATCAACGACCTTGCTCAAATACTCTTATTAAGTTATTACAAGCGTGTAAAAAAACCGTAGTATGTGGTGCCATTATCTAGTTATCACAGGTAATAATACACAAGTCTAGGAAAAAAGTAATATGACTCTGGAGCAAGCAACGATAAAATGTGTACCAGTTTTTTTTAACGATATTTTTAATACATATTTCAAGTGTATGAGGCTGTCGAACTTAGAATCTGTGAACTGTGACCAAGTCGTGTTCAGTTAGAAGCCATCCGTACACGATTTGTTTGAATTGCAGCCGATGACAAATGTAAAAATAGATTGTTTATTGAACAGCGTGAAATTAAACTTGGAAATTTTCATGTTCCTAATGAAATTACGATAAATATGACCATTTTTATTGTTTAAATAATTCGTCTGTTTAAAATTCATCAAATTAAAAATTATTCGTAGTTTATCTATGTAGGTTTATGGTAGAAAGCAATTAACATAAAAATGAAATGTGTTAATGTATTTATGTTTATATAAAATTTGGAGAAAAGTATTTATAAAAAATACGATACAATTTGTTCTTAATAATTTCAATATTAATTCCAGGAAGTTACATTAAAAAATAGAAAATTGAATGTTCTCAATAAAATTTTATAAATTTTATTATTTAAATATTTTATCTTCTTAAAAATCATTTAATTTATTTGTAGTTTATACATGTAGGTTAAAATCATAAAAATGAAATAAATGTCTTAATGTTGCTTATTTAATGTAACGCTTTTTGTTATTAAACAAGGAGTAAAATATTGAAAATGTTGCAAAAGATCTTATTTGTAAAAAAAAATAAAAAAGAAAAATATAGTTTGTTATTGGTTATATTTAAAATTGAAAAATTTGGTGTTCTCAAAGGAATTATGATAAATATTTTTATTGTTTAAACATCATTTAATTTATTTATAATTTATCTATGTAGGTTTGTATAAGTAAATATTTGACATAAAAAGGAAGTAAATGTGTAAATATTAACTCTTTAACTTAATGTGTTTTTGTTACTAGATAAATTTGAAGTAAAATATTTGAAAAGGTTGTAAAATATTGAAAATTGAAGAACATATATTTTATTTATATTTTATCTGTTCAGGTTTGCATTAGTACTGTTGACATAAAAATGAAATAAATGTGTTAATTATTAACTATTTAATTTATTATATTTTTATTATTAAATAAATTTGAAGTAAAATATTGAAATGATTGTAAAATATATCATTTGTAAAAATAAAAGTTCAGTTTATTATTTTCAATATTAATTATAAATTGTTAAATTTAAAATTGAAAAATTTGATTTTCTCAAAGGAATTATGATAAATATGACTATTTGAATATCACTTAATTTATTTTTACTTGTATAAAACAATCACATGGAATAAAATAAATGTGTAAATATTAACTATTTAACTTAATGTGTTTTTGTTACTTTGTTACTTACTTGAAGTAAAATATTTGAAAAGGTTGTAAAAGATTAAAAACTGAAGAACAGTTAATTTATTTATATTTTGTCTGTTTAGGTTTGTATTAGTAAATTAAAAATGAAATAAAAGTGTTAGTTAGGAATAAAATATTGGAAATATTGTAAAAATAAAAAATAAAGTTAGTTATTATTATTATTTTTAATATTAATTATAAATATTAAAATTAAATTTAAAAATAAAAAATTTTATGTTCTCAAAGGAATTATGATAAATATGACCATTTTTATTGTTTAAATATTTTGTTAAAAAATCATTTAATTTATTTATATTTTATTAGTGAAGAATTAACATATAAATAAAATAAATTTGTTACTAAATTTGAGGCAAATTTGTAAAAAAGTTAAAAAATAAAAATATAATTTGGTATTAATATTGACAATATTAATTATAAATTATTATTGAGTTAATTATTAATATCATTGAGTTATTATTAAAAATTGTTAATTTGAAATCTTAAAATTTATTAATAATAAAGCTTTAAATTTTGAATTGACATAAAAAACTTAACGAAGTTTTGCTGAAGAATTTTCAAGAATATTTTAATCAACTTTTTATTTTTGCAGTTTAATCATCCCATTAGTATATATATGCACATAGGACAACTACTGCGAGATTGTTGCCGGCATGCGACGGTTATCTCACATAATTTATAACATTAGTGTAGTAAATATTATAGTGAGGTATAATATATCTACATATTATAAAATAATGTCCCGCTTCCAAATAAGGAGTTTACTGATAATCAGATCTATATTTATTACAGAAAATGTTGACTATATTATCCATGTTTTGATTTTGTTTTCAACAGGCGAATTATACGCATGTAATTATATTAAATAAACTACATTGTGCCGTAAATTCACTGACGTTTCCAGCTACATTGTTGCAATACAATTTTATTATGCTGTTTAAATTGATTCAATGAGAAATGCCATCGTTAAATTTAATGTCTGTTTATTTCAACATTTATATTCACTGTTTCATTTGGAATGTAGAAATTGAGTTGTAAAGTCGCTCTTAAAATAATTTTTTCAATAAATATTAAGTGTATACGGCACAATTTTATTTATAACGATTAAAGCAAAGAAAATTTAATTAAGCAACCGGACGAGTTGTTAAAATTTACATTTAAATGTTTTATATTTTAACTTTTCGTGCTGGCACACAAAAAGCTGGATTTTACATCTGTGTCGATTCGATTAAGCCCTTTCGTCATTCAAGATAAACGCACAAGCAAAAGCCAACACCTGATATTATTTTATTGCTGAATAAAAATGTTGATTAGCCGACACAGAAAAGAAAAATGCAATAAAACTGTAAATTTTCCAGTTACATGGGACAATAAGTTATAATGGGGCATACATTTGACATTTATAGTACAATATTTATTATGGACTTAATGCCATTTAATGGCGTTTACTGGCAAAGAATGATATACTGCGCATACCATCCTGCGGATCTTTTTTGTTGATTATTGTGCATTTATTACTGATTTTCTTGCACAAATGTTTTATTATAGATTTGATTTATACGCGACTATGTTTGGCGTAAATAATGATTATTTCCAGTACTAATGAGCTGTTACGACCAATTGTTAGTTTGATATGCAAGTGTTAAAGTTAGTGCAAGTTTTATGGACAGGCAAATTAAAACGTGAGCACTTAACGTTCCAATTTGTGTTACGGATTATAAAAAATATTATTGTGCCATTTTGTTTTCGAAGGAAATCACATCTCGAAGTGGATTTTCGTAAATAACACATCGATTTGTATTCATTGCACAAACCCAGGCCGAGATATATCTTCGGGGAAGGAAAAAATGTGAACAAAACAAACACTCCTTCGGAAACAATAGCTGTAGAAAACAATTCATACACCACTATTAAATGCAAATTACACGGAGAGATAAGTCTAATAGCAGTCTTTGAAGTGCTCGGTACTGTTGCCGTCCACAGTTCCAGGTCAATAAATATTAGGTGTGACAGTATCTTGTACATGTGTTAAGATAATATCTGATTTAACGCGATGACGATCGGAATGTGTAAGTAGATGATATGCCGGAGGCTGCGTCAATTTCCGGTAATGGATACAGATAAATATTGATTTAGATTAGTGGCGGTCAGGCTTTCCCTTTACTTTGTTTAGTGTTTTAGATTAGGAGCCTGTGTAGTTTATGGCCGTGCTTGTTTATCAACCTGAATTATCCGTTTGTGACAATCAACCGTTTTGCGATCAATTGATTTTGTGTGTTATTGGCACAGCCAGATTTGGAATGGAATAAATCGTAGATTTGTACCATCATGTGCTAAAAACAATTGTACGATGAGGTAACCAATGATTCCGTTAATTAAATTAGCTAAAAAATTGAGCTTATGTGTGCGGAGATTCACGAGCCGAGTAAAAAATACCCTTCATTAAAGTTTATCGTACGTTCGAATCTGCCTCATATCTCGAATCGTGGTGCTTTCTTTCTGCAATTTGCAATCTAACTGTACCTCCTTTCTTCATCTCTCTCGTTCGTACACCGAAACAATAGAGGAACGATTCGCAGAAAACGTCTTCGATACGTTCCTGTTCGCCCGCCTGATCATGAATAGGAAGCTTATGAAGCCATGGATGAGATGATTTATAGTACTGTTGTTAATTGTGTGCCTTATTAATTATTGCTACTTCGAATTTAATGGCCTGCGAGTTTTGATATAATTGGAAGATGCAGAAAACGAAAGTAACGTTTGATGAGAACGCCGCGGTTAACAATGGATTAACATTCTTAACGCTGCACAATTGAATTGGTAAGTGAAACGCGCCTATTTTAATACACATCGAGATCACGCTCAATTCTATCCCCGCATTTTGAGAAAATAAGCGATTTCCTATTAATGACGGTTGTTTGTTGTGTGGGATTAATTGAGGTTTGGCGAATTGCGAGGATTAAGGTTAGTAAATTACCAGCTGCGGATTCATGATATTAGTTATTAGTGGATTTATTACTGGAAACGGATTTATTAATGTTATAATGGACTAAACGTCAGAAAGCACTTATTTAAATATTTTTAGATGATTGCAAGTGTTTTATAAAGCACTTTCTGATATTTGGTTCCATTTAATTAGATGATTTTCTAATTATAATTCTAGATTTCTCGTGAAAAAGGCCTCGATTCAGATCTTTATATCTTTTTGACGAGAAATTAAATTTTGTTAAGTTTTATAAATATTTTAATGTTCATTATAATTTTGATATTTTAATAAAAGCCTTCTTGAGTTTATTTTAAAAAAATTTCGTATAAATTTGTTCTAAAATTGACTTGAATATATATTTTTCAAAAAAAAAAAAAAAAAAAATGGGTGAAAAATTACACCAAAATAGAAAAATATAAAGATATTCAGTTTTGTATATAAATTCGTTAATTTTGACTGTTTATAAATAATTTTAGAAAATTTATAAATAGAAAATTTCAAGAAAGATAGGAATAAATACATAGGTATATATGTTTTTGAAACAAATTATAAAAATTTTAGTTGAATGTTCAAAAATAAATAAATGTTATAAAATAAAAATTTTAGTGTTTATAAATAATTTTAGTTTATAAACACTGGAATTTTCTAATTACAAAATAATTGAATTAGAAAATTCAAAATTTCAAGAAAGATAAAAATGTATATTCATGCTGAATATATATTTTTTGAAACGAAGGATAAAAATTTAAGTTGGAAGTTCCAAAATTTGAAATAAAATAAATATATATCCAGATTTGTATATAAATTCGTTATTTTTGACTGTTTATAAATTATTTTAGTTTAATTAATTTTTCTAATTACAAAATGATTGAATTAGAAAAATCAAAATTTCAAGAAAGAAAATAATAAATACATTTATATAAATGCATATTCGTGCTGAATATATATTTTTTGAAACAAAGTATAAAAATTTGAGTTGAAAGTTTCAAATTTAAAGTAAAATAAAAATATAATTAGATTTGTATATAAGTTCGTTAATTTTGAGTGTTAATTAGTTTAATAAATTACAAAATAATTGAATTAGAAAATTAAAAATTTCAATTTCAAGAAAGATAAAAATAAATACATACTGTGTAATTTTAGATAAATTTGTTTTTTAAATAACAAAAATATTATTTTAAATATTTTTAATATACATAAATTAGTTATTTTTTGCTTTTATTTATTGTGTTGAATGTATATTTTGAAAGGAATTATAAAAAACTTGCCTCGAATATTTCAAAATTTGAAGCAGAATAAAAAATAACGAAATTTATATTAATTCCTGTACTTTTAATTTCTGTAACCAATCTTGTGTACAAAAATAAATAAATAAATAAATAAATAAATAAATAAATAAATAAATAAACTGAAAATTTAAAAGAAAATAAAGAAATAAGTAAGTAAAGTTATTGGTTTAGCCATTTCAAAAATAATATTTTTGAGCCGAATGAATGTTTTTCAGTATAAAATAAAGATTAAAACATAAATATGCGAATGAAAACTTATTAAAACCACAAATTATCTGACAGCAAGACTGTTACTGTACAATTAATAATTAATTTTAATGCTCAGCAACCACATTATAAACATAATGAAAGTCCTTGTACCATTTTGTGCAAATAGAAAAAAAAAATGAACAGAAACACTGTCACGATTAATTAGTGCTATCTAACCAGAATCTAGGATGTTCATATCAAACACGGATTTGTTGTGGATTATTTGCAATTTTATAATGGGCATGACTTATTAATAACGTGTTCCATCAATAAACTGAAACTAGACAAGTTTTTATAATGAACGACCCAATTTGATGTATGATGACTTCGACAGGCGATCCTAATTCGTTTATTAATTGATTTTGATAAATTGTTTTTGCTCCCGTATCGAATTTCACATACAATTACTTACATGTCGACAATCACTTAAGCCAACGTACCTGCGAACAGAAAAAAAAAACGTATTAGTAACACCATCTAATTTAAACTTCCAAAGTAATTAATTAATCATAATCTATATTGAAATGAATTTTTTGTTTGGACTTTGGAGAAAAAAAAACAGAGAAAAAAATAACGCTACTGATCTTATGAGATTACCGTACCGTACGGTAACCAACCCGTAATTTAATCGGGCCGATCGTAAATATGTGGCTCCGCTATAATGTGGGGGTTATTATTTCCTGATGTAACAGAGCTATGTTTCTATTAAATGCAAATTCTTAAATAAACTACAAATAAAAGGTTGTAAGGTACTCATAACGCCGCATAAATTTTCTCGTACTCAGTTAAGCATTGACTGCATTCCTAATAGTTAATTTGGCATTTCTTTGCGTATACCTGAGAAACGGTTTTCGTTTAATGGCTCACGAACTAAGACTATATTATAATTTATAAACCATTAATGCTTCGTGTTTTATAAACCGTGCAATTAAAGCCTATTTTTATTAATAAAAAAATATATACACATATATCCCGACACAGAAACACAACTGTAGATTCCGCGATCGTGTGCTATTTTTATGGAATAAAAAATATGTTGAGAAATATTTGCAATTTAAAGAATTAACGTAACAAGATTTTCAGATATGAAGTGAAATATTCGTGGCATGTGGGTTTGTATAAACTAGAATTCTTGTTAAACTGCCGACTATTTTGCATACGTAAACGTCTTCAAAAACATTCCATATATTCTAGTTGCATTTGTTTAGTATAATATAATGTAGATATGTAGAAAGTTCTAACGGTTTTTTGGGAATGGTTAACAAGTAATATTTTATGAACATTTAATTTAATTAACTACGTGAATTTATTTCGCATGGAACTTACGTGCGGTACACAGATTTTGACTTTTATGTACCAGATAAGATGGAAACGCCCCCGTAACTTTTCAGTTTATTACTCGATTTAAATGAATAATGGCTCGAAGGATGGACAATAAAAAGCTTTATGCATGCCACTAGCATTGTTTTAGAGGTCCACTTTTTACGTATAAAAAATGATGAAAATTTGGGTATTTTTATACATTGAATTTAGCAACCTCTTAGTATGGTATTTATAAATTTATAATTTAACTAGTGATTAATTAACAAAATTAAAAGTCACGTTCTTATCAATTTGGTTCTTCTAGTTAAATGTTAAAAATATTTGAGTGAGGTCACATTAATACTCACAAACCGTTAGTATTCTTAGTACCAACAAAATTTGCCTAATATACTGTATTCATTAATGACTGCACTCAGTTATTCGTTGTTAAATGCGTCAGAAAAAATATTTCTGGATATTTGAATCCATTTAATGTTGTTTTTCATATATATAATTCATATAATCTCAGATTTCTTTAGAAAAAAGACTGGTTCAGATTCTTATATTATTTTAATGAGAATTTTAATTTTGTTAAATGTTATAAATATTTTCATAATCATGTTAATTTCATTTTTTTATAAACAGCCTTTTAAGTCAATTTATTTAAATATGAATATGAAAATGTATATTATTCGAGTTGAATATAATTTTCGAGAAAAAAATTGTGTTGAAAGTTTCAAAATTTGAAATAAAATAAAAATAATGTCAAGTTTGTATAAAAGTTCGTTAATTTTGATTGCCCATAAACAATATTGGTTCAATTTATTTTTCTAAGTATAAAATTGAATTAAAAATGTCAAAATTTGAGTAAAAGTAAAAATAAATATTTTTCTAATATAAAAATAATTAAATTAAAAATTTCTAAATTTGAAGATAAATATATATATATATATATATATATATATATATATATATATATATACTTATGTAAATTAATTAATTAATTTTTATTATTTTCGTTGAGTATATTTTTCCAAACAAAATTTTAAAAATCTAAGATAAAAATTTCAAAACATTAAGAAAAAGTACAAAATAATTGAATTAAACATATTAAAGTTTCAAGAAACTTAAAAATAAATAATACATAAATTCATGTAAATTAGTTAATGTTGATTTTTTCTGTTCAGTAATAAAATTTATATTATAATAATTTATTTATTTATATACAAATAAATTATAGTTTCATTTATTTATCGAAATTCAAAAAAATTGAATTAAAAATTTTGAAATTTGAAGAGAGATAAAAATAAATATTTAATTCCATATATTGATTTTTTTTTTCGAATTAAAAAATTTAAAATGAAAAAAGAAATATATTCAGATTTGTTTATAAATTTGTTAAATTTGAAGATAAAAATAGAATGACAATAATTTTGAAGTTTAAAAAAATTAATTTGAAAATTTCAAAATAAAATATAAATCTGTGACAAAATTAAAAATTCTTTTAATAAATTTGGTTCTTCTAATAACATTAGTTCTCATAAACCGTTAGTACTAACAAGATTACAAGTTAAATTTTGTCTAATACACTCTGTATTCATTCACTAATGATACTACTGAGATACATATTGTTAAAAATATTTTAACAAGCATTAATCTGATTGTGGGAACTAATGTTGTAAGTCACTGTTTGGTATTCTTATATATTTTTGAACTTTATTCTATGGTTTAGTTGATCAAAAATATGTTTTTTATTAATATACAATATATTTTTCATAATACCTTAATAATAATGATAATGTACCACAATTTATGCTTATCTTAATTATTAATCAGTTTTAAATATTTCACTTCATTGGTACAAATTTTCATAATTAAAAAATGTGTTTAAACTATAATAAAATTAAAAATAAGTAGTTTTATAACCGAATATTATACGGTTCCCACAAATTTATACATTTTGAAACCGATATCCGGCGTCTGTGAAAGAAAACAGTAACTCAGCGAGGAGTTATCAATAGCGTGAGACAGTGCGAGACAGTATCAACCCCGGAAATATTGCTTGTTGCTGCGTTTATCATTTTAAATATCGCCGCGTGGAAAGATTTATCACATTTGATGTTGCAGCAAATAAGTATTATCGGTCGAATGATTTCTTAGTATAGATACACTTTTGATACCATTATTTAAGATTTTCTTTATCCGTAACTGATAAGTAGGTATCTATGTGTAATAAAATACTTGCGACTGGTATTTTTCTTACGTCAAAAATATTTATGGTCAACGTCAAGTATGCCGTAGATACAATACAGTACAAATATAAACGTTTTATTTGCTTCGCAAAGCGTGGAAACCATTCAGAAAATTTATATCGCCTTAATCAATGTTAAGGAGATATAAACTAGTCTTGACGAGTGGTTTTTGCTATAATATAGCCGTTTAATATCAGTAATCGATAGTAAGAATTTAACTTTATATGTAACTACATCTCTTGCGGCGCTACACAAATACATGGACATGTCAACTTGCACATGAATTCAGAGATAATTAAGACATAAAAGATGCGAGAACGTTTCCCTTTGATATTTCCATGAGTCATTGTGGTCGTTAATCTATATTTATCTATTCTTTTATACATAAAACGTCTTCAGAACTACCGTTTAATAGATAGGTATAAACCAAACGTGTTAATTGCTCGAAGCGTATTCCACAGATTCATTGTGGCCGCGTATCCATTGCGTGCTGCCAAAGGAGAAATTGATTCCTAATCATTTGATCACGAAATTGATTAATAATAACAATTTTTAACAATGCAAGTGCAAGGCTTGGAGCTTTTCAATGAGAACCAGTTCTAAGTAATGATTGCCCACACTCCGTGCAATGCTTAAGGAAATTAGTATTATTATATTAATTTGCGTATATTTTTTAACAGTGGAAGACGTGTGAGATATTAAAGGCGGATATTGGTCTTTTAATTTTCTAAACGTTGACTTCCAGCAAACACGATTCATGGTATTATTCGTACGTTAATTAATTTAATTACGACACGTATCCTCTTCGTGTTACACTATTCCAGAAATAAGCCACTCGGAATCTGTGACCATTCAATGAATTTCCGAGCCGCCGGTTCGTTACGCAGAAATCCTTTTTTTCCCTTTCTTTCTTTCTTTCTTTACTCGCAATTTATTATTTGCACTAGCACAATCTTCCCGTCGTTTATTTCGGCCCGGAGATGCCGTTGACGAATGCACATCAAGACGAAATATTTCCATGTCTTAATGCGATTGAATTAAATAGTCTACAATTATTGTGTCTGGTACGAATGCATGCGAGGTTTAAAGACCGTGTCGGGATGCAGTAATGCCTGCAGCTAGACAGATTTGTTTAACTGTACCTCCCAAGTAATTAGACTACATTAATTTGCCTGTGTGGGCTTTCTTTATGCGTTAATTTTATTACGTATAATAATTTCTGGTTGTTTTATCGAAACTATTAAACAGTGCTAATTCGATCGTTCCAGACGTTACCGAGACATCTGTCGTGCATTAGTGTTTAATTGGATTTAGACGTGTTGAAACGGGAAACGGGGATGGCTGTGTAATTTTATTTAATGTGCTAAAGTAATGTTCACCGAGTAATTTTAGGTATCTCTAATGGTAAAAGAACATTTAATTTTATGCTCTAAAATTGGCCAATGTTAATATGCTATTAAAATAATGTAGGGTATTAATATATTTCAAGTGATTACTGCTGTATTTTCTCATATAAAAAAATGTATTAGAAGAGTTAGTACACGGTGTACCAAATTGGCTTTTACGAGTTAGATTCACAGTGTACAGAGTTCAATTATATATTTCTAACCTTTCTGAAGTATTTACGAAAACTGACAGATTTAAAAAGTATAATAATTTTTTTATTTATTTTTTCAACTTTCAACAGACAATATTTTCATATAAAATACTTACCTTATCATATAATAGTATCTTTTTTTATAATTTCGAGATATTATTTGCTTATTTTTTATTTCACATGAAATCCATAATTGAGTTAGCCTTCAAAATGTTAGAAAAGTATCAAGCTCTTCCAAAATTTATACATTAAAATATCTTTCTCTAAAATATAATGAAATTCATCAGAAATATCGAGATATCTACTGATTTTTTTCAACATTTTAAAGCCAAATTTAATTATGACTTCTATTTTAAATAAAAATGGATACATATTATTTATTTTTTATGTGTTTAATAGAACACAATGTTAAATTTCTGCCACAAATATCGTTATAGTTTCGATAAAGAGAGATGGATAATCATAAATTATACATTTTATATATTTTGAAGTTAAATTCAATTATTTCCATTTATATAAAAAATACAGAGAGTATTTCGAAATTTTAAAAAACTACTTTTTTGAGATAAGTATTTACCATATTTTAAAAAAGTAAGTAAAAAAGTTTTCATCAATATTTCAGAAACAGTCGCAGATATCAAAATGTGGTTTGTGGAAACCAATATAAAAAAATGTGTCAGTCAGTTTTTCTCTATCTTGTGTGTGACAGAAAAAATAAACAAATTTGGGACACTATTACACATTAAATTTCACACGTATCTAATTCTTAAAATTCTTAAACTTGACGAAAATTCTTAAAAACAAATAAAAAATAAGGTTTTTTATTAAATCACAATTTATTATTAATTATTTTTTTTTACAAAAAAAACATATGAAAAGCAATTTAATCATTATTTTTTAATTGTTAAACATAAAGCAAATCTAAAAATGACTTTTGTAACTTATTATTTTGTTATAAAAAATGATAAATTTAATTTTTGTGGCCACATATTATTTACATTAGATTCTATTACAATTTTCATATAAAAAAGAGACACCGTAAATGTTGGTCAGTGGATAAACCACAAGAATGTTAGACATATTTACAGTTCTTGTCATCAGACATCAGACCAGGTTAAAAAAACTAAAAAAACATAAACATAACATTATCATTGTGTGTTTATATGAATTCAATTCAATTTATTATTAAACTGTAAATTATTTTATGGGATTTTTGCACACTACAATTTACTTAAATTTTTACGTAATCCACATCAATATTCAATGTACGTGATAAATAAATTTGAGTTATATACGCAATAAAATAGCATTTCATCTGATACATTTAAAACAATCATTCCTGTGCCTCAACGCCAACAACAACTTTATAATCTTGCTGCGGTCGGTTTTCCCATGTATATAAAATCTCCATACAGATAGGTCACATAGACGGTTGCAGTTCGGAATATTTTAACCCATTGTCCCAATTCACGTACGAAATTCAGGTAAAAACCTTAATCCAGACGTGCATTCATACGATTTCAAATGATTGCAATAAATAATTAGCTTGGGGAACGTCAGACGAATAACTGTACGTTTGCATCGTTAACGATTATGTAAATACTGAAAGATATGTGGTACGGAATACGTTAAAAATTTACAATAAATAAACGTCTCGGGTTCGCCTTCTATTCGATCATTGATGTTTCTCGTTAATTTTATTACGTCGAATGATACTCGTCTCATTAAACTAAATCTGTTTTACACAAAACAGTCGAATAAAATTGGTGCCATAAACTTATAATAAAATAACTTGTTCTAATTATTATGGGTTAATTATAATTTAATGGTTTAACGATAAACTCTAATTGATTTCCTATTTTGGTATTATAATGAACAGTAAATATTTATCGTAACAGATGCCCTTAATTAAATATTATATTACCTACTTGATTATTTACACAATAACAATATTAATTCGAATTTAATCGGGTTTAGTGTTTGTTTCAGACCGAAATTGGGACTAGTAGATCGATGATATTAATATGATTTCCTTCAAGGTCGTCGAATTGTATTCATTCATTATTTATTAAACCGATCGATTGTATCTGTTTGATGGATTCAAGCAGACCATCGATTAAAACGTACAAAAAGATGAATAGCAGGTAGAAAGTATTTAATGTCAATCTGAAATTGATTTGCCAGAACTAGTTAATTGGTTCATCCCGATAATTAGGTTTTGCCATTGGAAATATTATGAATGATACTTCGTAATTGCAGTTCTTTTTAATTATTTTGATGAAAGTTGCTTAAATACCGAATTAATTACAAAATATATTATTGAATTATCCAGTATTAAAGCGTTTAATTGGTACCATTTATTTAATTGTAAACTTTAAATTGTGAATGCAATGTTTTTTCTTCATTTAGTAGCTTGAGAGTATTAATTGATTTGATTTTTATTTGCAATGCTGTAAGGTACAAACATTTTATATATTTTTACAAAAGTAAATAACTAAAGTTCTGCCCAAACAAATCTGATTTTAATTTGCAGCACCGTAAGTTGTGGGAGTACGAAATAATAAGGTGTGGTCCGTATAATTTGTCGATCATTCAAAGAAAAAAAATGCAAAAAGCAATCGGTAATAAGATCCACCCGATCAAATCTGCATGTAACGCATCCAAAATGGTTTTTTAATTCGCCCTCTCAAATAACCGTGGAACAAAAAAAGTATAATTTACTTTTAATTGATTATGTAACCGAAATGCCCCATTCTCAGGTCTCGGGATTTCGTAGAAAGACAAAACCGCCCTGTAATAAAATACGTTCGTCTTTTTTTCGGCACACTGGCCCGTGTGTGTGTGTGTGTGTGTGAGTGTGTATAATTTATTGTAGCGCAGACGTGGCAAATTATTTTCGGGAACCAATTTCGACCGAAGTGCAGAACGAAAACAAACACGTTTGCGGTTTACTTACAAGTTTCCGAAGCCAAAATGGTCAAATATCGTTCCCCATCGTGTCTTGTGCTGACGTTCAGATGGATTTGTGATCGTCGCCTGTATCCAATGTGCCACTGATATTCGAGATAAGAGACTTATTTGATCTTATGTCAGATAAAGCTCTTAAAAAATCATTTTTGCCTCAGAACAGAAGAAAGGTTTTTGTCAAGTAAATAGAATGTGTCCACATGTCAAAGAATAAAAATAATTAGCAGTTTATCGATATTTAAATCAATTAATTTATTAGATCCTAATTATTTCATTTTTATATATTAATTTTATAAAAATCATCAATCATCTTTAATAAACTAATAGAACTTAAATAATACATACGAAAAATACTTTATAATAATACTTATTTATATAATTGTTGCACTCAGTAAGTCTCAGTTGTGTTCAGATGTACCAGTTTCACGTGTACCATTGATATTCGAGATCAGAGACTTATTTTATTTTATTCCAGATAAAGTTTTTAAATAATCATTTTCATATCAGAACAGGAGGAATGTTTTTGTCAAGTAAAAGGAATGTATTTAGATGTTAAAGAATAAAAACAAACAACAGTTAATCGATACGTAAATCAATTGATTTATTACATCCTAGTTACTTCGTTTTGATATTAACTATATATCTTCGCTATACTAATAAAACTTCAATAATACATACAAAAAAGTAGATTATACAACTATTATTCTCGGTACGTCTTAATTATGTTCAAATGTCCCACTTGAGGTTGGAGACTTGATTTTATGTTAGATAGAGCTTTTAAGAAAACACATTTTGCTTCAGAAGGAGGAATATTTTTACTATGTAATAGGAATGTTTCCAGGTCTTAAAAAATAACAATAAAAACAGTTAATTTACACGTAAATCAATTGATTTGATACAACTTAGTTACTTCGTTTCGACTTTAACTATTTGTAAATAATCAATCATCTCCACTAAACTAATAAAACTTAAATAAAACAAACATAAAAAGCAAATTATCCAATTATCTCAGTCGCGTTCAAATGATGAACCATTTTGAAACAATCTGGTATGTATTAATTGTCACAAGAAGGTCTAATTAACGTTTGGATCCGTTAGTT
This sequence comes from Aethina tumida, assembly GCF_024364675.1. Taxonomy (NCBI): domain Eukaryota; kingdom Metazoa; phylum Arthropoda; class Insecta; order Coleoptera; family Nitidulidae; genus Aethina; species Aethina tumida. The sequence goes on along the minus strand of NC_065435.1, from coordinate 46,504,617 downwards.
TGTTGGTTGTTTAAATATCAGACTCTTTTGACCGTTATGGTTAGCCAAAATTATTTGGGTTATTATGATTTTCCTGTTAAGATATTATAAAATTGTACCTCTTTTCTTAATGACATTGTTCAATTATATACCGTTGTGTTGTTTGATTATTTTTCTATTTGTTGTTATAATCACTTATAAGAGATAGACGGACAGTTAACAATATAAATTTGAACAAATAAGAACGAACCATTTGTTCTCACAAAACTTAAATTCAAACGGAACCTTCGCAGCACTCGGCACATCTTCGACCAATTTTATATAAATTAAATTTGTTTTTGTTTATTGAGTGGTATTTCTTACTTAGTCATCTGTTGAATTATATAGCGGCAGTTTTGTTTTTTTCTTCCTTAATTTAATTAAGGTATCTGTCACATAAAATACATATATAATATAGATTGGCATAATGGAATATTTTTCGCAAACTAATGGCTCATCTTCCGTTCCATTAACCGATATTTTAATATTTTAATGGATCGATTTTGATCGACGACGGTCCGAAATATCTCTCGTCGCATATGCTAATCGTTTAATTTGCCGTTTCGCAGGAAGACCAGGACTGTCGATGTATATAATTATGCATAATTCAGCGACAGATGGAAGAAATAAATTTCGCTTAAGCAGGAAATAAAAACACACGGTAATGTTAGAGTGGTATCGGAGCAACTGTAAAATAAATACGTTTACGCCAGCAATAAATTGGTAAAAGTGAGAGAGTCGCAATATAAATCAAGGCGACGAAAGATTGTTATCTGTGATAATCGTAAAAACACATGTACTTAAGTACAACTACACTCCTCATCGTTTTTAATTAATACAAATACACAAGGAATCGATGGTGGCGAATTGATGGCTGGAACTGGAATTCGCCATTAGAGGAGTTATTACGTTTATTGGATATTATCATTGGAAGAAAAAAACGTATGTTGGAACCTGTTAATTCCAATTTACAAGCCCTGTTAAATACGAAACAAACACAACAACGTCCTCAATGAAACGGCAAACGACAATGTAAACGTTAGTTCCTGTTTACCTAATTGCCGTGCAAGAAATGCAGGTTAAGTGATACTTCTGCAAATCCGAATTGAAAACGAATAAAATAAAACGGACATAAAAACTAATTGTTCCATTGGCATCGTACGTCGAAACGAAAGTAGTGGAGCCTCATAAATATGAAAATATCAGTTATGTTTATTATATGGACATGTGTGCGTGTACAACTCGTACCACTGAAGATCTGTGTCAGTAGACACAGACTGGGATGGTTTTATTTTTCAACGTGCAACGCAAATCTTATTTGCTCCTTTTGAATTCCATCTTCGAATATATTCGTCCGTTTCAATAGATATAAATCAAAGCGGGCCGTTTTTGACAACCTAAGAGCAACATCAATTACGTTTATTGAAACGTTTCGGTCTGTAATAACGCCGTGTGCACTTTCGATACGTCGTTTCTTTGTTACCTCTTGCCATGTTACTTTTATTTTCGAACATGCGACCTAAATACGAACGTTTTTGAAACAATAAAACGTCGACGGTACCGTAATCACGTGTACTTTAAAATTGGCAACACTTTTCTTGTTGCCGATAAAAATTAGATCGATTATTAACACCCAGTTACATCGGCGCAAAAATGTAGCTTCGAATATCACCAGCTATGCAATTGTTTTTGTTTAATTAATTTATTTAGGAGGGAATCGATTCGATACGGTAAACTTGTTATATCATTATACTGGGAATCAGCTTTTTTTTCATTGAGGTGATCATTGAAGAGGATCGCGCAGCACCGTATTAACATAACATTTAAAATTCACGAAATCTTGGTCGTTTTATCAATTTATTTTGACAACTCCAACTTTTCGATGAAAGAAGATGAAATTGAAAAAACAAAATGTAAAATTATGTAAATATAAATATTAACTATAGGAAAAAATAAAAAATTGGCATTGAAGCGTTGAATTTATCTTCAAAAATATGGGAAATCTCATAAAAATATCAATTTAGTTATTTTTTTTATATTAATTGATGTTCCAACATAGACTTCTATGTATTTATCTCTGTTTCTAATTTCTACTCACTGAGTAGACTACTGGCTTGCGCAGAATGTCAAAATTGAATAAATACCTGAATATTGAAGTAATATCCGACTAAAACATGGAAAATAATAAGAGTAAGTAACTGAGTCTGTAGTGCACCAAAATAAAAATTTCTTTAATTTGGTTAATTGCTTTTAAATGTTGGTGGAATATTTGTTGTTCGTGAACACATTCTTTATTAAAACGAATTAATTTCCTGAGAAATATATTTTTCTTCATTGGTTACTAAAAATTGATTAATTGAATTGATCTGTGAAGGTTTCTTACTTATCAGAAACATTTATCCTTGTAAGAAAGATATGATATACAAAAATTGTGTAAGAATAAAGTTGAGTAGATGTGTTGGTATCTATATTTACCAAATTTAGATACCAACAATATATAAACAACAATAGATAAATAAACAAACAGACAAATATAATAGATAGATAGATTTATTTCCCAAGAATTTCTAAAACTGGAAACTGAAGCTATGAAATATAAAAATTTTAAACATGGATAATCAAAAATTGTGTTATTTTAGGTAAAAATGTTATTTAAAATTTATTAAAGAGTAAAAATTTGGGTATTAACCCTAAATAATAAAAACTAAGCTTTAATTAACTTTAAAGATATATTTACTGTTACATTGAGTGATTAAATATAATTAATAATCTAACAATTAAAATTATGACAAAACTGTAAATATTTTAGAAAGTTAGTTATGTATTTATATATACATTATTATTCGTATGATGTAATCTAAGTACGAAAATAACTGGGTACAATGAAAATTTAAAATAGCCATTTATTTTTATACTACTTTCCTGATAAAAACTGACAATTTTTACAAGTTAAAAGAGACAGAGGAAAACAGAGGAATCGTAGAAAAAAACACACAAACTTGATTATTATTTACCCAAAATAGGTATTTTGTATATTTAAAATAAGTTTAAATAAATACGGGTGTTTATTAATATTTGTATATTGTGTGTAGTTAGTCATAAACACTGGATTGTTCTAAGTTACTTAAATAGGACGGTACACATTTTTTTTTTAAATATTTTTAGGGTAAATCACAGCAGCCTTATTATAGAGTAATAATCAATTTTGACAATTCAATCACTGGCAGTAAAATAACCCACGATTTAAAAAGTAAATGTGTATGAACTAGTTAGAGGTAGTTATTTGAAAATTGCAATTCCCATTTCGATTATTTTTGACCTCTTCACGCTTTCACTATAAATCATCATAATACACCACATCAAGAGTTTTGCTTTTGTAAATTGAATCTCATTTCTAGACATTAATAAACTGCCTACTTCCAAAACCTAATCATAAATAAATTATACACGAAAAAATAATTATATGCAAAAGATCGCCCGCTTTTTTTTCTGCACCGTTTACGCTAAAATTACATTTCCTCTCTAACTAGATGAGCCATCAAAGAGCCGCGTCGCATTTGATTACGTTAACGAATAATCATCCCGCTTTCAGCACAAAATTTCCCCCGCACGTTGCACGCTGAAATCGTTCCAGCAAAAGCCAACAAACACAATTTGTTTGTCAGTTCCACCAGTTTAAGAAACCGGAAAACGTCGTTACCTACGCCGACACTGGAGCCAATTCGGTCCTGTTAGTCCGGCGCGCATACAAAATTTTTTTTAACTCGATTTATTGAAAGTTAAATAACGTAATGAGTGAAGCCCGTGCACAAAGGTTCGCTCGTTCCTTTAATCATGCAACTTCATCTTAATTGCAACGCGGAGCCGATAATGTGGTACAAGCCTTGAATGATTCCATGCTTCAAGCTCAGATGGCTCGGGTTGATATAATAATTAATGCATTATGTTGATGAAGGCGATCGGACACTTTAAGAGTTATGGACATGTTTCCACGTCATACCCCGGAACTTTGCGCTCGAGGAAGTTCAGTTCGATTACAAGAAATGTTATTACCAATAGCAGTTTACCTACTGGTGTTGGATGTCGTGTCTTACGGAATAATTGCCGTCGACGAGTGTACAGTTACGGATCGTACGACTTTTGTGAAACGCGAAATTCGGCGTTTGTTCTATCCGACGTATAAATATTTGTGTTGTGAGCGGACGGTGGATGTACGGGAATCGTTACCGGTGTTGAGAGATTACACGCGCATGATTAAATAATAATCAGATACATGAATTTCATAGCGGAATAACATAACCACAAGATAAGGAATATGTTATTGAAAGCACGTCTGAAGTAGTAAATGACTACATTAGATTAAGATAAGATGCTACTTATTATTGGATATTCTCTTAACATGCTCGATGTTTCGTTCCGTCGGTAATTTAATCATTCTTTTCGTTTTTCGCATAAAATCAGATTGAAAATTTCCACGTTGCCACAACCAAATCGTTTTAATTTCAATCTCAGAAATGTTTGGCCTGCTGAAATAGTGCCAAGCATTTATAAATAAGAACGAGTTTTTCGGTTTTCGGTGACGCAAATGATAAGTAACAGTAAATGGTTTAAAATTTCAAAGAGAAACGTCCGATATAATTGCATCGAATGCCTGATTCGCATCTTGTTAAAAGTAACGAAAATAATTGGGCAATTCGTTTACGTTTGCTTATATGGAGGCCAGATTAGTGTCGAGCTTTAGGTATGATAATACACTCAATGGTATTAAATATGCAGAAATAAAATACGTTCAACGATATTTCCTTAGATAAAAACGTAATGCTTTTGGTTATTTTACGATGTTAATATAAATGATATGGGATTTTAGTTTTATAGTTGAGTGTTATGAAATTTGGACCGTAATTTAGGTTGTTAGCCGATAACTGTCGTGTAAATGTCGAAATAAATTAATTTCCGTGTTTGAACCAGTTAAAATGGTCATTAAATTTTGAAATATTTCTGTTAATTAATTCAAAAAAAAAAAAAAAAAATTAAGTGGGCATTATTTAACGTTGTTAAGGTGAATGAATGAAAGGGATAAACAGTATTTAAAACAGAAGATTTTTACTAGTTGTTGGGTACAGGAAAAGCTAATAAGTGAAACTGGATGCAATCAGAGATTTAATAAACTTATTGTTAGTTTAAACGAGAACAAATTAAAATTAATATAACTATAATATAAACAACAACTCGTTGTGTCCAGTTAGGAATGTCGCATAACAAAATATAAACCTGATAATGTTATAAAATCTATTAATGACTTTAATACCAATGATTATGAATAATAAACATAATTTGCTACAGCCTGTCTTACGGTTTTTCAATAATTAATTTGACATAATATTAGTTCAGCGACTGGACTGAAAATTTAAATTATATGGATGTTTCGGTGTCAAATCAGTTATTAAAACGTTTATAGACATTTATACGATACGTATAAAAAAGGGTAATTAATAGGTAGCAATTTAATACAATACATTTATTTTACATATATTTAATTTAATGTCTACAATAACTTAATTACAAATTAAATGATACATTGCATAAAATGGTTATTAATTAAATAGTCCCACTTTAGAGGCATTTATTGTTATTGATTAACGAGCAATTATGCTGATGCCGCATTAATTGAACTACTTTATCTCCAACACGTAATTTAATTGTATTTATTCAAGTAAAACATCATCCCTGAAATATTCCGACCGTAACTGAATGGAAATTACATTTCCATACTTAAAACCCAATCCAGAAAAATCAGCATAATAATAATCGAAACGTAGATGCCTAAAACCGGTGCATTTCCTCATAAAACCCATCCGCGCATACATACATAAGTAGGATAAATCATCGCCGCAAACCTTTGTGTAACACATTTGTGTTTGGTTTGGAGGCTTCATTATCATGCAAAGTGAATGGGACTCAACTCGATTTTAATGTGGGGTTGAGTGAGGAAGGCACCCGCATAAATTTAACACTGATTGTTCTGAAGCTCTTTGTTGACTGTTTCATGTGTGCCGAGGCCCTAATTCACATCATCCATGTAAACATGCAGCTTTTTAAGCCCGGCCTATTAAGTTCATGGTGTTTGTGCACTCGCACCCGTGCAGAATTTAAGTCCGGTCTTGTTTCCTTATTTCGTATATATATTTTTTTTGGCTACGCATATAACGTGGAACTGTTTTTGTGGCGTTTTTCTCTACGATTAATATGCAAATTACTTATTCTAAAACCATTAAACTACTAATTGCCTGTAAACAATCTTGGGAATTGGAACTAAACACACTTGTGTTAATATTGGGAACATATACATTTGTAAACAAATACTAAAACCTAATTCCCAGTATTTATGGATATAACGAGTTTTACTTTTATTACTACATTGTCCCTATTATGGCTGTTTATCTGTAAAGACGAAGAATTTTACGGTAAATTTAAATTATTAAGTGATCATTTCTCTTTTCTTGTCGTGAGGTTTTTCCATTATTTATTTGAAAATATTAATTACTTTTTACATAGCTTTTCGAAATCAATTTGGACAGGAAATTATGAATAGTGTTTATTGCAATTGTTCCTAGTTTCTCATACTGCGTCAAATTATCTTAATTAATTTTACTTTTCCCGAGGCATTTTGCACATCTCTCGACTGTGTTTTTATAGAAATCAAAATGATTAAATCTGTATAATGGGGTTAAAACTTACTACTACTTAGATAAAATGGGCACAATTTCAAAACATTGAAATTGTTGGATCTCAACAAATTTATTTTATTCTAAAAAATTAGTATGATAGATTTATCAATTTTATTGTCAAATACCTGTAAATTAATTAATATGATAGGATATACATATTTAAAATCAATTTGGACAAAAATATTTCTAGTTTCTTATACTGCATCAAATTATCTTAATTAATATTAGTTTTTAGAGATATTTTACATATATCGACTGTTTATATAAAAATTCAAAGTTTTAAGTCGGCAAAACAATTAAATGTCTTTAATTAAATTAATATTAAAGGATTTTAAAGAAATGTGCCAATAAAAACAGCTATGTAAACATTTTTTTTAGAAAAATTAAAGAATAAGTAATAATATGTTAATAACTTAATTTTTTTATACAAATGTTTTTCCTGTTTCATTAGATATTAAAATGATAACATAAATTTATCTCTTCATTTATACGTTTATAATAGGAATAAGAGCAGCTATAAAATTTTTTATTGTTAATTAAAAAAGCTGATTTCTCATTTATAGTGAGTAAAAACAATAAGTAGTTTGGTCAATATCTCTTCAAATGCTCTATTAATTGCAGTGACGGTACACGTTTTCTTAAAATTTAAATATAAATTTGTTTTTCACATATTTTCACAGATTTTTTTTAACTGAAATAATATAGTGAATCAAATATTTTATTAATTCTTTAGAAATTCATAAAAAAAATATATTAAATTTTGTTAGTAAATACTATTTACGAAAATTTGTAATTTGTTTTTCAGGCATTATTTAATTAATTTTTTGAACCGCGTCAATTAATTTATTTAGATTTTTCTAAAGACTGAAATAAATATTTTATTTATTATTTAGATATATATAAAAAATATTTTAAATTTAATAAATAAATAATATTAATTTTCAGACAAAATTTCATTATTTTTTTGAGGTGGCTTATTTAATTTTTTCTAAAGACTAAAATAATATAGAGAATTAATATTTCATTAATTCTTCATGAATTCACACACATCTATTAAATTTAAATAGTAAATACTATAAATTCAAGTAAGTTTGAAATTTGTTTTTCAGACAAAATTTCATTGTTTTTTTTTTTTTGAGATGCGTCAATAAATTTATTTAAATTTTTCTAAAGACTAAAATAATGTAGTGAATTAATATTTTATTACATCTTCATGAAATTTCACACATTTATTAAATTTAGTTAGTAAATATTAATAATTCAAGTAAGTTTGAAATTTAATTTTCAGACAGAATTTCATTATTTTTTTGAGGTGTGTCAATAAATTTATTTAAATTTTTCCAAAGACTAAAATAATGTAGAGAATTAATATTTCCTTAATTCTTCATGAATTCACATCCATTTATTAAATATAGTTAGTAAATACTATTAATCCAAGACAGTTTTAAATTTGTTTTTCAAACAAAATATCATTATTTTTTTTTTGAACTACGTCAATAAATTTATTTCAATTTAAAAGTTTAAAATAAATAAGTGAATAAATATTTTATTATTATTTTTTTTAAATCTGTAAAAAATTCATACATGGTTAATATATAAAAATTAATAATAATTTAGTCATAGAAATCACACAGGAAATTAAAAACAAAAAAATAATTTCATAGTTATTTTAGTGATGTGAGATCCAAAGTTTAAATATCTGAATAGTGCTTTATTTTTCATTTTCAGACCTTAGGTCGTTGAATTGAATATAGACGCCTCTGCTTTTCGGTTATTCGAGTTCATAAATCGTTGTCATTAAAAAAGCGGATATGTTAAATTTTTAATGCTATTCAACCAATTAAATCGAATTTAATTCAATTTTTATCTTATAGTCGTACCATTTTTTATCTTTAATTTGATGATGCCGGCGATAAGGGCCCATACAATTAAATATTCACAAATAAAATAAAAATAATATTAAAATAAAAAAAATAAATGAGTTTATTTGTGCCTACCTGGTAAAAAACAAATAATTGCAACAAGTATTACGGTAGCGGTGCACACGATTCCCCGATCCATGGCCTTCCTCTACGAATATCACTGTCAAGTTCGCGGCCGGCGGATCACTGATTTTACTATTTTACGTTTGCCGAATGCGACTGGTGACGGCCAGGACACACTGGATCCGTTTGAATGGGACGGACGCGGCCTGTCTTGGAATCGAATGTAAAGTAAAGCGGAGCAACGGAGCGGCGGAGATCACGTCGGCCGGTGTGGAGAAGAAATGACAAACACTGTCGTCGTCGTCGTGGTGGTAGTCCGCCGGTTTCGTGTCCGGTGCTCTTCGCGCGCAGAAGAGGTTTGAGCCGATCACGGACACTGGAAGAAGTCCGAGAGTGGCAACGCGAACGCTGCCCTATATTCAACCACCTCCTGTGCCTCCGCGGCCTCTATCGGGTCTCACTTGGTTCCTTCCTAGTGACGACCTCGGAACGGGGTTAGGGAAATGGTGATTCTGCCACCGCCTCTCGGCCACCTTTTTTGCCGACACCCGACCTCGACCATCGAGGAAATCATTAATTTCAATTGCAGGGATTAAAGTTGATGTTAGAAAAATGCCAAATTATTCACTTATACTCTTATAAATAGCAATTAGAAAGTAAGTCCTGCTTAACTTAAAAATAAATTATGACCAGGAAATGATAAAAACCAAAAACTATTGATTAATAGGATCACTTGATTATCAGTTTATAGTTATAGTTCATTGAGTAATAATTAGAGTAAAACTATTGAGTAAATGTATTACATTGTGTTCAAATAAACGTATTAATTTTTTATGAAAAAATTATTAAATTCTAAATGTCTATATACAAAAATTTGGTTTAATTTTGTTCGAAACTGCTGTTTCGTTTTTTTATCCATCCATCACTTTATTTATTGAATTTTTTTTTTATTTTTAAGAATTTTTGTTACAGTGGTATAGATGGGTACACATTCTTCCGTGTCTTCGTTTTAATTTATTTTTTTATAAAGTAATAAAATTTGGCTCGAATGTTTTTGATAAATTTTTATAAAGAAGATATTTTACTTATTTGCTTTTTAATATTTGGAGTTAAAAAGATACGAAGAAACAAAGTAACAGGAACAGTAAACAATCAAAATAAAAATACATTGAAAAACATTTAATTAGAAAAAATACATACTAAAATTCCTGTCCAGTAGTTTCTTTGAAAAATATTTTTCAACAATAGAACATAGGAAATGGCCTTTTTCTTTGGATTTCAGGAATTTAGTGGATCCATTAAAAAACCTGAAGAATGAAGATGAAAAAGACCGTTAGACTTGAAGATAATAAAGATTAAACAGTCGAGGGAAATCTTACTAGGCAGGTCAAGCAAGAAAATGATAAACCTAAATCAATGAGAATAATTATAGATAGCAAATGACATTAATAATACATACAAATATATAGACAATTTAAATATAAACTTATAAAGAAATAAATGTTTATGATGATTATTTGTTGACATATGAACCTGTAATAATTTTATTATATTTGATACAGGAGCAGTAGACAACTAAATGAAAAACGTCTATTTAATTTCTTTCTTACTTAAATACTTTGAAAAAAATATAATACACACTAAAATACACAGTTAAGGGCACAATGGTTGCTGGGAGTTGCTTTGAAAAACTCTAATTACAAGGAATATATAGTAACATACACAGTCAAAGACACAATGAATATCCTGGAGTTGCTTTGAAAAAATAAAAATATTTTTCAACAATAGAACATAGGAAATGGTCTTCTTTGGAGTTCATGAATTTAGTGGACCCTTGAAAAAATGAGAAGATGAAAATGATACTAGAACAGTTAAACGTGAAAATAATAGACATGCAACAATCTAAGAAACTCACACTACACAGGTCAAGCAAGAAAATGATGAAACTAGATGAATGAGTAAAACAGAATTATTGTAGATAGATAGCAAAAGAAACTAATAACGCAAGAAAAATATACAGCAATTTTAAATATAATCTTATAAAGAAATAAAATTTTGACACGGATTTTTATGATGATTATTTGTCGTTATATGAACATGTAATAAAGCTCTTTTATTATATTTGATACAAGAGCAGTTGACAACCAAATGAAAAACGTCTATTTAATTTCTTTCTTAGTAAAATACATTGAAAAAAATCTAATTGGAAGGAACACATACTAAAATACATAGTTACAATGAATATCCTGCAGTTGCTTTGAAAAAATATAGAACTTTTTCAACAACAGAACAACTTTGGATTTTATGAATTCAATGTATTAAAAGACTCGAAAAAGTGAGAAGACAAAAATAATATTGAAACAATTAGACATAAAGATAATAGAGATGAATTAGTGGAATGAAATCACATTAGACAGGTCAAGCAGGAAAATGATGAAACTAGACCAACATAATTGTAAACAGCAAATAGCACCAATAACACCATAAAAATATGCAGAAATGTCTTCTAATACTAGTGTTAATTTTTTTATATAAAGCAATTATTAATAAAAAAATATTCAATAAAAATTGTGTTAGTTCTAGAAAAGACACATGAGATAACTAATAAATATTCCTCCATATTGACTTAATATACATTTTAAATTAGCCTTGATTTTAATATTTACATCAGGAAAAAAGGATTACATTGCTTTGAAAAAGTTCTAAATTTATTTCATAAAACAAAACATGTTTTTGTTAAGAAGACTTGAAATTAAATAGAAGGAATAGGAAGACTATAAATGTACAGTTACGAATATTTATAAGAATGAATATGTGTATAACTATATTGCAACAAAAAATATGTAGGTAAATGATGACATAGAAACAACAAGTATTACAAAACACACTGTTGGAATTTCATTACTTTTACATCTTTATTCGAATGGAGCACAATTTAAGGAAAAAATGTGTGATAAATCGTCTGAAAGTTGTATGTAATCAGCTTAGCAGCGGTGTAACTGCAATTTATACTGACGTTTTAAGGTTAGACAAAGTCGATCTAGATCGAACACAACTAAAAAACTATAAATGCATCTGGGTAACGCCATTTCATGCATACATATTGTTACATACTCGCACAATTTCTTTTCAGGCGCTGTTGTTCCCTTATTAAACTAATTTATGATGACTGTGAGGAAATTTTAAGCATTTAAAATATTTAATTATGACTTACATGTGTAAATAAAATCAGTTGGTATTTTGAAGAGGTTCACAAAATGTTTACGCCGATAATTTAAAAATATTTGCTTAAATGCAAGATTAAATATTTAGTCTAGACATTTCAATTATCACATACTTGAATAATTATAAAAAGAAAATATTAGACATTCTCTGGTAAAGGAAAGCATCCGTGGCGTTTTTAAAATTTTAAGATAATAAATATGCACATAAAAAAATAATTAGCTTTAATTGTAAGATGTTAAGGAGATTTTACTAAGTATATGTTAAATGGCGTAATTTAAAATTAAAATTGCTTTACATTTATATGAAGGTAAATCTTCAAAGTATGATTATCATAATTTAATGATTTTAAACGCTAGGAAAATTGAAATCCTCTTATATTTAACATAGAAAAACTACATTCTACAATCTGTCAACACATGTCTTAAGAAGACTGCAATAAAAGTACATGTTAAAACTCACATTCTAGTTAATTAAATTGAAGATACTAGCAAAAAATAAAACTGTCCGGGATGGGATTAAAAAGATAAATCAAAGTCAATTCTTACATAAAATCATAAAATATCTACTTGTTAATGTTAAATTAACCAGTTCATATATAAATCTATTGAGGATTATTAAAGAATTTTTAATTGTTAACATCTGGTATATTAATAATGTATAAAGAATTGACAAACAAAGACAGTTGGTCTGAGTATTTTTAAATCGCAAATTTTATAACCACCATAAATCGAAAGGCGGCCTTTTCATTCACAGCTCACTTCGTAACTTCCTATTAATAGGAAAACTGTTAAGTCCAGTTATATTGCACTCAATTGAGTACCATTAAAGTGGAATTGTAAAAAATCTAAAAGTTTAAGATTTAGTTCGTATCTTTCAGTCAGGTGATGCAATAAATTCCGGTGAGTTCTTTACGGCAGTACCGTGAGGCATTGTTGACCTTCGACCCGCGTTAAACATAAACTATGCACTTCGCATACTAATGCAAGTTTTCGATCTTGACGTAAGATTAAAAAAAGCGTCCGTCGGTATCAATCAGCTGCGAACTCTAGTTTACATACGTGAATCATCGTGCATTATGATGGGAACATGAAATATTAATCGGCTGTTTATTCTGAACGGTTCGGCTACTTAGAATAAGAATAGTTTGACATGCAACTGATGTAATTGGGAGAACCGCTTAACTCTTGAATTTTTGGCCGTTCCTAACATTAATCTTTCATTACGTAAAGGCCGGGCCGAAGAAATTTTTTGACCCGTACCGCAAGAAGTGTCACTGAAATTATCCGCTAAATGCAATTACTCAGTGACTGAATATTTAACGTGACAAACGTTTGTTGAGAAATTGAATCCAAGACAAGATAATAAATTGCACAAAGACTACAATAATCATTTGTCAAGAGTTCTCTTGAACAGCTGCGTTACAGCCGCATTACACACAAATCTGTTTTTGAAAAATCACAAAACACACTAAACATGTTCTTTAATTTCACTTCCTCAAGGCATATAGATTGTATTTTCATTAGTTGACCCGCAGTTTCCTTTCGATATGCACCATACCTACTACTCATGAGTTTTTCGCCTACTTTAGCCATGCTATTTGGGTCGAGTCTATATTGTTTTTTTTTTGCATCGCTATTCCTGATTACACAGCACACAAAGCACCAATTATCTCTGTTTATTATTACTATTATCATCAGACGTTGCGAATGCAGTAATTTGCTGCATCTATTTTAATTGGATTGTTGAAAGAAAGTACTGGCTATCATTAAAAGACTTACTGAGTAAGATACATTGTAGCTAAATTAATGAATTGAAAGGTTTTGGATATCTGATTAATTGTCGGAATGTTTATATCCCGAATCCAACTTTACAATTTACTCTTAGACACAACTGTAAAACAGTGCTTGGCTGTGATGATGGTTGTAAATAAGTCAAACATTTTTCTAGTGCCGAAGCTGTAAAATGTAGGTTATGTCTGATGAAAATAATAATGTATTTAGGTCATATCGATATTGTTCTAATATTAGTTAGATACTATCAACCTACTTCGGCTTTCAGTAGTTTTTCATCGATTGTACTCTCACATTTCTCATTTAGATAACCAGTAAATTTAATAGTTATTTTATTTAATCGTGTTCAGTGATTGTACAATGAAGATTATTGTTGTTTTTAATTCGGAACATGTATTCTTTTCGTCGGTGCATTCGGACAATGGTGGCCTGTCATGATCAATCGGGGACTCGGTCTCGTTCAATGGACCACACCGGTCATCTCTTCATCTTGCATAATTAGCGAAAGTTAATTAAAAGCCTCTATCCAATCAGACTCATTATCTATCTAAGTCTAGATCGAACGTGATAATCAAAGCTTCTAATTAATCTTGTTTAGCTTATCTTGCGTTAGCAGTGGGATAGGTGATAATTTTTTAAATGGCACAACATGACTGTTGATGTAAATAACGCCGGAGGTAGCTGAAAAATACATAATTACGGCGAGTCTACAAGACATGTTTATTTGCAAATAAAAGTCAAAATTTTGCGTATTGCAATTTTGTTAATGGGGCACTATTATAAACCCTGAGACCACACCGAAACCGCCCAGCAGTATAAAAATGACCGCCGCGAAAAAAATCCGTTAACTTTAGTCATTACGTGGCCTTCTTCCACTGAAAAACTATTAACCTACAGCACCAAATTGCCAATTGAAAGAAATATACTGTTTTAATTTAAGACATGGAGGAAGTAATTATCAGATGTTTTATCTTCAGTGGTTTGTTTTATTTCAGAGGTTAATTGCAGGCTTCCCACCTTGTCGTGGTTCTTGTCTCGGATCATTTTTTGTTAGGGAGATATTTCACCGTGTGAGTCATCTTGTTTTGGTACAGCTTGAGCGCGATTAAAGTGCTTGGAACTGTTTTTGGAATATTATAATGGCAGCATCGGTCAACTTTTACCTGGAACAAAATTAATGGTGATAATGTGCAATTTTATCAATGAAGATCACTGCACCAGATAAGGTAAAAATGGGTTAAATCTAATATTATACAATGTTACGAAAAAATGCCGGTGCTGCATTTAATAGATGATGTTAGTACTAATATGACACTAGAAAGTATCATTATCTGGCCTACTAATGGATGTACTGTTGCTGCTGGTATGGAACACGTTCATTAATATTGACAGTTTTGGAGCAAGATCCTAGACCCTATGATTAATGATGGTAGCAATTCATATCGCAATTGACTAAAGTCTCAGCCTATCAATTTTGCATCTATATGTATATGTCATACAATTAAATTAATAAAACGAGAATGACAATTACGAAGCGGAGACAGATGTTAATTGCCGTTAATATAGAAGTTTGTTTAAGTGAATGATTACCATAAAAAGCATTTCAATTATAAGATAAGATTAACATCAGTTTCTTGAATTTTTAGTACACCGAGAAATTATTATCATTTTTCTGTAATAAAGTGATTATATGGCATCTCAATTTGTTGAAGTATTTTTATTAACGAATTTATGATTTTCTAAATCTAGTGGGGAAACTCGCGGACAATAACACGATTATTTGGTCATACGAGTGGTTCTTTCACTAACTGGAAACCTAGTGGTGACTTCCTCATAGCCGTAAATCAAACTATGTTCAAGTGTCTCTTAAAGGCATTTAAATGCATTTGCCGCGCGGTGTCAAGGGACTTAATGTGTCAATGGCTGAAAGGAGTCATTAAAGAAGAGAAGAGGAACCGCCGAGAATAGCATAAGCTCAAGAAGACGGGCAGAAATTGATAAGTAGGCAAAGTGCAGCTCCAGGTGATTGCAGTGACCTCCTTCAAGGTTACCTCCACTTCCTTTTACGGACCGACGTCTTCGCGTGTTGACGGCTTTTTGCCCAACATGCCACACGTGTATACGAGGACCAGTCCGCATGAGATCAGAGTGCCCGCTGATGGTGAGGAGCTCACAAAATTTACGCAATTCGTTCGAAACGGACAAAAAACGAAAAAAAGGAACGATTTTTCTTTTTTGCAAAACATGCCACGGGCAAATTACCCACGGCGGCCGTTGCAAGTTTGCAGGAAGTATGGTCCTTGTATGGCTGGAAATATTTAAGGACGACGGTACCGTTATAAATAAATGATTTAAAGCACCGCAAACATTTTTTCTCATGGAAAGAAACAATACAAACATGTGACGGTTAATTGAACGGTTGAACTTGTATCGTACAAGTTGTATTTTAAAAAAAAACATGTATTGAAATTGTTCTAAATGTTTTCTATTACTTACCAGTTGTTCAGTGAATTTTTTACAAAGTAGGAGTTGTTAAACTAGTATGTATTTGTTATTGCTTATGTACTTTAAATTTATTTACATCTGTTTTTTATGTTAACGAAAAGATTTATACTGTTAGGTTATATTTTCTTCTCAGGCAGAAGATGTAGGCCTATAAAATGAAGGAAATTTCAATTTTGCTTCATTTTATTATTATGAACATCTAACAATAGGAGACAATCAGAATTTACTGAAAACTTAAGAAAAGGTTGATTAAAAAGAATTTTGTTAGTGTCATTAGATTGTTGGTCATGAGAAATAACAAGAAAGAACAATTTTAAAGTTCTAATCAATTAATCGATAGATATCCAGTTAAGTTAAATGTCCTCTGTTACTTCTACTAGACAGATATTCAGTTCACTTGACTAGGTCGACCTCTCATTACTTTGACAATGCAAACGCACATTTTTATAGGCAATACCGGATATGAACATAGCATGGACCTAATTGGCTTTTTGTATTGATTCGAAGCAAACTGGACGTGTATATACAGTAGTGTCCATAATAATAGTAACTTCTTAAAATATATTTATGGTATAATATGAGCTGTACTACTTGGATTGGATGCCAGTACCTATAAAGCTTATTATATATTTTTTTTGTTGTGTCCACTATTCAACTAGTCAAGTAATGTTATTCTTTAAAAAAATATTATTATAATTACTTTTTTATTTTTTAGTGGCAAAATTATTTACTTATTATAACTCCTTTTTAATCATTGATTGAATTGAAACTGTAAAAAATATAATTTAGTGTTACCAATACAGCTACAAAAAGAGTTTAGGGTTAAATAAGTCAATCATTTCCCGTATTGTTAAAGAATTTAGAGAAACTTGGTAGCTACCAAAAAATTAGTTTGAGTTTGAAAAACTTAACAGAAAATAGATAACTGAATAAGTTGAATGTTAAAAAACAATCCAATCTTATCATCAACTGAACTTAAACCTGGAGAAAATGGTGACTTGGTGAAATTAGTGCAAGGAATGTTAGAAAATGGTTAGTGGGGGTTCGTTTGACACCAGATCTAAAAAAAAAATCTAGTTTCTTCTAAAAATGTCCAAAATTTTGCACATAATAGTGGGAACTAGTAGTTTTTAATGGCGAGTTTAAATTTAATTAATATAAAAATAATGACTCTGTTTATGTTAAAGATTCTACAGGGACAAAACTACACAAAAAGTTTTCATTTTGTTCATGTTATGGGGATGCAGCAATTCTTCAGACGTAGGTCCCTTAAACTGATTTATGAACAGCGATACATTAAACAATAATTTGTTTCCATATATTGTAAAAATGTCCAAATTCGACATAAAAATTTTACAAATTTAAATGAACTCCACACAGCAATTCAAGAAACTTGAAGGATCGTCGGATTTATGTCATGGAGATGCGTCACAATTATAAAACAAAAAGGATATTATAAAAAGCGTTCATGTTAAATTAAAATACCTTTCAAAATTAAAGTTGCTATATTTATGTCAAACTTAATTCACAAAAATGCATACAACCTTTTAAACAACAATAGTAAATTAATATTATTTTACAGTTCACATTATTGCTAAAATATTTAATATTGTAAAAAGTTGCTGTAATAATGACCACTACTGTATATTGTATAAAAAGTGTTCCTAACAATTTAACCTTTCTAAAGCTTCAGTCTAACAAAAAGGAACTAAATTAAAATAATTGTTATTACTATTCTAATCCTGATATGCTAAAAAATATTGGAAGGATGAACAGATTATGGTTTATTAATTTTTATTGCTTAATTAAGAGTAAACAATTTACAAAAATTATTATGATTAAGTTTTAATCAGTCTTAAAAATAAATTAGACTTAAATAACTTGACCATGACAATACTCGTTACTGCAACATTATTATGCAACAAAGATTTAATGAAAATAAAAATAAATTGTTTAAAAAATTAATAGTGTATAATTTATTTTTTAAACATGTAAGAGGTTTATTGCAAAAAATTATTTAATTTCAAATTTTTTGTGTGCAGAAAATAAAAGTTAAACAAGCCTGAAGGAAAAATGTTCATTTGTAGGTTTCGAGTATCACAGTACTTGAAATACTTAGATATCATTGACATGGATATGAATGAAAAATAGAAATTTCTCTCAAGTAAATTACATTAATGCAACCATAAACGCCAAGCTATCTTCAATAATAAAACAATCTGTCATTTCAATTTCTATTTGGATTAGTGGAATAATGCTGTAAAATTTTAATTACAACACAGAGAATATAAAGATAAATTGCATATTTTGTCGTCTACATTAATGAAGTGGAGTAAGTGCAATTTTTTAAGACTTCTTATACAGGTTTTTGGGCCACCATGCACGTATGAGATGAATAATATCTTTAGAACGTGTAATTTTCTAATTTTCAAATTACTTAATGTGTGTGTAATTAACCGGTGCCGTACGGGGTATCCTTAATTACATCTTCGAAACAACGCAAGAAGCCAATGAGGCCAACGTAATCCCTAATCAATCGATTTTCCAACTGAAACTGTAAAGTACATAATTCGCTTATGCCATTAGAGAAGCGACTTTAATATTTAGTTGTTAGTTAAGTGAACTTATCTGTTTATTACGATAACATCATGTACATGGATCGTTTCCGCTACAATGTCCCATTTCTACTCTCGATGTGTTCCATATACGTACGCTCAATTAATTAAGTTAAAAATCGTACCGCGTTATTACCAAGTTTAGTTGTCGGACAGTTTAGATAAGAGAGGTATTGACAGGCTGGAACTTACTAGATCGTACATAGTTGGGTTACAATAGGTCACATTTCAAAATAACTAATTTAATACGGCACGCGGAAATGGCGGTTCATATATACGAGCACAAAACAGCGACCAGCATGAAGTGGAGAGAGAGGCATGTGTGATAGAAATATATAAATTGCTCGTTATTATAATTACTGTGGCAAACATTAATTACTGTGTTATGTGAAATACTTGTTATAATTGAAATAGAACTCTGAACAATCCTGGCTGAAATTAATGGATCCCATTTTAAAAGTTGAAAGTTTCTATCTGATAGCATGTTCTAATTAAAATTATTATGAAGCGCTCTTGTGGTTTTCAGAAAATAATTTAAATTTATGCTATTTGATTAGATTTCTTTAGGTGACCTTATAAAGGTTTTGAAAAACTGTTAACAGTACTATACTGTTAAAGATAAATAATATTATTACCAAACCGACCTATATACAAGCAGCACATTGTGTTTGATCCTCAAAGGCACTTTATCTGTTAATTTTTCAAATATAAATTTAAATATTGATATTGTTTTAGCAAATATATGAACATGAGTATCTAATTTACTAATAGGTAAACTTAACATAAACCGTTTTAAACTGCATGGATGGGTTTTTAAAGCTGGACTACTTTACATACAAAGATGGAAAGAATTTTGCACAAATGAGCAATCTCCAGAGTCAAAGATTTGTTTATTGCCTATTATGTAATAAAAGCCCATAATATTGGTGTTACTTTTAAAATGCTGAAATTAATTCTTACTAATTAATATAAAATTTTAACATTTTTATATGTTTAGCTCTAATTAAGTCACAGTTATAACTGTGTCTTCAATCAATTAGAAAGATTAAAGTTTAATGAGTTTGCTGGAATAGGTTTTTATTTAACATCTCTCAGACTTAATGTTTTAATTAATTTAATAATCTTCTTTCTGAATATTAGAAACTTTTCTAAAAATCCGCTTTTATGGTTTTTAATAATTCATCATTATTTAAATAAAACTGTTCTGTTTATTAGTCTTAAATAACAATTAATTATTACAAAAATTAATGAATAAAAAAAACTGGATGCGTTATAAAATCATAAGAATACATAAGAAATTCATTAGCATCATTAATGAAAAACAAATATGCTGTTATGCTCCTATTACTTTTTTATTTTACATACCCATAAACATAAATTCTCATTAAAATCTAATTGAGACCATTACTTGCCTGAATTACTGTTTATTATGTTTTTTTTCGTATCGGTTTTTATGGCTTTTTGTTAATTTGATCTTGAAGTGTTTCATTAAAACTATTGTTTTTAACAGTTCCAGGAATTTAATTACCATTTATCAAGATTCAGTTGCATTTCTCTAAACATAATTGGCTTAAATATGTTTAACGTGTTTAAAAAAATAATAAATTGTATCTCGGGTTAAACAATAGGATGGTTGTTGAGTCCAGACATTAAATTTGCATAAAATTAATGTCACCTACTTTTGCCCAACTTGTAAAGAAGTATTGCAATTATTTTGGTAATATAAAATAGAAATTTTACAGTTACCTCCACATTCCTCTTGTTAAGCAAAATTATCTTAACCATTTTTGGGCAATGCCAATAAACGGCTTGAATATGAAGAGGCACAGGCAAAGTTTGAATTAATTGAAAATTTTTTGTTTAAAATACACCTGTTTTTATATACCGTAACTGAAAAATTACTTTTATTTAGAAAGTCTTTGTCTATTGCAGGACTATTAAGTTTCATAGTTTCGTTTTATTTATTACAGTGACACATAAACGCTGTCCAATAAGAAATATGACTTCTTAAGATTTTTTGTTTAACTGTATTTAAATTGTCAATCATATATTGATTTTTCCGTAATTTTAGCAAAGGTGTTTGAAATAAAAGTAAGAAATCACAGCAAAATTTTATTGTTACAAATTTAACTTACATATTACGGATATAATATGTGGATTATTATAAATTTACAAATTTTAAAATTCCGAATTGTGCATTATAATTATCATGGTGATTACAAATATAAACTACCATATTTTAAACAATGTTTTCTACAATAAACAACTGATATTGAATATAAATCATTTCCATCGGATAAAACGCAACGATTTATTTTAAAACATCGAGAAAACAACGGTCAATAAATAATTTTAACAAAATAAAACACAAAAAGCCAATTAACAGTAAGAGATCATATAAAAACAACAATGTCTATATTAGCTAATATTACCCGGTTGTCCGAACATGATGAATCGTTTTGACAATTGTTGAAAAAATTGAAAACGGAGACGTGTTGTGGGTATTGGGAGCTTTTAGTAAAGAACACAGTGGACGGAATATGGTGTTTAATCTTGAGTTTGTGCTAGGCAAACACGATCACACAAAATACCATAAGAACGTGACGACTCAGAAGCATTTTGTTGTCACGGTTTAAAGCAAAATTAAAAATTATTTCGGATTTGTAATTTCGGCAAATTTCAGAAAGTCCATTTTCAATTGTTTTCAACTTCCATCAGAAATTATAAAAAACCACATAGACTGGCGAATATTATATTTAAATTAACACATACAATAACTTCATGTCCAAAGTTGCATAGAACTTTATACAAACTCTTACACAAGTTTGTAATGAAATTCGGTAATACAGTGCAACACTTTGATAGAAGTAATCTTTAAGATACAGAAGAAAGGGGTAAACTATATATTGGCACTTATACAATTAAACCTTATTAGCTAAACACATAAAAGACACCTTTAAAATGGAAGATATACACATTTATTAAAAATCCAAAAATTAGAGTAGAGCAAAACATCTGAAAAACATTTTTTAATCGTATTTATAAAAACTACTTGTTTTAAAGCATCGTCAGCAAAATTCAAATTTCAAAAACAATGAGAATATAAATAATATCATTATTACAATTTCCTACTAATTTCTTGTAAACTGGTTTACATGTTATCACACCATGTCCTAAACATAGTAATTTTACAAATATTATCAAATAGTTCAAACCGCTACTAACTACTTGTAACAATTTGACAAAAGATTACAACCAACAATAAAAATTCTAACATCCTTTGCTCTACTCAGCTAAAATACACATAGATTTTACAATGATCAATGAATACTGATTCTAACAAGACAATTATATGAGACAATATTTGTTAAACATAGATATGGAATATATTTCTGCTATTTTTCAGTCCGTAATTAAATCTATACAATCCCAAAATCCTAACAAAGCCTATACAAGGCACAAATAAAATTGGTCAAATTGTCTAGTATGTTAAATTTTTTTGATTCAAAACAACTGATCGGATTAACTAATAACCATAATTGTTCATAATAACAAAATATAAATTCTATTATGTTAATTAACTAATTTATTAAAGAATTATTTAAAAAATATTTTCTATTTTTTAGTAACACAAGAAAGGCTGAAATCATATACAGTTAAACAAATATCAGTAACGATATTCACAGTACAATCTTAATCTTTAAAAGCGTGTTAACTGATTAACTGTATATGCATATATTTTTTGTAAATATACAAAACTAATACTTATCCAAATTTATGTATTATAACGTAGATATATACTCAATCAACAATGGAATTACAAACTTCTTAAAGCTTCACCTTGCTCAAATTTATTTATTTATTTTTTCTAATACTTACATGTAACTGTCTTTAGGGATTAAATTTTACTAGTATAATAAATATTCTATACATCTCTACCTTACATATTATACACTATCATCTTTTATTTGCTACAAATATGGACCCAATTTGATTAATTGCAAAAAATTTCAATTTATGACAAATAATTATTGCCATTCAATGTTTCTCTTTCAGCTTTGGCATTTTGTTGTTGTGAACAAAATTGAAAAAGACCTATGAGAAAAATTCAAGAAAAATGAATAGTCAGTAGTCCAGTTTACCTATGGCATAGTTGATAAAAATTGTAAAGCATCAGTAAAAATTAGTTAAATATTTTTCTCATATATACTTTTTGAAAGTTTTCACAATTCTGGTCAATTAAAACGGATTTTGGTGTTCATAATAAAATGGACCCAGTTAAGTTAATAGTATTTGAAATACAGATATGTAGAGGAAGTCGAGGATGTTAGTACGTGTGACTGTTAAAATAATTCGAAACATATCAGCAATAATATAAAAACTTCATTAATTAAAATACACATAGAAAATACGTAGGATAAAAATATACAAATGCAATACAAAAATGTGCAACACAGTAAAAAAATCACAATATAAATTGTACTAGAGCCCCTAGTATCGGTAGAATAAAGAATATAATAAAAACGAACAATATATACATATATAGTAGGGGGCCAAGTCCTAAAACTAATTAATAAATTATCCTAACCTAACTACAGTTGCAATGTTTTCCAAAATGCCTCAAGCAGTAATTTTTGTGATTGTTATAGCAGTTCCTATCTTAATAAATACCCTGTATTCCGTCTTTTTAGTATCATTTTATATATCAATATATAATTGTAACTACATTCCTAACCAAAACCAAGATTTCCTTTGCCATGCAGGGAGTCCAGAGATTACTGAAACTTTATTTTCAGTGCAACAACAAGCGCCGATCCAATTTCGCTACAAAACACAATTAAATTGACAAAACAATCAATTAAAACTTCAAATCACACATGCGATCGATCAGTGCATATCCCTTTATAATTCATATACGTTTTTTGATTTTATAAAAGCACACATTGGAACACGTTGCAACTGTACTTTTGATTATTATTTGATTGTTTTCAAATTAAACAAAATAAATGGGTAATAATTTAAAGTACATGCAGATTTTCGCATGATTTTGATTTGCTGTCGCGTGCCCATACTTTTCCCAACAGGCTTCTCACTTTTAAGCTGGCCGACGTCCTCGAACCTGAAGAAAAGAACGTAAATAAAACATAAACAATATAAAATGAAATAAAGAAATGCCGTGAATCTTTTAAAACTTCTTGATTGTTGTGTAAACAAAAATCGGCGACGAATTTGTGAGTTCCATTTACAAAATCAATATATAAAATTTACATACTGAATAAGAAATTTATTTATTTTGTGGTTTTGCTTATCGTACATTTCGACCCCCCTATTGTTTATGTTATTATAAGATACAAAAAAAGTTTCAGAATATATTTGTAGTATTCCTGAGTTTTTAGATACTTAAAAATTCAGTGATGTGCATGTATTATGAATGTAGAGGGTTAATGTGCGTCAAAGACCTAAAATTAAAATGCCGTGAAAACACCATCAAAAAGAATTAAAAAAGTAATAGTCGTATAATTAAACATCTGTCAAAGTTTTATTGGTATTTATTGGGAAGTAATATAGGTAATTGAAATTCTAAACTACATTTTACAGGAAGTAACAGACCAAAAATCAATGTAGGAAACTATACCGATTGGAAAGCCTTTGATCTTACTGAATTTTGAGACATCATGCACGACAGACAGAGACATTAAAAGATTCTCACTACGAAGCAAATTTGCAGACTTTTACTATCTCTGTCGTGCTCTCTCAAAATTCAGTGGGATCAAACGGTCGGTTTTCGATTTGTTTCGGTGGTTAGACAACTAAATACAATCAAAATAATTTCTACTTTGATTGAATTTTAAACAAAATAAATGCACAATGTGACTGGTCACAGAAATAGCACAAATTTAAAAAATATATATTATATTAAATAATTTATACATATTGATTATAACCATCTGTAACTATCCATGATTCTTAAATTAATAACTACAATTCATTTAAATTTGGTTTTTAGTATTTTGATGGAGACTTGATGCTGTTCCATAAGTTTTAAATTGGATTTAGATCCGGACTTTTTCGTTGGGTAATCATCACTTTCTTTTAACCAATTTGTAACAACTTTAGGCGCATGATTCGATCATTAACTGGAAAATCATCGTTGCCAAAGGGTGATATTCTATGTCTATACATGGAAAGGTTTAAGTTACCAATAATTTTGTGTAACAGTATTACTTGGTATGCCAAGAAAAGGTACCCTAAACTATAACTTTTTCTCCACCGTGTTTGAAAGTTTTTGTAGGTTCAATATTTTTTTTGGAAAGTGCCACAAAATGTAAATATATTTATTTGAATGTGCTATTTCTTTGGCTAACCGAATAAGACTAATTGTGTGTTTAAGTAAAATCTCGTTTTTAAAATGTGTGAAAAAAAAGATGAAAAACGTATGGAATATTGAAATATGTTACTGAATATACTTTTATGAAATATCTTATTTTTTTATTTAAAAGGTTTTATAGTAAGTTGTTATTGGTAGTAATAAGGTAACTTTGATGTTTGATGACTAGAAATAAAATAAAAAATTATCTTTCAAATAAATTATGCATGCATGCAAATGGACATTTCTCCTTTAAAAATATATATTTGGTATGATGTGTATATTGGAATATTCAGAAATACTTTTTTGTATCTCCTCCATTAAAATAAATAATAGGGGGAGGCTCACAAAATGAAATGAACAATGAAAACAATTTCTGTCGTGGAAATCCATAAAGCACCTAATAATGATTAATGAATTGATATAGAATTATTTAATACGTAGTAGCATACGACTACAATGTTTTTATTGGTAAAATACAATTCATCATTCATAAATGTATTTTGTCGTGTGTAGGTATTTTCATGAGTTATATTTATTTGTTCAAAAAATAATCCGAAAGCAACGACCAAGCTATTAAAATGTCGTATACATAAACACACACATTTGATTTAGTTGATTACATTTATAAACCATGGAATAACACATGTATTTATAGGAGCGAAATAAAAATAGTAAATAAAACGAATTATTTTATGCGAATGAAAGAAAGTAAAACGAAAAGCACGATCAGCGTCTGAAAATTAGATAACGAAAGAATTTCCTCGACAATGAAACGGCGCAGAAATTGCGGAAAGTTTTCTAATTTAATACTTATATACTGACCTCTGTATTTCTTTGGAGAGTTTTGCGCACTGCCCGTGGGAGTAGCAGTTCCCGATCCGGGCGACTTGTTCCTGTTCAAGTTCTTCTTCGAGGAGCTGCGCTTTCTGAATAGGTCCCTGCTGCGTTCCGGATTCTCCAACTTCAATCTGATCTGTGTCAGGATGCCTACCAGCAATTCGTCGACGTTGTGGTTGATCCCCACAGATGTCTCTATGTACTTGCAATCATACGATGTGGCCATCGATTTACCTTCTGCAACGATAAATTATGAAAGTTTATTGTCGGCGGGTACAACTTTTACTCGGTAACAAAATATACATGTGTCCGACTTTATAATAAATTATGCGGAGCCAAATTGTATCAACGATTTTGTTACACCTAAACCAACCGTGGATCATGCGAGTGAATTTAATTAATAAATAGTCCGGGGATTCACCCGTATTTAAATGAATTTTTAAGTTGCGCCAATTAATACACCCACACAGGAAATATTTAAATAATTAAACCTGAAAACGTGTTGGGAAATAATTTAAAATTTCTTCGGGTGGAAAGTAAGAAGAAGTTAATTAAGATGATGAGTTTCTGTTTCACGTGCGCAATGATTGAAACCCGACCTTTTTACCTTTTAAAAGATCCTGAAAAACGATGAAATGCCCGGTGGAATATAAAAAGTCAAATAACATACGGACCTTTTCAGGTTTAATTAAAATTGATTCGACCCTGAAGTGAAATATTTAAGATAAACGATCGCAGTACAAATCAATTATTTTTTTCTTTGCGGCCGCTTTTCGATCAGTTACTAATGAGTGCGGCAACTAATTTTGAAGAGTTTGCGAGTATCGCATCGACAATTATCGTAAATTTTTGTTATGTTTGAGGAAACGTTTCTTGTAATCATTCAATCGATTTCTGTCGCTGCCAATGGAGGCGTAGCGTTAAAAATCGATGGATTATAAATGTACGTTTAACTTCTCAAATGCAACACTATTTGTTGCAAGGAATTGGGTCAAAAAAAAATAATGAAGATAAATTATCTACGGGCGATACGGTATTTTAGTTACATTAGTAAATTAGTCTGGAATAAAAAGGTGGTTTGAATCGATAAATTAAATAGATATGATTGGTCCGCTTGTTAACTGTCTTCCAACGTGATTACTTATTTATTTTCAGGACACTTATAAAAAGGATTTACGTTTCATTGTCGTAATATTTATGCCAATTCCAGGACGTCTGGTTGAAGAATATTGATTGTCATTTTAAAAATAAATTTATAAATGTAAGCCGGAATTTCCCTTGGAACATCCAGTTGGATACGATTGAAATATAATTGGATTTTGAATTCCACGAATTATTAACGGCAAGCAAAAATTTTTGTTAATTAATATTTTGTCCGATCGATACGTTTGGAAATGTCGTCGGTCCTGCATCGCATTAAGTTCATTTCTGAGAAGCAAACCTTGCGGTGCCGGAATGGTGGCATGCACGATCATCGTATAATAACATAAATTCCCGAACGGGTCTCGGAATATCCGTGAGTGTAACGCCGTAATCGGAAGTAGTGGTTATTCTAAGAAATTTGATGGATGGTAATTTCCGGATTTCGTGAAAAGTCGATAGATGTTAGTCGAGTTCATCGGTGTCCGGGCTGTTAAATGCAACGTCATTTATTTTCTGAATACGTGTCAGATGCGGAAGAAAAATTGGTGCAATCCCGTGTCCGGTTAATACCGTTAGATATATCAGGGATTTATGTCGGATTGCTCCTGATAGAACCGGAGTTTTAATAGAACTAAACCTGGCTTGTGTATACGGTTATGGTTTAGCAGGAAGAAATGTTTAACGTTGCCGATACCCGAATGAGTGTGTGCGATCATTGATTTCGAGCGTTGTATTTAACTTAATTAAATCGTTTTCGTTTCGACTTTTATTTCTTCACGTGCCACCCAATAATTGGACGAGTTAACATAAGTTTTCTCGCATGGGCTAATTAGAATGGGGAATGCGGGACGCGTTTAATAAATTTATAGGTGGTAAGCATGAACGGGAACTGTGACTAGCAATGATATTCAAATAGAAGGCGTACCACGTCGGCAATAAATCTGCCGCGAAATTGATAAAAGTTTTATGGGCCCGCAATTAAAGATAACGAGGAAGACTAATTTTTTAATTGGTTTGGATTCGAATTTTGTGGTGTCACGGAACAGCGAAATCAGCGACCGTAAATTGATTTTCGAGATGGCACTGCACACAACGGAACGAACTAATTAAACACTGTTACATTGTTTTAAATGGTTTCGGAATTGTTTGGTATTTTCGTGTGACTAAACGTAAAATCGCTGGAGGTGTAATGAAATTCGTTGTTCAGGCACTGGTTTCCATTTTGTTTTGGGGGCACCATTTTCGGAATGTATTATTTATTTAGACGGCACTGCGAATCCGAAAACGTTGATGACGGTCTATTAAGCCCGAATAATGTTCAAAGCTTTATTTCACGGATAAAATCTAAACTTTAGGGAAAAAAATCAAGTCAAGTGATCAGTAAAATAACGAAAATGTAAAGGATAAAAGGATTCCAGTAACTGAATAAATTAGTTGAAGCTAATCCCCGTGCAGATTTAAAAGATATATCTCTGCCCCGGTTCTTTTGTACTTTTAACTCACACCTTTCAAAACTTTTTTCGCCGACCCCTCGAAGTCTAAACGGTTTTTCCTTTAAAATGAATTTTTTAATTGCTTATTTACATTTAGAAAAAATTAATTAAGCCGTTACAAAATTTTTAATAAAGTTTCTAAACGGGGATAAATGCTTTTGAAGCCGATCGCCGAAATTCATTAGTTGTTTTTGACGATGAAGGTGTATTTGAACTTTTCTTAAATATTAATTAACTTCTGGCACAGTTTAGTCTAAAATAAACCTATGACCTTTTAAACAATTTAATTAAAGAACTGAATAAATAACAATACAGTTTGGAAACAATCGTTACGCAACATTTGTTTCCATTTATTTAGATAAAGGGTTGAGTTTTATTGACCTTAAAAATATGTTAAAATATGGATATTTAAATTATACATCTCTTTCGTCAGAATGGAGCAATTATGCTGTTAAATTATTGTCCTAATGGCATTTTCCCCTCAGTTCAAAGCTCAAGCTGGAAGGCAACAGTATTTGAGATTTTACCAATTTGGAGTGACATCTAAAATCTTTGAAATCTTTGAAACTAGAAACTTGTAGTAAAAGGAGAAGCGTT
Source organism: Aethina tumida (assembly GCF_024364675.1). Classification (NCBI taxonomy): domain Eukaryota; kingdom Metazoa; phylum Arthropoda; class Insecta; order Coleoptera; family Nitidulidae; genus Aethina; species Aethina tumida. Next base: position 46,475,311 of record NC_065435.1, on the reverse strand, counting down.
TAATTGGTATTAAAGATAAGAGTCGTGTTCTGATGAAATATTAAGATGCCACTTTAGAGCACTGACCGAGTCTGGTTGCTGAACGATTGTGTTCTGTAATAATTACAATAATTTACGTTTAATTATATATTTATTTGGAGATCATCTTGAATAGGCACATATTTATAGAGTTAATAAAAATATGTAGCTTCAATAGCAGAAAAACTAGAGGCCATAAAAGCTGTCTTGTTTTCAAAATTTTTTTAAGGCGAATATTCCTAGTGGTAACCGTAAGTATAACAACTTATTAAAATACGTACAATTTTTCTATCCATCTTTTGCATATTATAATTATTTCATCATTGGTGAAGTTATAATTATGACTAAATAAGTCAATCGTTTCTTATATTGTTAAAAAATTTAAACAAATTTCGAAGAATTTCATAAAACAATCCAATTGTTTAATCATTAAATTTCAGAATTAGAGTTGGTGTATTTATAACCAGTTCTATTTAGAAAATTATATTTAATCTTTTATAGAATAAGAATATATAATATGTTGTGTTCAGTCCCATATGGCAAAATCTATATCTCGCCATTACTTGATTGAACAGAAAATTTATATTTACATTTTTTGTAGAAAATTGGACACTCTACAAAAAACGTATCTTACAATTATTTCAATACTCTTAGTGTTTGTAAGTTATCGGAAGTCAAAGTTTGAAGAATTTAACAAAATTTCAAAAAAATATATAATCGCCCTATTATATAACATGCTGTACAAAACAACAATAGTAAATTAATATTATTATAAAAGTTCATACTAAATTATGACTTTTATTTAAAATATTTAACATTTTAAAAAATTGCTATAATAATGACCACTACTGTAACTATACTGACATCATTACTGACAGTTATTTAATAGTTATATTGTTGGAACATGCTGATAAATTCAAAAAGTTTTATATTTGAAAATAAAGCTTTTACCCATTGGACACTGTTCAAAGGGCTGTACGACCTCTAGCCCTTCTGATACTGTAGTTAATTTTGAACACTTTATATATCCACTTGTGTATCAAGAATGTCCCCTAAAAGCTGTACATAATGAAAAGAAAAAACTAATAGCCCTTTCAACATTTTAAACGATCTTTCACATCAAATAAATAGATTATTCTCCATTCTCTCCCATTCAGGTTTACGATTTTAGCACAGCTTGAGGATATATCACTGTAATTGATTTAGAGCGTAATATAATATCATTAGAGCCTATCGTAGTCTTCAATGAGCCTCGTAACATACAGGAATTGTATCGGAACAGACGGCTGGGATCTGGAGATTCCGATTTCCTCGATGGGAGCCAACCGCTCTAACCGAGCCGATACATTTTCGGCAACGTTCAGGTTATTTGCTGCCAGAGCTGGGTAATTACAATCTGGAGGTTGATAGAGGAATGAATTTTCTAACTTGGAACGACCTAGTTAGTTCGGTGAGGGTGTTCGTTGTGAAAACGATCTTTCAATTGTTCGACAAAACATCATTACAGGTCGCATTTGATTGGCTTCGGAAATTAAATGCCGCAGGTTGGGTCGGGTTTAACAAATTGATGTAAACCAAACTATGTTGTTTGTGTTACTACTTCTGTTTATTATTTACCCGAGAGATCCTAACTTCAATTATATATAAATGTGTGTGTGTGTGTGTGGACATTTCTGCCTAAACACATATACGTATTTTCTTCCGTTTCTTGTTTACCACACATAAAGTTTCTTGAAACATTTTGATTGCCTGCAAAGCTCAAACACAAATAAACCGATGCAGCGTTAATAATATCCACTTTAACGGATAATAATTTACTTTAATCCACTACATTCACGGGTTCGACAAAACAAATTAAATTATATTCTGTCGAACTGGATTTATTGCTTAATCATTTAGCACAGTTTCCGCAAGTGCGCTTGAGTTTTCAGCAAGAGTCGAAACTAATTCCCTTTGGGGAATGCGGAAAGTTTGAAACCTAAATGAAAGATCCCCAAAAGTTCACCTGGAGGAAACGAAACTACACTTTGAATTATGACATTTCATTGTAAAGTTAAATTAATTTTCACAAAATAAAGTTCGTCCGCGGCCCTTAAATAGAAAACACGCGTCTAAGATTGAATGTATGCATTCGTGTGACAACGTTGTCTCCAAGGATAACATGGAACGTTAGCAAATAGTCCTGTTGAGGTACACGTATAATGCGATTCAATTTCACTGTCTACTTTGTTTCCACGATTAGAAATCAAGTAGGTGTCATGTTCAGGGACAGCAGAAGGACAATAATAGGACAAAAGATAAGGGTGAAGGTTGTCAATCGAGGGGGTAGACATGTTAATTAAAATGAGGACGGGCATATCTCCTGACCTATTCACATATTTCCACATAACCTGGACCACTACGGCCCTTATAACCTGTCATGGAAAGGTTCAACTGCGTGTGAACTAACTAAAGAAATAATTCTAAGCGAAGTCCGGCTAACGTGCAAAATAAGGTGGGTATTATTAAAATTTGTTTATCCACTTAACGTTAATTATATTTGTGCAGCGGAAGGGTGGTTTACAAAAAGCTATTTGAATAATGTTTAACTCACCATTATGTACTCTATTATTACCGTTATACTGGAGACTTTCCCTTCTTATTCAAATTAACGAGAAAATATGTGGTGTAACGTGCTGTTCCACTGCATTGCGTAAGATAATGCGATACGTCAAGAAGAGATTAAAAGTTACTTTGCATATAATTTTAATTAAGCACTTAAATAAAAAAATACTTTTTACTTTGAAGAGAATATCTAGGAATCTAAAATTACACAGTTTGCATTATTTGTGTCGTAACTGTAAGAAGTAATAACAAAACTAATTAAATTTCATAATATATCATTATTTTAGTATTAATTTTATATTTGTAAAATATCACAAATAAATGATGAATTTTAGGAATTTTGTTTTAGCAATATTAAAAATTTATATTATATTATATTTTATTTATTATATTAAAATTTATGAAATTAATATATGTGATTTCCACAATATTATTTATTAATTTAATGTTGAAATTATTTTTATCTACGGTAATCTACAATTCCAACGAAGTTAAAGCAGTGCCCGTAAATTATACTTGACTCGAAACATCCTGTCCTTTATCAAGATAACTCTCTTCCGGGAATGTCCTAACACAGTTTACATACTTCGAAAAATTAAAGTCGCTTTAGAAAGTTTATTTCAAATATCTGAATACACAAGTTAACCTAGTAAAAGTTTACATTTGAATAAAGTCATCCGATAAATTTTCTCGTCCTTTCGGACTTCTAAAGCTAAAGACGTCACTGGAGAAGTGTTTCATTTTTTTATAACAAAATTAACGATATTCTTACATGTGTCAAGATAAATTAAATCGGAAACTTTCTTGTTCGCCAATTTAGTTAATATTGTACTTCTCACCGGGGTGAGTATATTTTTAGCAGACCTAATGAGAGCCCGTCAACTTTGATCATCCTTTGTTAGATAAGTATCGTTTTCGATGGAGAAGCCAAATAAAGGGCGCCCTCGAAATGGCTCCGGCTATTAGAATTTTTATCAGGTTGTATTAAAAATTTTCAGTAACAAACGTAATTAAATGCTGAAAAAATAATGTTTATGTTAATTTTACAAGCAATTATTCGACTTTGAGCGAAATGTAATTGCCAAGCTTATTACTTATAATGTATAAATAATTTGATGTAAACTTGTTCAGCAATATTTTCCCAATCTGTTACAAAGGGAGTCACGACGGTCTTTATCCGCTAATTAGCTGCTTTTACATCGTTAACGAGCGTCGATATAAATTATAAAACAGCGCTCACAATTAGATTCTTAATTACTGAAAAAGTGCCCTCATTCCGAATATCACTAATTCGCAACTGAAAAAGTTTGTTTAATTTATATTTATCAGACAGTATATATTACTGAAAACATATTTGGGCTAATTTATGCCAATATTTACAGTTATAACAATATTTATTTGTTAAAATTTCACAGTTAATTGAAGTACTGATACGTGTCATTATTATTAATGAATATTAATATGATTCATTAGCAAATTATAATTACAACCAATATTTGTTGAGAAATTCTCAATTAATTATTCACCATATTATTTTAGTTTACTGAATTATTCATGGAACGATATTCAATTATTTGATTATAAATCGAGGAGGAGGTTTCCGGAATGCTTTTTTTTTCAAACCTATGTTGTAAAAGCTCTTACGGAATGTCAGTATACGACCCCCTTCACCATAAATTTCCTCGAGAAAATTAATATCAAATTATCATAAATTTTAGACACGACCGGAGAACTCACCACTTCTTTTAATGCAATAAATTCAAGAGCTCAGTTGCATCGTATAAATTACAAACTTTCATTAATCATTAGCGCATGTTTGTTTTTTATATCCTCGTTATGAAACTACTTGAATTTAATTGCCGTTCTCATAATTGAAAAACCGCAAAATATTAGTTTTGGTTTGGTATGCTTTCAAATAACATGAAATGAAAATATAACCACATATATTGTGTTTGTGACCACAACGTTCGCCATATTTTATTAACATAAAATATAAGTGGCTATTAATTGTTGATCCACTAACATTTATACGCATGATGTAAGTTCTCATGATGTGAACATAAATTTTAAACGAATTTACAACGTTATTAACAGTTTGAATTTCGCATTGCATAAAGGGGATTTAATTTAATTACGTGCAGGGATTTTTATCATGGCAATATTTACGATTAATCTACACGTGTCGCATTCAATATTGACACGGCAGCCGCGTTTCGGAGTTGCGCATCCACCAATATTAAAACAGATCGCCCCACATTATCGAAAAAAATACCTTCAAGCAAAATGAAATTGAAATGTTCGTGAGAAAAATGTGTTTTATCCGTCGCTGAGCCAGGAACTGATACAGCCGAAAACATATAAATTGTTTAGTAATGTTCCGGATAAGACGGAAGTGGAACGGCTCGAGCTAACCGCCCCTTAAATCTGTTCACCCCAAGTCGAGCGTCGCATATTCGGTCATTCACCTTTACACTTTATGCAGTTGCCACTAGACAAACATAGGCGCAATGGGGCGGCCTCCAACGCCATAATTGAATCACGAAATAAAGGAATCCGCCTCAAAAATCCAATCGATACGTTAATAAAGCTACGGGTTTCCGATCCCGCCGCCCCCGGAAATCGGAGGTCAATGGACATAATGGCGGATGTTCAGACAAATGCATTAGCAAGGATAATAAAATAGATCAGGCATAAATAAGACTTTGTTGTCTAATAAACGATTACTATCGGCATATTGCCGCACAAATATGAGATCAACCATTAATGATTCATGCAGATTTAATGGTGGTGTCGTAAATTTTATGCCTTATTAATGGCTTTTATAGTCACCTGTCGTCTAATATGAGCGTGCACATGTAAAATAATAACATCAATAAATGCGATCAAATACAAAATACAATTCCTTCATTTTAATTAGCAAAATGAAAAAAACAGTAATTGAATCAATTAGCATCTCCTGCTCAGAGATTTAATAAAACGGAGACTTTGAACTGACACTTGTTATTCAACGTAACTTTTTATTGGAGTTAACGAACAAATTAAAATTGAGTTTCCAGAACCAGGTCACGGCAACAAGGTTTTTAACCTGATGTCTAGAAGAATAAATAAATAATGAAGTAAATAATTAAAAGTACGGGCACTCTTATTACTATTAATAATCCCCACTTCCAATTTGTTAGGCAAATGAAAAAAATCAAGTTTAAATTGCAAATATTTTGAGTATTAGTTATTCAGCTTACCTTCAGTGGTAACCACCCTCGACCGGACCAAATCTGCTTTGTTAGCGACCAGGATTACAGCTTTTGTGCCTATGGTGTCTAAGGTCCATAATGTCTGAAGGATCTTTTCTGCGCATTGCAGACTTGCTCTGTCTGCACTTGAGTACACTACGCAGTAAGCATGAGGGTCACTGTATTTGCTGATGCAACTGTCCGGCTGGAAAAGAGAGACAAATATAAAATCTTGGTGACATTGTAGACAGTCAACAAAAAACACTGATTAAAATAAACACGTCGTATCCACGGTGATCTTTAAATCAAGACACATCTGATTGCAACTGTGGTAGTATAAAATGGAGAAAGAAAATAATATAGACGAAAACACTGGCCATCCAAAAACTGTAAAATGGCAAATTTGGAAGCTAAAGAAAGCTGTTGAGAACGTTAGGGCGCTAAAGCAACTCCAAGCTGAATCCAGAGGCACTCCGAAAAATGACGTGGATTTAAAGAAAAAGTAACATGTAAAATACATAAATTCATATTTTATTTTATTATTAGTTATTTAGATAAAGGCTTATATAGATTTAAATAAAGATTTAAAATTATGTGAGTTATTGTTTCTTTTTAAATTGTTGACTTAAAGTTTGGGTTTGTTTGGGTTATAGTCCTGATTTCAACGAACACCTTCATACAACTGATGAACTAGAAAACAAGATTCAATCACTTCTCGCTTGCTGATTTCAAGCACCCGAGCCAATAATCATATTGTGAAATTAGGAAAAGAGAAAATCTATTTCTTTCTATTATTGATACTTCTATGAACATTTTGCAAAATAGAAGGCCTTTTTAAACAACATAATATTTCCATGGTAAACTAATACAAATAACATACGAAATCAGTTTACGGTTCTCATTGCAGTTCAGAACTCGCTCCCGCAAACATGGGCTGTATTCAGAAAAGGGCTAAAAAAGTGAGAATTTTTAATCGCAATGATATAATACTTGCTGCTTTATTAGAGCAAGCTATAGCCTTGCAGCAGCAAGTAGACAGACTCCAAATCACATTGGATAAGTATCTGAAGTTGAGACTTCGAATGAAGAAAAAGGCGATGCGAAGGAGGAGGCAAAACTCGAATAACTTCAATTAATGGTGACCGTTAATAAGTTGTTCAGTTTTTCTTAATTTAGTTCCATTTAAACATTGAGGTAAGTTCATTTACTTTTAAATCATTATGTACTTTTATATTAAATCTTAGTAGTGATATATATAATATATTTCAATTTCAGATTTGAAAACAAAATTATTTCTATCCTCCACAGTTTGGCAAAGTTACTACAATAAGAGGATGAAAACTCAATTTTTGGTAATTAATTTAAAAAATTATATTGTAATGTAACTTTTCTTTTATAATTAATAAAGGGATTTAATTTCTGGATCTACATTTGTATTTTTATTAATTCTATCAAAGTATGGTATAGAATCATTATCCTGGATAATCAAAGGTAAAGCATACATTGAAGAATAATTGAGAAAACTTTAAATTACTTCAATGTTATTCTGAGACTTTAAATTAAGTAAGTAGATAAGTGCATATTAATATTATTCATCATTATGCTTTTTTAATATGTTAGAAATAAAGTTTTTTTTTATGCTGTGAATTATAATAAATGATTTAATGTTTCACAACTGATACAAAGGTATATTTACTATGATCTTAGATTGTTTTCAACATTTAATGTTTAAAACAATATTTTAATTGGTAACTACAAAGTAGTCTGGGCATTATCATATTACTTTAATAACAAATTACGACGTAGTCTGTTTTCAAACGTTCATCTCCTTGGTGAAATCGTAATAAGTCAAAACTAATTTCATCTGTGCATCGAAAATGGCTAAAAACGTGGCAAGTGATCCCGAAAAGCAGGCCATCATTGAGATGTTAGAGCAAACTATGGTTTTAAAGAAGCATGTTGAAGAGATGCAGGCTAAAGTAAAAAAGATTATGGAGCAGTTGATCAAACAAGCCAACAACCAGAAGAAACCGATGACCCCTAAATAATACATTTACATGTAATAAAATGATTGTTCTGAGTATTCTAATGTTTCAGTAATAAAGTTTTTGAAATAAATTGGGGTTTTTAACTAAACTAACGTATTTATAATTTATTTTTGTCACTAATGTCAAAGTCTTGTAAAAAATCAATGCTTGACATAATGGAAAATTAAATATAATACACGCAAATTAAACATTAAACTTTGGCAGTGAATTTTTAATAATGAATAATTCATTTCCAGATTTGGTACTAATAGTATTATTACTACTATCCAATTTACGCTCGTCCTTCAATTTACAATTAAAAAATATATTAAATGTCTCATCTACAATTTAACAATATTGTTTAGCAAATAATCCATCAGACCACAGGTATATTTATCTTGAATAACATGTTTTATTATTTAAAATAACATTCTAACTAGAAACAAAGTAGTCTGTGAATTGACATTTCACTTAAACAACAAATTACGAAATAATCTGCTTTCAAACGTCTCCTTGGTGAAATTGTAACAAGTCTAAAACTGATTTCATTTGTGCATACAAAATGGCTAAAAAAGTGGCTAATGATCCTCAAAAGCAAACCATCATTGATATGTTAGAGCAAACTACGGTTTTAATGAAGCAAGTCGAGCAGATGCAGGCTAAAGTAAGAAAGATTATGGAGCAGATGATCAAACAAGCCAACAACCAGAAGAAACCGATGACCCCTAAATAATACACATAACTTAATGATTGTTCTGATTGTTTCCTAAATAAATTCTTAAATAAATTTGAGTTTTTAATTAAATATGTATTTATAATTTATTTTTGACGTTAATGTCAAAGCCTTGGCATAATAATAATCTTAAATTAGTTAGAAACATAATAATATTGTATAATTTAATGTAATATAGGTAATTAAACATTTCCATTAACATTAAATCGTGGTCGTGAATTTTTAATATATAAATATATTTAATTTTGGAATTTATAAATTAGTTGTTCCAATAAAGGGATGAAAGCGCATCTTTAGATGCCTCAACAAATAATAAGACGTAATAAATTAATTTGAAATTTTCATTTGTACTTTTGTTTTTTTTTTTTAAAAAAAAGCAATTTTAAATTACACTCCTTCTCGTAATTGCTTGCTACGTGGGTAGAGCATAGAAAAGATATTCAATTCAATAGTGCACACTAATAATATTGAAAAGGTCTTTGCTGCTTTATTAGAGTACGTTATAGCCTTGCGGCGACAATTTTTGATGCTTCCAGCTACAGTGAGAACATATCTAATTTTGAAAGGTCTGTTGAAGGATCAAGGAAATTTTATATTAATAAAAATATTTGTACTTTTTTAAGTTATTTTAATGTCTGCTTAAGTAAGTAGAGAATATAAATATTTTTAGTTCATTGTGTCTTGTTAATATGTCGCAAATTACAAAATTATTTTTACACACCAGGGTTCATGATGAATAACAAAATGGATATCAAGAAAATATTTCATAACTTAAATTATATTGAATATTCTCGTATATCAAGTAATATTTGTTGTATTTTTAAGACATTATTCTTTATTACAAAAACGATTGTTGTCATATTATCTGTCATCTTCTTCCATCTAGTGTACAATATTATCAAAATACAATATTATTTACAGTTTAGCAAATGATCCAAAAGACCACGTATATTTACCGTAAACTTTGATTATTCTAAATATTTATTATTCGAAATAATATTATAACTAGACATTATTAAGTGGTCTGTGAATTGATATACTACTTTGGAACGTTACCGTAGTCACATAACACAAACAAATTAAGAAGTAATTTGTTTTTAAACGTTTATCTCCTTGGTGAAATTCATAACAAGTCAAAACTGATTTCATCTGTGCACACAAAATGGCTGAAAACGAGGCAAGTGATCCTGAAGACACATCCCTCGCTGAGATATTAGAGCTAACCAAAGAGCTGAATAAGCGTATCCAGGAGTTCCGTGCTCAAGTAAAAAAGGCTATGGAGCAGATGATGAAACAACTCAAGAACAAGAAGAAACCAACTACCTACTACCCCTAAATAAGAAATTTACGTATACTATATAACACTATGATTGTTATGATTATTCTAAGGTTTCTTCAATAAATTTTTTGAATAAATTTGTGTCTTTAATTTCATATGTATAATATAATTTATGTTTAACACTAGTGCTAAAGTCTGGAAAAAATCAATATTTGGCATGATGTAAAATTACTTTTCAAGGCTTCTAGTTACAATGGAAATTAATCCAATTTTAAAAGGTCTGTTGAAGGATTATGAAAATTAGAATTAAGTAATTAGGTATTTGTATTTTTGTAAGTTATTCTGAATAGATGTTTAAGTTATGTAAGTAGATCCATATAAATATTTTTAATACACATGTCACAAATTATAAAGTTAATTTTTTCAGAGTTCATGGTAAGGTATAAAATGCATATAAATAAAATACATATTCAAAGTAATAATCTAACTAGATATTATAACGTGGCTGTGAATTGATATAGTACTTCCGAACGATGTTACCGTAGCGTCATAACACAAACAAATTACGAAGTCATTTGTTTTTATATGTTTATTTTATTTGATCTCCTTAGTGAAATCATAAGTCAAAACTGATTTCATCTGTACACACAGAATGGCTAAGAACGAGGCAAGTGATCCCGAAGACAAATCCCTAGCTGAGATATTAGAACTAACCGCTGAGTTAAATAAGCGTATCCAGGAGTTCCATGATCAATTAAAAAAGGCTATGGAGCAGATGATGAATCTATGCAAGAACAAGAAGAAACCGACTACCCCTAAATAATAAATTTACTTATATTATATAACACTATGATTGTTATGATTATTGTAAGGTTTCTTCAATAAATTTTCCAAATAAATTTGTGTTTTTAATTTAATATGTATATATAATTTGTGCTAAGATTTGAACATAAAAATCATACGTATTGATATAAGATTATACTTTTGTGTTTTGTTATTTTTTGAATCATATTGTTAATTTTGATCCACTTGTGGTACACTGGAAAAATTAAAAGAAAAATACTATAAATGTGCATCGAGAAGTTGAAAGCCTGCGAAAAAGGGGGCAGATACATCTAAAATGTTGATTGAAGAAAAAGGAGGAAGATAAAAGACTTAATTGAATAATTCAATGTCTGTCAATGTCTATCCATTTTTGTTATATATTTTACTAACTACTCAGATATCAAATGTTCATGAGGTTTTACTTGTATTTCTTTCGGAGATCTTATAGTTGAATTGTTTTAGTATTGAAGTTCGATATATTATATATATTGGCAATTAACAAAATGGATAATAGATGTATTGTTAAATAATTTAATATATCTTACGTACACTCAAAACTCAAATGCATTATAAATTTAGTTATTGTTTTTTTTTTTTAATGTTGATTTTTTATTTAAGTTGGTACCTTAGTAAAGTTTTAAAAACTAGGAGGCATTTAAAACAATGAAATTATTACCTTAGCAATAACACACAAACAAACAAGTCAGATTATACTTCTCACACTTCGTTACTGCATCAGTCATGGGCTGTTCGCAGAAAAGAGAAGTGCCTATCCCAACTGCTACAAATGATGAAGGTATTAATCCTACGATGGAGTTTTTTTGGGCCTTGCGTCGCCTTATTTTTAGACTTGAAGCAAAAATAAGGACATACCTAATGCTCAAACTTGTGTTAGTTCAGAAGTTGAATGCATACAAAGAAGATCACTGAACTCATTCAGTGCTAGTTCATGTTTACGGATCATATAGAGGTAAGTCCACATTTTTTATATACTCCCTATTTTCGACGAGTGTATTCAAACACTTGAACTTCAGTTTCAGATTTCGAAATTATAAAGTTGCACACCGTAGTTTGTTTAGTGATAAAATGAATTTCAAGAAAATAGTTCAACATGCAGAAAATCAAATGAAGAAATGTATTGTTAATTGCTTTAATCTTTTTAATTAATAAAGAAACTTTTTTGATCCGTATTTGTGTCTTAATTATTTGTGTTTTTATTATATTTTAATATAATATATTTTTAATATTTTAATTTAGTAAGAAATTTCAATACTGTGGTAAGTATATAGATGTAGTATATAGAGTTCTGGGCTGGGTCTACAAAAGACCTAGACTTGTACAGAATTGGGACGCTGCAAGCGAGGTCGAGATTTGTTAAAGTGTCGATTGAAGAAAAAGGTATAAAGAAGTAAACTAATCCAAAATTGATCGGTATTAAGTTATTTGAAGTATTTCAAATTTAGTATATGATAGTTTCATATATAATCTACCTAAAAACTACGAAGTAGTCTATGAATTGACATACTACCTTAACAACAACAGATTAGGGGTAGTTTTTTTTTTTTGAAATGTTAATCTCCTTGCTTAAATCGTCATAAGTCAAAACTGATATCATTTGTGTACACAAAATGGATAATAACGAGTCGCCGGTTGATGAACAGAAGCAAGCCATCAACGAGATAATACAGCAACTTATGGCTTTAAAGGAACAAGCGCAGGTCAACGAAAGAAATATTTTGAAGATAATGACGCTGATAACCATACAGAACTGCAAAGACGAGGAGGAACCGTCGACTTCAACTGAACCAACGCAATGATTGTTTGATTGTTGTAATGTTTCCTCAATAAAATTTTTGAATAAATTTGAACCTTTAAATAAATTTGTTTATAATTATTTAAAATTGAATGTAATGAATGAATGAAAAATCGAGCTTTTATTTATATTTTTTTCTCATGTAGATTACAGAGGTAAGTTCGTAAAATTTTAATTTATTTTGTATGTCTGTATTTCCTTATGTTTAAATATTGAATGTTAATTATAAAATTGTCTCCTACAATCCAGTTTCTGTAAGATTATCAAATAAAAAGGTAATTTCTTGTATTTTAAAATTTTTAATGTTAATAAATTTGTTTATAGTTGGCACTCAGAAGAACTTTTAAAACATTGCAGTGTTACCGTAGCTACATAACACAAAGAAACAAATTATTCGTAATTTGTTTTAAAATGTTGATCTCCTTGGTGATATAACAAGTGAAATATTTCGTAATTTGTTTCCAAAAGTTGATCTCCTTGGTGATATCATAACAAGTGAAATACTTCATAATTTGATTTCAAAAGTTGATCTCCTTGATGCAATCATAATAAGTCAAATTTGATTTAATCTGTGCACGAAAAATGGCTAAAAAGGAGAAGATGTATCCGTACACACAAACTATCGACGAGATGATAGAGACAGCTAAGGCTTTACAGAAGCATATCGAAGAGGTGAAGGCTAAAGCAAAGCAGATTTTGAAGCAGGTCGAACAAATAAACTGCAGCAAGGAGAAACCGACGACCCCTAAATAAAACATTTACATATACCTAATAAAGACAATGATTGTTCTTACTGTTCTAAGGTTTTCTCAATAAATTTATAAAATAAATTGAGTCTTTTTTTATATATTAATTATTTTATTGACACTATTATTAGTGCTCAATGTTATATAAAATTGATTCTTATACGTTGTATAATATAATGTAATAGGCATATTAAAAAAGTGTCATGAAGTGGTAAGTAGGGTTTAAAAATAGAGCTTTTATTTATATTTTCTCGTGTAGATCACATAAAGGTATGTTCGGAAGATTTTAATTAATTTTGTATACATTATGTTTAAATATTGAATGTCAATTATAAAATTATTTCCTACAGATCAGTTTTTGTGAGGTTACTCAAATAAAAAGGTACATATGAAACTTAAGGTAAGATAATCAAATAGAGAAATGATCATATTTGATAATTTATTGTATATTAAAATTAGTTTAATATTAATAAGTTTTTGTATCTTTAGTTGGCCCTGGGAGGAACTTTTAAAACATTGCAGTGTTGCCATAGCTACGTAACAAATAAACAAATTATTCGTAATTTGTTTTAAAATGTTGATCTCCTTGGTGATATCATAACAAGTGAAATACTTCGTAATTTGTTTTCAACAGTTGATCTCCTTGGTGATATAATAACAAGTGAAATACTTCGTAATTTGATTTCAAAAGTTGATCTTGATGCAATCATAACAAGTCAAATTTGATTTAATCTGTGCACGAAAAATGGCTAAAAAGGAGAAGAAGGTTCCGAACATACAAACTATCGACGAGATGATAGAGACAGCTAAGGCTTTACAGAAGCATATCGAAGAGGTGATGGCTAAAGCAAAGCAGGTTTTGAAGCAGGTCGAACAAATAAACTGGTGCAAGGAGAAACCGACGACCCCTAAATAAAACATTTACATATACCTAATAAAGACAATGATTGTTCTTACTGTTCTAAGGTTTCCTCAATAAATTTATAAAATAAATTGAGTCTTTTTATAAATATTAATTATTTTGTTGACACTATTATTAGTGCTCAATGTTATATAAAATTGATTCTTATACGTTGTATAATATAATGTAATAGGCATATTAAAAAAGTGTCATGAAGTGGTAAGTAGGGTTTAAAAATAGAGCTTTTATTTATATTTTCTCGTGTAGATCACATAAAGGTAAGTTCGGAAAATTTTAATTCATTTTGTATACATTATCTTTAAATATTGAATGTCAATTATAAAATTATTTCCTACAGATCAGTTTTTGTGAGGCTACTCAAATAAAAAGGTACATCTGAAACTTAAGGTCAGATAATCAAATGGAGAAATAATCATATTTAATAATTCATTGTATATTAAAATTAGTTTAATATTAATAAGTTTTTGTATCCTTAGTTGGCCCTGGGAGGAACTTTTAAAACATTGCAGTGTTGCCATAGCTACGTAGCACAAATAAACAAATTATTCGTAATTTGTTTTAAAATGTTGATCTCCTTGGTGATATCATAACAAGTGAAATACTTCGTAATTTGTTTTCAACAGTTGATCTCCTTGGTGATATCATAAGTGAAATACTTCGTAATTTGATTTCAAGAGTTGATCTTCTTGATGCAATCATAACAAGTCAAATTTGATTTAATCTGTGCACGAAAAATGGCTAAAAAGGAGAAGATGTATCCGTACACACAAACTATCGACGAGATGATAGAGACAGCTAAGGCTTTACAGAAGCATATCGAAGAGGTGAAGGCTAAAGCAAAGCAGATTTTGAAGCAGGTCGAACAAATAAACTGCAGCAAGGAGAAACCGACGACCCCTAAATAAAACATTTACATATACCTAATAAAGACAATGATTGTTCTTACTGTTCTAAGGTTTTCTCAATAAATTTATAAAATAAATTGAGTCTTTTTTTATATATTAATTATTTTATTGACACTATTATTAGTGCTCAATGTTATATAAAATTGATTCTTATACGTTGTATAATATAATGTAATAGGCATATTAAAAAAGTGTCATGAAGTGGTAAGTAGGGTTTAAAAATAGAGCTTTTATTTATATTTTCTCGTGTAGATCACATAAAGGTAAGTTCGGAAGATTTTAATTAATTTTGTATACATTATGTTTAAATATTGAATGTCAATTATAAAATTATTTCCTACAGATCAGTTTTTGTGAAGTTACTCAAATAAAAAGGTACATATGAAACTTAAGGTAAGATAATCAAATGGAGAAGTGGTCATATTTGAGAATTTATTGTATATTAAAATTAGTTTAATATTAATAAGTTTTTGTATCCTTAGTTGGCCCTGGGAGGAACTTTTAAAACATTGCAGTGTTGCCATAGCTACGTAGCACAAATAAACAAATTATTCGTAATTTGTTTTAAAATGTTGATCTCCTTGGTGATATCATAACAAGTGAAATACTTCGTAATTTGTTTTCAAAAGTTGAACTCCTTGGTGAAATCATAACAAGTCAAATCTGATTTCATCTGTGCACCAAAATGGCAAAAAAAGAGCAGATTGATCCGTTCACTCAAGCTATCAACGAGATGATAGAGAAAGCTAAGGCTTTGCAGGAGGATATCGAGGAGGCGAAGGCTAAGGCAAAGCAGATTTTGAAGCGGATGGACCAAATAATCTGCAGCATCGAGAAACCGACGGCACCTAAGTAAAACATTTACATATACCTAATAAACAGAATGACTGTTCTGACTGTTCTAAGGTTTCCTCAATAAATTTATGAAATAAATTTGAGTCTTTGATTGAATGTTAATTATTTTGTTGACACTATTATTGGTGTTCAATATTATTTAAATATGATCCTTTCACTTTGTGGAATATAATATAGTATAGGCAAAAGAACGAGGCAAAAACATCACAGTTATTGTCACGTTTAAAAATAAGGTAAGCAAATAAAAATGTTACGCCTTCAAATAAGGCAGTTGTACTTTTTGTGTTGTGTCGTTTTTGACCCATATTATGGTTTATATATCTTAACTAAGGACTTACGGAAAGGTCTGCCGTGGCAAAGTCAATAAATGTGAGTTCAGATTCCTCGCCGGCTAGTAATACTGATACGGATTTTTCTCCACTCTCGTCGTCTGAAACAGTCAGAAAAACAGAAATGTATTATGTTATATTAGGTCATGCATCCAAGATATATTCCTACATTGATACTTTTACAGTCGGTCAGAAGGTTACAGAAATATTATACTGAATTATTTTATCTTGATTTGGTGTTGTACACCCATAATATTAATAATGCAGATTTCAGTATTATTATTATTATTATTACAAAATAAATATGAACAAATGTACGTAAAGATTAAATTTGTAAATAGAAAAACTAAAGAAATCGCCAAAAATTTTGGATAACGTTCGAGTGTTTTCGCTAATATTTATTAGATACGTGTCGATTGTGCCATTGTGATTGAATAATATCGAAAAATGATTTATTTACTTTTCCTTTTTGGATTATTCCATTTGGCCGTTTTGTAACCCCATTTATTTTATCACGATCTAGTTGAGATTCAATAAACCAATACAAAGAAGGACATTTCATTCAAGTGTGCGTCGCTACAGAAATTTGCTCGGTTCGGATTTTTTCGTTCTTTTATTCTTTGATCTGTTATTAGTCCTAATAGATTTTTCACATATATCTGCGTCATTCAGCAAATCTTTAGTCTTTGATATATGTGTTAAATAACGACATTTCCATTATGTGAAATTTATAATAATAATAACAATAATAATAATGATAACACACACATATAATTTGTATTTATATGTAACGCTTGCATGACACCATTGTATACCTGTATGCATAAGTTCACTGCAGTTTTATTGATCCACACTAACACTAATTACATTAAAAATTCAAAATGTGTGAAAAGCAAAATAAAAAATTTAATTTAATTTCAGTAGCATGCAGCCATTAACAGGTTAATCGTGAATGGCTTCTATTCTATTGGAACTGATGGTACAGCACAATAGTTTGCTTATTCAAAGACTTTATTATTAAGTTTTCTATAAAATATTACCCACACTTCATCATACAGATTCACCATTAAATTACAAGCACATAATCAAATTGTCTACCAGCGCGGTAATAAATAACTGTCTTGCTATAATGTGGAGTTATTGCGTATAAAGATGTTGTGGTAAGGAACAAAATCTGACTGAAAAAAATTAATATAATTTACAATATTGACTATTATTTAGATTTTTTAAGTTGTTATATTAAGTACAATCCATTTCTATTCACTTAAATTAACTTAAAACTAACCATGCTTTATCTTTTCTTAAAAATTAAAACTAATTTTTATTACCGATTATTCAGCAGCAATTTATTAAAAAAAGTTGTGAATATTCATACATTTTTAATGAAATTTTCCGATATGAAAACTTTAATTAATTTTAAAACGGCACAATGCATTATTCAAAACGTTTGAGGGTTGAAAACATTATTAAAAAGTTATTTTCTACCCATTTAATTTAGAAAATTTCAATTTTATTGACAAGGATTTATTCTAGTTCGTCGAGTAAATATCCTTTTTTAAATCAATTTTCTTCATAATATCAATATCTCGTTTATACAGCTGATTCAAATTATAATTAAAATAAATAGAATGTTGCAGTATCAATTTAATAATGGAATTTATTATTACTGGAGCTAATTTCAAGGGCTAACGAATTAAATCATTAATACATGAATTTTATATGAAATTACATAATTTTGTTAATCACACGTCAATTACATTGCGATGTAATTTAGTTCGTTGCAGAATTAAAAAAAAAAATCAGCTGCGAAGTAAACGAATGAAGTGAGGCAAAAATATTGACATATAACTGGCATCAGCCAGCTAATCAATTTGGTAAAATTTTCGATAAATTCATTAAAACACCAATAAATACAATTTCTATTAATTAAAATAAATTCGATACGAAGCTGTTTATTAATAAATGACACATTTCTAATCTAATTAGTTTCAAATGGAGTTTTAGATTGAGGGATTTGAAAGATCTGATGAAGCATAGGCCAGTATTTAATCTATTTAAATTGAGTCGTGTTCAATGGGATATTTACTAAAATCCCCTGACGCTCTACCAACGACGCAAAATTCTCCATTTGAACATCCAAATCGGTTTTTGCTTAAAATTTGCATTCATTAAATCGTAATAAAGTCCCGATAAAAGTGATCTCCATAAAAATGTTTGGATAACAGGAAGTCTTACAAATGAGATGATTGTAGTTGGAGGCAGTTAGGCGTGCCTCCAATATAAATATGTTATGTACACACTTTGTCTGTCTAGTCCAAAAATAAACTATGTAATAAAATTCCAAGGCCCGAATCGTAATATTGATTGGCCATATATCATATTAAAGTCACATGGATAACAAGCCTTTATTACCCATAACATTTTTCATCACCCAGTTATTATGTGGACCAGCCATAAATCGAATGAAATAAATATTTCTGTAACTGCCCATAATAATAACACGAACTCTACAAAAAAAAATAATACAGTTTTGTGAAATGTGTGCGTCGCGATAACAATTTTGCGTAAAAATATTAGTTAATAATTTGGACATATTTGTGTGCAGCGAGCAAACCTTTCGGATAATGAAATATGACCGGGTGATAAAAATAGGATCATTAATTTTCTGATAAAATAGTCACGCTAATGATCAGTCTTCAGTTCTTTTGGCGCAAAGTAAATAGATTGTGAAAGACACCGTCATTTTCTGTGCATAAAGAAACTCACTCCCCAGTACACGTGAAAAGTGCGTGGGTCGTTGGCGAACTGAAACAATTTATTTTCATTAAGGTCCCTTATTCCGTGCCTGATTGTAAAATAGGTTCGCAAAATTAATAAAATGACTTTTTAGTCTTTATATTTATTTACTCCGCAAATTCCGTTGGTTTATTATTCGTGGTTTATTAAAATTTATGGCCGGAGATTGTAAGCCTTCTACGAGAAATATGGGTCTGGCAAAACCGACTGTGACACCCGTTCAAAGATATATGCACACACAAACTGAAATTTATATTATGTTATATTGATCTCCCCTAATAGGTAATATTTGAAATTTAGCCCGTTTCGCTTACCGATACTTGTGTCGTACGCGTGCAGATACTCAGAAGTCATGAATTGGGACACCAGCGACGACTTTCCGACGGCCGGACCGCCGAGCATCAGAACTTTGTAGGGGATTGGTCCCGGAGCGCTTGTGGAAGATTCTCGGGACGAGGCCAGACTGCAGGATGCGGATGTCCGGGCGGATCCAGCCGCCGACACTGCTCCAGGCAATTGCTCCGTACTGGAAATAAATGGATTGATGTTATGTTATGATAATGCTTTTTATTGTACAGTTCTGTAACAATATATCGTTGTACCTGTTTATTTAGCGGTCGGTTTCATGTGTATTTTATCAGTTTTAATCAATGGTTCTTTTTAATTTGAAGAAATTTGACACAGTGGTGGTATTAAAATATTGTATAAAATAAATTGTGGAGCAAAACATTATGTAGAATATTCTGGTGTTTTATTATTTAATATTTCATTACTGGGAAAACAGACTTCGGCCATAATTCTTTCTTTTAATCTCTGTAATTTTAACAGGGATATGTTCTAAGAACGTTATTAAATTTTGTAAGCTGAAGATAATTTTCTTTTATCCTTTTGACGTCGTTGATATTAAATTTAATATATTTAGTTTTACTAGTTTTTAGAATAATGTTATGTTAGTTATGAAATATATGAAATTGTATATTTTAAAAATATGTTATAAGACATAATGTACAATATGCTCTAGAACTTTTTTTATTTATTATCGATACTTTTGTGCAAACTTTAAAGTGCCATACAATATTTGTAAATTCACAAAACTAACATTAAAAGTATTTTATTGCTTTTTTGATGGTTTATTAAAATTTAGAAATACAGTTTAACTGCCATAACTTGAACCATGATTTACCAGAAAAAAATCGAGATATCAAAACTTTGTATTAGCTAATAAACTGTAAAGTAAGTGTGAACTAGGTTATTAAATGGTAGAGGTTTACTACATCCGAAAAACTATTCATGACCCTAAGAAATTAAACGTGGTAATATTTTTTAAAATTCTAAGATGGCTGCTAGTTGATTATTTGTCTTGAGAACATTTTCTATATTTTTTAAGTTGCCTTAAAATAAAGTAGTGGTAAATCTTAAACATTGAAGAAGATAAAGTCTTTAATCTAATTTGGTACTAAATTTAGGTAAGTTTAGTTTGTGCGAAAATACTCAATTTTTTTCAAGCAACTTATAAATTACCATAATAAAAAAATTGTATAAATAAATTTTATTTTAAAATTCAATATAAAGTAGTTTTCTGGAAAGTATTATTTAAAGAATAATTTGAAAACGTTGTGTGGTAATAAGGAAGTCAAAATTTGTATTTCAAAGTTGAGCTTTTTCTTTCAGATATTTTCCACTAATTAATTACCTTCTAAGAATATATAAAATGCTGAATTGATTTTATAAATGAAATGAAAACCCGTAAATTTTATTTTAATCTAAATTTATTTAATGTCGACGTCATAAAAATTAATTTTTTGTTGAATATATACATTTTTATCTAAATCCGTTAATTAATTAGTTTTCAAGAGTTGCGTATAAAATATTAGAAATGGTTTAATAATTAAATTATTATCAGAACAAAGCGATTAATATTATAATACATTATTTTTAAACAGTAATTCTCACAGCTAAAAGAAAAACATGCTCTAAAAATAAGGGATTTTTTCATAGAACATGCTTAACTATTAAAATTAACTTAATTAATAAATTATGACTTGTCAAGTTATTGAATAAATTACAAAATAAATATTTTCTGCCATTTCAGTCATATCTCAGAAACTAGTAATTAAATAGAGGAAAAAATATTATTAATAAAAGTGGTACTGAAGAAAAATTAAAATAAAATCAAATTTTCTTTTCAATCTGCGAATTAAAGATGCATTTAAGACATTCCATTATTTATCTTGAGAACATCTTTAACAGGTTAAACAGGAATTTGACAAAATTTGCATCAGAAAATAGTTTTATTTGATCTATCTTCTATACTTACACTTTTTTTACATCAACCATTAGATATGCTAATATGGTCATTCTACAATGACAGATTTTGTGGGATTAATTTTTTTATTGTCTTTCAACTCACTTTTAAAAATAATTAGCTATTTTTATTTATGGTTATCTAAATTTCAAGTTAACATTGTATTGATAAGTATTTGTCATTATTTAATACTTATTTAATAAAAAATGAAATATTTCTAGTAAACAAAATTGACAACTACAATATAATTAAAATATTTTTCTTTTATTTTTAAGAGTTTGGCACAAGGCTCTGTAGTTAAAAATATAATATAATTATTTAAAAAATGTTCTGCTCTTCATTTCTGTTTTCCATTTTTTCTTCAGCCCATATGTCAAAATCCATATTCCGTCATTACTTGATCGTACACAAAATTTCTATTAATATTTCTTGTAGGAAATTGAACGCTCTACAAAAAAGGTAACTTACAATTTTTTATAACTCTTGCCGTTTAGAAGATATCGGAGGAGAAATTAACAAAAATTTCTTTTTTAATTCTAAACTCGTAGATAAATAAATATTATAAAATGCGCTATATATATCTTTATACGCAATTAAAATATATTGATCCCAAATATTTATAAATTCGACAGTTTTATCGTACCAAAAACATTTTTCTACACATAAAACTGTATAATTGCTTTTTGATTATTTGCATAAACTCCTTGAGAAAGTCGTTAAAGGCAAAACTTGGGAGTTGAGTTTGCATTCATTAAAAACTAATAATTCCGATTCAACGACTGTGTGCTACGTTAAAATACAATTCTTAACTACAGACATTCACATAAATATGTTCATTAAGATTATCTTATCGGAATACTACCGGCATCGAGTTTTATTTATCCTCGTGCCTTTGCATGCAAACAAGATACAGTAACGTGATATTAGTGTCTAGTACACCGCAACTTCAACCCGACTGTTTACCTTTTACGACAGTTAAAACGGAAAAGAAATGCAGGTCGGGACAAATTTGAATATTTCAACGTTTCGCAGTCGGCCGACGATAACATTTTGCCACGTTAAAAAACGTGGGGTAATTAAAATTTCAGCATTTCTGATCAATTAAAATCCAATTCAAGTTTCAATTTGCAGTACAAAACATTTCAATTTATGGAGCGCATCAGCACACACACTGATTTGGGAAGCTGAAAATTCCGCTAAAACTATTTGGAAACGAATTCGAATATAAATGAACGTTTTAAATTTCCAAATGTGCTGCGGAGGCGTTTCTTTGCTGCAAATGATCTTTAGATTTCGGGAAATGCTAATACCAAAAATCCATTAGACACTTCAGCTGTGCAAAGACGCGTCTCTAACAACTGTTTATTGCTTTCGGTGCTTCAATTACTTAGTTCAGTTTAAACGTGAAGTTCGCTAAGTAAGTTGCAGCGATTGGTGTGGATGAATGGGTGCACGAATGGACATGTTACTGCGAAAAATGTGCACGCAACATAAAAGGATTGGACATTTAAAAATTAATTGTATAAACAACCGTTCCGCACGCTGATGCAAATTATGGCACGTTGGTTTTATCAAAATTAAAACATAAACTGATTGTGTTTACCATGTCGTTTACAATCAGATCATTCCGATCTTTATTTGATTACCGTGGATTAAAAAAAACATAGTTTGCCTATAAATACGATTCAGTACTACCGATTTGCAATTTTAAAACACATAACTATTTCCATTAGCACATAAGCAAATATTCATTTTATAGTTATTTACATTAATGTTTGTTTTTGGATTATAATAAATGCGCAGATAGATGGATTTAATAGAAAACAGATCGGAATTTGCGAACGTTAAAAGACGTTTAACCTTGGACAGCAGCATCCATACAAAAATAAACATAAAATATTTCTGAAATAAATTAAATCCCGTCGACTGAGGCGCGAAAAAGAAAACATTCCTAAAGAAAAGCGAAACTATGAATATTTAAGAAGCCGAATGGGAAAGTGAACTTGAACATAGGGATAACGCAGAATAATGCGAGAATGTACACAATGCAGGGTCAATATTTATACCATTTACCTTAAGAAGTGGTTCTGAATGCAAGCAATGGGGAAGCCCTTGTCGCACATAATTGCCGAGTCACCTTTTTCGTTGAAGTTTTTCTGCAGCACAAAGTTCAGCATATCCTTTTTCTCCCCCTTGATACTGTTATGATGTCTAACTGATGCCCTTTTTTCACTGTGCTTTATCGACGCCGTTCGATCCAGGTTTTTCACCGGCATCGCCTTATCGGTGTATTTGATTGACATTATTACGGATGTTTTGAGTCAACAATGATATTTCCTGACCGAATCCTATATTTAATTCGGATGTTAGAACATACTCTTGTCAGATTTCTGGAATGAGGTTCTGGAAAGAATGGGATCCGATTTATATCGGATTAGATTTACTACTGTAAACATTCGACTATTCGAAATATGAAAGGTCACATTATGAATTTTCGTTCCTTTTTTATTACATTTTTTTTATTGAATTGAGTTGTATAAACGCAAATTTGAATTCAATGCAATAATTATTGGAGTATACCGATTAGACTCGGGTTGTGTTGCTGTAATTTACAGTTTGTTTTATAATTATATTGTTAAATAGTTTCAATGGATTTAATTGGTTACTTTGTTTAACATTATATAAATTTATACGGCACAATTTATTCTGATTGAATAGTAATCCATGCATTTTACATAATGGGGAATAATTTATTTAATAATATTTCACATTGTAATTTTTGTTAATGGACAATAATGGCAAACTGAAATCTAAAACATCAAACAAACACAGAATTGGTCTAAAAATAAACCATTTAAAATTAATTGACTAAATATTTTCATAGAAGTCGTTTTTATTAAAATAATAAAAAAACATCAAACAACCATGGACTTTCAATTGAAAATGCGAAATATTATTTATTTATTGCAATTATATTTCAGTGGACAATAACGACAAACTCAAAATAAAAACATCAAACAAATCTGGAGTTTCAAGTGTAAAAATATTTTTATTCCTCTATGAGACGCATGCATATTGAAAGCATTGATTCATGCGGAAAGTGATTCGACTGCAACTGTTTTTATCCCAAATTGCTTTGAAGTCCTTTAAATTATTTAGTTCACTTATGTGTTAACTGTGTGTTTTTTATTTTCATGTTGGGGCCTGTGGTTGAGTTAGAATGAATTACTGGCACGGAGAGTGAAGAGGCTTCTAAAAATTAAATAACTATAAGTAATTTATCAGTAATATAATAAAAGGTAAAATCAAAAAAATCGAAAAAAAAACATAAATTTTTTTTACATATTTTTTAACGTTCTATTTCTAGGCGAGAAAAATTAATTTTAAATTTGAACAGTATTGTATTTTTTTTCAAGAAAGTTCATCAAAAATAGAATATTAAAATAGTATTAAAAAAACATAAGAAATCACGACAAAAAATATAAATATTTCTTTATTAAATTTAATAAAAATTGAAAAGTTACATTATTGTCATTTTTTTTTGAAAACATTCTATTTTTGATGAAGATGCTGAAAAAATAGATTAGGTTAGGATTCTTTTTTTTTTGGAAATATTCTATTTTTGATGTACTTTCTGAGAAAAAACAGGCACTATAAAATTTAAACATAAAACTTCAGTATTTTTCAAATTAAAAATTAATTTTTCTCTAAGAAATTTTGATTTTTTGCTATTGAAAAATATTTGATTTTTATTTTTTTATGATATAAAACAAAATTTTAATTTAATAAAAATTCTTAATTAAATTTCCAAAAATTCATAAAATTTTGAAAATTATCGACAATTTTTTGTTTTAAATATGCTATTTTTAATACTTTGAAAAAAATAGGCATATAGTATAAGAATTTTTTTTTAACAAAAATTTCAAGCAAAAGCCCCAAAACCAATTAATTTACTTTTTTTACTCGATAAAAACATATTCTTTAATGTTTCGACGAGTAAAAAAAAGTATAGTTATAGTATTGTTATGTCTGAAAATACATGTAATTAAATTTAAATTCAACACAGTAATGATAATTTATATCAAGTGGATACTCAAATTACATTCGGGTTCTGTTATTGTAATTTACAGTTTAAAATATATAATGGGTTAAAAATTACCACATATAGAAATAAAAATATTTTAATTTTACAATAAAATAAATAAAAAAGATAAATTAAAAAAAATCTATTAATAGAAATTAAAAAACCATTATACCAAAAAAATTCGAATATAATTGATTAAAATAGGGTAAACAAACGATCTAAAAATAAATGTACAGCAATTTGGTTGTTCCAATAAAATTAATAATGCAAGTAAAAGTAAAAATTGATTATCCTTAAATATGTTAAGTATGTACGTAAAAATCAATTACGGGGGCGTCGCGCAATGCGGCGGACATATGAATACATACGAATCTGGCGCGCACTTGATCAGTATTCAAAATCCATTCGACTGTCAACACATTTTCACCCTAACCTCACTTTTTCATCCGCAATTTATCGTTAGCACTAATATTAATACATGTTGCACAGGCAGCCAACATAACAGTACTGACAAAATCGATTGGGGGGACAATATCCAAAGGAGTGTTAATAACGCGTTATGTTAAACAGGGCTGAAAGAGGACGTGGAGTATATAAATAGAAAACGATCCGCAGTGACGATAAACGTTTCAATTGATACAAAGAGGACGACATTTTCGGTTCGGTTTGATGGCTGATCAATAACCAAGTGGTTATTTGACCTGGATAATGTGTACGTGTGGAGTGAAGTCGGTCGGATGGTACAACCCGCTAAATAATGCAACTATCATCCGACTAGATCAAACAAGTTCTGTCGGATTGTATCTGTTAATATTTGAAATTGTACGACCCGCCGAACAACATTCACACTTACCATTTCAGGGAAATCATTTAATTTTGACGCCACACCGACTAAATTTAGCGGTTGATGTTCTAAAAAAAGATTGCCTTTGAAGAGATGTTTGAAGTGTATCCAAACAAGGACAATACTCTGGACGAGTTTGGGGATAATATAATGGAAGGAGATAAGAGGAATATCCTTATCACTTACGCTAGTCTTCTGTGAAATCCCCCTTTAAATGAAAACTTAAGGAACACAAGATTTTCACCTGCTGAATGTATGTTAAATTTGAAACCATCACTTGTATGGTTTTCAGTCCTCATAATTAAAAAGGAAAAGGATGAATATAAATATAGTGTGATCACATATGAAAATCGAAACCAGATAAAAATGTGAACCGACGTAATTTTAATTAAACAATTTTAATTACTATTAAAAAAAATGGCTGAACAATAATTCTTCAGTTGATTAGGGTACATCCCAATTGTTAGATTGCTTGGCGAAGATGTTCATTACACGTTAAACATGCACGTATATAAAGTACATAAAACATTTATCTTAAAATGTATACATATCCTGAAACTTTTAAATCAGTTGGGAATATGCGAAGACCAGTGGTTTAGGGGAGCAGTAACTACTTATATCGGTGAAAAGAAACTCTGATATTAAAATTTTGATGTTCTTGAGGGTATTTCAGAAATTGCTTTTCTATAACCACCTGTTGGTGCCGGCGTGAGAGGTAGTAAAGTAGCTGCTCTTCTCTAATTTCATTTAAGCAATCCTTGTAAAATGTTGTAGATCACTTTAAAAGGAAACGCTGAAAATTATTGCAAAAGGGAAAAATTTTATACGTACTTTGCATGTAAAGAGGACTGAAAAGTTATAGAAATGTACATGTATAAATGCAGTTATGAAACTTATTGATTTTGTCCATCATAAGCAAGTTTATTAAATAAAATCTGAATATTTAATATTAAATAATATTCGAATTATTGTTATATTTAAAGGCCCAAATGTTCGAAACGAATATTTGAATTTAAATTGGGTTGTATTGCTGTTTAAAATTATATCATATTACATAGCTTGAAAATATAAATGTTTTTTTTAATAAAATAATATAAATAAATAAAATATTCAATATTTAATAAACTGTTCCTATATCAGGATATTAAATAATGATAAACTGAAAAAACAAAGTCTGGAATTTGTAGTGTAAAATAAATGTTTGTAAAAGTTAATTCACCGTCAATTGTTTTTGCCCTAATTGCTTTGAAGCTAAGGACTCTTTAAGGACTTTGAATCAATTAAGTCATTTATGTGTTGATAACTGTGTAATTGGTATAATTGCATCTTAACAATGTCGAAGTTTAATTTACATAGGTATTAGTCTCATTAAATTTAGTTTAAAATTGTAGGAAAATTTCAAACTCAATAAATACTCTGAAATAATTGGAATGCACATAAAAATAATTATCAGTAAATAATTAAATGTTTGAAATTAAATTTCAGCCGTTTGATATTAACTGTATAACACAGGATATGAAAGGTTAATTTTATCAGAGATAATATAATACAACTAGATTAATTAAATCAAATGCAAACATAAAATTAAATTTTACAACAATGTACAATTAGAATAAATGTATAAAAGTGTAATGTAACGCACATTGGTCATAATAAATATTTCCACTAATAGAATAATGGACGTGCAATGATGAAGCTGTTTCTTTCGCACCAACAAAATACAATGTGATGTAAAAACAATAGACACGAATTGAATATCGTGAACACGCACGCCAAAATTGCATGATAAAACATCCCACCTCCATTATGCCCGTTCGTTATGTTTTCAGTCTCAATGAGATTGTCTGCTAGCGCCTACAACGTCTTAACCGGGCTTATCTCCATGTTTCATCGGGCCGGCGGTGAAGAGCCCCGCTAATTTGCAGGGAAAAAAAAATATGTTCGTGAAACGCTTAAATTTCGTCTTCGACTACGAGGAAAATTCAATTAGTTTTGTCCGCGCTCTCACGTTCTGGGAGAGCACTTAAAACAAAAGGAGCGAGTTCGATGTTGCCTTGTAACATGTCGGCTGCCAGTATTACACGAAAATCTCTAATGGATATTTTCAGTGGAAAGTTGTATGGCGTAATAATTTCTTCTTGTAAAAAGCATTCGAGGAACAGCTGACGGCTTGAAACGTCGCCTCAATATAAGTATAATAAAAGATCTTTTAAGGACCTCTTTGACATGGAAACATATCAAGCCAACTTTTTCATGTGTTATTAACTATCAGTTTCACTTTCACTCCCTACGTAAAACTGTAGATTGACTAATAAAATAACAATGAAAACATTGGGCTTTTCAAGTAAAAGTTGGTCCAATAATTCATGATTTTTTTTTTTAATTTTAATTTAACACATAAAATTCTACGCAAATTCGTGTCCCATTATTTATTCATCTCAATTTAAATATTTGAATGAACTGCATGTGATCGTTATTTTTGAAATTAAGAGCAAATAGAACAATATTGTTGTTTTATTCGTATTTAAAAAAAGCAACCATACATATTTGATACAATTTTTGCCATGAACAAATATCAAAATCAACAAAATTGAAAATATGGAATTAACAAGTATATAAAATAAGCTTTTAAATCCATTATGTGTTGTACGCAAAAAAAATGTGTGACTAAGTAGTACAAAAATATTAACCCTATTAAATTTTATTCTAGGCCCCCGATCCTATTTAATGTGGCTGAGTGAAATAAAGTATTATAATTTAACGTTTTTGATCCAAACAAGATTAAACTTGTTGTTTTATGATGTAATTTTGCTTATGACTGCCATTAACAAGTTTCTTCCAAAAGTAGTTATCGCTGAAATTACCACATGTCTCTGCAAGTACAGTTTGATGTGTTCCCTATGTAATTTTAATTAAAGTGTCAACTAATTTCGACATTGTATAAGAATATTTGCCTTCGTCTACTTTTTTTTTTGATGTACGTGGTAATATGCGAACACATAGTAAAATATTAAATTTTATTTGGTTGCATCTTTGCAAGATAGCTTTAAACACATAAAGTTCCTACTATAAAGCTCAAAAGAACAGTAATAAAAGAAAATGTATGACCGTTGCTTCCTACTGAGACCTCATAAAAGTCGCACCTAAAAAATGTTAGTTATAATGTTTTAAAACGTATTTTGTATTTTATGTTGCAAATTAATTGACAGATGTGATTTAATGAGTACTAGTTTGTACGTAATTACGTTTCTTAAGTAAATAATAAAATAATATAAAGCAAAATAAACTGAACAATTATAAGAAACTCAAATAGCAGGTATAGAGTGTAATATAAATTAGGCTCTATGTACTGTACTACTTTGATTCTTAATAAAGAACAATAACACAAAAGCGAACTTTAAAGTAAACGTTCATTAATGGTATAAAGTGAATGTAAATGTTTGGCGTTCGTCGCAAACATTACTTATCAGTTTATACATTTATTATTAAAAATGTTGTGTTGTCGTTTTTATTTACCTTTTTAATTCGACTAACCCGTATAAAACCGAACCAAATGATGATTCATCGCTTAAAATCGATACATGAATTATCTGAAATGTATCATAATAAACACTTATTAGTATCTATGTCAAAAATTGACTAAATATTTACAATAAAGCATTAAGAACTAAACTAAAAAATAATTTAAAAATGAACCTAAAAATTGTTAATAATGTTTTAACATTGTTGTCGGTCATATTTCAGAAAATACTAATAGACTAGGTATAGAAAAAAAAAATAAAATAAAATTGGCTGTTATAGAGACTGCCGATAGAAGTAAAAACTTAGAACTTTTAGTATTAAAATTTGAAATTTCATAATGTTTGAATTAAAATTATCAACATCAATCAGGTTTTCACATCTATTGACACAAGCAACAATTATATGCATGTTTATGTGGTTTTCTATTATTAAAATATATTACAATCTGTACAAGGTCATAACAAAATATAAATTCAATTGAAATAACAATTAATATATATTAATTAATAATATCATTTTATTTATGGATAGTATTTGTTTTTACTTAAATTTCAGTGTACTTGATTTTAACATTATTTTAATTATTTGCATCATTGTCATCATTAATTTCAACAATACTTAGACTTTTTGTAGTTCATTTTGTTCTAAAAAAGATACAATAGGCTTATGGTAATTAAAGTAAAAAATGAAAATGCGCGTGCGCCAGTCATGAGCATGTCGGTGACGCGACACCTAAAAGATTTTCCCCTACCAAAAAGTGCCCAACGCGGCTAAAGAAGTTTTCACTTCAAAAAATTCTTTTTGTTTATTTTGTCAGGTGAACATTGGTTTATGTTTTATTGATGACTTCATTATTTAATGTTAAGGGTTTTCTTCAGCATTTACCTCACCTAATTCCACTAAACTACAGGCGCCTGATTAACATATAGGTCGGAATTATTCGGGCTCAGTTAGGTTTAAGTGATGAATAATACACAAATGTGTTGAAATAAAAACTATTTAATGAGAAAAATACATGAGGAACACAAATTGCGATAATGATAACTAACACGTGACAACTCACTCATTGCCAACTGTAATTGGAAAGACACCTAGTTAGGGAGTAGTGATTTTATCAAGTGAGTGTTTGGGTGGTTTTATTGGGAACACCTCAGTGTCGCTTTTGTCTTGCATTATATTTATAATATATATAGTTGTAAAGATCTGACAATTAGTGACTTTTTTATTCCATTTTCAATTGAAACATCATAAAAAGGTGAGAAAATTACTTATTTTTTAAAATAATTAAATCATTATGAAATAAATTTTGACTCTTACATACTTACATCATTTAGTAGAATCAGTCAAGTCGAAAGCCGACACAACACATCGAATCAATTTTAAAAATTCTGTACACTATGGACGATGAAAACGAATGTACCGATTATGAAGACACCGTACTGAAAGCTCTGTTAGTTTGTCCCAAAAGAAGGGGAACTCTTACCGATATATGCACCTGGATGCTCAGTCATGTAAGCTATTGCCAAAGAACGCCGATTGATGCATGGAAAGAAAATGTTGAATCTTGTTTGGAAACATTTCTTTCTAAGACGTCACTAGGGGGCTTAACACCACTGACTTATTAGAAAAATTAATTTTTCCTTGTAATTTATCAATTAAAGTTGCATTTAAGATATTTAATTATTTATGTAGATAACATTTGCTATATTTTTGTGATAATCTTCTTGCTGTATCTCTTTAAATAAAGTGGTGGTTAAACTACAACTATATAACTTCAGTCTGGATGAACTGAAGTTGATAAACTTAGTCTCAAAAGAAACAGTGTTCTTTGATCTATTTTCTATATTTTTTACTCTTTATACATCAGCCGTTTGAGAGGCTAATATAACCACTCCATAAAATTGACATAATTTGAGATAATAATTCTTTTGTTGTCTTTCCAAAGATTTTTTCAAGAGGATATAAGCTGTTCTAAATTATCAATTAAATGCAGTGCCTTGGCACAGACAGTCATCAAAATCCACTCGACAATTGACAACGGAATTAAGGACCATCAAAAATTCGACTTACAGAATTTAGTGCCAAATATTCCGTTGAAAGTTCGAGTGTATAATAAGAATTTTACGATGTCGGTTGTTGAAAAGAAACATGTTTCCTAGTTTTCATCAATTTTGAACGATTTTAGCCGACTGGACATAAATTTCATTACCTTTCGTTTAACGCATAAAGCTGAATTTATAATGGCGAGTATAGTTGCATTTGAGACAGCAATTACTGTTACATAGATATTATTTGTGGATATTTACAACGTTATGCGTGTACCTTCCAAATTAAATACCAGGATACTGTAATAATAATCTCGAAGTTGTCAGATATTTCTCCCATTATATAGGTTCAAGTAAGCTTTATATATTTAGCTCACTGGTTTTTGTAAAAGAGAATGTTGAAACGGTGAAAGACGTTAAATTGAAAGGGGAATTTTATGCGCTTCTGGTTTTCGTTAATGTAATTGAACATAATAATGTATTGTAACTAAATGCTTTGAACCAAACTTCATTAACCTAATATTTTGTGATGCAATTTTGTTAATGTCAAAGTTTCCTTTTAAATCCACATTCTGTCGCGTATATATCGACGTTGCACAAATAATTTTGTTTTAAAACATTCCATTTTGAAGCTTGGGGCGAAACTGTGTACGTATTGTGTAGCTCCAACCCTTTCTCCCTTTCCGACACCTTTTGTCACGTTGTGCAGTGTAGTTTGTCGAATTAGAATCTTAAGTGCGGAATTTGATTGGCAAGTTTGAGTGGAAACCGGTCAACGGATCACATTCACGGGGGTGAGGGGCAAATTACTTTTCCTTGTGGTTTTTGCATAATCAAGGAAACGTTTTTTTTCTTTTAATTTTTTTCACCGACCCCGCAGTACGTTGCGTGCGGATACTTTTTGCGTCGCCGGAATAAAGAATTCGCCGGAAAATTGGTTTCATTTGGCGGAGTCGTGTCAAACCGGGAAACGCCTATCCAGTTCACGTGGCGACATCGCACATTTCCTTAAAACGTCAGCTCGCCTTGAGTGCCACTGAGGCTTTGTGGTGGATGCAAATTTTAAAGTTGTAACCGAATATTGTTTGAAGAGAAAGATTCTCTCAAAAAAAGTGCATTATTAAATATTTAAATAGGTAAACTTACTACTTAATTTTCAGACTTTTAATTGGTGTTAATCTTGTTTAAGTTTGCGAAGTTTGCAGACGGCATTAAACGAAATAAACAGAACATTCAAGATAAAATTAATTACCAGGTATTTTATTATATGGACTGAGTGAAATATAAATTTGCATTTAGTTTTATGTACTTTGACAATTATTAACTAACCATGCACAGGAACTTGAAACAAACTTTCAAAGTTTAAACAATTTAATTTTATTCGAGTAGTCATTTTTGTTTACTGGAGATATCTTATTAATTATTAATATAGTATTAGAAAATAGTATTTTATGAATAAGTTCACAAAAATTGTCTTTGCAGTGTATGATAATAGTAATTAATAATATTACTTTTATTTTGTCCATCTTCCAGTTCTTCAATTTTATGAGAATTGGTATATTTGATACTAAATTTGAGAAGTTGAATCTTTTGAGAGAATCTTTAATTCGGTTGTCAATTGTTGTTTAATGGTTGAACAATTAAATGGATTCAAATAATATTCTTTTGAAAGGATTTGAAAGACAATAAAGAAGTAACACACAAATTTATCATTTTTATAGAGTAATCATATTAGCCTTTTTACGGTGGATGTAAGAAACTTTCACTGTAAGCCATATTGAAATTACATAGTTTTACATTTTTCAGTATTCGATACGTTATGGCCACTTTATTTTAAGAGATTCAGTTTGTAGTTGTAGTCCCCTAACAGCCATCTTAGAAACTAGAGATATTTTCCATGTTTTTTTCAGTACGATTTTTATTAATAACATTTTTTTATACCTACTCTACTTGATTGATTTTTTTTTAACTTCCGACACTGGAATATAGGTTCCTAGGTACCTTAAAAAATGCTCTCCGAAGAATTTAATTTAGTAGTTTCCCATTTTTTCTTCAGACCCATATGGCAAAATCCATATATCGCCAGAAGTTTATCGTACAGTTGAAAAAATGAGATGGAGGACCTTCATATTAAAATTCAGAGCATTTTTTAAAGGAGGAGTCAATTTTTCAGTATCGGAAGTTAAAAAAAATAGTAGATGTTTTTGGTCCACATTATAATTTGAGTTATCGACTGTATTTTTATTATTATTATATTAATTCATTTATTTTTAAAAAATAATTTTAATAGTAATTATTATCAATTATGCATTCATGTATTCAATTTAGCGATAAAATTTACTGATTATAATAATGTATGTTGTATTAAAAATATTAATCGATTTTTACAGATAACAATTTTATTATTAAATCGTCTATAATAATCTATATGCAATTCTTGGAAACTAATTAATTAACGGATTTAGATAAAAAGTATGAATTCAGCAAAAAATTAAACTTTATGAGTCGACATTAAATAAATTCATATTAAAATAAAATTTATGGGATTTCGCTCCTTTTATGAGATCAATTCAGTATTTATATATTCTTAGAAAGTAATTAATTAGTGGAAAATGTCTCAGAAAGAAGCTTTAAATGTATTGAATACGAATTTTGATTTCGTTATTACCATACCAGTGTTTTCAAATTATTCTTCAGCTCTAGAAAAAGTACTTGATATTGACAGGTACATTTTCAAGAATGCTACTTAATCAACATGGTACCGATAGTTTATAAGCTGCTCGAAAAAAATTGAGTGTTTTTTGCAAGTAAAACACGTGAAAAGCACAGACGAAAGGGGATCGATAAACAGTGTCTAGCACGGTCCTATGTTGGTGATTGTCGGTCTCTGGAGGTGTTCTGCCGTCATGGCACGGCGTTTATACGCAATCAACTAAATGTGTGTCAGTTAGATGTGTCACCAGCACACCAATTTAATTTGCAATAAACAAATTGTCACCCGATCCTACACACGCCTATTGTTCCAGAGGTGAACACGACAGACGAGAGGTTTTCGAAGTAAGGGCTTTAATTAAATTTTTATTTGTTTTCTTTTTATATTCGTGTCTGCGTGGATTTTGCGTCTGACGAAGGTCACATTGGAATAAATTGTTAGATTAATCAACAAAAACCGCCATGATTTGGGTATTATTCGATATCAAGTTTTTCCGTTACGTCTCTCAATTTGTATTTTATCCAGCCCATTAACATGCAAGTTTCGGTAACATTTTTTTTCTCCATTGATTACACCCCCGCAAAAACAGAAGCTGTGCGACTGCGACGTCTCCATTGTGACAAAGTTTAGCGGTGTTGTGTGTTTTGTTGTTTCAATTAAAAGGCACCTGTCGCATTCATTAAGACATAGGGGGAGGGCCTCTAAAATTTGCAAGCACGAACTGGCCCTCCTGTAAAACCTCACTGATATGTATTCAGGTCGTGACATCAAAAGATTAATTAAGATAATTTGCAATTCTATCGTTGCAATAACTTGCGATAATATATACAGTTGGTAAAGTTATTTATTTTTTTCCCTATTCGTTTAATATTTCCGCTGCAATGCATATTTATTTAATATTCAAATGGGTGATTTAAAATCCTTTTTATGGTTCCAATCTAGTTAAAAGTTATTAGCAATCAGGATATAGTTTCACTTTTTTGTACTCCACATTCTCCTCATCTAGAAATAATGTTTTAATTACGGAGTTGTAGCTTTAACATTTAAAAACTACTGTGAAGCTCAATGCGAGTGAGGAAAAAAGCAAACAATGGTGCCAGATCAAAAAATCATAAGAACCTTTAAAGTTCAATCCCGCCCTTAAGTATTGACTTTATTTAAGCATACCGCATGAATTCCATTGGAAAACTACAAGGTACTCGGGCCATTGTGCCCGCGCGTTTGTATTTTCCTTATCTCATTTATTTTTGCAAATAAACGCAGTCTTAATAAAGGACTAAGCGAACTCATGAACAATTTCCTGCTAGGATGTCCTGTTTACTCCCATTGCGTCGGGCGATTTCTTTCAATTCCACGAATTTTCCGCATTTATTTCCTGATACGCTTTTTCCCACGCGCTTTTCCTTTCATTTCTTTTGTTTTTCCGTCTTGAATATATGTTTATTACGTCCGGTAAATCCCTTTTTATTTGTTTCGGTAAACTATGCGGGTCGTATTTTTCGAGGAGGTGGAATAAAAAGAAGTTTTACGTGGAACTTGGAATGAATGTATTTTGATTTAAGTAACTTTCAGAACTTACCATTCATTTGATTATCTCTTTCTGTAAGCTTCTAATTGCACGCAACACAGACGGTATTATTATTTCTGTGACTTTTTCTGTTTTTAGTAGCCGTACCATTCACAAACTTATTCATGAATTCGCGGGTGCCTTTTGGGGCTTTTGTGCATTAAAAGCCACTGAAATTTTTATTTAAAAATCATCTGTTATTTATGTCGCTCGCTCCATTTTTTGAATTTTCAACTGAAAATACTGAAATTGTATGAAAGCCACTTATAAATATGCAACACATGCATTTATATTTGTCCTACCCCGTGGGGCAATTAGTGAATACCAACATCAAAGAAATAATAGTGTACGTGTTAGTGTCCATCAAAACTGTTTCCGAAATATTCTTCAACTTCTAACTTATTAATTAGGTGGTGTTTATTTAATAAAATTTATCACAACTTTTTTACGTTACCACGAGATCGTTGTAAAAGCTTCTATTTCTGTAGCAGCTCAAGCAGCATCCTCTATATATTACAATTGCCTCATACATTTAAAATGAGCATTTACTTTTGTTTTTGATACTCGGATGGTATGACATTCATGGCATAAAAAAACCCTTGAATATAAATTCCAAGTTGCACATATTTAGAACTTTCTTAAAGATGTTATTGGAAAACCATCTCATGAAAGCTATTTAAATTATTATTACAATTTGAAAGTCTAACAGCTGAAGACAATTTATGTCAGGACTGTTACTATAAAATGTTATTAATATATCTATTTCACGACTTGCTGAAAGTTGCAACGAAGTGGAAAAAGTTAATCCTAGAAATGAATTATTCTTCAACCAAGATTTAACCTTCAAAGATAAATTGATTTAATATTATAAGGATAACAGATCTCGTGTCTGAGCTGACCTGGAAATTTATTAATTGAAAACCGATGATCAGCAAAAACAGAACGTATAATCAATACGAAAAGAAACGTATTTTCGTTGTTCACCTGCATTTTTAGTAGGTTTAATAAATGATAAATCCGAAGGTTATAATTACCTTAATAACACACTAAACCGCTAAAATAAAGCAATCTCCGATCTTCACGTGTGGTAAATAATGTTAACGAGGAAAAAATTTCCGAAACCAATTCATCATGTCTACGCGATTTCGATCTGAACTTTGTATTTATATGCGTAGATTGGGTCATAATTACTCAATACGAACTGTCGATATTTATCGATCGCCTTCCTTACCTTGAGTTACTGGAGGCTACCGAGTTGTTAGACCTGGACCTTCGGCTCTTCAGACTGTCGCCTCTGTTCACCACACCTTTGCCAGTGATGGAGAAGTGTCTCAGTCTGTAGTATTCTTCCTCGACGCCCGTGTTGGGCATGGACGCCACCCGGGACCGTTGTTGCGGAAGGCATAAATAGTTGGGTCGTCCGGAAGATCTGCCCGGAGTTTTAACGGACTGCGATCTGTTGTG
Source organism: Aethina tumida (assembly GCF_024364675.1). NCBI lineage: Eukaryota > Metazoa > Arthropoda > Insecta > Coleoptera > Nitidulidae > Aethina > Aethina tumida. The sequence continues at coordinate 46,437,685 of NC_065435.1, read as the reverse complement.
ATGGGGGCTTCCGTATCTGGAACGAAGACGTCACTTGAATTTGATAATAAAAATATGGATGCACATTTCCGATAACATATTGTCGGTTTACCATCGTCGTGAATTGGATTTGATGGTTTATTGATTGGATATTGCCATAATGCGGATGCATTTCACACATAATTAATTGCATTATCCCGCCCCGGTTCGAATTAACTAATAAATGTTGGCAATTTATCATATCTGGATTTATTTCTTTTATTAATAGAATCTGACGAAAATATTTTAATAACCCGATATTAAAATGTAAATGACAACGTGGTGTTCGTTTTATATTAAAGAGAAAAGGCGACAAAAACGGGAGTTATTGCAATAATGTTTCAAGTTGTTAATAGCGTTGTAACACGCAGTTAGTTGAGACGATTAATTGAGGTCTAAGTATATCGCAGTAAAAATAGCGATATGTTCTAATAATAATCTCATTTAAAATAGCCTATAGATTATTTTTACTTGCATTCATAGCATCTTATAGATTTGATGTCTAAAAATATGTTTTTAATAAGATCAATATTTACAATGTCCAAAATATAATGATTTCATTCGGAATTTTGTTGCTGACACTTGAAGGGCTCATTCTGTTTGTTCATTGGGAAGGTCGTTTTAATAATAATCATTAGAAGGATGTTTGAACAAAAGTGCAAGTAATAGTTTATTTTCGCTCATTAAGACAATAAATGTAACTGCATCACCGGAAATTGGACACAAAGACAACTTGTCGAGCTATTTTCGTCTACTCAAGAGATAATTAAATTTTAAAGTAAGCACTTTACATAGCCGTTTCTTTAATCGTGACACAAATGAATTACAACCTATGCGACGTTAAACATCTTTTAAAGACATTTTTTCAAGAAATGCTTTTCTTCTGGTCAACATGTGTGAGAGGCGCATTTGTGTTCTGATTAATTGTTTTGGTTCTTAATCAGTTTCCATCAGCAATTCAAAGTATCCAAATTCACGTGTATATTTTAATTAATTACACCGATTAAGGTCGAAATGATTTTTCCACAAAATTATATCGTTTCTTATTTTTACCTACAAAACAGTAATCAACTGTTCAAGTTAATAAACTCATATTTAAAAGTTTGAGAATTAAACTTGTATATATTGAATTTTATAATTTTCTTCACACAAACAGATAAATAAAAAAACTTTATACGTTTTGAAAGAAGTTAATACAATCTGCATTTAGCTTATAATTGATTATAGTTGTGTTTTGCATGGGTAATTGACGAAATAATGTTCGGGCAATTATGCCTATACGCAAATTAACTCCAGATGAGAGGAGTAGAGCAATTGGAATGTTGGAATATTGGGTCAATCAGATCGAAATTACACGTAGACTCAATGTTGTACAAAGGGTTATTTCTCGCTTGTGTAGTCGATTTTATCAAACTGAGAAAATCAATGAAAACTAACGTAAATGAAACCTATATTGACGTTTGAGAGTCCGTAGGGACCCTACAATGTTCTCTTTACAAGTAGCTTGGCAGAAAATGCTTTAGTAACGATACGCTTGGTAAATGCAGGTTTTCATACAAGAAGACCATTGCGTGGTTTGCATTTGACTCACGACCATAAGTAACAACGATTGGAATGGACAATGTCTGTTCTTTGAACGAAAGAATAGAAATCTGTACTTTTCAGATACGTGATTAGGATTATACAATGATCTATAGTCATATCAAGTATATATTCCTTCAAGTTTTATGAACTGCTGTGATGGTTTCATTTATGGTAAATCTGTAAAATTCGAATTTGGTTATAAATATGATATGATGTTTTGTATAGGATTGATGTCTGGAGATTGAAATGGTCAAGAAAAAACAACTAACTATTTAGAGGATAGTTACATTTTAAATAAAACTGTTGAAAAATATTAAATTACGAGGCTAAATTGTGATAAGAGCAAAATTATGAAAACGAAATATTGTTAAAAAATCGATTAGAAAGAAATATATACCAAAAAAAAAGATATAACTTTAATTTTTATGAATATTTTCAAAATTCATGACTTAAATTTAAAATATTTATTAAAAAAACTATTAAAATCAGTAAATGGTCCTAAATGCTTAGAGTAATCGATTAATCATAAGAGAGGGTTTAATATACTACAAAATGTATGTTGGGCATTTTATAAAATTTACTGAAAAACCCTGACGAGGAGGATCTTCCTATTAGAATTAAGAGCTCATCTTTGGAGAGTATTTAAAGGTGTTAAAAAGCCAGGTTTTTTTGTGGATTTGCTGTTAAACCAATCACCATCCACTAACCATGTTGTAACAGTCCTTGAAACAAATTTAGCAAGTCTAATTTTCTCCAGGTTGGGTTTAACTTCAGTTGAGGATAATATCTGATAGTTTTTTGATATTCGAATTATTTAGTTAAAGTTTTTCGAATTCACAGAAAACTACCACTTGGCCAGTTTCTCTAAATTTTTTAATAATATGGGAAACGATAAACCATCTCTTATTTTTACTCTGCATCTTGGTAACAGTGAATTATAATGTTTCTTACAGTTTCACTAAGACCAATGATTAAATAATCATAATATACAAAAGAGGGCTGGTAAATAATCGATTTAAATTTATGTAAATCCTAATTATTTTGTTTTATTTTCAGAGATTCTAATTAAAAAATCTAAAAGGTAAAATATCGTAGTATTTTTCAATATTCTTAACTTCTGAACATGAGTTTAAATAAAGTGGAAGGTTGCTTACTTTCAGTATTACCCAAAAATAGCTGTTTTAGATTTAGATTTTATTTTTGGCAATTTTAAAATACAATAATTTTCACCCAAAATCAAAAATTGGTTGCTGCTAAAAAAGTTTCAAAAACAATCTCGTACCAAATTGCTTATTTATGTTCAAAATTAACAGCTTTTAAAGTTGTGTCTACACATCCTGACATTTATTCAGTTCGTTCCTGAAATCCTGTTCAAATTAAAATTTCGACTAAATAAATGACTCGAACATGCGACCCACCAATCACGTTTCAAGAAATACTGCATCTGTTCTATAATTCTGAGATACATAAAATATACTTTTTATACAACGGAGCTTACTTTTCCGTGAAATTCATTACAAAGCGTCTGCGGTCTTTAAATATAATCCCCTATAATTAGCTCACACTTCAGGTGGCAGTACGGGCGAGTTTACAAAACAAGAAGGGAACATGCATCATATGAAATGTTAAACAACCGAAATATTTTAACCTTGCATTGTAATAAATGTGCTAAAGGATTTACTGATCTCGCCTTTTTGAAAAATGGGCCGCGTCCCACTTGCGATATTTGTTTATGAATGATATTGATGGATACGATTTTGCACATTTCGCAAACGAGGAAACAAACGGTGCTTGTAAATAACTTACACAGGGTCACGGTTTAAATTTAAATAATAATAACTGTGGGAAGTTTGCCGGGCTTGATTAATGCGGTTTTAAATTTAGAACCGTTCATGTTTTCTTTATCTGTTTATGTTGCAAATGTAGGTAGATACAATCCTAATAATTCTGTTTATATTACTAGAATAAATAAAAAACTAATAAAATGTGCGAAAATGTGATTATAATTTCATAGGTTTACTGTGGTTGTCTTTACTTTTAATTCTTGTTACATGATACTCTATACACAAGAAATTAATATTATTCACAGAAAAAAATTTTTGAATTTTTTTGGGTTTGCTTTATGTTAAAAAATCATTGATTTAAAAGTGGCAATTAATACATTGAAGATGATCAACGTCAATATCAACATGTTGTAAATAGACCGACCAGTCATTAAGCTGCGATGATTCAATCATTGGAAAGGGGGTTGATGCAATAAAGTTAATCAAAATGTTAGACAAATAGATTGCACATAAATTAAGTGAGGATCACAAAATTAGGCGTTTGACAATCGCCAATGAATTGATCACTATAATTCTCGTCGGTCTTGATAGGTTGGAAAACCTGGTGGAACGGTGGTAAAAAAGTTTTAAAACAAGAAAGATTTTGGGTCAATCAACGGAAAAACAACCGTTCTGTTTCTTCATGACATCGCAAGACAAAGGAAACTTCAAAATGTTAAGTGGGTTAAGTGGGTTAAAGGTTTAATTGTGGAGAAGAGGTCGAAATTAAAATTCATCCTTTTTTTTAGTCCACCAATAGCATTAATATTGTTCAAAGGTATTTTTGAACATGTAATTTTGTTTAGCTGGAAATGATTTTTAAAATCTTTTTTGTTTCATAACAGTGGTTTTTAGGATTATCAATTGTTGTTACTGTTGAAAAATGTAAATACAAAATTTTTAATATATTTTTTAGAACCACACAGTATTCATAAACTATTTACTCACGTAATATCATTTCTCAGATACCTGTTATTTTCAGGTTTCAGCAGTAAATGTGTGTAATCTGCTGTTTCTGAAAAACGGTTAATGGTTTTGATGACCAGCCAAAAATGCAAAACTAATACATGATTTTAAACAGCTACTTTGAAATGGTGTAATCTGAAATAAATTTTAATAAAAATAAAAATCTTGGGAATCAATATTTTATATTCACATTTTTAACATTAATACAGAGTTATGGACGGATTCATTGACAGTTACAAACAGAATTAAATTATTAAGTTACTACTAGTTAATATTTTTTGATTTGTCTTTATACAGAACTTCTATGAAGTGTATGAATGTAATTCTTTGGTCGCAGATGTGACATGTTGGAATTTAATTGTCTGTTATTTTTGAGTGGTCGAGTCTCAGAGCCATAATAAATTATCTGATAATTTCTGTTGGTTGTGTGTATTCTTGATTTATTATTTGTTTGCCTTGAAGAAGTTTATTTGTTGATTGATTCAATCGGTTTCGTAGCTGGTGGAGACATGACTGTCCTATTTGGTTTTAAGATCAGCATATGGAATATCCTGGAGGTAGGAACTGGAAAGGCTGTTGGTTGAGGTTGTTGAGCCTAGTTGGTCTGGTTTTTTATTGTAGTTTTTCTGTGGTTTCTGAACAAGTGGTTACCTATATGATTTGGCAGTTAAGTTAAGTTTGAAGATTGTGCAATTAATTATTCTTCTGTTTGTGCGATTATATTTGTCTTTGAGGCTTTGAATTAGGTTGAGTGAATCGCTTATGAATATATGCTTATTTTGTAATTAATACACAAAATAAATATAAACAAAGAAGGATGTTATTTAACTTGAAACTCCGTAAGAAATAAATAACTTTCATTCCAAGAACTTTTATTTATTTTATTGACTCTCTATTTATTTGATATAATGCTCTATTTCAACGATTCGTCTTAGATGTCGGTTGTTTTTCGTCTTGTCGAATTAGATACAGCTAACGCTTCCGAAAAACTTAATAATCGTTTTGATGACTAATCTTACGTCTTCATAATTTAGAAAAGACTTCGTAGAAAACGTCTCTATATTCTATTCCACGTAAAACTAAGTATGAGAAAAAATATATAGAAGCTATTTTTGAACAATACGTCTCTAATTGGACGCCAATATAATTCCTCTTGTGAACGTTTATTATATGAAATAGTCGAATAAAAACCAAAATAAAACAGCTAAATCGAAATAAAACCTTACGCAACAAATCAAATGTTTAAGGATTCACTTTGAAACACATCAACAAAGAGCGAGGGTCGTGAATGCCGGGGAAATTTGTCATTTTAACTTTGATGTTAAAACATTTTCGCGCGTTCAAATATTTTCGGACCCCACTTCGATATTTTTATTTAATAAGTGCGTTTATCCCCCCCATAAATAATAAATAGAGTTTATCGGTGTAACGTGATAAAACGAAATTTTAGACGTCGTTAATTTGAACGGTTTAATTCACGGGGAAAATTATCATTTTCACACTCGTAAACTCATTAAAAACTGGCTAATTGTCTTGGTGACAAGCCAAAATTATATCATCGTGATTTACGGGAGATTCCCAGGAATGTTTGTCTAGTAGTTTATTTCTAGTGCTGATTTATGTCTAGCATGATACGTATTTTCGTTTCGAATTACCGGCAACATATATTACGCATTTAAGTGCATTATGCAAATTAAAAATGGGGTTTGTCGATTAATTATATGATATGATAAAAATTTTTAATTATGGCACATCACAGCACTCATTTAGTTTCAATTAGCAGTTATTAAATGCTTAAAGTTGACACCCTAATTGAATTCTGAAAGTGAATATTATGAAACAAAGAAAAGTCTCAATTTTACAAAAGAAATGTTGGGATGATTTATTCAAACAAAGGGATTCACCTTAAAGAACTACAGACATTAAAGATTTGATATATTCAATAAAGTGTGTAATTTTTTTCTGTGGGTCCGAATATTTTTTGTGGTTTGACTTCTTTATGTTGTTTTTTCTATTCCTTAAGAATTTAATAATCTCACTTTGAAGACTTGACCTTTTTGTTGCAAGAGAATTTAATATTTATTATTAAATTATAAACTTTCTTTTAAGACATTGAATAGATGCTTTGTTACGTTATTAAAGAACTGTTAACAACGGTACGCCGGGCGGTAATCCTAAAACGTTTCGTTTTTTAAATTTTTAATACAGTACGTTACATGAAATTGAATATCAGTGATCTTTTTGAAGTATATTAAATTACAGCTATAGCAAAAGCAAATCTAATAAGACTCAAAATTAAAACTTTCTCGTAGACGTGCAAGACGATAAAGACATTAAAATTTTCATTAAAGTGTTACCTAGAAATTTCAGAATGCATTTATTAAGTACACACGAAGAACAATCGAATTAAAAATATCCTAGTGCTTAAAAGAAACGAGAGACAGTTGTTTCGAAATACGAGTTCATTTGATTATTCTGTTAGTTTGCACTTTTAAGTTTCACACAGACTGAATTATTCGACTAAAATAATATGCATTAGGGCCATTACTTTGTGAACATTCTGTAAACGGTTTGAATGCGTTGTGGTTGTCCGCCACAAATGTGAAATTTTAAAATGTATTACTCCTTATGCACTTACAGGCATTTCAAATATGTATTTAAGCATTTGCTTTGATGGAATTTGTGCCCGTATCCCGAGGGAGAAGATATATTCCGCTCCAAAAAAATACATTTTTATTGAAAGTGGGTCACTCAAATAAAAAAAAAGGAACTTATTAAAGCCAGGAAACTCTAACTTGTTTGATACACAGCCGTAAGTTTCGCATAATGGTTTTTCTCCTAAATCATAATTTGATTAAATCTTAAATGTATTTAATAAATGTGCGACTTAAGTGAGTATAATATAATACAACGTACACCCCAGTAAATTTAATATGGCTAACAATATAAGAGATTAAAATCTCTTCGAAGACGTTTAACATAATAATGGCATTAAAATTTCATTACATCGTCGACGTCATTCGACGTGTGCATTTATTGAATATACGAAAATTTCATTAAAAATACATTTGTTGCATGAACGACCCCAACTACCTTAAACTGAATAGGGCAGTTCATTTTATTATTCCGCCTCCGCAGTTAAAGTATATGTTTTAATTAAATCGAGTCTAATAATTTACACCGAGAATAATTAGAACCTAAGTCGAATTCGCTAATAGTAAAATGTTATTTCGAACAGTTCAAGATAATTAAACTACTAACTTGTATAATTTATTCAGTTGTCTGAGATCGTTTTGTCGTTTTTCCTTCGGTGTTTTAATGGACTTTTTAATTATTTATTTAACCCGCACCAGCGAGTAATTATTAAATTTAGATTAGATGTTTACTTTTATTAAACAACATTAAAATATAAGTTTATTACTTCAGGGTTTATAAAATTTTAGTACGAATAGATCATAGCTGTTTTATGTAGTAAAATAGGTTACATAAAATCAACCCAACACAATTAGAAGATAGGATGTTTCAAATTTATTACGGTTGCGATAGCCCCTATTTTCACTGTTTGGGTCGTCCCATGCTTTGAGATATAATATATACTTTAGGTCACCGAAATTTATGTAAACTGTTATTGTTGATATTTATTATAATTTTCTCAAATATCCAATGTACCTTAAAATTGGGTAGGGTTCGTGGGTGACTTGTCACACTAATTCAAATCATGTTGTAAAGTGTTTCTTGTTAACATGGAAATATTAGTTTAGGACTGTTGGAATTGTGTTTTGTGTCCTCAAGGAATGTTGTAATAAAGAGAAAGATTTTGTGTTTGCTTGTGCTTGTAATTAATTTCCTGAAAAAATAGCATCGTAGTTTATTACACAAATGTATCCTTTATCTGTGTTAGATAAATCTTCCTTATAATTTGTATTTTTAATTTCACACCATTAGTATTGGTTATTTTCCACCCCAAAACCGACTCACCTGCATTTTACATCAAAAATGAACTGCTCAATAAATTGATGGATGCCACTGTAAAAATTTTTTTAATTTGAATTTTTGTCAATTCAATGCTTCAATGAAACATTATTGAATTGTTATGAATGTTTTTGTGTGACACTTTCTTTTGCTTGCCCAGTACCAGATGTAAGCAAAACTAAGTTTTTGAAAAGTACTTCCCAAGTTGTTTCAAATGATTTTGATTTTAAAATAACTGGTGAAATGTTTTTGTTTTAACACCATGATGGCTGAAAATGTCAACCCCAAAACTCACCTCATCTCGAAATCGTGTATCTCCTCAAGAGTCAGATTGTTGGCCACGTCCAAGAGCTGCTTGACGTTGTCCTCCTTGTGCTTCTTCAGCGTAAACTTGCCACTCTCAACGTTCGACACAAACTCACTACCGTTCTTCAACAGGATCGTCGAGACATTTGTGTGATCCAGACTGACCGACGGCTGTTGCACTACGATCGTGGCTTGGGGGGCTTTCCTACCGAAATGCACTGAATTCTCCAATGGATTGGTGGTTACATTTATAGGACTCGACGCGTCCAATTGAGCCCCTACCTCTCGCAGGCATTTGTTTAGACACACGCTCCCGCGTTTTTCATTCGAAACGGCCACTTGCAGAGTGTGCTGGGATGATTCAATTGTTTGGCAATTGTCCATCGGTTCGCTGAAGAAGTCGACGCGAAGATCTGGCAATGGCGGGGTCATACGTGACGGTCCCGAACTGACTGGATGTGCGTTTCGGTACTTGGCTATGTGCTTTTCGTCGTAGCTGAACTTGTCGTGGTGCCTGCTGGGCGAGTGGTGCCTCCGGCTCGTCTTTTTATGTCTGCAACGGTTAAGGACACGGCTGAAATACGTTCGACGAAACAACTCCGGACTAGACACTAGATTATTCATATTTATAAATTTAGATTACACACTGTCTCTATGTGTTAATGTGAAATAATTATTTTTGGATATGATTGCATTTCTTGACATACTATTTTTGAGGGCGGTTCATAACTTTTGCGATTCGAGAAAACATAATCATCTGTTTTCCTGCCACACCTTCTGATATTTCAGTAATAAAACTTCAGAATTAAACTGTGAAATCAATAGGTGATAAGCGGAAAAGATACATTCAAAAAACAATGAATTTACATGTAGCTTTCATAACGTTTGTTTACTGTTCATGGAAATGTTTGATCTAATAAAATTGGTACATTGCTATATGATCTCATTTCAAACGACGCTTGGCAAGTACCTAGTTACATTGACAGACAATTTCAGTTAAGCACAGCTTCATTGCACATAAAAATATTTACCCTATATTCAATTCCCAACACGTAAATAAGTTTCTTTTGAAAACATACAATTGTGTGATTGATTTTATTTTCCACATCACTAGAAACAGGTCATAAAGATGCAAACGGACATCGAAATATTTATCTATTTTTCCAAATACACAGGTGGATTGTATTTCATTAGTTTTTCAAAGCGTGTTATTTTTAAATGGGTCAATGGCATTCGCAATATTTGTGTTTTTAGTTTTGCAGTTTGATGAACTTTGATGCGCTTTAGTAATTTATGACCGTAAACATGAAACTTATCTAAGTCGCTCTATTCTGAGTGACATGTTTACCAAACAAAAGCCAATGGAAAAATATTTCCAGAATATACTATTGTTTTTACTATTATTTAGTGCCATTTCACTGAATTTAAACGTTTTCAAATACTTAAACTTAGGTAATTTATTGAGATTATTTTTAAGAAAAAGTAACATACATTTACATCACATTAGTAAGTTTTAAAAGATGTCGTACCAGCAAGTCTGACAAGTTTTTTTAAAGCTTAAATTATCAAATTTTTGTAGGGATCATTATGGATGAAAACCGTCAAGCTTTTACAAAACATTTTCCAACTCCGGAGTTTCTATAGACTCATCATATGGTTTATGAGCACAAATAAGTTCAGCGAACCAAATGTACATGGGTTAGTGAGAACTTTTAAACGTAGTGGACAAAAGGGATTTAACCAACTCACACATACTTTTAAGGCTTGTAATGTCTTCTATTTTTGGAATACTTAATTTAGTAGTTGTGCTTTGTGTACGATAATCCAGAATTGCATGTCACTGCACTTTATTTACGTTTCCTAAGTTTATCCTCTAAGATAGTCGTAAATTTAACGACTTATTTTCGCCTTTAATTCATTTTCGGCTTAAAGTTTTGTTCCGACGATGTTTTTGTTACTTTCCAGCGAAAAGTGGCGACTTATAAAAATTAAAAATTATTTTTATTCATCTTCTGGGAATTAATATCGAGACTATGTAGATACACAGTTTTAAAAGTTATTACTCTTGTCACAATAAATTAAAGTATACACATAAAACTATATTTATTTAAGCGATGGATTTGCGTCATTGAACTTCTATGAAATAAAACCCGCTTACTTTTATACTACAAATAAAAGTGACAATCATTTCGGTATAATATAGAATTCATTTCAACTTGGCTCGTCTTCAAAATAGATCCTAACAGTCTGGCGACAGTTTGTCTCAACAGAAAGTTGAATCATATGCTTTAAAATTACACGCTTTAATATTTCTAGTGGCTGAGACCCAAACACTGACAAGTATCGTAGGTCAACAACAACAATAATCAAGTGGACTGTAAACATTTAAAGCGTGTTACTAATTTCATTTGACAAACAAGTAGAACTTTGGTGTGGTGGGCCCTATTAAATAGTTAACATTCTGGTGCAGGAAATGTTTGAGAAGCTTTTTGTTATGCTGAATTGTTGTTCAATTCGGGGAGTTAATGGAAGGCTTTTGAAACGGCGAATAAGTCATAAACAAACAAATTAGTTAGAACTTTCGGCGAATTGCCGATAATTCACCGAAATCACCGAATTATTAGAGCCTCTAGGTTATTGGCCGAGCATACATAAAGCAAAGGCAACAATTAACTTTATTTTATGACCGCCCAAATGGACCCTACATGTAATAAACGTTCACATCACAGTAATTTATTGGAAGCCCTTTACGTCTACGGCATATCAATCGGTTGGCCGACATAAAAATATGTAATCACATACATTGTGCCCAAAACACAAACAAATTTATTTACCTGTGTTTTGGTTTGGGCGAATCCGAATCGTTATTCTCCGGCGATGAATTCAACGTCCGCTCCGCTCTCCGTTTCGGCGAGGTCCTCTCGACTTTCTCCTTCTCGACCTCCAATTTCCTTCTAAAGCTCCTCCTGTGCTCCTTGGGACTGTGCCTGTGGTGCTTAATTTCCCTCGGCGGTTCGACGTGCATTTTCATATCGTCGTTCATAACTTCGATTTTATCGAAATCGTTCTGTGCAGCTTTGTAACTGTTCCTACGTCTTGCGTCCAGTTTCAGCGCTTCGACCTGCTCATCCATCAGCTGATCGACGCTCTTCTCTTCGGCCGCGTTCATCGGCTTCTTTGGCTCGAAATCGAACATGTGCTCGTCGGAGGGTTTGGGAGTCATCTCGACGTCAAACGTGAATTTGTTCTCTTTGGTGGTGACCGTGGGCGGCGTGTGTTGTTTGGCCGTGGCGGGTGTCTTCGGAGTTACCGGGACGGGTGTCAGTATCTTGCCTCCTTCCACTATGTTATCCGAATTGAGGTAATCGATTGGATCGTTCACGTCTAAACTGTCTTCGGTGATTTCGCCATCGGTGGCGGTCATCGTTGTCACTATCGTGTTTGAGCTGTCGGTGCTTGTGTTGATTGTGGTCTCTGATGCGGTACTTGAACCCATCACTATGACTTTTGGTACTGATTGGGTCTGAAACAAGGAAACCATTCTTTAGAATTGGAGCCTCCTTAATCTACAAGACATTTACCACCATATTAAATTTATATTCCTTTTTATATATTTAGTGGACATAAAAATACCCAAAAAACGCATTTTATGAATTTGAACATATTTTTTTCCGTTCATTATTAATGTTCTGTTGTTTAGCAACATAAGTAGTCTCACAAAATGGAGTCGTTCTTGGAATCGTTATCGGCAAACTGGTAATGCCAAAATACACATAAATAACTGTTAAGTTCGTCTACCCTTAGAAGAAGGGGCTTGAAATTGGTCATCGAGTCAGAAGACCCCCTGTTAAACAAGGAGCATTGGGAACATGAGCCAACGTTCAACGACATAGTCTAAAACGTGGTGTTGCTTTTGGAGGTGGTTCTGTACCAGCGTAGAGAGGAATATCTTTAGAGACAAACACAGAGTTGCTCATATTAAACAGAGAAATTATGAATGCTAGACAAAACCACGACGTCCTCAAAGATAAAATGACACTCGAAACCACTAGCCTTAAATTTATCTTAAATGAAGAATTTATTCGTTCACTAATTTTGAGTAAGTCAGGTATTACAAAATGCACATCATATATCTTTGTAGGAAATCAAAAGCTCTACAAAAAAGGCATTCGGATCCTGATACTGATACTGATTTTAATACTTTTTTAATAAATATTTTATTATGTACCCACTTAAGTAGTGAATTTTGAAAATATTCATAAAAATTTGAGTTTATTTTGATAGAGTAACAGTTTCCAAGTTATATATTTCTTTCTAATCAATTTTTTAACAATACTTTTTTCATAATTTTGCTCTTATCACAATTTAGTATCGTGATTTAATATTTTTCAACGGGTTTATTTAAAATGTTGGTGGTTATATTGTTTATAACTTTTCGTCATCTGTGGTTGTTTTTCATTTTTATGTTTTTTTTCTATATTTTTACATAACATAATTTTTGGACCTCCTGAGTTGTGTCTCCTTGTATATTAACTATCACCAAATAATTAATAGCTAAGTTTTAATATTTTACTTCTTTTCTTTTCTATTGATATATTTAATAATACGTCTTAAATAAAAAAACTTCAATAGTAAACTATTTTAAATTTATTAATTTAAGTCATAAATTTTGAGATAATTTATTATCTATTTCAGAAAAAATAAAGTTTTTTATTTAAGACGTATTATTAAATCAGTAAGCATTGAAGTTTGAATGGTTAGACTAATTCATTAACCACAATTGATCTTTTTTGAAAGGCGTTTAATTTGCTACAAAAAAACATATATTTTTGTATCAATTTGGGCATTTTATAATATTTACTTATTTATTAAAATTTAGAAGCAAAGAAGAAATTTTTGTTAAATTCTTCAAACTTTGCAAGATTTTTATAGAGTGTTTCCTACAAGAAGTATAAATATAAATTTTCTGTACGATCAAGTAATAATCAGATATGAACTTTGCCATATGAAACTATTGAAATTAAGAACTCATCTTTGAATCAAGGAACCTGTTTGTAGAGCAGACCAACTAAAACTGGAAAAATGTAGCAGTCATTGGTGATAATAATTTTATTAAAAGCTTAAAATTTCTGTAGTTGATGCAGTTTTATTTCATTTATCCAGGAGATTATATTAACACTTATTTCAATTATATATTTATACATTACTTCACAAATAAGTCAAAATGAATAAAAACAAAAATTAATCAAATGATAAAACAAATAATGAAAGTGATTTTAATGTAAAATAAAACAATATTAATTATGAAATTATTAATTTAACTCTACGAGCTACTATTGTGCATTTATTTAATTAACATTGTTATATGTAAATATATTATTTCAATTTATATCTGCTTTAATGCAAACTAATATTTTAAAATCATTGGCTTGATTCTGGTTAAAGTAAATAGAACCCTTTTATTCTTTCAGAGACTGTAAATTTTTCTATGCATTACAATTTCAAATCAATTTTTCGTTAAAACACAAACAGTCGAACCAGTTTTCTGAATCAAATGATAATAATGCAAATTGAGAGGATTGCATAAAATGTGTGGCATTTGCATACAAAATGTGACAGGCTAGTGAATAAATAAAATAAGTGGATAGAGACACTGTGACAGAATAGCCGTGACATTTCCATTGATCCTCTGCAAAGTTATTTGAAACGTAGTGGGAAAACTCCGATTTTTAAAATATGTACATTGTATTTTCACAAGGAAACATTGTTCTTTGTAACTAAATGAGGTAAACACAATCGAAATTTATTGGCGTGTTGATAAACAAAAATGTTATGTTCAAACAAATAAAACTTACGTTTTGCATTTCAATTTTGCGTTTCGCGTTTATGGGAAATCAAAACACAACGGTGAAATCAATTTATGCGGAATATTGTCGGCGATAGTTGGTCGGATTCTGCAAGCTTTTAGAATCGAAATTAACCACGGCCATGTGGTATTATAACTTCGAGATGCGGCCGATAATATAATGAATGGAGTATAGTCGGTTTTATGGGCGGGGTGTAAAAACAAATAGAGGACGAAATGGAAGGAGAACTCGACTGGATAGATCTATCTGCATTTCGAATAATACTTATGCGGCGGCGATGATTTAAAATATACGATTAAATGTGCTTTTCCCTGTTAATCCGCAACGGCGGCCCAAGTCTTCCAAATTTATTCGACGCTCGAAGACAAACAGATTTTTAAATCTAGCGGAAGGGATCAGACGAAAGTAATTTCACATTAATTTTCGTACCGTCCACGAGATTAAATAAAAAAAAGGAAATGGCGTTTTCGAATAAAAAACGTTTGCGCATTTAGAATTAATTAGTTCGCGTGTTTTTGATACCGCACCTTGCAATGACGTTCTGGAAATGATATCGTTCCAATTAGTAATTGCACTGCCCACAAATAAATAAAGACGCACTTTTAAAACGTGTCACAACAAGCACTCAACAAGTAAACGATAGCGACATGCCATGTGAGCTTTCGCACCAGAATCTGATTAAAATTTTCGTCGCCGGCAGGTGGAATTTACAACCTCCGCAAAAAGCGCTGACATTTACCACACGTGGGCGTGTTGCTATAGAAAACATAGCTCTGGCGCACGTTGCCTTTGTACTTCCCATATAGGTAAAAAGCATTTGAGAAGTGAACAAATGCGATTATGATATAATCCACCTACAATGTGTGGGGAACATTGTACGCAAGCTTTGATTTAATTTAGGGTTCGTTAAATATCCAACGCCTCTAATAATAGTGTGACAATGTTACCCCCTGCACTATTGAAAATGTTCGACGTTTTTTACGTATAAAAGGTTAATTAAATTTTACAAAATGTGAATCGCATCATAATATTAGTCACAAACAAAAGATAAAATATGTATTTAGTGTTTACCTGGTTAAAAATGAAACCAAAATTATAAGTCTAAAAAGCCAATCTATTGAACAATTTTTAGATACATAATACAGTAAACATTAGCCAAAGATAACCTGTTCAAGTGAATTTTCTAAATAAAAGACTTTAATTCAATATTGCATTTTTTTTTAACTCGATAAATTAATAGGTTTTAGTAGTAAGTTAAAATGTATATGTCGTTCGAAAGATACAAATATATAAAGTAGGGTGGACTAAAAAAATTGACTACTTTTTTAACCGACACTGAAAAATTGGTTTTTAAGCACCTTTAAAAAATGCTCTCCAAAGATGAGTTCTTAATTTTAATAGGTTGGTTCCCTTCATTTAAGTTTTCCATTTTTTCTCCACTGCTGTATGGCAAAATCCGTACATTGTCATTATTTTGATCGTACAGAAAATTTCTATTTATATTTCTTGTAGGAAATTGAACAGTCTACAAAAATGGTATGTTACATTTTTTTGTAACTCTTGCCGTTTATAAGATATTGGAGGACAAAGTTTGAAGCACTTAACAAAAATTTCTTTTTTACTTCTTAATTGTATAACTCGTAGATAAATAACTATTATAAAATGCGCACGTATATCTTTGTAGGAAATTAAACGCTCTACAAATTCGAATTCCAATACATACTGATTTTAATAGCTTTTTAATAAATATTTTAAATTTATCCATTTAATTTATGAATTTTGAGACAATTTATTATCATTTCGTTTTTTATTTTTAAATAAGCCCGTTGACAAATCACGATTCTAAATTGTGATAAAAACAAAATTATGAATGATTATTATGAAAAAAATCAAGTAATGGCGAAATATGAATTTCGCCATATGGACCTGAAGAAAATATAGAAAATTGAGAAGACCGATTTCTAAAGGTGTCTAATAACCAATTTTTCAGTGTCGCAAGTTAAAACAAAAAGAGTCGATTTTTTTGGCCCACTCTAATATAAAGTGTACATAAAAAAATTATAGCTTTAAATGATCTAGAGGTCCTTAAAGTTAGATAATTAGAATTTTGGAGACAATAGAGAAGGAGAAATAAATATGAAATTTTTTGTGCAGAACGTACAACATTCAACGTGCCTCTCATTAATTAATGATTTTGAGATACAGTCTAATTTGTTGATATGAATTTAAAAAAATATATATGAGATTTTTAAGGAGAATGTACAACTGCCAATGTATTTGTCATCAATGAAAGTTTTGGAAGTTACTTTTTAATTGGTCACTATAAATTTTAATAAATCTAATTTGAGATTTTTTGTGAGGAATACACAACTATCAATGTACTTGTAATTAATGAAAGTTTTTGAGGTTAATTTGCCAGAATAAATTGCTAACAAAAAAATATGATTTTTAGGAATGTCAGTTTTAACAAATTATAGCGCTTCACTTTTTATATCCACTTATACCCCTTAAAGATGGTGCGAAAACCATGTATTTTGTGTTTCTCCTTTGCTTACCTTTACAGTTATTAAAAATCAAAACAATGAGCTATTACATTAATAATGTATTTTGTTAATCTATTATTAACCACTGCATAATCCACAATCAAAGGAAGGACTTATAAATTATTTATATTTTGTGATATAAACTACAGGAATTTCTACTTTCATAAATCGTAATCCATTCGGTTTCAGTGGGCTTTATATTTCCCATATTATCATCCCACACAAAACGGGAATTGTATGTCATTAATATGGGATAACGAAGGAATATTAACTTGTCGGCGTTACAAACATTTTGTAATTATTCAAATAATCTTTTTTGGCAGTAAAAAAATTGGTAATTAGTACACAAAACTAGTTTAATAATATCCTTGATAAGGAGTTAATAACAACACCACTATAAAATGCTAATTCATCAAAATCCGGTGTCAAAGCAGCCAGTTCCTGTTTATTAGGTTTATTTACCCATCATGATTAAAAAATAAACCAGCTACCAAATTACATGTTTATAGTTCAAATGTCGAGGTTTATTTGAAATTTAAAAAAAAAACCAATTTCACTATATATATATATATATATATATATATATATATATATATATATATTTACTTATTTTATTGAAACAACCAACGCCATATTATAATATACAGTAATAATATTTGCGTCGAAAGAAAAATCTCTAGCATTCTAATTAGCGCATTTATTTTTCTAAATGAGAGAAGTTTATTTTATTTTCCTTTTTAGTTTGTTTCAGGGATTTTTCAGTACTCTAAACCAGTCAAGTAGGTCACGCTCCAGCGTATTACAAAGAACATGCTGCTTTATCATCGTTTGTCTGATTCCTATATCACAATTATTAAATGGAGATGATTTATGTTCGAATGAACGTAAAAATGGTGTAATTCTTGTGTTCCCCAATAGTTATCGCATTATATATAGAGGTTTATAAACTGCTATATATAGCAGTTAAATGCTATATACGGTATACCATATATGTACTATTTATGTAGAAAGTGTGTTAATCGTTAATGGAATCAAATAAGTTAAACAAAAAACTGAACATTAGACATGTGTATATGTATAATAAGTTTTCTTGTGGTTTTTTCTTTTACTGTTTTAATGGTAAATCAATATTGACGTTAAACAACATGAGCAAGATACGTGTGTTAACAAGAACATTAATATCAGCTTGAAAACGGGTGGAAAGTCTACAGAAACGGACATAATGTGAAATGCTTGCGAATAATCGCACAATAAAAGTAGATAAATTTAAAAATAGAACTTAAAAAGTGTATAAAAAGGATTCTGGTTAATAAATGACGTTTGTCGTTTCTTTGTATATAAAATTCGACATAAAAATAAATCAAATTCTTTTTTTACATCACAAAGTAATATATCCTAAAATACCATTGACTTTATACTTTAGAATTCAGCAATATCAGTTAGGTTGTTTGAAACAGACAGCTTTCGAAAAGTGCCGTGTCGGCGAAATTACGATATATTGCCTAATTTGTCGATTTTATTTTTCCCTCATTGCACAAGATTCTTTTAGACTTTACCAAATGATGTGTATTGATCGTTTATACGTGGTACACACGTGTATGTGATTTTATTTTAGATTTAAAAATAATCCTTAGCCTAAATTGGCCAAGGTATTTTATTTAACTAAGCTTGGCCAGATGAAATTTACTGCGTTGTACAGTATTAATTAGTGGAAACCGACAAACTGGTATTCTTGTTGCTGCAAACAAGGAACAAAGTCCGACGAACATTCAAATTAATAAGAGGTGGCTTCAGCGAATTTAGAAATTTCTACATTGGGAAATGCTAAATGAACAAAATTATAGTGAGTAATTTTAAATTAAATTGGTTACGAGCTACAATAATTAAATTCAAAACATTCATTGTTTTAATTATACCGGCGTTTGAGTAGAACGTGCAAAAACACCATCGACTGTAAATCCCAGAACACGGTCATTGAAGTACAAAGTACGTTACAATTAACAGGCTGTAGTACACAACTCCACTTTAAAATCGTGCTGTGAGGCTTAAAAAAAACTGCTTTGTTTACATTTTTTAGCTAATGTAATCACGGACGTGTGACCAGGGCTTGTAAATGTTCTCCGTTGCCGCCACTAATCTTTTGAATTGGACAAAACCACGGTTGGGTTCGGCGCTGCGACTATGACAGACGAGATGAAATTTAGTTCAGAATGCGATGCAATTTATATAAGCTAGATCACTGCGTTGATGAGGAAGGATTTATTGCGGAGAACATCGGGGCATACGTTTTATGAGATTTCGACGGCATTAATTAACTGAAGCCCTTATACTTCTAAACTTTATGTAATTGATCTCAAATAGGGTCTGATTGGAAACTGTATTCCTCGTTACCAACAAATAACTTTAGATTAAATTGATTTGAGTTTGGTCACCATCATTGGTTGAAATGGATACTTCATAATTTATTTTCTTGTTTGAATGCGTTTTAGATTTTAATGAAGACTTAACAATGACTAATTGGAAAATTTAATGAGGTAGGGAATAACTCAATGAGTTCAACAAAACGAAATTGGTGTCGGAAAATAAGGAACTGAATTACGATATTTTTAATGATTCCGAAACTGTGTTATTCAGGTACATTTTTTGTAGCTTAGTTCTGAAAATGGACGGAAGGAAAAATTAATATATTTGATAGAAATTTCATGCCTAACATTAAACTGCAAATACTTAGATATACCTGGACTTTCTGAGTGGAGTCATGTATTGTTCAGTCATGTCGTAGAAAAGTAGATAGACGAACAGGAGAACGTTACGTAATATAGTTGAAACTCTTACTTTTGGTGGAGGATTGTTAATGGTTTGGGGAGGCATTAGTTTGCACATACGGAATTGGTTGTCATTACAGATGGAAGTTTAACGACTGATATGTATCCTAGAACCTCATCTTGTACCCTTTGCCCAATTTATTGCTAAAGAGATTATTTTTATACATGAGAATGCTCGTCCTGCGAAAATTGTCGGAAACTACCTTGAAGAGGTAAATATTCCGCTGATGAACTGGCCAGCTAGAAATCCAATTAAAGAAACACCAATTAAAGGAAGAGATCATAGAAATAAGTATTAAAGATATTAATAGGTACAATAAACACGAATGGACTTATCATCCATTTATATCCAATCCAACCATAAGTAGATTCGGGTGGCAGAGGAACCTCTGACGAAGAAAACGTCAGTTATTTTGCGACAAATTCAGCAATTCTTTAACGTTTAGTTCGTTAGAACTGAACAATTACATAAGAGAAGTAAACTCCTCCAAGAAGACAACCGATTTATTTGCATCCAGATTAAATGAAAAAAATCTGGTTTATACACGTAGTGATAAGAGTGAACTACTTTGTTGTTTTTTTTCACTGATAGTCTGAATAAAAAGAAATGGTAACAACGTGAAAGAAACATAAGTTTGGTTGGTACCAAGATGGTTGTTGGCCTGTGTAACTTATAGTATATGACGTCGGGTATAAGCAAGATTTAAGGGTAAAATTCAATAAAATGTTAGTACTTACTTGTTGCTTTTGGTTTTGAGCGTTGGCATTTTTGGCGGCATTCCTGCCGGTTTTGAAGTGCAGCCTGCGCAGGGCGGAGGTGGCAGTTGATATGAGATCGTCTGGGGCGCGGGGCGACTTAGGGGCGGGGCCCGACTGCGAGTTGACGGTCATCCTGCCTCCGCTGCCGCCTCGAGGCGGCGGTTGGCAGTGGTGGGCGGGCGAGGAGTGGTGGGAGGAGGTTGAGGGGCGCCGCGAGTCGCCGCCCCCGTGCTGCTGCCTATAGGTGTGGATGGGGCTGTGGTGCGGGGGCGGTGTGCCGCCGCCGCCGCCCTTTGCAGATGACGCGCAGCACGTGTCGCGGGATGCGCCGCTCGGGTCTGAGTCTAGGCAGCTCTTCTATAACAAAATTTACGTGTTACCAAAGTAATCATCTGGTACGTGTCACCAATAAATTCTTCATTCATTTGAATTAAATTTTAAAGACGTTTACCTCCTTCTTATTCGGTGTTCTGTGTCTTCTCCTTATGGTGAAAGACCTACCATATAATTAGTTTTGAAGTAAAACAGTTTGTTGTTTACTTTCAAATTATAATGACCCTTCATAAATTCAGAACTTAAATCATTCCAGGTGTTTGGACGACAGTGTCAAGTTAAAAAATTGTTGTAAACTTTTGTAGCAGTTGTAGTTGACGTTTCAATCTGCAACCATTCCGTGCCTATTTAACTAACACTCAACTTTGGCGTTGCCGACTGTCTCAATAGGTACGAAATATTCTTGTTATGATAATTTGAAAAGTTTATACTCATAAAGTCTTGTTTATCTGAAAGTTTGTATTTATTCAAATTTATTCTCCAATTGTAACAATGTTTCTTTTCACTCTAGTATTAAATATTTTTTACTGAACTTATTGATGTAAAGACTTTTTCAGCATATTATTCGTTTATAAAATAATGATTAACTATGAATTTTATGTATGAACATAAAGTTGCCAGGTGTTTCATACTCCGAGTTTGTATTTTTAACAAAATCTGATCAAATAAACAGTTCCAAACTGGATTCTGTATTAGATTTTTCGGAGAAAATCACTTAAAATTTGCTATGGCATTATGCACACCATATTGTACGTTTTGTGTTTGAGTGTTTTGTATTTTAATTGTTTTTACAGAAAACGGATCTGTTTGTGAAATGTAAATTAAATTTAATAGAAGCGAACCAAACCTTTCCGGATTTATTCAATTTGATGTTTATTATTTTCTCCATTAAACAGTGAAATGTTTTATCCAAAGTGTTTTGCTCCTTACACTTTCCTTTTAATAATATTTTTATATTATATTATATTATATTACATAAAGTATGAAAGCTTTAATAATAATATAGATAATAAAAATATTAGTTGGCATTATTCAGTAATGCAGCTGAATCTGCACTGTAGTGTAGATAAAATAGTTGTACTGTAATGCTGCTTCTTATAATACGAACTTTATAATCCTGGCAAAGTTTAATTGGACATCTAGTGCATATATGGGAAAATGTGATTTGAGAATTTCATTAAAATGTTACATTTCCGTGGCTGCATCTCGGTGACCTTGCGGTTTACAATATGCGAAGTTTTATGTCATGTAGGTTTTACCCAGATTTCGAGCTATGACACTATTTTGACATTTATATTCAGTCCTGTAATTACGAATTTATTTGTAGTAATAAGAGACAAATATTGATTTATTAATATTTTAAAAATAACAAGTGGTTTCCCTAATAATTTAATAAAAATTAAATATGTTACAGCTATATTTGTAGTTCAGGTTCAATTAATGTATACGTTTCACCTCAAATTGGAAACATTATCAATTCAAGTGACAAAGCAATTTTCATCTAAAATCTTCTTCAACTTTCAAAGAGACTTATGTAAACATCAGCATCATGATGGAAGTAATGGTAAACATAATTACGATTCCCATTTCGACTGTATCTACATGCTTATCATATCCCGTACACTCAGCAATCGCTTATCGTGATTAGACATTAAAATGATGTCTTGATTAACCCACTGCTGCACTCACGCATCACGTTGTATTTTAATACCGAAAATTTATTTTCTTCCGTCACAATTAAGCTTTATAATCTTGATGGTTTAATTGGGGCTTAGTGGTTCATATGGGGAGATGCGGTTTGGAAATTTCATTAACGTGTAACATTCCAGGCAGTAATTCTCTGTACGACGCAAACTTTGTAATTATCCAGTTTAAACTTCGATCACCAGTAACATTAATAACTATTGTTAGATCCAACCGATTGAATAAATGCTGTTTAAGCATTCCTGCAGTCTTGTTTAAAAATAGTTTCAATGAGTTCTCATTTAAAAAACAATATTTCTCGACTATGTTCATTCGTGTAGTCACGTACGCGGGATACGGTGGAAAGGGTGACATTAAAAAACACATATTTACGCTTAGAAAGGAGAGAGGAAAAAAATAACAAACCCAAAACATGAAATATTTTTGCACTTTATCTCTATATTCGTTTGGAATTTATAATTAATGCAAAAATGTGTGTGAACCTTCCGGGGGCTTTAAAACCTTATTTCATACAGGGAAATTTATTTTAATACTTTATACTCATTGTAAAAAGTATTTAAAACATGAAATTTAAAAATTAATTTATAATATTAAAGGCATACCAGAAATTCATTATTTTCAATTAAAATTCAACTCCATAGCGTGTTCAGATTATTTTTTTTTTAAATTAATATTAATAACAAATAAGAATTCAACACGATCTTGATGTACACTTTATATAAGTTTTATAATTAAGATAAATAAAAATGACAAAACGTCTTTCAAAATTATTCAATTCACGTTATTTATAATCGAATTTTAATTAATACCATACTGATTAACTTTTCATCTTCAAAGAGTTATAATATTAAAGCTTCCAAAAGTATTGGAATATTCATCTAACAAATTTGAAAGAAAAGTTTTCCATTTTAAGAAGTTTCAATGTTTAAGATCACCTATAATAAAAACAAATAATTTTTCCTGGATTTTTATTGAAAATCTTTATTAAATCTTAAAGTTTTGAACATTTAAATATTGTTAATTATATGTATTACGATTATAAGTACACCCTGTGTCTCTTATCCTAATTTCAGTGGGAAATTAATAAAAAGCTCTCCTGGGCATACTCAAAATTAGTGAACGAATAAATTCTTGATCCATAGGTCGTTATTCTTCTCTACGAACCTCAGCAAACTCCTTCAAATTTTCAGGCTTGTGGTTTCGAGAGTAAATTTGTCTTGTGGTCAATTGGAGCATTGTTTTCTACAAAAACGTGATATCGTATTTATATTTTTATGTCTCTAAAGAAATTTCATCCCACCCAGTTAGAGAACCACCTTCAAAAGCCATATTTTGCTCATGACATATTATAGCTACAAAATGTTCAAGAGAAAATCTTGTTTGATGCAGTTTACGATGCTAAATAACAGATAAATTGATAATGGATTGAATAAAATGTGTTCAAACCTACAAAATATGTAATATTTTACAAAAATGTCTATGTTTATGTCTGTTAAATCTCTTAATAAAACTATTTATTGAGATATTAGTGTTGATATTAACTATTAGAACCAATGAGATTGCCATTATTAATACCTTATTACCATAAAATATGGACAGAAGTTAAAAAAATCCCTCATAAACACCATAAAAACATCATAGCAATATGATTGTTATGAAAGTCAGTAGGTACAAAGTGATAAACGAATTTTATAAACACGACACAATAAATAAAAGACACCATTTCCTTCAATAAAGGAGAGTTTTGACATCGTGTGTTGAAAGTTAAAGGTGCAATAACTTTTCCGACACGTTCCAACATTAAAATGCGAAATGTTTTCCTGTCCATCAAGCTCGAAACGTTACTTTACGAAAACAAAATAAAATGCATATCCACGGATCGATCCGTTCATAAACATAAATAAAAATGATATTTCGCACCTTAAGTGTCGTGACGAAAACAAATATTTGCGACCAGATGTTTATTTAGTGGAGAGGAGGATCGCCACTGCAACCCGCTTTAAATTTAGATATGACGATGTGAGCCGTTTTTTATGTTTCGTCTAGACAAAATGAATCATTCGTTTGAGATTTACTGGAAAATCAAATTATCTTGGGGAGATTTAGAGCGCGGGTAAAGTTGACAAATGAAATTGCGATATAGCTTCAGTAAAAGGAATAAAATTGCATTGAATTTTTAATGGCCCCCTAGAAGTTACAAAATGATTTATGTAACTTTTATCCGTGTCAGTTAATATATTCGTGAGCAAAGTTTATATGGATGGTATTTTATGGAGGCTTTTCATGTCTTATCACCTCAAACCACTAGTTTTTAACTGAAAGTACATCAGCATATTATAGATTTTTAATGTAACACATATTTACTGCGAAGTGGTGTAATAAATAACTGATGATTTAATTCGATTTATTTATTATATTATAATTGAAAATGATAGTGTTTTCACATTAAACTTAATAATTTTTATTCCTAAGCAAGACGATAAATTATTATTAAAGTCAAAAGTTGTCTTACTTGAAACTTAGTTTAATGCCTGCAGCTTTACCAAAGTTGTAAATTTACAGGTAACTTTAAAATTACGTCCTTGAACAAACATATGTTACAATCTTATGACTTATGACAGGCCTACAATTAAATTAAATTATAAATTCTTGGTAAATAAATTTCAGAACTAAATGATTTTGTTCATAGTTAGTGGCACCAGAAAATTAAAGTTTCTGACAATTAGCATCTTACTCTAATTTAATCGAATATATTATAATCTACTTTTCTGTGATTCTTAAAAGTTAGTTTTGAATTGTATATTTCACGGTTGGCTGACTAGAAAACTTCTTTCTGTAAACTTACTTTACGCTGAACTTTACGCATGATTTCTAGCTTCATTCGACAATTCAATTCTAGCTTTAAGCTGTGGAAACATACTATTTTGTTCACAAAAAGACTAACAGTCGCAGAAAAATATATTTCTTTATTGGTTGATGGAGGCGAATTTCAAATTATTCGACTGTAAACGATGCGAGGAAATCGCTAGTGAAGTGTCTAAAAGCTTTATCAGGTTTACGTTACACAAGTATAAGTTTATAAAGTGTGACACGCTTAAGATAAAGTCACCCCTATATTTTGTTTAATTTAAGCAATTTTAATTATTGGGGACACCCCTTTACATCTGTGTGTCCGACTTTTTCACCGTTTCCTTCGTGATGTCATATTGACATCTATTTATTTCCATCTTTACACAAAAAAAGTTTGGTTAGGTTTAGGCGGTGCCCCCAATAATTAATGGCATGGATATTAAATAATAACAGCTTAAATAATAAACAAAAACTTGCTACCACACTTGTTTGGGGATGAAATTAATTAAACAAACTTTAAATCGTTTGAAACTTGCCCCAACCTGGCTTACTGCCCAAGTTAAATTAATTTAAAATTCATCGTTGAATTTCAAATGCAATTTCTATTGAGTGGAAACTTTTCTGAACGCCATACAATCTGCAATATATCGAAATTCGTAGGACTTAATTAAATTTGTAGTTCAGGTTAAAAAAATATGAATAGTCAGCCCCGGATATGAATAATAAATGCATGAGCCAAGTTGGTTTTCATTATCCTCTGTTAGAATTTTGCACTAAAAGGATTATTAGACAATTAACTTCCCGAAAGTTTCCATTTACATATTATCCAGTCGCTCTAAACTTCTATAAGCCATATGCAGCATATCAGAAACCCTACTTAAAATATTCTAAGCTCTCAGTCAGTTTTTGTGTCAACCTTTCTAGCTCATTTGTATGAATGTATGTGTATACTTCCAAATCTTGGACGTTTTGAAATTATAAATACTTACCTACGTATTTTAATAATTAACACTTAATAAGAAATAAAGCAATGTTGTGGTAAAAAATTAAATATATTGAAAATTTTCTATATTACATCAGCCGAATAAACAAATTTCAAGGTAATCGCCAAATGTCATTTAATTTTTACCATCTATTTCTACGGCGCCTCTTTTTCTTAGATGCCTCACTGGTTGATGCACTGGGTGCATTCTGGTTTACAGTTGAGCTGCTCATCACGTCGCCAGCAGATTGAATTGCCGTTGTGCTGGTTTGACAAGCCTTGCTGACACTTCGCATTATTTTAGGATATTTCAGCAATTTAAAGCGATCGCCTTCCATCTCAATCAATCCGCATATACGGCCAAATTCGATGGACCCCTTGACAAGTCTAAATAGGTCCCCCATTACCTGCAGATTGTGGAGTGCATTTACCGATGATCCCGGCTCGTTTATAGTCGTAGAGGCGAGGACTAGTTCATTAGAAGCAGTTGCCAGAACCTCCTCTTCGGATTTGTCGCCAAAAATTTTTCCAATCACTCGACGGAACAGCGAGCGATCTTCTTTCTTTTTGACTATGCGTCGGGACTGTGTCCTCTTAACGACTTTCGATGGCCGTGTTGTATTGTGCGGTGCCATATAAATGATCTTATTTCTCAATGAGACCTTAAAAATTTGGCTGAGAAATATTTCGGTGTGTGAAGTGCGAGTGTGAAATAAGTTTGACAATATATTTGATGTATAACTGCGGTTGTCATGACAGCTATTTCCCTCCATATTTGAATTTCATTTATTCCATATTTCAGTTTTAATAATTTAATTGGAACAATCCAGTTGTGCATATTAACAATTATGTGCAACTTTAATGGACATAAAAAGCAAATTATAAAAGTTTGAAATGCAATGAATTGCATTTTTTAAAACTCCAAATTAAACTTTTCATACTACACAAATTGTTTTAACCAACAAAATATGTTTCACTTAAAACTAGTTATTTTTATGTGTGCAATAATTAATGCATCAAAAAATAAACATAAAACCCTATATGTATATAAATACTCCGTAGCAACATAATTTCTGAGAGTCGTGGGCCAATCCAGGTCGTTTGGTGGAACATAAGACATCCAATTATTTTGTACTCAACATAAATCACAATATGAATTTATCCTCCCCAGTAATCCGATCAACGACACCTAAACGAAAAGTAAAACCACCTTCTCAATTAGTTATTTCAAATTCGCATCAGGTTTTGAACTTTTCTTGTTTGAATCTCAATGGGCCGACGTTCGCAGTCCATTCAGTGTTACATTTCTTTCTCAAGTTCGCCGCTTTAGTTCGAACCTTTCTATTCGATTGAAAGGATTGTTCATTGTCACTGGAAACGCATACTTGTTTGTCCATTTTAGTTGTGTATACAGGATTTAGAAAAAGAATGTAAAGCATTTAAAGGGAACAAAATAAGCGGAAAGTCTTAACATGGGTGCATACCACCAGTATATTTCACATCGTATCTTTGGAATGAATGCATGATACCTATTCATTGAGCAAACCAATCTCCAACATCTGCATTCTATCATGGGTAAAACATAATTCGGAGATGAGTGTGAGGAGAAGGCCATTCGAGTTAGGAATTAATGATCCTCTTGTTTGGAGAAACCTTCACGAGCGTCTGCTTTATCCATATCATACACAACGAATACAGGTCTCAAATCCACTTGATCATCAAGCTGAAGAATTTAGTTCGTGTTCCTTCTTTATTCTGTAACGAAATTTGAACATTTAGCCACATTTTTCTTTCAAATGAGTATTGTAGGCCCCAATTTTTTAGATTCACTTGTTTCACCAAACCAAATGCTACTTACCTAAATTTTAATCAGAACACAGTGGGTGATCCTTTGGATGAAATCATTTTGGATGAAAGGTAACTAATGTGGTTAAGCATGATTAAAGCCTAATCCCTTTGATCCCTTAGTGAACCTTTTGTTTGGAGAATCCTTTACCAGCAGATGCTTTATTTGTATCATGCACAACGAATGCAGGCTTCTAGTTCTTTTGATCATCAAGCTGAAGAGTTTATTCCAAAATTCTTTTTACAGATTAGGCCGAACTCACTCGAAATGAAGTTAATTTTCACAATATGCTTGTTTGGACCGACGAAAATCTTTATGATGTAATGGAATTTGGACATTAGGCAAGTTTTTCCTTTCTAGAATTTTAGCTCTTGTTTAACCAAACCCATTAACAGGTACTGCTTACCTAAACTTTTTGCAGAACACGATTGGTTATCTTCTGGACTAAAGGCAGCAGACGTAATTTCAACATGATGGTGCTTCAGTCGCATTTAGAAGAAACATTTCCATCCAGATGGCATATAAGTTACTTAATATAAACCTTTTAGATTTCTTCTTTTGGGCAACTACGAATTTATTAAAAAGACCAAATGCTGATTACCTAAACGTTATACAGAACACAATGGGTAATATTTTGGATGACTTTCCTTTGGACTAAAGGCTTCAGATGTAATTTCAGATTGATGGTGCTACAGCTACATTTGGATGAAACATTTGCATGTAGGTGGCATATTTGCTACCGCATATAAACCCCTTAGATTTCTTCTTCTGAAGGTATCTAAACGTTAGTCTATAGTACTCCTGAGGAGGTGCGGCTACAACTTTATGAAAAAGGCCAATAAATTCAAGCCGATGTAGGTATTTTAGAGTTCCTTTGCACGAAGATGTCGAGCCTGCTTAGAAATGGAAGGACACCAGTTTGAGTTATGTAATTTAGTTTTTTATTTATGTTTGATGCTTTTTTTCATTCGTAAACATTCAATAAGTAATAAGTAATTGAAAATAAATATTTCCAACCGTTTATTTACGGAGCCATGTTAACACTTGTTTGCTTATTATGTACTCTTACCCTTTACTTTATTTTTTCAACACTTTTTAGCTGTGTAGCGGAAACACTTGGACAACAAATTTTTAATGGACATAAACAGAAGCCTGTAGTAAGTCTTTGGACGTAATACTTATTGTTAGTAGTGCTTTGGGTTTATTGTCGCGCTCAATGGAAGTTAAAAATTCTACCCAGACGCCATTCAAAACTATAAAATGGATATCTCAAGTGTCTAGACCTTTTTATCGTTTACACCCCGACGAATATAGTCCAATTTAAAATGTAAATTAAGCCATATTCGGCTTTACAAGAGCCAACAACATTCAAATCAAACATGGACCAGTCTGCAATAGAACAAAACATTATAAATGTAAATGCGGTTTATCGTTTCTTGTGTCTTGGAGCGAATTACCGTATTAAAGCCATCCGAAACGGATGATGTTTTAAACTATTATTTATATCTCTCTACGTATAAATAAATTCCTACTTTTGGCTCCGGAAACCGTTTAGCTCTTTGAAAACAATAGAACCATTCACGACATATATTCAGAATCATATATTCAGAGTCATATATTCAGCAATATGTGATATTGGAAATTATAAGAGCCAAACCAAGAAGACGAGATATACGTGTACTTGAAAAATACAAACTGCATGTTATATTTCGTATCCACCCCACGTTTCTACATGATACATTTCAATTTGAACGTCTGACTTTCGTATTGTATATTCACTTTTATTAATATTTATGGCATCATAAAGTGAAAATTCTGCTTTCCACCTCGAAACGTATACCATATCATGTCCGGTGTTTTTTTGTATAAACAACGTTTAACACGTAAACATCAATGTTGCGAAGGATTTTATAAACGTGAAATTATGTGAGTGGCAATGGAAAAAGGCTGATTGTATGTGTGAAAGTGGCCACATATTAACATTAATGTATTCCTGCTTGATCTGCCATAAGAAAAAGTACATTTTAATTTTGAGCGTTCGGGAATTGAAACATTTAAGACCTGTGGGTACCTTTTTGGAGGGACTGAATGTATTACTTAGCCAAATGGTTTGAGCGACGCATAAGTGGCGTGTGAATAGGCTGGCTTTTGGGAACCTTTTTGCTTTGTTTCGGGCTCTTTAAGCTGTTTCGTTTGTAAAATTAATTACAAGAACGAGCCACGATAACTCCAGTTATTTTATGTATAGGTCTAGGTATTTTCTGTGTGGAAGAGTTAAGGACTAAAGAAAGCCCTTGTCATGTAAATTTGGCATTGTGTACTCCAGCGTGGCGGGACTACCACGTACTTTTTTAAACTAATAAATCTTTTTTAACCGCAGCCATGCTATAACATTTTGTATTGGGATATAATGGAGTTCGAAACACAAACCTTGGATTTACGTGAGCCGGTAATAAAATGTGCTCAAAGGAAAACAACAAAAAAAAATAAGTGGAGACATTCATTCCATTCATAATATGCTCGGCCCAATTTACGTCTTTGTTGAGTTGGAAGTTTGTGAAAATTGAAAGAAAAGGAATTATCTAAATTTAGATAGATTACGATAGCGAGTTCCATCTTTTTTATTTGTAGTAAATTTAGAGAGATTTAATAAACCTATAAACTTACAGGTATTTATCTATTATTTTTTGTTTGTTCGAAAAAACAAAAAATAAAATGGGTATTCAGGTTGAAAAATAATTTTTATTCTGTGGTAAAAATTGATTTTATCTTTATGTTTCGGATTATTTTTATGAAAATACAATAACAAATTAATTGGAAATGCTTCAATATGAATTTAGTTTTATGTTTGTGGAATTTTTATTTAATTCTTGTAAACAATTAGCTTTGTTTATGATTTATGAGCTTTTGGATTTGAAGAATCCAATAATAAATGTAGCACTGGTTATTATTATAGGAATTGTTTAAAATGTTAAATATTTTACCCATAACTCTGTTAATTAATGTGAACTGTTAAAATAATATTGATACATTATTTGTTGTTATGTTCTTTAACACAGTATTATATTTTAATTCCATAAAAGGTTACATGTATTTGTCAGAATTGAGCTGGACATAATATATGAACTAATTTTGAAATAGATTCTTAATAACTAAATTTGTGTTATTTAATTTAACGCTAATGTTTTGTATAATATTCTTTTTGTTATATACTATAATGAATAATTTTAGCACCTCTCCGTGACATAGACTCGACCATATTCCAAATGTATTAAAGTCTATATTCCTACAAACTACTTGAATTGTTGTGATAATTTCGTTTATATGAAATCAAATTTTTACATCAAATTAGGTTGTAAACGTTTTATATAGAATTGATTTCAGGACATTGGGTGGGACAAGACAAAACATCGATGCTTTAGTCTTTTCACCGTGACAATTTTGGATTTGTGTTTGGGATTCGTTTTGTTGAAACTTGAACCGCCACCCTCTTTCAGTGTAGGTATAACAAACTTTTTGTTTAGTATTATATCTGTAGGATGTTTAACATAACAAACAAACCATCATCTTTTTATAAATTAAATTTAGACTCGTCACTAAAAACTACTTGTCTCCACTATTCTATGATTCAGTGAATAAGATCTTAAACAATTCAAAATTGAACTTTCACATTATTGTATTTCTGTAGTCAAAAAAAACCATCCACTAACCACCTTCTTCGCACCCATTTATTCTAGGTTGGCTTTAATTTTAAGTGAGCAAAAGATTGGATTGTTTTTTGTCCAGTAATCGATTTTCTTTCAAGTGTTTCCTAGCTACCACTTGGTTAGTTTTCTACATCTTTAATAATACGGGAAACGATTGACTTATTTATACGTAAACTCTTAGCCATCTCTTCTTATTTTTCTCGGTCGCTGAATTATAATTTTTCTTTCATTTTCACATCAATCAATAATTAAATAATTATAAGCAAAAGAGCTAGTAAACAATTTAAATAAACATTATAAGTATTGGCATCCAATTTAAGTAGTATAGCTCATATTTTTAATATATTTTAATGGGTTGCTATAATTATGTCCACTACAGTATATTAAGAGTAAAATTCATAAAGTGTGAATTGCTTTCATGGCCAATTTTCATAAAATAACCTACATTTAAAGTCAATTGATTAAGCGTATTTTTAAATTGCATAGTACAATAAACAAAGAAAAAAATAATTTATGCCTTTAAAACCGAACGCTTCCGAAACATATTAAAATTTTGCATAATCCTTTCGTGCAAAGCACACACAACGGAAACTGAATTCTGTTTATGTGTGCACAAAAGCTGTTTTTAATATTTTCACTAAACTCCGCAAACATAATACAGCTAATAACTATAATGAAAAATATTTTATATTGAAATGCATATTGACGCGCATAATGAAATTATTATCACAATTATGGATTATTAAATTGAGCAGCATGTCAAACGAAAAGTGATATTGACGGATTCTACAGACGCGCGTGAATTATTACATCAAAAGTGTTTCGTCGCGCCATCGATTTTGCAATTAAAATTTGATCACACACCTAATAAGATTTATACGTAATAGCTTATTGATAGCACAGACATTCACACAAGATAATTTGGATATAAATGGTTTATAGTATTCCGTTTAATGCATCAGATATTCCGCTAATTTATGAATCATTATTTTTAGATAAACCTGAGGCTTACTTTATTTGAACTTCATTGTCGTTTGATTGATGTAGCAGATGGATAAATGATAAATTAAAAGGATAAAAGGAAAAAGTAGTATATTGTCACATTGGTTCTACGTTTTATCTTACATCAATTAAACGATGTTGGATTAATTTTAAAATAACTGATAACATAAATTAAGCCAATTTGCCTTTTAGGAGATAAGGAATTAGTAATA
Source organism: Aethina tumida (assembly GCF_024364675.1). NCBI lineage: Eukaryota > Metazoa > Arthropoda > Insecta > Coleoptera > Nitidulidae > Aethina > Aethina tumida. The sequence goes on along the minus strand of NC_065435.1, from coordinate 46,404,386 downwards.
CCTAAATGCGCATAATTCCAAGACAATAGTATCTGGAAGCACAAGTTTGTAGTTGCCTCGTATTCCCAATTAGATTGTGGATTTGTTGGATAGTTTCGTAACAGAGGACTAAAGGGCGGGAAAAGTTATTATTGACATATTTGTCGATAGAATCTGTTGTTTATTTTCGGCTAAAACTTTCAGAGGTATCTACCACAACCTGCATTGCCATCAGAAGCAGGTCTCCTCCAATCTGAGAAACTTGTTTGTAAAGTCAAACAATTCACTTAGAAACAATTTGTCATGTTCTGAGAGATGGCTGGTAAACATGTTACGGTAGACAATAAGTTTGCCAATCGTAAGCCACTTTGAATTACGTCAATCCTTCTTGCGGATTTTGAGAAAATGATTTATTGCGATGCCTGAAAAAACACAATAACAACTAAATCAGCAATTTGAGCATAGTAGTATGTGGGTTAACTGGAATCATTTGGGAAGCATGTCTATGTTAATATCATTACGTTGCACATTAGGTATTGAACTTCGTCTGATTGAGTTTCTGATGGTGCTCACATGAAGGTATGGTTTCAATTAAATGCATTTAACTACAGTTTCCAGCCTACATTTCAGAGTTATAGCAAACATTTCAATTAATATTTATCTTATTGCCCTTTAGTGTAGTTGGAATTTCTGATGTCTCTACTAAAGTTTCCTTTTTACTATGTATCAACGAGCAAGGATCAGTAACTTTTAACTTTTTAACTTGTTCTCATAGATAAAAATCATAAAATCTTGGTTGTAAAACAAATAACATATAAAAATATGAATATGTACGCCAATACTCATTATTATAATATTATGAATCTAATTAACTAGAGATCTATCAAGTATCTAATTTAAATCAGGATTATGTGTAGAAGCATCTTAACTCTTACTACAATCCTGACCTAGATACATGTCTAATTATTTACCTCTTGTGCAATTGATAAAATATGATTATCCAATGATTAAATTATCTGAATACAAAAAAGATTCCTTTGGCATAATATAGTATATTACTTTGAGAATGGAACATGCAAAATGGATGGTAAAATACAATGTTATTTCAATATTTAATTAAAAATTCTATTCAAATTGTTTCCAATCATTTCTATTGCACTCTAATTCAGTTCACCATTAAACAATTGACCTGAAAAATTCCTACGCACATGTTTTGTTAACTAATAGGTTAAATGGGAAAATTTATTACAATTGAATATTTATTTTAAAAACGTTTATAAATTCTGGACAGTAAACAACTTATTAATTAATATTAATTCCTTTATTTTTCAGTTAATTAAAGTAAGTTAGTTGCTTATAAAAATTGTTCTGTTTCTTTAGCCCACTCTTTATGATCGAGGAAATCTAATTTTATTTGGCTGGAGCCGTTTTCAACACTGTCATTTTTATAAGTATATACCTGAGGAACAGTTTCCATTTTGTACTCTTTTTTACACGCTTCTAACGGTACAAAATCGTCCTGGTAATCGGTGAAATCTTCCAAAGTTTCCTTCCTCTCCAAAATTGCAGTACTGTTCTTGTTATTCTTCAAATGGCGTTTCTTGAGAATCTTGGCTTTTATTCTTCTTACGTGTCTACTTGCGGATATTGAGAGTAGTTGGTCAATTTTGTTGAAACTCCGTCTCTCGAACGGGATGGTGGGCGAGACGAGTCCGGAAGTTGATCCAGACGCCTTGAATATTCTTGTGTCGGTTTGATGTACGGTGACCAAACTTTTACGTGAACGGCGAGATAATCCGTTATCTTCTAGAAATGTTGTAATGATAATAAATTGTTAAAGGTTGAACTGAACTTGCCTTGTGATACTGTCATGGGTTGGGCGGGAGTCAAAAATCTCTTTATAAAATCACTGAAGATGTAGAAGATTATCAAGAGTGAGCCTCCAGTTATGATTGTTGAATTGGTAAGATATTTAAAAATGGTGCTGGAAACATCGATCATTGTACTTGAATTTGTGGTGACACGCAAATTGATGGTAGTATTTGTTTGATGGATGATACTGAACAGTTACTGACAGTGTGTATTTTAGTATTTGACGTTTCAATGGTTGAGGTTATGTTGAATTTTTAGGAAATTTTCTGTCCCCTTTTTAATACTATGAACGTAGAATTAAAAAGTAAGATTACTTGTAGTAAGATGCTTTATTGTCTAGAACGTTCATTAACATTCATTTGAGCAAAATCTAGATTCATAATGCTAGATCTTGGGCGACAAACAACAACTCTGCCAGAGTTGTCGACTCCCACTGGTACATCAATAGTGTTGACTTGAACAGCTTGCTCCATTCGTTTATCGGAGTCGCTTTCTTGTTGTGGTGGTGGGCTACTAGAGGTTTGCGTTGCAATTTCACTAGCACTTAGACCAATGTCATGATTGGATGTCTGCGTCACGTTGTCGGTGACTTCCTTAATTCTTTCCCTTGTTGTAAATGTAGTCGTGCGATGAGAAGTCTGCGACGAATTCTCTCGGATCACCTCATCCACGTGATTTCGGCGCAGACCGAAATCTGATCTGACATTCCTCCTGTATTCACGGAAAAGTCTATTTCTTTCTTGTCTCAATAATCCATCTAAAGGTATTAGCAATAAACTATTCAAACGTTGCCTGTTTGTTTCATTGCCGTTAAAAAATGAGGTTAGCCCAAAGCTGATGCTTGAAGTATCAAATATTCGCGTGTCAGCCTGATGTATCATTATGATACTAGCGTCTCCGTGAGAGGTAGATATGTAGAGTTCTAGAAAGTTGAAAATAATACAATACGTTATTGAGGCGCATTAAATTAACTTGCATACCTTGCGGTGGTTTTCTACGTCCTTGCATTGGATGCCAACCGGTTACAATTATGATGGCCAAGATAATTAATGTGAATAGGCCTGCTGCCATAGTTCCAGACTCAAATATGTACTCAAGGAAGGAGTCTAAAGCACCCATCTTACTACAGCTTTTCTGAGGACACGCGAATTGCTTTCAATTTTGATTTGTATTGAAGTTGCTACTTATTCCATGAAGTTGTCAGATAAAATTCTGAACAACAATGAGCAATAATAATAATACTTTGAATTACTTCATAGAAATATATAGGGTGACATAAAGTTGGGTAAGTATATTAAAACTGTTAAATATTACAAATTATTCGTTGAAAGCTCTATTTAGTTAATGTATTCATACCATAATTGAGAATCAATTACAGTCGATAAAGTTGTAAAAGGTTTTGTTTTAAGGATGAGAAGTCAATCGTTGCTTTGAGCTTGTAATTTAAACTAAGAAATTAAATTAAAGCCAAAGCCCTTAAGTCCCAAGGGTGAGAGCTTTTACTTAATTGTGCATTGATTGTGAGACGGAGAACCACTTAGACGTCCAATAATAGTTTCAGTGAGGATGTATCAACACCTACGACGATATTTTAAAAGGTTAAGGACGCAGAACGCCGTATATTTTCGATAAAGGAAACTGTTATTGCCAGTTGCAGCACACGTTTTCCGAGCCATCAAGAAAGAAATTTTAAATGTACTGAAAGTGTTGGGGATTACAGAGGGCAATCAGAAGTGACTAACCGAAAAAAAACTACCTTAAGTGGCATGCCGTAAATTACTTTCCTTTTTTTCACCGTTTCGAATCTTTTTAAATTTTTATGTGTGTGGGTGACGTCATATTATTACAAGTTAGAACTTTTGTTTGTTATGACTTAAGTATTAGTTTGTTTCGACCAATATTGTTTAGGATAATCCTATCTAGTGATGTTAAAAAAGACATAAACCATGACGAAATGATATATGAAACTTATAAAAGCAAAACGTAACTAACAGTAAATGAAAATGGCTTATAGCGTGGCCTGAGTAATTTAAGCAACGTTGTAAAACATTAGTGCCATAAAATGTTGCGAACAATTACCGAATTCCTTAAATAATTACTTAACAGCGTTTCCGGTTTGAAACCTAACTTTATAATTTACAAAAGTCATGGGCACTTACATAACGTTGATTAGAATTTGAGGACCTAAACTTTCATTGGGGGTAAGTTGTATGGAACATTAGGTAGTTTGAAACGGTTAATGTTGACTGGAAACATGAGCCCCCATCAAACACGATTTTGTTAACTTTTATCACTAATAAGTGAACAATGATTAATTGTGTTTAATCTGATGAATTTGCCCAAAGTGAAATAAAAAAGGGTCTTAAAATTTTTAGAACCTATAGGATTAACATTTCAATTTAGGTAAGAGAAAGTTTATTTCCTATAAAGATACTATCACAAGGAGCCCTGCATAGGTTTGATATACTAAAACCATTCAATTATCAATGTCGAATCGGGTAACCAAAAAAATGTTCGATCGTTTTTGTCAAATCCTAGCAACTCTAAATCAATGTTTACTTGTACGTATACAACAATGCTGTACTGTGATTTCGCTCGACTAAAACTTTAGCAATAATGTCGACTTTTGAGATTTATTATTCCAATCGTTGGGCTCGTTACACGAGAGGAAATTCTGGGTCGGTTTTCAATTTAATCGCTTGTTGCTTGTTAAAACATTTGACTTTCTGGTTAAAATGTAGTTTTATTGGGCGTCTGTTTCTAGATAGCTTGTTTTATGTCCTCGAGGTGCTTTAAAACAATGTACCACGGTGCATTTTATATTCGCATGTCCCCCGTTTAATTACGAATGTAATTCCTAGAAATTATCTCGGTCCGACTCGAAAGCCTGTAAACTACGTGGAATATACAATAAACGTAACTTATAACTTTATTCAAACATACTCGTTGTTTCAGCCGGTTAATTCGGAGTTAATGTGGGTAAACTTATTTTATTTTACATACAATTAGGAGTCGGAAATTTTGTTTTTGGGATAAAAGCCTTTAGGAATTAAGTGACGTAATGTTATTACGTGCCTCCAACACCATTAAGGGAAATGCACAATAATTGATTTTGGAGCTTATCAAAAGGTTAAATGCAAGACCATAATTAAATGCCCAACTGAGTTTCCATATTTGCTACTGCGCAGTTTACCACCATAACACAAACAAATTAACATTAACATGGACCAAAAATATCGACTTTCGACATTGAAAAATTGGTTTATAGGCACCTTTAAAAAATGTTCTCCAAAAATGAGGTCTTAAGTTTAATACATAGTTCCTCCTCATCTCAGTTTTTCATTTTTTTTCAATGCCATATGGCAAAATCCATTTCTCGCTATTACTTGATCGTATAGAAATGTCATTTTCTGAATTAAATTAAAAGCTCTACAAAAAGGTGTCTCACAATTTTTTCATAACTCTTACCATTTAGAAAATATGGGAGTCAAAGTTTGAAGAATTTAAAAAAAATTTCTATTTCACTTCTAAATTTTATAACTCGGAGGTAAGTAAATATTATAAAGTGTCCAATATATATTTTAGAGGGAATAAAACGCTCTACAAAAAGGCCTCCTCGATTACTATTATTACTAAATTACTAAATTTTTTAACAATATTTTATTTTCAAAATTTTATTCTATCACAATTTAGTATCGTGATTCAATATGAATTTATTTAAAATATAACTCAATTTTTTTTTTTTCACAAAATTTATAATTGAATATTAAAATAGATTATGAATTATCTCAAAATTCATGACTTAATATTGCAAAACTATTAAAATCAATATGCGTTGGGATTCGAATACGAATATCTTCTAAATTGTTAGGAGTAATCGATTACTCACAAGAGACGACCTCTTTTATACCGAGATTAATTTCTTACAAAGATATATGTTGCGCATTTTGTAATATTAATTTATCTACGAGTTTAAAATTTAGAAGTAAAAAATAAATTTATATTAAATTATTCTAACTTTGATCTCCGATTTCTTCTAAACGATAAGAGAAATTGTAAGATATCTTTTTTGTAGAGCATTCAATTTCCTATAAAAATTGTAAATAGAAATTGTTTGTACGATAAAGTAATTCGAAATATGGATTTTGCCATATGAGACTGAAGAATAAATGAGAAACTGAGATGAGAAGGTCCTTCATATTAAAATTAAGAGATCAACTGTGGAGAGCATTTTTTTTTTTAATTTTGTCGAAACTTAAATAAAAATAGTTGATTTTTTTAGAACACCCTAATTAACATAATATATGACTGAGTCGTTCCCATTACCATTTTTATACGATAGGTATTCTAATTTGCGACCTCGGTCTGTGCGGTTTCGCAAATTTGTTTATTTCCCGCTATTTTGTAGGACTGGTTAAAATTCCGCGCTCATCCGTGTCGTATTTTATTGACGAGTGGCGGGGCCGAAAATAGGGGCTTAAAGGAACCTTAAACGAAATGCCAACCGTCGAGGACAAACATCTTAAATCCTATGATATACGCTTGCAAATTCTCGTCCTTTAACTTACACTCGCATAATGCCCAAGGAAAATTGCCTTAAAACAGAGAGGAAATCGACGATGAGCACTCTCGTTACCTAGTTTGGGCAGATTTAGCATATCTGAGAATGTTTTACATATTTTAAAACGTATTTGAAGTGATCGATCTGCTTATTTGTGACTGGCATATTAAATAGGATTTTTCGTGTAAGGCCTACAAGGGTACTTGAGAACGTTCGTCATTCTGTGAGCTTTATGACGTCTGTTTTATTTTGTAGAGAGACAATTTTCAATAATTTGCTTCCAGTACTGACTTGATCCACCCAATTTATATTAAAACATTAAATGAACACATTTCTTTGGGGCGTTCTGACACCCGGTTTCTTTTCTCACTTTTTTATAATAACCCAGATATTTGAGCTTTTGATCACGCCGTTTGCGTTGGCCCCTTCATTATTTTGATCTGCGACGAAAATTATGAACAAAGGAAAATATATCACAGAATGCCCCCAAGAATTCGTGGATACTTGAAAAAATTTTAATTAAGATTCAAAAGAACCTGACTTATATTTAATATTTATGCATGTAACCGTTAAAAATTTGGCATTGAATAAAAATTGTGTGGCGATTAATGGAGGTTCTCGTACTAATTAATGTGTACTTCGAATAAGACATAAAAATGTGCCAATTAAACTTACTCAGTGCCTTGATACTCCGCTGCTAAATTCAGACACAGCAAAGTAACTCCGATGATTGCGTTCTAGTGTAAATTTCCAAGAAGAAAACTGTTTTGTTGTACATTCAAAAGGCTCGCTTCTCAGGAGCTCGCACATTATGTGACTTATTATGGCGGTGTCACAATGAACTCTCAAAACTGAAAGCAGTAATAATGACTCCTTAGTTATTAGTACAAATACCCAAGAAATTAACCCAATTAGGACGTTTTGAAGTCGAAATATCCTAATCAAATACCACAAAATTTGTCTTGTGGTCTTCTTAATTGGATGTAATAATATTTTTTCTTACCTACTCCCTCTTTTGTTCTAGCGAAGTCGGTATTAATCTGAATCCTGATTATGCACATTATAACTGTGTAGACAATAGCATCAGTCCCATTGGGACCATTTACCCGTTGGCACAAATGAATACACAAACCAATAATTAATGAAACCTAATTCAATTTTCGTCATATAGAATTGTCGTATGAATTATAGTCTCCGTTGACTGTTTCGTAAACTGAAGCCCAACAATTTAACCCAATTGTTATTCGGGACGGATCCTAACGAAGGGTTTCATTAACAGTGTTTCTTTGCCCACCTATACATATTCAATCACTTCACATTGAAAACTTTCGCACGATTCGTTTTATTAAGTTATTCCATGGTGGAACGTCAGAAACCGTTTTAAAGTGTAAATTTATTGATATTTTAGGAAAGTAATCTCTTGAATATGATTCCGTAATCCAGACTCTGTTTTTCCAAGGTAATGGCGTCAAAAGACTTTGTTTGAATCTTGTTCATGTAATAGGTACTTGAAAAAATTTAATTAAATTCCAGTTTTAGGCGTTGTTACCAACTAAAGGTGATTAAATGTATGTAATGGTAGGTTTCTTCATAAAATATGTATGACTTGATTTGAATATTCTATTTTTAGCCAGTCTAAAATTATTTTCGTGTTCTAATTTTTACTTAAAAGATTTGTTAGATTAAAACGTGATAAAACACACGGGGCAGCCTTGTGTCCACTCATTTCACTATACAGTGAGGGCCTAAAGAAGCCCCTCTTCCATCTAAGTTATTGTATAATACTTTAAAAGCACTCCCAACTACGAAAAACCAATTTGTTTAAAATATATTTTTGAAATAGATAGTGAATAATTTTAATTTCCGAGAATAAATATATTTAAAAATATTTTCAATATGTTTTATTTTAAACAATAATATTATTTAAATATTTGGACCTCTAGATGGTCAATAAATTTATTTCATTTTTTATTTATTTAATAGACAAAAATAAATAATATTCTATTTTTTATATCCAAAAAAGTGTTTTGTGAATTTGAATAAATTTTTTTTTGGTCCATTTTGAATTTATCTGTTGTTTGACATAGTAAAATAACTCAAAGAAGATATTCTTCTGAAGATTTTGACAATAATTGAAATTTTGGAACATGGTAAACTGAGTCAACAACAAGTAGCCCAAATGTGCCCAAAACTCATAAAGTGTTATAAGTGGTGTTTGAGTTTGCCAAGGAGGGTGGAACATGGATAGAAAGGGGTCCGATAAAGTACTGATTGGAAAAATGTCTTAATTAATTTTGTTTTATAAACGTCCCAAGGAATTTGATGCTGACATAATTTTGTTTAGTTTATGGAGATTATTACATTGTCCTAATTGTAATATAATGTGATTTTTAAAATGACACAAATTATCCATTTTGAAATGTGCAATGTATTTCTTAAGAAAATTAATAAATGAAGAAAATATGGACTGGAAAATGTTGACTCGATTAATGTTAATAGAAAAAAATTCAAGAAGTTAAAAAAATGCATATTTCCAAAAAAAAAGAAATTTTGGCAATAATTTCATTTTTTCAATTTTTTATGAATTTTTGAAAATTTGACAATTTTTATTAAATTCAGGTTTCACGTTTTATATCATAAAAAATCAAAAAAACACGTGACGTGTTTCCTTGAATTTTTTTTTAAAGCTTATTAAAAATAGAATATTTTCTGAAAAAAAAATAGATATACAGTAATTTAAAATTAATTTTTTTTGTAAGAAATTTGAAGAAATATAAAAAAATATTATTTTTTTTTTTTTTATTATATAAAAATTGTTAAATTTCCAAAAATTCCTAAAAAAATTGAAAAATTACGTTATTGAGAATTTTTTTGGAAAAAAATAGGCATAAAATAAAAATGTTAAGCAAAACCGCAAAAATCAGCATTTTTCAAATTTAAGTTTAATGTTTTTCTAAGAAATCTTAATTTTTTTCATTTGATCCAAACATATTCTTTAATGCGCCGAAGAGAAGAATAATTTGAAAAAGAAAATATGAAAGTGTCGTTTTTTCGATTTTTTATAACGAAAAATAGGTGGGTGAATATTTTTTTAATTTTTTAATTAACAAAATATCAAATAAATTCATCTTTGTTTATATTATTTTTTGTCTCTGCGTTTGATTCTAAATTATTGTACAAAATTAGGGGCTTCCCTTAACAACACATTTGTTAAAAGTATAGGATAATTAAATTTGATCACCCAATTGAAATTTATATTTAAATAAATATTTGTTAAAAAATCTAATAATTGAAGGAAAAAATGGCGTGTCGATTTATTTGTTTATTAAAATAATTTTCCAGTTACAAATTAAATTTTAATATCTATCGGTTCAATTATAAAATAATTACCAGTTTGATAAACGAAACAATGCAATAGTGGCAATTTAGTTAAGCCGCTTTATTTTGCAAAATAACAATCAGAATAATAATCCAAGTAATCCAGATTGATTAACTCTATTGTTTAATGTACCACACGAACGGCCTTCAACAATGATGGATGAAACTCTATAATAAAACTGCGCGTTATCTATATTACACCAATTATAATTAACCCCCAAGTGAAATAAAGGGTACCAGCTATTTATTACTGCGTTTGTGTTGTACTTTTGTGTGAAGTTATCGAATAAACATTAATTACAATATTCAGCGATGTGCAGAGCGAAGAAATTGTAATTAATTTTATCGATCAATGTGAATGTCAAGAACCCTCCAGCATTTTCTTTCAAGGAATCTTTGGTAGTAGTTTAATAAAAGTAACTTTAAATGAACAGGGTTTTTAAATAATTTTTATGTGAGTATATTTATTATTAAATGAGTTAAATAAAGTTTTATCGCGATTAAGGGGAAGGTGTTTGGAATATATTAAGCGATTAACTAGGTATTTAACGATTAAATAATTAATTAAGTAAACATTTGCGTGTTTAAAATTAGTGGCTAATAAAATAGGTGGAGTACATACCTGTATTGTTTGTATATTATTTTACTTATTGTTCCCCATATTATCGTGTTCGGCACGAACGCTAAACATTTATATTTTCTAACGTAAATACAACGGATCCCGGCTTGGACCTATCATTATCTTATTACTAATTGAAAGTGTGGTATTTTCAATTTGCTCCGTAATTAATGCAAATAAAAAAAAATCACAGGGTGTCGGCTGTGGAGTTTGATCGCTTCACTGGTTGCTCGACAAGGTAACACATGTTCTGCCATGCATGAAGCTGACATACAAAAAATTATTGCTTTAAATATTCACTGTTGAATGAACGGAAAAGCTCTTTGAGATTTTGTGTTGCTTTAGCGGAAACTTGCTCTAACTTCTTTATGTGTTCTTTTTTATCTAGCACGAGCGAACAAATACCGATACAAAAATTCGCCCATACAAATTTACGTTTTATTTTATTGACAGTATAAACGGCATTTGGTTCCAGTCCTTCAAAAATTTATGCGTCCGCTAAAAATAAAGTTCGGCGTGCACGATAAGATTTATAAAATAAAGAAAGAAATGCGTCGGACGGACTAGATTTTATGCGGAACTAAGTTCAAAAGTGTTTCAAGTTTCTTTTCGAGGAGTTTACTTTGATCGTTTGTATTTGTTAAATATTTGTGTACGATAAAAGTTTCGCGTTGCACGGATTTAATGTAAAATTGTATAATTCGTCTAAATCATTCATCAAGTTAACGTTTTGCCGTGAAAAAAAAGGTTCATCAATCTAAATTTATCATGGCGAAATAATTATTTTTCTTGGGGACAACGAATCTGACAGTGTTTGAGTTATTGTGAGTTAGATCAAGACTGAAATGTAATAATAAATAAATATATACACTCAGATGGGCCAAAAAAATTTCCGACACTGAAAACACCTTTAAAAAATGCTCTCCAAAGATGAGGTCTTAATTTTAATAGGAAGGTCCTGATTATCTTACTTTTCCATTTTTTCTTTAGCCCCATATGGCAAAATCCATATTTCACCATTACTTGATCGTATCTTAAAATTTTTTCATAACTTTAAACGTTTAAAAGACATCTGAGGACAAAGTTTGAAGAATTTAACAAAACTTTTTTATATATATATATTATATTTTTATAGGAAATTAAACACTATACAAAAAAGGTCTCTTGTGGTTAATTCTTACTGGCACTCTAACCATTTAGAAGATCTTCGCATTCGAATCCCAATATATGCTGATTTTAACAGTTTTTTAATAAATATTTTAAATTTAACCATTTAAATGAATGAATTTTGAAATAATTCAATATCTACTTCAGAAAAAGTAGTTTTTTTAAGTGAAACTATTAAAAGATATAATACAACGTTACCGAGACAGAGAAATAAGAAGAGGTGGCTAAGAGTTTACTACTTAAGACAATATTTTCTAGTATTATTAAAAAATTTAGACAGTGGTAACTACGATAAAATTATCTGAGATCGAAAAAAAATCAATAACTGGATAATTTGAATGTCAAAAATAATTAAATCGGATTCGATTTTTAAAATCTAAAATATTTTAGCCATACCTCTTTTATTTAATGTAAACTTTTAAAACAATATTAATTTAGTATTGTTACTTTACACAGTGTTATAAAAACTACTATAATCTTATTCTATAAAATGTTACATATATATTTCTGAGTTGAACTGGACATAAATATAGCAATTTTAATATTGAAAGGGATATAATCATTTTTGACATTCAAATTATTCAGTTATTGATTTGCCAGATTGTCCAAATTAATAATTTAATAATGCCAGAAAACATAATCGATATAAATTCATAGAGAGCAATTAAAAATTATTAAGTAAAAAATTGATTTAATTTTGACAACTGAAAAATAAAAAAATGTGCATTTTTTTTAAGAATAAGTTGATTGAGTTGCATAGTAGACATAACAATAACAGAAAAAACAATAAACATTATAGGTAGTGGCATCCAATTCAAGTAGTATAGTTAATATTTTTAATATGTTCGAATAAATTGTTATAATTATGGCCACTAATGTAATTGCGTTAGAATCTGATAATACATAAATATAGTCAAAAAATAAATGTTCCTAATACTTTTATTTTATATAATGATTTTTTCATTACTGAAAAGTAATAGCATAATAATATTTTTTAAAAATATTAATACGAATTATTGTGCAATTAATTGGATATAATCCCCTATTTATGAAAAAGCCATTAGTTTAAAACATACAATAATTAAACTTTATTAAGCAATTAAAACTAAAATAATATATATTCATACGTGAGTACTGTTAAAATAGCCTGTAGTTCGCTATGCCTTAATTGAAATGTTCCTGAAATAAACTCTAAAAAACAAGACAGGGGGCCCTTTTCGGCTTAATTAAGCACGCTTATCTGGAAAGAACCTTTGTAATAATGCATCATTTATCCCTCTTCGCAGCTTAAATGTTATGAGTCGGTTACGCAACTGCGCATACACATAGGGTAAACTTTCTCAGTTCCCTTTGGCCCTCTTCAGTCGGTCGGAATGTCGTTGACCCCATTAAAATTCGATAACTGGGTGAAATCTGATGGAACCGAAATGTCGAATTTACTGGGTTTTATTATCATTAAAAGTTTTTAGATCCCGTAAATCGCGGCTCTAAAAAGCCCTTATCGGTGTGTGCTTTCAATTTTTGTTTCTGCATTTAGGAGGTGTGCGGTTTTGGGCCAGTGGGATTTTGAACGTTCGTCGGAACTTTCTCAGATAATTTTGAATTTATTAACGTATAATAATAAATCATCTTTACTATTAAATTAACCGTGAACTATAAACTAGATTTAGATGTTTTGGCCTGTGGTTATTTCTAAAATATTGCAGCCAAAACTTTGTTATAACTTACAATTATTTTTAATTTAGAGGTTTTTAAAGCGTGCACCTCGGTTTAAACCTTTATATTATTATTTATTGATGTATATTTATATTGTAAGACCAATATATTTTTCCTACAATATATCCTACGACATTTTTAAACCGGAATTAATTTGGAAACTTCACTTCTAGATTAAAATCAACCAACTGCGAAATTACAACGCCCAAAAGTGCTAGCAATAATTCGGAAAATAATATTAGTCGCATTTTATGGTAATTAATTTTTCTTTAAATTTTAGATGTATCACACAACAGGAAATATAATTCTCATGCATGAAACATGATTTACTTGTTTTTTATAGTTTGCATGTGGACCTGTAGTTATGATTTTCTTTTTTATTGAAACTATAATTTAATTTTATATTAATAAGAGTATTCGTAATAGAAATTGTTGCTATTCCTGCAGAACAACCCATGTTGATAAAAATCAGAAGTCACTGTAATTGAATTTGTTATATTCAAATAAACAAAATCAGCTTGATAAAATTGTGCATAACGAAATCAAAAACAGTCAAAGAAATTAGCAAAACTTCTTGAATGTCACTGATTGCATTTATTATTTCAAAATTTTACATAAGTCTCCCTCAATATCAACGAAGCAGGAATAATATAATTCCCGAAGTTAAAATTTATTCCTGGATTGATTTTTTTGGTATTCATAATTTATGCTCCAGTTCCCCAGAAACAATGTGACAGGATAAAATGAATTCATAATAAGAATAAATTTTCAATTTTTAAACGGTTTTAAGCGAGGCGGAATTATTTAAAATCTGTTTGTACACAGAAGGTGCCATTAAACAAATAAGTCGTTAGAACTTAACAAGAAAAAAAAATAGTATCATAATTCTATGATAAATGTGTTAATTAAAAAAGTTTTCATAGATTTAAAGGATAATTCAGATTAACTTTATGCTCGTGAGCAATTTACATAATATTCGGTTTGAATTTTAGACATCTGGTAATAAAAGGAATTGGAGACGGTGTTTGCGTTGAGAGAGAGTAAAATCAAATTCTATGTTCCAGTTATTTGATACATCAACCCAACAAAAGGTAATATTACCGCGATTTTGGAATATTCTTAGATAGTTTTGATACGTAACTGAGAGTGTGACGAAACAGAGTATACTATAATATGAAACTATCAACAAAAACAAAAAAAGCAGTTTACCTACCAAACAGCTTCGTTTTACAGCAAAATCACAATCAAAACAGTCGTAAATATTTTGAAATTCACTTGTATTTCAAAATAAAAATATCATCAATCATAATTTTGAGATAAGCATTAAAAAAAAGTTTTTAGATCATATCTCTCACTAATTAATTTAATGTATAGATGTTAATTAGAGATAATTTAAATGCTTGCAAGTAACTTACATAATATTTGGCATGAATTTTAAACTTCTGGTTGTAAAATCAAGATCAGTTTTTGATACATTTACCTACCAAAATGTAATGTAACAGCGAATTTAGATTATTTTTAGATATTAGAGAATTCTTAAGAAAAACTGTGAGTATAAAAATATCAACAAATACAAGAGAAGCAATTTTAAAAGATTATTGATCATTTTTTCATATAAATTACCTTTTGATTAAAGTTTTCCACTGCTTATAATTTAATTTATATTTCTTAATTAGAAATAATTCAAACGTAATTTTTTGCTCTAGAGTAATTTAGACAATATTCCGCTTGTATTTTAAATATTTGGTAATAAAGAGAATTGGAGACAATGTATTTGTGCCGAGAAAGTTATTATGTTCCAGTTATTTGATACATTTACCTATCAAAATGTAATATTACAATTATTTTATAATATTTTCAGATATTTTAAACACTTAAGTAAGACAGGGTATACTATAATTTGAAAATATGAAGACAAGAGAAACAATTTATGCGCCGAGCAATTTTATTTTACAGTGTAACAAAATCCTGAATATTGAAAGAGACGTAAATATTTAAAAGAACCTTTTATTTAAAAATAAGGATAATATCAATATTTATTTTTGAAATAAATATGTTTTAATTAAAAAAAAGTTTCAGGTCATAACCTTCAGTGCTAATAACTTAATTCATATTTTTAGACATCATTCAAATGTAAACTTTATGCTTTTGAGAAATTTACATAATATTCGGTTTGAACTTTTTACTTCTGATAATAAAAAAAAAGAAGACAATGTATATGAGCTGAGCAAGTAAAATTAAGTTCAGTTATTTTTAGATATAATGAATATTTAAGTAAAAATGTGGCAAAACAAAGGATACTATAATATGAAATTATGAACAAAGACAAAACAAGCAATTTACGTTAGCATAACATATTTTGTTTGAAAATAAAAATAAAATCAATTTTATTTTTTAAGTAAATAACGTAGTAATTAAAAAAGTTTTCAAATCATACAAATTACCTAGATCATATATCATATCTATTAGTAATTTAATTTATAGATCTTAATTAGAGATAATTCAAAGGTAACTTTATGCTGGTGAGCAATTTATATAATACTCGGATTGAATTTTAGACATCTGATAATAAAAGTAATTTGAGACAATGTATTTACGAAGAAAGTATAATCAAATTCTATGTTTGGGTGATGTGATACATCTACCTACCAAAATTTAATATTACGAAACAAAGTATGCTATAATATGAAACTATCAAAAAAGACAAGAAAAACAGTTTATTTACCAAGCAATTTAGTTTTACAATGTTTGAAAATTGCAACCCTCCATATTGTAAATATTTAGAGAGGCTTCTATTCGGAAATAGAAATATTAGTCATATTTTTATGATAAATAATGGGTCAATTATAAAAGTTTTCAGGTCATATACATCACTGCAAATAGATGCAATTATAGATAATTCAGATGTAACTTCAGAAACTCAAATTCTACGTTCATTTGCGTACCTAAATTTAATACTACAGCCATTTTAGAATATTTTCAGATATTTAGGATACGTAATTGAGAATTTGACGAAACAAAGTATACTATAATATGAGAATATCAATAAAGAGAAGAAAAGCAACTTACCTATCAAGTAATTTAGTTTTACAGTGTATCAAAATTACAAGCATCCATATTACGAAACAGTCGTAAATATTTATAAAGACACGTGTATATGAAATTGAAATTTGCACCTTGATTTTAGAGAGCTCTGCAAATTAAAATTTTTAATTGAAAATTCTTAATAAATAAACTCCGAACGATGTTTTAATATATTCCAACAGCACTTGAAACTCTAGACCAGCACTGAACATTTAATATTGTATTCTAGATGGGTGAAAATTTATTTTATGTTTATTAACTAGTTAAAACCTTGAATAAATAACTTTCCTTAAACATTTTTAATATGTATATTAAAACGATTAAAAAAGCAGCAAAAAATGACAAAAGCATGTAATAAATTGTTAAATATCCTTTTATAAACCGACCTAAATAAAAAGTAATTACCTGTATCATAATACATCCTCTTATCTTACATATACATTTTTCGAAAGTAAATGTTAGACTGACGACCTTAAATTAAATTGAACCCAATAAAATAAAACCGGATACGTTTATAAAGACCGTAATACAAGATATTAAAATTTTTATTGCTTTTAAGGGAGTCAGTTTGTAATCTTTGAAATCGTATACGTACTAGAATTAAAATCAATAATATGAAGGTTATTAAGGAATACCAGACTACTAAATAATTCATGATAAATATCACCACGTTTTTATCATTTTTATGAGTTCATTGTAATTTGTCAAAAATTATTTTATGAACTACAAATGAATGTGTCGTTATTTTTAGATACTAATTCATCATCAATTTACAATAGTACGGTATTGTTTATTAAATAGCAAAATAGTTTATTTCATGTAATAAATTATCGTAAAATCAATTCAAGTCATTTTTATTAATATAAATAGACAAATGTAATCGTGATGATTAATTGACTTAAACTATAAATAATATATGTACTTTTACAATCAATGTCTGAGATCTTAGAACTTCACATATATGAAATATTGATTTAGAAAGGTTTTATAATTGTCGAAATATTTTGTATCATAAAATAAGAAATACGAAAGAAAGTTAAAACTGCATATTTCTACTCGATAACAAAATAACAATTTAATCAATTTTCAAAGGTAAATGTCGTGATGAAAATAAAGATGAAAGAGCAAATTGAATATCGACAAAATTAATAATAAAAATGTAAATGTCATAAAAAGCCTCATTATGTCGAAGACTATTTGTATGAAATGAAAATATACATAATCATATTTCCAGTAACACTCAAATAATAATTTTGATAGATGTTTTATTCCAAATATTATGAAATTTCAATTTAGACATCTAATTACGAGAACCGATCAGAAAGTATTGATTACTGAGGAAATTTGAGTGTGAGATTATGAACGTTAGTAATTGTAGGTTACGTTTTAATTCACAGTGTCGTTTTTTTTTTATAAAAATTTATTAAATTACTTTTTGTTTCTTACAGTTTTCGTATTTCAACGTGCGTTTGTCATTTCGTCCCTTTAATGTTAACTGCCAGAAATTTTAGCATATACTTTTTCTACTTTAACTTGTCATTTATAAAATACTTGTTTATGAAATACATACGCTTTACAAGCAAAATGTACACTCGAAGCATGAACGAGCATCATAACATAAAATTTCAGAATTCTATACGTCAATCAACTTAATACTGCCGGTGACAGGTTGAATATATCGAATTCACTTGGAAAATGTACTGATTATTCGGCAAAATTTCATTTTCACGAGCAAATTCCCCGCTTCAATGAAGCATTTATTATATATAAAATCGTGCTTGTTTGTAATCAAGTTATATTCGCGCAGAATTATTTTATTTTAAATTAAAAAACTCGAAGACAAACGAAATTCGCCATTAAAAACACAAGAAAAACCTTCTTTTATCTGATACACTGTGAAAGTAATAATTAAAAGTATTCCACAAAAGTCCAATTTAGGATCAATTCCTTGAACGTCAATTCAATATTATCCATCACTTCGTACAATTTCTTCGTGAGATTAGAGCTGTCACGTGGAAAATCCGTAATATTGTTGAGTTCTTGAAATAGAATTTTATTGGTTTACGCACAATGAAAAGAGTAGCAATTATCAAATTTGTATATCTAATCTTTCTAATTAAATATGAAAACTTAATTAATTTCATTCATCATTTCTTAAGAAAAATACGAACTGGGTGTGCATTTTTGACAATATGTCCGACTGGAATTGTGGCAAAATTTTAACACCTGTTAAAATTGAAATTAATTATTGAAATTGCACAAATTATTTAAAAGAACTGTGAAACATTTAGGTATAGGAAATTATAATTTTTCTTTTTGAAATTTTTTAAATGTTCTACTCTTCGCCGTATTTAAGGATATGTTTTGATCGAGTAAATAAAAATAATATTTCTTAGGGAAAAATTATTTTTTTCAAATTTTTAGACTCTCTGTCTTCTTATCTGAGGTCAAACGAATATCCATCCACTAACCATCTTCTCACAGTTCTTGAACTAATTTCAGTAAGTCCCATTTCCTCCAAATTGGCGTAATTCTAGTTAACGATAAGATTGAATTGTTTTCTGACTTTCGAATTATCCAGTTACCGATTTATTTTCAAGTTCTTCGTACTCAGACAATTTTTTGTCGTAGCTACCACTTGTTTCTCTAAATTTTTTAATAATACAGGAAGCAATTGACTTATAATTTTTTGTCACCTCTTCTTATTTTTCTCGAATGCTGAATTATAATTTTTTTTATGGTTCACTGCTGTAGATTTCCTCAAGTTCAAAATTATTTTTGGTATCCAAATTTTCTATTTAAAATACTGCATATTAACTATTTAGTTTTAAATTTATATTTTTTATTTCACAGCAGAAAATGAAATTAATTTCCGCATTTTCTGTTCGTTACAGCCCACGTCGTAACATTTGCCCATATCAGATATTAGTTTTAATTGCTGTTGCGACCAGATTATCAGGTGGACAAAAAAATTCGATTAAAAGCTGTCAGATTATAATCGCGCCACGAAAAAAAAAATAACCCACATCGGCCGGCAGTTCGTCACACATGCACCAGTCCCGACATCGGAACGAATCAAATTTCGCAATTATCGTCACGTCACACGGAAAATGACAAACGAGTTCTTGTCTACACTCACCCCCGCCCATTACCCCGGGTCGATTATGGAGCCGGAGAAATTATCTACCGATGTAATGCGACTTGGCACATGTTACACCGCCATTGTTGCCCCATAATTGAATTGCACACACTTCGCGCCTGCTTATGCGAGCATGTAACTCAATTTATTTCCTAATTTCATTACGGCCGCATGCAGCGCATTAGACAGAACCCGCGGACCATTTACGGACGCCCGCGGGCCAGGTTTTCGTATTTTTTCAATTCCACGTGCCAAAGGAAGAAATATAAATTTTAAATTCTTTGTAAGCCGCAATTTTATGTCTGGATGGCGCTAATTTAGCTGCTACGTTTAGTACGTGTACCAGTTTTAAATTTGGCGGATGCGCCTCATTACTTTCGGTTCGTTAAAATTCTAAAATAATGGCAATTTATTTAAATATTTTTCTTTACTATTTTATATTTGTTTAATAGTATTATAAATATATATATCTTGATATATTATATACAATATATCTTATGCAAACTTAAATTAATTTCTTCGAGTTCCTCCGCTATTTTTTTAAATTGAGATAATATTATATATATATATATATATATATATATATATATATATATATATATATATACGATGCGTAACAATTATTATTTAAATATACAAATTAAAGTACCTGTAATGGTATATAGGAAAATTAATAAATAATAATAATAATAAAATATTTCAGTATTTACTGCATAAAATTGTAAAATTTGTAATTTTAATTTAATTTAATATAACTGAAAAATAAATAATTTCGCTGGATTAATTTCACTACCCATTCGCCATTAAAAAAATATATAAATGGATGCGTCCACATCAATCAATATTTTTATTTGGTATTTAATTTTGTTTTTATTTTATTAAAAATTCTAAATATTAGAATATTTAAACTATATTAAATTTGGTGAATGTCACATTAGTCTCCGTTCCTTAAAATACAATAATTATTAATCATATATTTCAGGTTTTTTATTATTAATGTATATTTAATTTTATTTACTATTTATATAAATATTTAAAAATATTAATTTAAGTTAGCATATCTAAGGACATATAGGAAAATTAATAAAAAATAATAATAATAAAATATTATTGTATTTACTGCATAAAATTGTAAAATTTGTAATTTTAGTTTAATTTAATATAACAGAAAAATAAATAATTTAGTTGGATTAATTTCACTACCCATTCGCCATTAAGAAAAAATATATAAACTATAATTCAACAAGAATAAATATATTATTTTTTTATTTTAACATATTGAATATTAAATTAACATATTTTCTTTTTTTAATGGGTTACAAAAAATAATTAATTCAAGAGAAGAAACTACTACAGTACTATAAAATAATGAAAATAATAATACCCAGATAATCAAAATTATTTTATAATAATATACTATATTTTATGGCGGATGCGCAACATTGATCTGGGTTGTTTAAATAGAATAAAAATGGCATTTTATTTCAACATTTTTATCGTTATTGCATATTTAATCTTATTTATTATATATATATATATATATATATATATATATATAAAAGAATAGTAAAATATTAAAATAAGTAACTGATACATAAAGTAAATTAACTTTTTTTAACAACTTAATACCCCTGTATTAAATTGTAAAATTATCAGTTTTATTATTATTATTGTATGTACCATAAAATAAATATGCAAACTTAAAATATAATTCAACAAATATATTAATTTTCTATGTTATAATTTAGTAAAGTAAAAAATTGTATAATATAAAAAACTAAATATTATTTAGCACATTAGTCATCTTATTTACTGTGACTTATAATTATAAAAATATAATTTAAAAAGTAGTTTGGGCCAATTTTTTAAAAAATGATAAAAAATATACTTAAAAATTGCAATTGATATTGAGTTTTAATTAATTTTTTTAAAATAAATTATATTATTGTTTAAAATTTGGCGGATGCGCCACATTTATTTCAGATTATCAAAATATAATAATAAAGGCAGTATTTTTATTACATTTTATATTTCACCATTTCTATTCCTGTTCTGTTAAAAAAAATTAATAATAATTATAATATAAATATAATTTTTAATTTAAAAATTATATTTTTCATTTTCTATACCCATCGAAAAACGTTTGATCCCACTGAATTTTGAGAGAGACATTTTATATGACAGAGACAGTAAAAGTGTCTAACTACGTGGCAAATATGCCGACTTTTACTGACTCTGTCGTGCTTGATATCTCTCTCAAAAGATAGTAGGATCAAACGGATTTCGATGGGTATATTTTGATGTAAACAAAAAATAAAATTTGGCACATTTGTTAATTAGTGAATTAAAAAATTTATTTGTGTAAATAATTTCTCCGAAGAAAAAAGCTATGAACTGCTGAGAAATTGGAAGTTTTGCATACGGTACGTTACGTTACGTAGGAAGTGTCATATATAATGGACATAAATACATTTCTGTGTATTTGTAGAGAAATTATCAGATGCGGTAAACTTGGGAATTCACTATTATATTCACCGCAGCTGGCTCCGTTTCTTATGTCATGCCTGAGATACTTTACGAGGTCTGAGGATTTCCAAGCGAAATGTTTACCTCGCTAAATACGAATGCGCTCCACCTAAGTATTCGTTTGCATTATTCACGGGTATTTAGACGAAATGAGTATTTAAATGGTATTTAATAATACATTTGAAATCATTTAAGTGCATTTCAAAAATAAGAGAGGGATTTTACACTCTTGTTGTGCGGATTTGAACGGGATTCACAATATTGATAGGTAAGTGAAAATTTTCCGTCCTTGAAACTGGAATAATACATGGGGAAACAATTTAATAAATTGAATGAACGTCAATAACATGAGGCGCATTCTAATATAGGAGGCGTCAATTTTATTAACTCTAGGAAATCAAGTCAAATTTCATTCACATAACATCAGGCGGCAATAAAAATTACATTAGTTCATAGATTTTCAGAAATTTCATACGTCTCATTCTCTCCGAAACTAATACTTTCCGGAAAGAAAATTTTGCGTAAAATTCAAAAATGTTAATGCTTTTAGCCTTCGTATAGCTATTTTTTATGTAAATTTAATTATAGAGGAAATGCAGATGAAAATTTTATAAATAATTCAGACCTATCTACTATCAGACATTCGATAAACAATCTCATTTAATCGAAAACGTCTCATAATGATTTTTATGATATAACTAAAACTAAATCAAATCAGTCGCTTTCTTTTTTCACGTTGTTGATTTCTTTTCAATTTAAATAATTTTAATATAAAGTTATGTTCACTGTTTGTACTGAGAACAGTGTGTGATTTTTTTCCTTCTTGTAATCAGTTTCTCGTATAACTGTCCAACAATAATCACAAACTATTCCCTATTTCCAATAATCCTGACACCTTATTTCCATAATAATTAAATTTTGTTGACAATGTTCACTTTGTTCATCAATTTCAGATCCTGAATTAGAAGGAAAATAAACTAGATGAGATGATAAAAATGTATTTTTAAGAACATATTAATATCTAAAGCATAATAGTCTGAAAAGTAGTAAATTCTTAACAAATTTTACATAATTATCAACGCTCGTGTTTCCGACAACCAAAACCGTGCGTCATTTTGTTTTAATTCCTGTTCTAATGGATCTTCTACTTTTAGCCTACGGATTGGGGAGTCTTTAAACAAACATACATTAATATTTTACTAAGACAGTTTAGGAAAAACGACGATAAGATATTGAAATTCAGGGCTACCAACATCTTCGGTTTTTTATTAGGCCAAGATTTAAAGGGAGAGGATTTAACGTAACTCTGCTTGCTTCGAGAGCTGGATTAGCAAACATTCATGAACTACTTCGAACTCCCTTTTTACTGGCCAAATTAGACGTATATAATATTCTGATCCGGCCCATCGAGATGATAAACTTGATGACAAAGAAAATAAGTAATTTTTGCCTGAAAATTTAAATCCTAGTTTTCTCATTGATTAAAAGTTGGAAAAGAAATACTCAGTTCACATAATCATCAAACTAGTTATGGAGTCAAATGTTCGTTCACCCTTTTTCTATAATTAAAAAAGTTAGACTAAATTGTTATAAAAATACCGTTCTTACCCAGCAATATGACCATTAAAATTTTCGAATTCCACATAAAATTTCCCTATAGAAAACTTCATTGCTCGTACAAACTATCACAAATGGCGTAAATCTTTTAATTAGAAACATTAAAACGAATAATTAGTCAGCAAACGATTGGTAATCTGTTCAAAACGTGTAAAATTCACAGTTACGCGAAGCAAAATGCGAACCGAAAACAATAAATTAACGCCGCAAATAACAACAACACTCATTACTCATGTATTGCGTTCTCAAAAACATAATTCAGCAGAAAGCCGCAACTCGTCGAGAACTTTCGTAACAAACCTGGGTACAATTCCCAGTTGAACCCTTTTCTAAATAGGTATACGATTCCGCCCGCATTGCATTAAACCACGATATTACGTTGGAAAGTGAGCTCCGTTTAATTGTTTGTTAAGATAGTTCGGAATTGCCAGATTTGAATAATGGAATACATTTCACGCATCTTGAGTCACGCAATTCAATTTTAAATCTAATCGAAATTTAGTTTCGGCGTCGATTTACTATACAAATAAACAACAATGAGTTTAAGAAACGTTTATTTGCTGGTACATAAATATTGACGGTCGGAAAAAATATATATAAAAAAATTGTGAAAAATGGTTTTTCGATTGAAATCCTTTTGGGAATTTCGTCGAACATGATTTAGCTGCTACACCGTGCGACGTTTCCCTTAAGTTAAATTTTGTTGTTCCCTGTTATTTAAAAATTCGTCGTACTAAGAATATTGCCTTGCATTATTGATGACGCTAAAATTGGCAATATCATAAAGTATTTGTATACGACGCCTCGAAATCCAATTAATTTTGCCGTTTCACTCGATCATGTAAGAATATACTTGCGAACAAACAGGAGGTATAAAATTTTATTGACATTTTATTCTCCATTAACTCTTGCTAAATACGGTGTTAAACCTACGTGCCTTCGAATTCACCTATAAAGTTAAATCTACACGTAAAATTAATAATAAAGAAAACCGATTTAAAAGTATTTCACCTTTTATTATGTATAAAATACAAAATGGCAACTGTATAGGTGATCAATAATCACAGATTCGATTTTTGTACGTTTTGTAAGAAGGAAAACGGGGTAATCCCAATATTGTGAGCATGTATATAAACTTAATGGATTTATTGATCTTTCTCCTTTACAAAGAACCTTCCGAAATGATTATATATCGTTCTTCTTCTGCGATGGTTAATATTTTCTTACAAATCGCTTTGACAAATCGGTATCTTGCTTTCATCGATAAAAGCATTCAATTTGCTCTAATAATGCACCATAATAAATGCTGGGCTATAAAAATTTTGTTTTGTTACATACGTGAGGTCCCAAAAACGTATTTTTGACAAAGGAATTGTTTGGCCATTGTTTACTTTTATGTCAGAAGAATTGGTGCATATTTCAAAAGTACAAACAATGCCGAATTTTTAAATTGTTCTTCGTATAAAAATATATTCATAATAACTGTTATCAGACCCCACAACACAGACCATTTGATATAATCGATCATTACTGTTATTAGTGGAGATCCTATTATGACATCAATTTGTATATACACAACGTTAAAGTTGATACATTTCTATCTGGACTTATCAGATAAGCGGGGTAGTTTTATTAACACGCTAGTGCAATAATTGAATTTGTTGATATGTTTTGAATTGCTTACATACACAAAACATAAATTTGCGTCAATGCTGATGCGATAATATTGATATGACGGTTCCAATATTAGAAAGATTGCAAACACGTTTCATTTGTCACGATTAATTTTATTTAATGCACTTTATTCAATACAATAAACAAAATGTAACTGGAATAATTTAGTGGAATATGTAAATGCGGTGCGAATAAATTTTTATTCAAATAAGTAAGACCGAATTACGTGCCATGGAACAATTATGATCGACTAAATACGACCATATTTTTAATTGCGTAGTTGAAATGTTGAATTATGGATTTTTAAATGAAACAAGTGGTTCTACTTCAAATTTTGGTGAATAAATATACAGATATTTATCGATAGTAGAGCTACGAGTTTCGGCTAAATTTCAACATGCTCTCCAACAACATTAAAAACACTCAGAACTTCTGAAATATTTGCATCCTATTTAAAGTTTAAATTCACTGATAGAGTCTATTAAATGCGGCAATTTTTTCTTTAAAATTACAAATTGCGTCTCATTCGGAAATTCCTATACTTAAATTGAAATTTCTCATTTCTTTAAATATATTTTGCCATAGAGAAACTTCCAATGAAATTTAATGAACTAGTATGTTGAACGTAGTTGCACTTTCAAAGGAAAGCTTATTCGATTGAAATCAGTTTAAGGACGATGTTATGCAATAGGAAACATCATTATTTTTCGTACTTCATAATCTTGACATATACTTTTTTGTGTCTAAGGCTAGAACAAATTTGAGTTTTGGACTAACGAAGATCATATTGACAATCGATCGGACGTATTAAACATGAAGTTTTGTATTATTATGTGCCGATGGAGGAACTATCGGTAAAATTATCCAAGTAAATAATGTCCGTTGACGTCCGTGAAAAATCGATCTGAATCAAGCAAACAAACGCACGTAGAGCGGGTCAAATTAAAATAAACTTAACACACCCTTATCCGGTCTCGTTTTCCTGTAAATCAAAAATTGTACTTAAAATAATGCTCCCCTATAACAAATTTCAGTGTTAAACATTCAAAACAGCCCACAATTTGTATGAGAAGTGCAAATGGTTAATATAATATACATTGTTAATTATGTCAAGCTTATCTAGCTCCTGGAAATGTGTATGTCAGGTGGTGAATATGCAAATAAAGCAAAATCATGAGTTGCTTTCGTATTTGCTCTGTATTTTCCCTTTTCATTAGTCGTTGTTCATTCCCTGAATTGTAATACAGAAAGGAAGTCTTCCTTCATCGCATTGTTTAGCCTTGGATTAAGCGGCCGACACAGACCAGGTCTCCGGTAACAGCTTTGCCACGACTGACGAGATAAATGAGGTATGTCCAGAATTTTTTTGTGGATGTTCCCGGTTTTCGCCTTTCGCAGATTTTTTCGTGAATAATTATACGTATACAATGTAAGTGCACATGGACAAGGACATGTGACGTAAATGATAATAAATTTGGACCGGGCACAGAGATGCTTATCGTTAATTAATTTAATGGTTCATAATTTTTATCAGAAATGAAAAATAATTAAATGTGGGAGGAAACTTGTGTAAACTTTTCTAATTCTAAGCCACACAATCGAACTAATTAATTACATCGAAATGGCCCAGTATGTGGCTTCATGTACTAAATTAGTTATAATTGATGGAACATTAATTGATTTAACTCAAGTTTTTTTCTTTTAGGGACAAAGAACTTTTAACAACTAAAAGCGTTCCCTTTGTTCACAATTGAGAACTGGATTTGGTAAGTGGAAAGAAATTGTGGAATAAAATGGAATCCCCCACCTGGAGATTTCCATCAGGAGTTGAAATACACCTAGGAACAGTAACCTCTGTTATTTGTTCTTAAGAAAAGCAAAAAGAATTAACGACCGAGGAAGCACGTTTAATAACATTTAACAAGAAACGGTTGTTAACTTTTTAATAGAAATAAAAATAATTAAATGTAATGGGAAATTTTTCTAAACTTTTCTATTTTTAAGTCCTTCAATCAATCTACACTGCACGTCTTTTGAAATGGGTAATTGAATTTACCAGATTAAATAGATTTAAAAATATTTTCAGTATGTTTTATTTTGACCAGCAATATTATTTGAATATTCTCAGCTATAGACACTCAGAATATTAAATTGTTGCAATGCCAATAGTATTCTGATTTTTGGAATAATTCAAATTATCCACTCCAAAAGACCTGCGGGATAATTAAATCAATAGAGCCCAGTGTGTGGTTTCATAGAGTAAATTGATTATAATTGATAGAACATTAATTGATTTAACTCAAGTTTTTTTTCTTTTAGGAACAAAAAACTTAGTTCTAACAACTAAAAGCGTTCCCTTTGTTCACAGTTCAGAACTGGATTTGGCAAGTGGAAAGAAATTGTGGAATAAGATGGAATCCCCCATCTGGAGATTTACACCAGGAGTTGAAATACACCGAGGAACAGTAACTTCTGTTATCTGTTATTAAGGAAAACAAAAAGAATTAACGACCGAGGAAGCACTTTTAGTAATATTTAACAAGAAATCGTTATTAACTTTTTAATAGAAATAAAAGTAATTAAATGTAATGGGAAATTTTTCTAAGCTTTTCTATTTTTAAGTCTCTCAATCAATCTACACTGCACGTCTTTTGAAGTGGGTAATTGAATTTCCCAGATTAAATAGATTTAAAAATATTTTCAGTATGTTTTATTTTGACCAGCAATATTATTTGAATATTTTCAACTCTAGACGCTCAAAATATTAAATTGTTACGATGCCAATGGTATTCTGATTTTTTAAATAATTCAAATTATCCACTTCAAAAGACGGGCAGCATAATTTGTTGCAATGCCAATTGTTTTCTGATATTTGGAATAATTCAAATTATTCACTTCAAAAGACGTGCAGGATAATTAAATGAATATAGTCCAGCGTGTGGTTTCATAGAGTAAATTGATTATAATTGATAAAACAATAATTGATTTAATTAAGTTTTTTTCTTTTAGAAACAATAAACTTAGTTCTAACAATTAAAAGCGATTTCTGTTCACGATTCAGAACTGAATTTGGCAAGTGAAAGGAAATTGTGGAATAAGATGGAATCCCCCATCTGGAGATTTACACCGGGAGGTGAAATACACCAAGGAACAGTAACCCCTATTGTTTGTTCTTAAGGAAAACAAAAAGAATTAACGACCGAGGAAGCTTGTAAAGAAAGGATAAAGACTCTCGTAAACTATCAATAGTATCTTAATAAGGCTTTAAGAATGCAGATAGGTTCTATTAAAGGGTGTGGGTGGAATATTATCGGGGATAATTTATTTCCTTAAAAAATTTCAAGTGCCATAAAAAATAATGGGTCGTTTCTTTCACTCTTTAATCCTTAACCGTCCTTGAAATGTAAACTTCGATTATATTTACCGTTGGAAGAAATGCAAGATTCCTTGTCGACGTGAAATTAGGAAAGCCTATTTTTACCAAATGGCGACAACTTTAATTAACAGTAGTTATGAAAACTAATTTGATATATTGTCCGTATGAATGCAAACTTTTCATTAATTCAGCATGTACAATGTGAGCTGAATTACATAATTAATTACATCTATTCACGAAATAATATGTGAAGATAAATCAGATACAGAGCACCATATTTTCCGTATTGTAAAATGCATTAGTGATTCAGTTGATTAATGGAAAACAAGTCTGCACTATTCGAACCTCCATCAACACGTGCGGGCGTAAAAGGAACATTTTTCAGTCAGCATTCACCTGGCCGTAAGGCAAATAAATTGGTGTAAATGGGCGCGTTGTGCAACCTTAACAATCGTTATTGGGTCTTCGTATATCACAAAATACAAACCGTCTGTCGGGTGTTTTAAAACGGCACAATAATGAAAAGCAACAAATCCACTTACATTTTGGTGAGGATGGTGATGGTGGTGGTTGTGCTGGGGGGACTGTTGTGGTGAACCCGGAACCGGCGGCGAGGCAGGCTGGGGCGTGGAGGATCTCTGTCGCAGTCGGGCTAGGGCGGTCCTCAGTCCCTCCGTTATAGAGCCGCTGCCGCCGCCACGGCCGCCCGCATCTCCATACGCCCGGCCACCGTTGGCGCTGCCGGTGCCGCCGCCGCCCAAGAAACTGACGCCATCACTGCTGTAAATGTATTATTTTTTTATTAAATGATTCGTGCGGTACACAATTGAAAAATAGGTTTATTTATTAGGATAAATTTTCTTCGGAAACGTTTTTGTTTGTTTTTTTTTTTTTCCAGCGGTTATCCAATATGATATATTAATCCTGTTATCCCTATATGGAACAACGTTTTGTTCTGAATAATGATCAGCATTCGGACGTTTAGATGGACGTATGCGTGTAAAAGAGCTTTAGACGGACGTAGCACGGTTGGTAGGTGTAAACAACATGTGTCGACCCAAAGGGATACTTAACAAGATAATCACGAGAGATAATTAATCACCCTTCATCCGACAAACAATTAATTTGAATAAGCAAGCAGCAGTTGTTATTAAAACGACGAGAGTCTAACTCTTTAATTTCAAGCTCAGGAAGTTTAGACAACAATTCTTTTTTGAACAGAACTTCCTCAAACTCGTTAGTTATATTTTCCTTAGAACTCGTGAATAATTCTTTGAATATTCACTGGTCTTAAGTAGAAATTCATTGAAACACCTACTAACATTTACGTTACGATGAGCAAAATATAATTGGTATAGCTAGTAGTTATACATCGTACTTCTCAAATAAGTTAAATTAGTACTCCAGCGTTAATGGTTATCCAATTAAAATTTTGCTTCACCGTATTTAAGGCGGAATATGATTCCTCTAGGTTTGTCGTATTCGAAAACGATTTATGTATGTATCTAAACGTATAACATGCATCAGTGAACGTTTACGGTCCAACCCTAAAATGTATTTTCAATTTAATTCGAGTGCACATCTCAAATATGTATTTAACTTGTGTGTGTCCAATTTATTCTCTTCAATAAATTCTAGTCTTCAAAATTAATTCGTCGTCATATCCATCTGGTTTGGTGGTTTATCAACAAATAACATTGCGTTTACGTTTAAAATGATATGACAACTTTCTTTAAAATAATTTTTTTTCATCATTTTTTGTTAACTGAAACCAATTCATGCTACGAGAAGTTGTGAGTTTCCTTTCAGAATTAAACTGTTTATTATGTAAAAAATAAATACTAATCATATGAAAAAATATCTGGTAAAAATTTTTATTTAACATTTTGAAGCTTTCATTTAGATATATCGTTCAAGTTACTGAAAGAAGCTCACTTCTGTGAGTATTTAGTAGGTAGTCAATACGTAAAATTAAATCATCAAAATCTTTCTTGGAGTTAAAACTTTTTTTAATACGATCAATAAAAGACTCATTTAAAATGCGTGCAAGGAGAGAAATGGCAATTGTCAAATGCCTAATTTTGTTATCTCCATTTAATTTATGCGAAATCCATTTATCCAACTTTTTTACGAAATTCATTGCTTTCAACCCTCTTTCTAATGGTTAATTCATCACAGTTTAAAGATTGGTCTATTTGCAAATATTTTACATGAGATACTGTTTAACTTCTTCATTGCTACAGATTTCTGGCCAACTTAAGAACACCATAAGGAGAAGACATAAAAGAAGACAATATAACCACTGACTGTGCTGTAACAGATCCCTTATTGAATGCAACACATCGTAGAGATCGACTGAAATTCAACTTGACTACTTGACGAAGTAAATTTTAAGTTAAATTCAATTGAACATCTATGGGACCATATGGAAAGACAAATAAGAGCACTTCAAGCACCACCAAATACCGTAAACCAACTAAAGGAAAAGATTATATATATATATATATATATATATATATATATATATATATATATATATATATATAATTTAGGATGGCATAGATCAGGATAACAACATTCATTTTAAATATGAGGCGGCATTATCAAAAGGTTGTTAACGCACGTTGTAGAAATACTCTATATTAGTACAAAAATATTAAAATATGAGATAAAATCATGAAACAAGTACCGATTTTGTAAGTTTGAACAATTTTATTTATTTTATACATAAAAATCGAATAAATTAATGTTCAAATAATAAATTACATAAGTGTTTTTCAATAAAAACATAATTTTGGGAAAATAAGTTTCGAATTGTGAATATTTTTCTGTTATTGTACAGGTTCAATTATTTTAATTACACATTTTATTCAGCATTACAACATTAGAACATTCAAGCAGAAGTAAATCGGATTGATGACGTTAGATACTAAAATGTTATTTCAGTTTTATTATTTGGGTTCAGTTATTTATTTTATTTTACAGTTTAATTAAGTTTAAAGGTTTATTTTATTACAAGACATTTGGGAACTGAAATTTATATAATTTCAAAATTAATGGACCATTTACTAATAAAAATACACGCGTTGCAGCTTTATACGTGTAATAATTACAAACATGCCCGTGCCTAGGTTATAGTACAATATAAAATCAATATATGTTAAAGTAAATAGAGGATAAGATCCATCTTATCAGCTTATGTTACACCTACCTAATTATTTAACAATGTGCCTTCAATTATGCATAAAAGGAAACAAAAAGCTGTTTGGGGTCGTTTAAGCATTTTTATTAAACTTTTATACCATGATTACGAACTCTGTCTCGCACAGTATCTAGTGGAACACCCATGCATAAAAAGCTGACTCGAAGGTAGTAGTAAATCAATCATTGTAAATGAAGCGTGTGGCGTACGAGAGAAAAACAACGTCTATTCTTACGGCTTCTATTTTTTCTCAACCATTTTTTATGCGACGACAATCTGTTGAACAGCACATACGTATGTAGCTGTAATCAAAATCTAACAAGCAGAGATTGCGATATTGATGGCAGAAGAAGGATTGGAAATTTGGCAATAAGAAACACGAGAAAAACTTCAAAATGGTGTAATTTCAGTTTGTGCATTTCGATGATTCCGCGTATCCAGTATGTATAGGCATAACTGGCCTTTTGCGTGTTTAATAGCCGTTTTATCGCATTCGTTTCTGGAAATACCCATTTGGAAACTGTAATTCGAAGGATGTAAGGGTATTTTTTTTGCATGAAACGTGTATCAACATTGTTGTGTTCGAGTATATTACTGGGAAATTTATTTCGTAATTCAATTCAATTAACATTTTATTAAGCTCTTTGAATTGATGTAATTGGAACACTTTATTTATTTTTAATTTATTTATTGGCGACTTCGTCGAGACAGTTTAAGAAACCTTAACAACATTATACGATGTATTCTTTGCTCATGCATAACAAAATATGTTTTTACTACGGACTATTTAATAAAAGTGCTGAGAGTAAAGAAGAATGTAAAAATACATAAAACCGACATTATTAAATATAAATTGAATCAACACTAATATTTTTTGAATTTGTAACATGATGCATTGTTAAAATAGCAACAGCACGCTTTCTAATTTATTTGAGGCAAAATTATAATCAATTATTCCAAAGTTAATCAGATTAGATCATCTCCAACGTACACAAAGAACATTGATTATTAGACTATTATCCGACCACAGACTATCTACATCATCCCAACCAATATTAATTATTGATACGCTGCATTAGAAGATAAACAATCGCATTGATATACCAATGTGGTCAGATTAGACGTTAAGAACAAGATGATTATACATTTGTCTACGTATAAACAAAATATAAACGAACATAAATTTTCAAACGACGTTCCTTAATTTATGAAAATAACCCAAAGTTATTGCATATTAAATTACTTCTGAATCCGTCGTTTGTGTTTTATAGATCAAAGTCAATAGTCAAGATAATGAAATTCCTTTCGTTATAAGCAATTTATGGCAAAACAGTTTAATTTTGTGTACGCCGTTCAATTTGTAACTTGGTTAACGCAAAACTAAAATGTTTTGTTTGAATTAAGAGATGAGACACGCTTTTGTGGACATTAAGTCATAAATTTGGCACACATGGAACTATAAAGTTCCCGAACACTGTTGGGAAAATTGTGCAAGGTGCCTCCTTTGTCTTTTGTGAGCAACAAAGACATAAAGGATGATCACACTAAAGCTGCGATGTTGTAGGGGAAAACAGATATTTATTAGTTAAATACTAAGTTTCCGTTTCAAATTTCTCCTTTTTTGCGGTGTATTAAAAGAACAAGATTTCAGAAATTTCAGATCGGGGTAAATTACAAATTAATCTTCTTAGATAATTATTAATAAGCTAGTTTGGAAATTTAATAAATCAAGTCGATCGTAAATACTCTTTAGAATAGATTCATTTCGATTGGAAGTGATTTGTAATTGTTGATTAATGGACAGATTACCATGAAATCCAATTAAATATTTGCATCTCAATAGAGGGTCCTATAAATAAAATAGAGTGAAGAAGATTTCGTTTCGTTCATCCGTAATTATTCAAATTAATTATGAATCGATAAATCTCAGGTAAACATTGGAAATTCAGGATGTAACAACTCCGTGTCATCATCTACTTCGAATAATATACATTAAATTGTTTTGTTTGAATTAAAGGATGGAGCACGCCTTCACGGTCACAATCTTAATTTAAGCCGTGAAATTTGGCACACATGGTTGTATCAAGTTCCCCGGCTAGGTTGTTTAGCCTAAACAAGCGCCTTTGTCTTCCTGCATAACAAATGAGATCCTAAGATTTGTTATCCCCGATCCTCTCGAAAGACGTGCATCGATAATTACGCGAAAAGGGAGAAGCCGTAAAGAACATGATCCAAGAAGCATTCAACGTATTAGAACGGAGGCAACGGAAAAAGTAGCTAAACTGAGAGAAAATTGAGCACCTACTGAAAACAAAATATATATTATTTTCGGAAGGTGTGTGGAAAGCTCCCACCAATTTTTAACTAGCAATTAGTAATCTGATTATTATTTTTATCGTTCTCAAATTGTAGACATTACATTTATCGCAGTATTCAAATTTATGTGGGCTTTGTTTAATTAGGATGGTTTCAAATTATCTACACTAAGTAGCAGTTAAATCAATGACGGGAACTTTCAACTAATGACAGTTTGTAACCTATTTGATTATGATTTTTATTATCTGCTATTCTCAAATTATTAACGTTACGTTTGCTGCAATGAACAAATTTGTATTGGCTTTGTCTAATTAGAATGTATTCAAATTGAACTAAACTAAATTAAATGCAATTTAATTAGTGATTACAAACATGTATTTAGTGCCAAACGGTTAAATATATTTTGCATTTAAAAGAAACCGATAATATTAAATTACAATCACCGAGCGAAATGATTAAAAAAACATCAGTGAAACCTCCATGATCTTAAATACCGCTTAAGCATTGTTATTTATGAACAAAAAAGGCAAAGTAATAAAAATCGAGTGGAATAAAATAAGGGAGTTTACAGTCAAAGTCGGTTTTTCAATTAAAAGTTTTTAAAGATCCTCTTTAATATTGGTTTCATGCCTCGAAGAACGAAGTGGAGAGAAACTAAATAATGTAAAAAAGATTGGTCTTGTTATAGGCGATAGCGGTGAGGGTGAAAAAAAAAAATAAATAGCGTCGGTAAATTGTATCATGAATTTAAATTTGCCAACATGGACAAGATATCAGGATTTTTATCATCATTATAAATATTATACTTATTCTCATCTTATATTGATCTTATTTCGTCTTTTCCCCTTTGAACAGACAATAAATATAATTTGAAACTTTCGCCACAGAATGAGACAAAAAGTAACGTCGAAAGTTGAACACAAATTTTCACGCGTCGAGATCATAAAACCTGCCCTCCCTTTTAATTCTTACTGACCCATCCTCCTGTTTATAATTTAGTAAATTCGGCAAGGATAAACCCTAATAAATTCCACTAAACCCAAACCCAATCGAAATCCAGACAGGGTCAAAAGTAAACTACATTTCAAAGTGTCCTCAAATTATGTGTTAGATGAGCAACTGTCCTCTTGTGGAAATTACTTTGTGGTCCGTCAATGTATCGAATTATTTCCAATTATGCATCCACGTCTTATGACGGCATCATTTTATAAAATAATATTAATATGTTGTTTAAAATACATTGGAAAAGCCGAGTAAAATTCTTATTCCGACAAAGTGCTTACGTTATTATATTTTTTGGTACGAGCAATAAATTTTCTTTCATTAAATTTTAAGTCGGGCAAATTTTTATTCATGTACTTAACTTTTACAAAGAGCAACTTCTGTAATATCCTTAGCTTGTTGTCAGTTGCGGTTATAAAAAAGTAACAAAATTTTGACTGAATTAATTTAATAAAATTGCGGTCTTTTTAGTTCTTTTTCTTGAATGGTGTAAGGAAGGTTGATGGTCCTAATATAATATTTTATTTCATAAATTTCGATTATAAAAGTATATTATTTTAGGAGAAGAAATAAATGATGATGGGCACATTTTGAAATAGAATAATAATCAAAAAAAAAACATATTTTATTAAGATAATAGTAGAATCCGTTTTTCCGTATGCAAATTCAATAAAAAAGGATGCGCATTAAGTTCTCCGTCAGTAGAAATTTTAAAACAATGGTATTTAACAATTAAACATGCCTATCATAAAATAAATATTATATTTTACTGTCCACAAACGTCAACATATATAAAACAAACTAATTTTAAAAGTTTCTATTAAAATTCTCGCTTAAACAAGTTGCAATAACTTTTAATGCGGTACAAATTATTCAAATTCCTGCTGGTTGATGACGCCTCGTTAAATTGCTATTGTCCTTAAATAATTCCGCATAAGTTGAAGTAAAAAAAGGTCTTACCCAGTGCTAACGACGATGTACCTTTTGCCAACATTTTTGGAGGAGGAACACTTCTTTATCTCGAACACCGTGTAGTACCTCGTTTTAAAATCTATGTGTGAAAAACCCCGAATCTAAGCCAAACCCCCGAGAGAAAAAAATGAAACGAAACAGCCGTCTAGTTTCGGTTGAGAGACAGGATTAACGGAAACAACAAAAAAAAAGTGAAAGCCGAAACTTCGGAAAAGTTCACATCTAGCCGGCCTGACAATAAACGAATATCAAAACTAAAGGTCCGGCTTTATTTTGAATGAATTTTGCGAGTGGCATGGACCGCGATGTTTTGATCCAGAGTGCGTGCGCTTGGCATTCGACTGGGACGCGAACTCTCTGCAGGAAATGTCCGCATAACACTGGCCGCAGGAAAATTCTACGGCAGGATCGCACGACGCTCTTTGCAGGATAATGCCTCCGTACGACGTGGCGCATGCCCAAATTGATAAGGAAGTGTGCGTGTGCCGCGGTGAAAATAATCAAATTTGATTCTTTCATACCACTTCCGAATATATCATACAAGTTTCGTCCTTTTGTACAACTTAACCGCTTTCATCTCGCTATATGAATTTGAGCCGCTGAACTTTTGAATGTTTGTTCTGTTAAATAATCAGTACACTTTGATAAATCATCCAGTAAATATTTTTCCATTTGTTTTTAATTCATCATTTATATTTATGATAATCTTCCTTTTCAAAATCCAAAAATAAGCGTACCATACAAAACTTTTACACAAGGATTTCATTGATAATTGTATACACGAAGGGTGAGTTATTTATTTATTTACTTAAGGGATCTGAGTACCTCCTAAATTTTTGTTTGAAAATTTAAATAGGTGTGTAGTGAAATAGGGATTTAAGTGATTCGCGTAGGCTTTAGGGTAAATTTTATAGTGGCATAAATTAGAAGGGGCAGTTGTTTATTAATTATAAATGTAATTGTTTTCGATTGGGGTTTTAATAATATTTGGTGGGATGAAATGCAATTTAAGTTTTAATGGGAATTTAAATGAGGATATGAAATTTATAGGGATTACGAAAATGCTTACCAAATCCATTTTGGATTATATTAATATGTATTTAATGTCAATTCTATTGCAGTAGCATAAACTCTTGAATAAATATAATCTTAAAGAAATCGAAATAATTTTATTCGCTGAATAAATAAATAATTTGCTAAATGTTAAAGTATATTTATGCCAGTAATGGACATTATTATAGTAACTTTTTAAATTATTAAATATTTTAGTCACAAAGTTAAAATAATATTAAGTTACTATTGTTGTATTATACAATATTATAAAAACTATTATATTCTTATTCTTATTCTATAAAATGCTACATATATTTTTTTTTAAATTAAGTTGGACATAAATATAGTAACTTTAATTTTGAAAGAGATTTTTAAATTTGGCACGACAAGACTATATTCCTTAAAGCTTCTGGAACTGCTTTGATGAGTTTATAAATTTAAATTTATAAAATTTTTATGTAGAATTTAGATATAAACATGATCTCACATATTTTGTATTGGACGGCCACGACAAAACATCAAAGCTTTAGACTTTTAACCAATCCGTCACAATTTTGGATTTGTGTTTAGGATCGTTTTCATGTTAAAACATCAGCATCATTTCTTCAATATATGGAGGCATATTACTGTTTAATATATCCCTTTTGAAGTATCCCCATATCATAAATGAACTGCCACCATGTTTCACTATGTGCAGTATCAGACAAAATTTTTGTTCCTTTAAATAAAGAATCACACATATATAAATTATTTTATTTTTTGACGTAACATAATACGTTAATTATGACATAAAAGAAATAAACCCAGAAAATCAACAATTTTTATAGCGACAAAATTAGAGCGACTCTTCAAAGAAATTGAAAAAAAAAGTAAATCCAACATAAATGGTCTAATATTTAATATGTCGTCCAGTATCCCTTATTAGCTATAACATCCTAACATCTTTTTGGCATAGACGAGATTAGATTGAAAATTATTTCCTCGTCTATATTATTCCAAATATTTTTGATTTATTCAAATTTGCTTTATTTGTGGTGCAATTTACTCTAATCTTCTTATTCAAAATCTCGCGTAAGTTTTCTACTGGATTAAGATCCGGTGATTGAGCTGGTCACAGAAATATAAATTTTAACAGCATTTTCATTTCACAAAATAGTACTTTTTTCCAATCTCTTGCTGTCCAGTTCTGATGCTTATGAGCTTCTCGATTCTTTTTTAAAAAACACGGCTTTTTTGCTGGACGTCTTCCTGGCAGTTCTGCCTCAACTAACCGACATTGAATTGTACTCGTACTAATTGATTTATCTCCTAAATCACTTAAATTTTGAATTGCGGAGTTCGTTGGAATATTTCTAATGAACATCTTGAACTCGAAACCTTTTAATTGTTTTTAATATCACTTATTTTAATACAAGAAACATAACTTTTTACAATATTCCCGTCTATGTTTAACATAAGGAGAATGGGTTACTCGGACAAACTTTTTCGTAGCTACCCAAGTTTCTATAAATTTTTGACTTATTTAGCTATAGACTCTTAACCATCCACCTCTTCCTGTTTTTCTCGGTCTTGAATTATAATTTTTCTTAATTTTCTCCCTCGACCAATGATTAAATAATTATAATCAGTAAAAGACCATAAATAATCGATTTAAATTCACAGTGAACAATGAAAGACCGTAAAGTAAAAAATTAATATAATTTTTTCCATTGACAAATAAAAAAGTACGCAATTTTTTAAAGACTTAAATTAGATTGATGAGTTACACAGTAGACACAATAATAGTAGAAAAAACCAGCTTATATTTTTAATACATATGTTTCAGTAAATAATTATGACCACTATTGTACTTGTGTATAGAGTGTCGATTTGTAGTAAATAATAAAACAATCCCTTACTATTATAATAACATCACCACAAAGCTTTTGTAAATAATATTAATAAAACTTTATTTGGAATAGTTTCAGAAGAATACTACTATAATTTAATGACCCCACTTTGAAGTAAAGTTTATGCGTAAACCGCCGATCTTTTTACACATAAAATTTATGATAATTATTTCTAATTACGTACTTCTATATAGGTCTATAAAAGCCGTTTAGTTATACCCATCATGAAGCAAATTCGCAGTAAGTAAACTACACACTTCAAAGGCACGACATCAATCAATAATGGAGCTTACAAGAAACGATTGTTAATGGGAAATTTCGTGCCTCTAATTAAATCGAAATGTAGGTTATTCAAAGGATTGAAAAATTTATCTTTGTCAACTTTTAAATTTCACGCTTTAGTTCACGACTAAAAAATTAAATTCAACTTAATTTATGAAATATATCAGAGGAAATTTATTTAGAATACGAAACGTTCACTAACAATAAAACAATGTAAATTGGAAAAAACTTTGAACAGAACAAGTATGCAGGAAAGAGCATTAATATAAAAGTGATTTATGAGTGAGCTGTGCAAGCGCTAAGCTCCATTGTGGAATTGCCAAACAATAACTTGTGTTTCATATACTGGTATTATTTCCCTTTTCTGATAATTCATTTATTTCATGTATTTAACATGAAATTTTCGTTCGGAATTCCTAAAAAATATAGATTAACAAAGATGAACTGAATAGGTCACAATACAATGGTATCAATGGGTTTAACAATGTGGCACATTGTTAGGGATAGTTTGTTAACAAAATTTGGAAAGCACCATAAACTTTTATGTCCGTTTAATTGCGTTCTACATATTAAATTTTTAATGACTTGTTTATGTTCACAAGAAACTTTATACAGTCATTAGTAACACAAAACGTTGGGCTAACCACGAAATATCCATTATAGGAATAATAAAATAACATAAAATGTTTATACATTTTGACCACTAATATTTTTATTGAAAATCTCTTGTGAATTGATGTTATAAAACATTTCATCCTTAAACCAATAATTAGTATGAGACAAAAAAAATTGACAGTGTAATATAGTTATATAGATTCACATGCACAAATATAAATAAATATTTACATCTATCAATCTCCAACACTACATAATTAACACTCCACAATTTCAAATATTCAAATGCAAAAAGTTAATAACACACGTATCAATTATTTTAATATAAATGTGTCACAAAATTATTCCTGTGATGTTATTGACACTATATATTGACTCAATATTGAGATACGCATGAATAAATACGAAATGTAACGTTTTCCCATTTTGTTTACTAAAACGTAGCACACTATCAAAAACTTATTTACTATAGAAAATTTCAGTCATATAGAAATATTGATATTCCATTTAGGATGCATACATTTGTTGTACACTATTTCCTTCAAATGTACTGTACTGTAAAAAATGTTTTGGACAATTTTCTGCTTCATTTTTTTTTTTGTCTAATCAACCAATACTTCCAACAATTCTTCAGTATAATCGAACATAATATATACTAATAAATTTTTATTATTTCTTTTATAATTTATTATTAATTTAATATTTAGAACCTATTTATAATTTATTTTCTTCCTTTAAGAAGACAAATTTTACAATTTTACAAAAGAAATGTCAGTTCTTTTAACATGTTTACATGATATATATTTTAAGAAACAAATGTGTTTTTTTATATAAAGATTGATATATTTTTATATTAGTCATTTTTTTCTTTTCCAATTAATTATTCTTATTATTTTTTCCAGATGAGAATATTCAAATTTTGTAAACATCAAAGAATTTTACACAAAGAAGCATAATTAAAGATTCCAAATAAATCAAACGTCATTGATCAAACCAGAAATTTGTTACGTTATTTATGTTGCAATCAATATGAAATAAAACGACAACCGAATGATTTTTTCGACGGTGAACTTGCTTGGGAAGTCGCAACTCAACGTTACTTCAAAACACTGGATAATCGATTATTTCTCATTCAAGTAATTTCTTCAGAGCGTCATAACATATTTTAGTACCAACAATTCCACTGATCTTAATTAAAAATAAAAATATAATCATAATATTTGTTAGCATTCCTGCACATTTGGAAATATATATAAGAAAAATCAATTTTGCCATTTAATATATTGACAAGACACTTTGCTGATGTTTTTTCTCTTCATACCAGCAGTGAATCCATAGAATGTTCTTGCAGCAATAGATTGTGATCGGTGTTACGAATGGGGTATACATTGTTCTTACGAAAGCTCTAGTACTTAAGGTATCGTCATTGAATAGATTCCAGGCTAATTTAATGACGAGTGTAAATGGGATTCCAGGCAATAGTGCGTTACTCCAATTTACTTCGTACTAGTCTGTAATACAATTAGAGAATTAAGCGATTTGCAGTTTCGTAAGACAAATAACAAGATCTTGAAAGCTGATGCAGAAACTTCCATTATTTGCGGCACAAAAGATAATTCGTTGTCAAATAAAACGCCCAGATCTTTACAGCAATCCTTCCTCACCAGCACGCATCCATTTATGTTGTATGAAAATTTGACTGACAATTTACGTTTGGTGTAACATACAAAAAGCATTTCTTTACATTCAGTTGGAAGTTGTTATTCTCACACCATGCCACCAAAGTATCAATATCACTTTGAAGAGAAAGGGCTTGTACAATATTGTCGACTTGAGATTATCACCATAGGCTAGACCACAGCATAAAAATAATTTCAACAAGTCATTGATGTATAAAAGGAATATTAAGGGTTCCCAAGTTAGACCCCTGTGGTACGCCACAGGATGCAGTGTAAGTGTGAGTCTCTTGTATCTGACGTAACAAGTTCTGTTTCACACATAACTCTCAATTAAATAAATAAGACTATTACTAAGAAAAAGTATCAAGTTTGTTCAACAGTATAGCATTATCAATGTAAGTGAAAAGTCTGTATAAATGACGTCCATCTGACATAATGATGCAAATATAGAGAAATATATGCTATTTATTTGCTTTTATTAATACGATCCATTACTAGCAATAATATATTAGCTAATAAAACATGAATAGCAAAAATTGTAATTTCAATAGCTAAATAGTTAGAAGGCGTTGAAGTTAGTCAATAGGAATAGTGAGTAAAGGTAAAGTAGGCTTTGTCTTAAATTGTGAAATTTTTTTAGGTGAATATATATCTAACAACACATTGTCACTTGACAGTTTTTTAATAGTTAGAACTTTAATACAAATTTAAGAGTAAGTTCAAAATTATGACAATTAGGTTAAATAATAGTTTTACTTCCTAAAGTCACCTGGACACAAAATTGAAAAAAATACTTATTTCTTATTATATTTTCTTTTTTTATTTTAACGTTTTGCTCATCCTTTCCTGAAACTTTTAGTCCTCACAAACCAAAATTTTAATTTATTTTTTCACCTTCGATACCAGTTGACTTGAAATATTCAATAATTATGTGAACAACAAAGAATTTTACGCAAAGAAACGTAATTCACATTATTCAAACCCCTCTGATCAAACAAGAAATCTGTTCACGTTGTTTATATTGCAATCAATATAAAATAAAACGACAACCAATTATTTTTTTGGTGGTGAACTTTTATAGGAAGTCGTAACTCAACCTTATTTCAAAACACTGTATAATCGATTATTTTTCATTCAAATAATTTCATTAAAACGTCATATTATTATCCATAATTTATCACTTGCAACGTCAGTGATAAATAAGTAAGGATAAACAAGGAATTAATAGTTTCAGCCCTTAGGGTTAATGATGTAACTTCGAAGAAATATTATTTATACCATTTAATTTTGTTGTTATCAGTGTGTGTTATTACGATCAATTACTCAGAATATTAGCTTGTATTTAACAAAACATGAATGCAAACAGAAAAATTAATTTGTTATAAATTGTGTTCAGATATGCTAGCTTCACTTTTAAAAAAAGTAATTTCACAAGAGCTATAAGATTACCAAGAGGAATGCTTCAATGGACAATATCTAGTAGGCAAGTAAGTTTTGTTTTCTACTGTGAGACTTTTTAGGTGAATGTACAACTGTCAAAATATTTATGACCATTGACAATAGTTATATCGTCTGTATTTTAATAGAAATTAGAGAGTAACCTCAAAATAAGTTATTAGCTGTCAAAATATGAGTAAGATTTTAAATATTTTGCGTTTTAAACTAGCTTGTTTAAGCTTATTGTCGAGCTGTAATATCCAAATAATTTATATATTTCAAACAAAGATTTTAATTTTTTATACAGAGCGTTTGGATATGCACGTATCACGTTGAAGCAGCACATCCCGATGCAGTGAATATGTAAAGTGTTAAAAGAAAATTGTAGCTTCAATTGCAGAAGAACTAGATGCCGTCAAAATTGACCATTAGGATTGCTAATGGACAATATTCAGTGGGTAATGGTAAAGTCAAGCCAAAAATATTATTTCTTACTTTGGAAATCATTTAGTTTATGAATATTATTATGCTGAAATATCCTAATAATTTGATCATTATCTTCAGAACGTGACTCAACAAAATTTTTCATCATATTTAGGGACATAACTTCATTTTACCTTTTATGAAATATTATGGAGCCGGCCCGCCACAACCTGCATATCCCCACAAGGATACAGAACCCCCTCCATGTGTATTTTGGGTCATATCTCTTGCCCTCTAAATGGTCCATCCATTTTTGCCATCTTATCCGAACAAATATATTTTGTTTCCTTGGAAAAAAAAACAACTTTTTATAAAATGATGAATTAGAATTTGTATAATTCCTGCAAATTCGCTACAGAAATCGTTCAATTCTGGCTCATTTTATGAGAATCGTTTGCCACACTTTATGACAACACCCTTGTATATTTTTTTTATCAATCAGGTCACGTCTCTAAAACTCGTTATATTTTCCGCAGCGTTATTTATTGCTATCACAAATTAAAATTGAAATGTCTTTTTTAACTCGTATGATAGGCTTTAACAATTTTTGGTTTTAAGAGTTGTGATCAATATCTTCCCACGGACATTGTCCATAAATGAGTATTTAAATTTTTTTTAATAAGTATTTTTATTTTTTAAATACATTGTATACAAAGGAGATGAGTGCTGGAATTCCTTTTCAAATTCACAACAACTAGTTAGTATACTATATACATTATCCATGTTAATTTTAAATGAAAAATATAATTTTTTAAATGCTAATTAATATTTATTTTTAATTTAAAAAAAATTGGCAATTGTTGATACGGAACGTACTGTGTGCCATATGAGATAATGAATTTT
The DNA here is from genome assembly GCF_024364675.1 of Aethina tumida. Taxonomy (NCBI): domain Eukaryota; kingdom Metazoa; phylum Arthropoda; class Insecta; order Coleoptera; family Nitidulidae; genus Aethina; species Aethina tumida. The sequence continues at coordinate 46,359,905 of NC_065435.1, read as the reverse complement.
CCAAAATTAGACCAAACAAATTTATGAAGAGAGTGATAGGCAGCAGAAAATTTATGCTAGTTTCCTATGAGTGGGTGCAACTTCCCAAAACAGTTGCCTTCTAAATATATCCCACGCGTTTAATATAGGCGGCCATAGAAGCGCCGCGACGCAAACGTCTGTGCGCCACCAATCGATCGCCACCGTCTCACCGACAAAACAACCACCATCATATTAAAATGTCAATTTCTTGTCACGACTATTGTCAAAAATACGCAGAAAATGCCAGATAGTATGTCGGACGTTAACTCGGTGAGTTTTTCATCTAGTGGTTTGTGTATACGTTACTTGTTTGTTATTGTGAAGTGTTACTTAGATTGTCTTTTGTTTGTTCGACAACCCAAGGGAATGATATCGTGGGGTTTTTGTGTTAGAAAGCTGTTAAAGCTATTTAAAGTTGTACTATGTAATAGGGTGAATCAGTTGAATGAGTGATTGGGTTATTCCAACCATATTTTCATACCATCCCCCTGATATGAAATAAATTTAGCCAGACTGGGTGTTGCTGTGTAATTTCACACGTTATTCAACACACGACAAATACACCAAGTATACATCTTTTATATTTTGTGAATCCTACATTACGAACATAATTTTTGACTTTGATTTTGGAAGTACATTCAATAACACAAAACAATGGTGTACTTGATGTCAATTGCAACCTTTGCACGCAGTTTTAACTATAAATCCAAATTTGTGTTGCACTCTTGTAATTTAGTTTAAATCAATGATAAAAATATGATTTTAGTGGTTCGTGTCTCTGTGTTTGAGGTTTTTACAACGAGCAGTAATATATATGTACAAAATGAAAAAGAATATATTAAAATGTGACATTTTAATAGATTTATATGTTTTTAATCTTTATAATGGCGTTTATCTGAAATATTAAGTCGTGAAAGAAAGATAACCCTCAATATTTTAACACGTGACAGGCAACCTTTAAGATATAAGAAGATACAAGACACAAGAAGTTATAATTTAACAATTTTGTAGTATTTTATTACAATTGTAACCCTAAATCTTAAAACAAAAGTTTTGCCATACATGTGTGTAATGTTTTATGTTGTATAAAGTTTAATAAATAAGTTATTGGTCTAAATTATTATTTACAAAAATGTTACCATGTTAGTGACCTGATTGTTCTTCGGTAATACCAATACTTTGCGCATAAAAAACACAATTAAGTATTAATTTAAATATTTTTTATTGTTTCAGCAGGAAAAATGTCCGCCACAAAATCGGAGCAGTGTTTCCTGACAAGAAATTTTAAATTGACATTAGACATATCGAAATTTTTATACAAACGAAGCATTAAAGTAGCGTAGTCCCTTAATTTGATTAAGTTACTTTCGCGAACATACTAAAAATAAAATGGGAAGTTCGTCTTCTAAGTTTAAAAAGTACATCCAAAATGGTGACGAATATGCGGCAATGCAGATGTCCAAAAACATACCAGAACTGTACAGAACCATCGACCCTAACATCAGTTACGGCGAAAATCATAATCACAACACACTTGTCCATTATGCCGCCAAACATGGTAAGTATAAAATACACCTGTATTAAAATTCCCGTTTAAATAAATCGCCATTCCGACACCGACATTCTTTACGGTTTAAATAAAAATTTAATTGGCGTGATTTTTTTTTTCGCTTGCTTGTTGACAACGTATTCCCAAACGCATGATTTAAATTATCCCAATTTGAATTTTAAAGTTCATTGAATTACTAAACGCCTCTTCATCGGGTAATTGTTTTAAATTGTTTTGTGATTTAATCAAATGTTCACCATGACATTAACTGACCTACATTTCTAATATTAAATTGATATACTGGTCCCGGAAAATAAAAAGGTATAAATGGCTCTATAAATTGTGAATATAAAATAAATCGATGGCAACTGAATCGGGATTTTCATATTAAAAAGGGTCGAAGGACGGAAGGATAAAAAATAGTATCATATGGGTTTTTAACACGAACTTGATAAATATGTCAAAAGGTTCTGATTTATTGGCAAAATTTTGAATTTTTAATGGTAATTTTATAATTCCAATTTGGGCCAACTTTATTCAAATGAACATTTATCAAGGGGCAATTTTGCTAGTTAATATAATTTTCTTAATGAAGACATTCGGAATACTATGCATAAAGGAGGAAAAACAAAGGAGGGGGCAATAAAATAAAATTCTAACGAAACGAATAAAGTTTATTACACAATTATTTCCCAGTTTCATTGTTTTCAATAAACGAAATTTTAATTGTCAAATGCACATTCCTTTCAGCAATTAGACGTTTTATTTTAACATTTAGTTGTAATTTAGTTTACGTATAATGAACAATAAAACGTTAACTTCTTTCATTTCATCCGAACGACATGGTTTAATATCAATCTCTCCTTGACCCTTTTTTTTTCTACCGTCCAGACAATAAGGAAACGAGACCGACGTTATGAAGACGGCACGAAGGTAAACTGTTTCACCAATCCTTGTTACAGGTATGAAGCATCTATTACGAACGTTCCTAACGGACATGAACGGCAATCCGAATAAGAAGAATGCCCTGAACGAGACTGCATTGCATTGTGCCTGTCAATTGAACCAGATGAGTTTCAGTGCACACGAGCGTCGAGCCGCCTGCGTTCAGTTCCTTCTGTATTGGAGAGGGGTGGCTCTGAACAACGGCGAACGAGAACGGGTTGATATCGGTGCTCAGGACAAGGTTTGCATTTTATTTAATTAGTTTCAAGCGCTCTCTCTGAAAGGCAATACACAGAACGATCCCGAGAGGAATCAAGTAAGTGTGTCCGGAGGTTGATGATAAATATTCGATCAAAAGCGTTTCAGTGTAGGAGTTATTTGAAATTCTTGAGAACAGGATGCTGACGCTGTAGGGTTTTATTTTGGCCGGAAATCAAATATAGAAAGCTTTTGCAAATTTACTAGAGAATTCAATTTTATTAGGAAACGGTGTTTGACTTCCCCTTTAGCTGGGTGGTCTTTATTTATAGTGTCTGAATGTTTTTGCCTTCACACCCCTTTTTGGTGAAAGTAATGTATTCCTGTAGGTACTTAAAAATAATGGCCAGCACAAAGCGAGAGTGTAATAATAATACTCGTCTTCATTGAACAGAAAGTACAACATTAAATTGAATATTATAAATTTAATCCAATTAGCAACATGTTAAAGGCGGAGTTTAGCTTGAGACTGTTCATTCACTCGCAAAATATTTTAAATATGCGTGAAAGAATATTTTAAAAGTAATTTAACTTTACAAATTTTCCTACGAAGAAACTAATTCCAGTAATAAAATATTCTCAAGTCTGATTAATCCAAATGGTTCGAGGGTAGAAACCTAATTTTAAAGTTAATTTACTATTGTAATAACCCACAGAATTAAATGTATCTATTTGGCTTCGTGAACTACATTGGTAAATCACAATGGTAATTTTTAATTAAAGTATTCAATCTATGTAAGCAGTGATAGGTAATTTATTTAATTTTAAGCAGATCCGACCACGAATTCAATTAAGACATTTATCATGATATTGTTAAAGTAAATTCATGTTGTGCATATGTGTGTTAGTAGTATGTTTAATTTTTTACGCAAAAAACTTTTAAAATTATTCTACATACTTCAATTTTCATAATTCCGCTCTTGACAAAGAAATGCTTTTTAAGTAAAAACATTTTTCCCGATTTTTTCTCTTGAGAGTAGACATCATTAAAGAAATGCATTGTGAAAATTATTCCCACAGCAACTTCTGAAAAACTTTTAAGTTTACCACAATGTTGTACATACTTAAATATTAGTTATCATTTAAAACACCAAAATTAATTACTACGTTACTTATAAAAACATTACTCAGTGTAGACGTGGAATTTACAGAAAACATCGTAGTTACAAGCTTTAGTAACAAATGAGTCCGCTTATAAGAAGTTACTGCAAATATATTTCAATTTATTGATTATAAAATTTGACAAATAAATGTTTAAAGTAATAAAGAACTGTTCACTGTCAAGTAGAACATTGGATAAGGTCATAAATTGTTTGTTTATTAGGAGGGAAACACTGCATTACATTGGGCCGCTTCGACTGGCTTAAAACGCTGTGTTGAATTGCTGTTAGCACATGGTGCCCCCTTATTCGTTGAAAACAACGACAAATTAACACCCTGTGATTTGGCAATGCGAGGATCCCATCACGATATTGCTGAGTTGCTGGAAAGTCGAATGGTTTTTGTAAGTAATACTAATAAAACTATAAATTGTCTTCGATAAAATAAAATTTTACGTTGTTAGGCTGATAATCCTGATATTGTAAACGAGGATGAAATAATATCCGAACAGGAAGAAGTCTACAGTGGTTTACGAAGCCAAGATCTTCAGGAAGCCAAAGATCAACTGCTTGTCGATACTTCCGACATGCTTAAAATTCCGTTGTTCACAGCAGAAGCTTTGCTAAGAGACAATGGTAAGTTTTTCTTATTATAAATTACATGAGCTTTCATATTTTATTACACAGAATGGTCAAGGGAGTTGCTGTTGGAAAAATGGATGAAAGATCCAGTAGAATGTTGCCAAATAGCAGGCGTTCAAGCACCCTCATCGGTCCTGCAACATGCAGGGTCTTTAGATTCTAGCATATCTAATGAGACAAATGAAGATGAATTTATGGTAAGCTTAAATCATATCCTAACTTGATTGCATTCCTAACAATTATTCGACTTCCAGTGCGAAATTTGTTTAAATACCATATCGGAGTGGGAGAAACCTGCAAAAATATCTTGTAAACACAGTTTCTGTAAAGTTTGCTGGCAAAGTTATCTTACCACTAAAATACAGGATGGAGACGCACATCACATTCTTTGCCCAGCTTACCAGTGCCACATTTTAGTGCCCGTGGAATTCATTGAAAAACTGGTCAGTCCAGACATAGCCAGGAGGTACCTCCAATTTGACATCAAAGTAATTCAACCACATGAACTTTAGTTAAGTCATACTTTACAAACGCATTTTGCAGGCATTTGTTGAAAGTAATAAAAGCATCAAATGGTGTCCAGTTGCTGGCTGTGGCAGAGCAGTTCGACTTCCAGAAGCAGAACAGCAGCCCGGATCTCGTGGAAAAACAATTCCAACAACCTCACACGCAGTAGACTGCGGCAATGCCCACTTTTTCTGCTGGGAATGTCTTGGTAATTTATTTTGTTTTCCAACTGAGTACCGAAATTATTATGATTTAAACGTAGGTGAAGCACATGCACCATGCGGTTGCAAACAGTGGCAAGAATGGCAACTTAAAATTAAGGAAATCAAGCCAGAAGAACTAAAAGCGTCATGCAGTGGAAGTGAAGACGCTGCTAACTATCTATGGCTTGTCACTAATTCTAAACCCTGTCCGAATTGTAAAAGTCCAATTCAGAAAAACGAAGGTTGCAATCACATGAAATGTTCAAAGGTATTTGTTAATAAGCGAAAGTTTGTGGCATTTGTGTAAAACTGATGTATTTTAGTGTAAATTTGATTTCTGCTGGGTGTGCCAAGAATCTTGGAAACGCCACAGTTCCGCGACTGGTGGATATTTTCGTTGTAACAGATTCGAGGCGGTACACAAAGCTGATGAAAAACAGGGGAATTTAATTACCGAAGCTATGGACAGAAATAATCAAATGCAAGAAATGTCAAGATTTCTGCACTTTTACACTAGATTTAAGAATCATGAAAATAGTCAAAAGCTGGAAGAACCTTTATTGACCAGCGTTAGGCAGAAAATGGAGGTGTTGGCCAGCAGTTTAGGAATTAAAAAGAGTAAAGATGGTCTGTTTGAATGATTAATTACTAGTTAATAATAAAATAATTGTTTTAATTGTAGATACCGGTGACAAAGGTACTAGATTTGTTGAAGATGGCGTCAGGGAATTACTAAAAGCAAGAAGAGTTTTATGTGGGTCTTATGTCTATGGTTTCTATTTGGAAGATGATGGGTCCAATAAAACAATATTCGAATTCATGCAGGTAATGATGACATACAAGCATCCACACAATGAAACCACAAATATTTTTCTAGAATGAACTGGAAGAGGTGACAGAGAAATTAAGCGAAATGATTGCCAGACCATACTTAAGAACCCCAAAAACTGTAATAGTCCAAACGTCAGCTTTAACTAGGAGAAAACGGCACGAGTTTGTCAGAGCAGTGTCACAAGGTCTTATACCACCGGAAACACCACCAGCTTTTCGAAAAAGAAAGCGAAAATACTTTGATGTAAGGTTGATGAGATTATTTAAGATCATTTTTAACAATCAACACTTTTCCAGAGTGACCTTTCACAAACTAGTGCATGGATGAAAGACTGTGAGTGGCCAGAATATGATTCCGAAGAAGAGACTGAAATAGCATATAAATCGATTTTTTCTGGTGATTCGCCAATAAAAGAGCATAAATGTGGATTGTTATGTGGAAGCCATGGCTGTGGACGTAAGGAACGTTTGTTACCACAAACTATGGAAAAACTAATTAGCATTATATTTTAAGGAGATGATTATAATTTAGATTTGGCCATTGCCCTGGAAATGTCAAGATTACAGATGATTGAAGATCAATTAAAACAATCAGCCAATAGTGCCATAACTACAGATCCCGGTTCTAGTATCCACAGTGCTAACGACAGCGTTGATGACCAACTGAAATTGGCCATACAGTTAAGTTTGCAAGAAGAAACTGCCGCCATAAATAAAAAAATGCAAACTTACGATGATTATATTATGAAATATAAAAAGAGCAATGCTGATATAACAGTTGATTGTTTTTTAAAGTCTTTAGCCAATCACAAGATTGATTTGAAAAGTTTAGAGTTTAATTCAGACACAGAGAGGGATATGATATTTAGACCTTGTAATGTTAAGGAAGATGGACGGTTTCAAATATCTGATATACACGAAAAAGGTAAATATCAAAAATATTTAATAAGAACTTAGTACTTACTGATGCATTTTAGGTTTTGCATTTGAAGACATGGATGATTACGAAGACACTGATATCAGACTGAAAAGATCTCACTCAACAGGTGATTTACGAGTAAGAAGAAACGGGCGTGGTACGAGGGTAAGAATGAACGGTGACGAGCCAAGGTACCATTTGGATTCTGATCACAGTAGTCAACATGAGGAAAAGCCTGAAGATGTTGTTAGAAGGTTACTGTCTTTGCCCTCGGCATCTGTTAAGACAAAACAGTTCTTTTTATTACATACAACATATCCTGAAGAGGAATCTTATCAAGGTTTGCACAATAATTCATGTTGGATCTGTTAATTAGTAAAGAAAAATTACATTTTAGGGCAAAGTTCTGTCGAAGATACCACCACATCAGATTCCATTAACGCAGATATGGAAGTCTGCGGAATCTTGAATTCAGTAACGGACGAAGACTTGGGTAGCAAGGCTTTCGTCGATGACAAGGAGGAAGACAGGGAAAAAGAAACAAAAAAGACTGAAACTGTAGCCAAATTAAGTGATTGTAAAAAGCAAACCCACAACCCATTCGCTTCCCTTAAGGCTAAATTGTGTTCGGCCCATTTGCCAAAGTCAGGATATTTATCCCGTTTAGCGGTTAACAAAAGCATAGGACTATTAGGTGATAGTAAGTCAAAGCATAGCATGGATGATCCTCCGGAGAGTTCCTCCAAGAAATATATTGTGACTGAATGTAAATCCGAGAAGCACAGTCCCAAAAAGGCGCAGAAATACGGAAGACGGGGTTGTTTCTCCAAGTCTACAGGGTTTTTGCTGGAGGAAGAGACAAAAATGGGCAGAGGGAACTCTTCCAATTTAAGGATCAAGATTTGTGCTAGTCCTGAAAGCAAATGTAAATCTCACACTTTGGAGACTGATAGTTCAAATGAATACGAATCGGAGACCGGTATACCAAAATCTCCAACTCTGTTTATTTCAGGTGAGTGTATAATAAATAAAATAAATAGTTTATCAATCACATTGTAAATAACGATGAATATTTTTAGGTGTGTCCATATCGCGCACCCCCGAACCAAAATCGCCCGGCATGAGCCTGATCTCATCTTCGGGTGTGAACAGCGGTCGACAATCCCGCTCGTCTAGTTTAAGTGTACCCGCGCCCCTCACCTCCTGCGCCCTAAGTATCTCAACCACCAGCTTAAACAATTCGAACGCGCATGGCGAACCTTTTACCCCATCCCTCGTCCGATCCACAACCCCCGCAGTGTCGAGGTCGAACGTGCAAACGCCCAACAGCAGTCCGAGGAAGGAAACGAAGTCGAAGAGCGCCAGCGAACCCGAACGGGAAAGGGAGATGTTCAGGTTTCCGAAATCATCCACAGATGGTGCTCTGAGCTCGGTGCTGCACGTGCAGGAGTCCAATCTGAGTTCGGACGACTTCCACGAGGCGCTGTTTCTGCTGGAACGGTCTCCAAAGACTAGGGACTCGAAGAGGCGGAAAAAGTCCAAGAAGAAGGAGAAGGACGACAAGAAGGAAGACGTCAGTTCGGTACTGTAGATGCTGTCGAAACGGTTGATGATCTGATTTTTAGTTACACTGAAACGGAAATCCACGTTTTAGATTAAGCGAGATTGCTGTGGTGAGGTGACATTTGATGTGAATTCGGACATGTAAATAAATTCACGGTATTGGACTAAACGATATAAAAATGTTTTGTGCTAATCACGACACTAACAACTTGTTATAAATCATGGGTATTTAAATTCAGCTAAATTCAAATGTGTACTTTTGTGGATTCATGTTAACAAACAACTACATACTAACAAATCAAAAAGGATTCGAATAGCATATCTATGGTACATATATAAGCTAATCCAAAAACAGTTATTTATTTAACTGTAGATTCATTTTCTGCATTTCATTATCAATTAACTATGTATAAGACAGTAACTTGAAAAATTTAATTAATCTAATTACAGTTATTCATTAGATTTTCTCAAACTCAATTTAAGAACAAATATTTAGTGTCTCGATTAGAGTAATAAGACTGTTTTATTTGTTATATTGTTGTGCAAACGTATATCAACGGAATTATACGTTTTGTGATAAAAAAATTATAGGTATAAGATTTTTGAACTTTTAACGGTGACCAATGACAAGATGTAAACAAACAAAAAAAATAATTAGGAAAAGTTGAAATATTACGAATCAATTTACTAGGAAATTCTGTTAACACGTAACACTGTTTCTTTGCTTACTCCATTCTTAGCTCGTTGGTTTTCTCTCTTACTGTAGGCACTTTGATTCGTAATGCTTTAAGTGTTCAAACAAAATTGAGTTATTTTAATATACATTAATATTTGTATTTCATGTATTATTATGTAGGATTTTTAAGGGTGACTTTTGATATGAACTCCTTTATATTTTACGTTAAGTTTTTAATGTTATTAAAGTGTAATATAAATGTATACTACGGAATATTAAAAGTCTACCGTAAAAATAAATTTTTGTATATTTCCATATTTTTTAATTGTGTAAATTATTCATATCACTAGGATCTATTTTTGTTATGCATTTCCCCGTTATTGTCATTTGGTGACATGTACAATATCTTTTGTAGAACTTTTTTATAACTTTTTATAAAGATGGCTCCTTATATATATATAAATTAATTTTCGGGCCTAATTTTAATTTATGACTGATATATTGATAGTATTATACAATAGTGATATTTTAATTAAAAATAACTTGTAAACGTCCAGTAATTAACAAAAAGTAAAAATTGACGCACAGTTTCAATATTGCAAATTATTTTAATTTGCATAGTTTTATTCAAAATTAATTATACTATCCGTATATATTTAGAGAGACATTTTTTTAATTCAACTGAACTTTACGATTTGCATTTTTTTAATGGATTTTAAGGGAAATGGAATATTATAATATAGGATTGGTAATCTAAAATTATACGGATGATAACCAGGTTTTGGTAGGTTAATATACATAAATTAGATTTTTTAGTAAATCCTACTGCACACATTGTTTCTATTATATTAATTTGTGCATATGTATTATGCATATTTTAGACTGATAATTTAGCCTCCAGTATTTGTATAATTACTTACTAATCCGTTACGAATTAATAAACAATTATTTATATTAGTAGATATTTTTATATGTTTTTTTTATATTATTACCAACCTATGTATGCCCTTATACTGTGTACGCACACGAAAAACTTAATTTATCCTAAATATGATGGAAAACTGGAAAATATTTATTATAAACGGGCTACATTAATCTCACTCCTAACAACATTTTTTTGTTTTTTTCACTAAGGAAGCTTCAGTTTTCAGTCACACACCAGTGACAATTAATGGGAAAGCATTTTTCTACTGCCTGAATTCTCTCTATAATCAGTTGATAATAAATATTTTCCAACAATATAAAAAGTAGATAAACATATACCATTGTTAAATGTTCTCTATAAGTAGATATCTAGAGAAAATGTAACTGATTGTGATTTTTTTAGGAAATAAAGGAAAAAACAAGGTTTTTGTATTTTATTTTTAGAAGCCCTCTTTGAGTTGGTACATTTTTTTAACAAATTACATAGTTTGTTTGAAAACGTTATAGTAGTTACAGCTAGATACGAAATTACTTAAGCAACGAAGGCTGTTGCTTAAATAATTTGTATTCAACATATTTACACAAGTACTGATGTTGTGACTCAGCATCCCATTTATTACAAGATTTATTACACAAATGTATATGGTGGACCTTTAGCATCCGAAACATTGAAAATGATTAATTAACTAACAATTTAACCAAAGGACCTGTATCTTATATAATACCTTACAGAAAAAAAATTTAAAAAATAGTTTATCTAGAAACGAAGGGCTGATTTTCGTTTCCAGTTGCTGTTTATTTTTGAAGCTTAAATATTTTGGACGAATTTTCAACAATGTGTCTAAATATTCGTAATTTAATAAAATAATTGATATATACATTCTTAACTTACAGTTTATGTCTGGTCGTTCATCTAGGACTAATGACTAGTGCAAACTTCAGAAATGATAAATTGAAATTATAGATACATGTAATATAAATATTTTCAAAAAATAATTAGAAGTCTTTATAATATCAAGAATATAACATGTAACAATAATATCTTGTTAAAATACGCTTTGTTCATAAAAACTTATTGCCCTAACATTAGTTTACCACATTTATACACAGAAGCTATATTATCTAAAGGGTAGATATGATTGCCACACTGCATTGGAATTTGGCCAATTTTGTAAAATTTGGCACCATCTATTAACTAGTACATAAACATTACAGTAAACAACTGATATGTCATAAGAATAAGTAGTTAATTAATTTTGAATATTATGTTATTATGTACCAAACAAGCAAAACATAACACTGATATTTGTTTCAGCTAGAAAAGTACATCGAAAATTACAGTATCCCTATGTTAGTTTTACGACACTAATACTAGTATAAACAATAGTCTTAAGGATTCAACTAATATACTTTAATACTGTAATGAATTAAAATAAGAAATCAATCAATAAATACTTATTACCTACTTGCTTACCGTATGTATAAATAATACACTTCTAACTTTCAGACACATACATATACAAAACCAGTCTTTTACTGCCAGCGTAAAGACAATCCAAAACATAAAAATGTTACAATAAATATACATAAATATGGTACATAAATAATACTATCAGTGGTAGGAACTTACACAAATAACCAATGCTTTGCCTTAAATCTACTTGTTAGTTTATTGGCTCTGATCTCGTCATGTTCTTCAACTGGTGAAATACTGATGGCAAACCTCTGTAGTAAAAATACAATATTTATGCAACATTACATTTATTAATTGCATAACGTACCTCTTTAAGCGTTCCCTTAGTCTTCATTATCTGGAAAATGGCGACAAATGGAATCATCATAATGGAAGACAAAGCAAGGGACCATCCAACCCATTCGGCCCAATCTGGATAGGAGTAGTCATTGTACTGAAGAGGCTGGTGATACAGCAATCCAAACATCACGACGCACTGTAATAATTTGAATGATTATTTTTAATTACATCGAATAATCTCGATGCATACTATAATGAACATGGGACTAATGAATTTCCAGCAGACTCTCCAGTAAATTCCTGGTTTCCATCCCAACATGGCTTCGACATCTTGAGTGAAACGATCCAAACCTATAATATGTTAAATTCCAGTTCAGAATTAGTTTATAAACAGTTATTAATTGTTAATATTTTTACCGTAAAACCATGAAACCGCAATTGCTTCAAACAGAGCAGAGCACAACAAGGATATGCCGGCGGAATATGTGTCGAACAAGTGGAACATATAAATTCCTCCCTGGAAGTGATTATAATATGTTAATAAATATTGATAATCCGGTTACCAACATTTCAAAAAAACGGCTTTGCATGCACAATATAAAGAAAACGCTTATTCTTACCGGTGTTACATTGACAAGAGCCACGGAAAAGGACGCGATAATAATCCCAAGGGTGAAAATTTCCCTTGCAAATTTCTTTTCCTTAAAGAACGACAGGAATTCATCCATTAAACCGGTGATTACACATTCCAAACCCCCCATCTAGAAAAAAAATTACATGAGATATGCATTTTGTCACACGTAATTTTCAGGTACGAAATCACTGAACGATTTCCGTTTAAATATTTTTGCATGCCACGTTTTAATAAAAGAAACTAATTAAGGATCTTACGGCTGAATCCAGTCCGAGCATGATTAGCATGAAAAAGAACAAAACGGACCACACATGTGAACCGGGTAAGGTTGCAACTGCCTCAGGATAAACCTGAAAAACTAATCCAGGTCCTGAAAGAAACAAATAACAAACAATATTTCAAAATACGTATGTATGTATGAATATATTACCCTCAGTTGCAACGGAACTGATGTGAACACCTTGTTTGTACGACATGTAGCCCAAATAGGTGAATATTACAAATCCAGAGAAAAAGCTCGTGAAACAGTTTACGATTGTTGTTATGATACAGTCCCTATAAAATATTGGTGAATTAAATTTTATTTATGACGGCTCAGTTTTAATTTACCTGTAGCAATTATTATGAAAGGTGTTATAACTGGCGTATGACAAATGCACGCCGAAACCTGCTCCCACTGAATAAAATATCTGAACTGCAGCATCCACCCAAACCTTAAAATATTTTATACATTAATTATCAGATTAGAAACCAGTCTTGTGATAGAGAAATAAAAAAAAATAATCAAATTAATGAAATATTTCGTAATTTTATTAATCATGTAGATTTTAAACAATTTATTATGTTATGTAAATATTAGTTCGGGTTTAAAAATTTTCATTACATTAATATCTATTATTGTACGTAAGTTTTCAGCTCTAAATTAATAAAGTTGATTGGATGTTGTGGACCACTCACAATTTACAGATTCTTTCTTGTCCCGCTTTAATTATATTTACCATCAATGTTTTGTTCTCAGTTTTCGCTGCCCAGAACAACTCAATTTGTTAATAGTGTCTCTTTTTTTGATTAAATGACCTACCATAGTTTCGAAATTAAAATGAATGTTTTCGCTTTCGTTCTTTGAACTTTCCACGTTCAAAGTCAAGGTGATACGTAAAAGCGTTCTCGAGAATCGTCATCAAAAGAGATTCGATTTAATCGAGGATGGGGTAAATAATATCAAAGTTAACTCTATATTTATCTGGAAACTTCCTTCGCCTTTAATACAATAATCAATTTCTTGATTATATATTAATTGCATTTTCAATATTAAAAAAGAGACATCTTCCGCAAACAAAGGGGGTATTTGAAAACTGATTACCTCGTGCCGCATATAATTCAAACAAAACTGCAAACTAGGTGCAAAGATGATTAATTGCTGTTTACTTACCTGTGTTTCCCGAAGTTTTGAAAGCTCAGGATGTAAATAATAAGATATGCCTGATATCGCCCCAGGCAGCATCAGTCCACGTATCAAGAGTATCGTTAAGACAATGTAAGGCATTGTCGCCGTCACCCACACCACTTTTCCTGTATGAAACAAATTAATTGTAATGTTTTTAGATGGAGCGATTTGAAGGTTTACCGGAGGATTTGACGCCCTTGAAGAGAGATATGTACAGCATTCCATAAATGAGTAATAAGCATACAACTAGTTGCCACTTTGGGTATCCCATTTCGTGAAGCCCGTCACTCCACTGCATCTCTAAGACTGCTCGACTAAAAATGTTTGGTTCATTATTTAAATCGGAATTGACGTTTTCATTTCATAAAAACACAACAAGTTTAAGGGATTTGAAGCCCTCCATGCCATTTGTAGAAGCTTACTGAATTTGTGTCAGTCAAAAACGAGAGAAGATTTTGACAAAAAATGTTGACTTACTGAAAAAACTCTGAAGCTGGGGTGTGTCTGCTATGTTTCGTGGTTTCGTTGAGAATTGGCAATAATTTTTTAGTTTCGTTATGACCCGACAACATGCTTTCCCAACATTTGTCCGTGTTCCACGTGTTGTTGCAGTGCATCCACGGTAATTCGGACGATATGCTCGAACCCAAGAAATACAATGCCCATGCTAAATAAATCATTTTGTAAATCGATGATTACATTTTAATAATTTAGTCGAACTCACCGAGGATTACGTTGTAGTAGAAGGACACGTAGAAAGCGACCAACACTGCACAGTAGCCAACACCTAAACAAATATGAAACTGGATGTAAATAAAAAAATTGTCTTAGCAGTAATTAAGCTT